>NC_056662.1:55386764-55986764 GCF_018350195.1 Panthera tigris | reverse complement strand
CTGGTTGTTGGGGTGTTGGCTAACCCAACACTGTTCAATCCAACAGGGGAATGACCCAACCTGTAAAGCCTTCTTTTGTTAGGTCAGTGGTCAGAAACAGGGTGTGAGTCATCTCCTCTGTTGGGTGGGGAGACCACAGTCCCCCTAGTCCTGGTCTCCTGAGCCTGTTCTTCTCACCCCAGTTCAGAATTCTTGTCTCTTCTGTTATTTCAAGTGATTTTAGTTGTGTTTAGTAGAGAGTACCATGGAAAAAGAGGTCTAGGCCATCTGGCCTGGACCAGAAGTCTGTGTTATTTGTCTGTTTGTGTATGTATGTATGTATGTATGTATTTATGGAATTTAGGGAGATTATATAGACTATTTTGCCATGAAAATCTTGCCCTAACTGGAAGTCCAGATTATAGGTATGTTTTGAGGCTGAGTCAATAAGACTTACTCAATGCTTAGATGTAGAGTTTGAACTGAAAATAGTAATCAGACAGGATTTAATTTGAGATTGGAAGAACTAGATAGAGAGTGACCCATTAACTGAGATAGTGAAAAATTGAGAGAAACCAAGTAGCCTAAATCAAAGGTTTTGGTTTTACGTGTTATGTTTTAGGTCCTTATCAGTCAACGAAGTTTGGTGTGGTCACATAAGTGGTTCATTTTAGGAATCTAGAGTTCATGGTAACAGTCTTCTTTGAATAAAGAAATTTTGAAACCAGCATTTACATGGCAAGTACAATATTAAAAGAGTAAGTATTTCAAGTGCCTGGGTGGCTCAGTCAGTTAAGTGTCCCACTTCGGCTCAAGTCATGATCTCACCGTCCTGAGATGGATCCTTATGTCAGGCTCTGTACTGGGTGTGGAGCCTGCTTAACATTTCTCTCCCTCCCTCTGCCCCTCTCCTGCTCACACTTTCTCTCTTTCTCTCTCTCTCAAAAAAAAAAAATATATACACACACACACACACACACACACACACACACACATATATCAGGGCGCCTGGGTGACATAGTCATTTGAGCATTCCATTCTTGATTTTGGCTTTTGGCTCAGGTCATGATCCCAGCCAGGGTCATGGGTTGAGCCCTGTGTTCGTGCTTGAGATTCTCTGTCTCTCTCTCTCTTTCTCTCTCTCTGTCTTTCTCTCTCTCTCTCTCTCTCTCCCTGTGTTTCTCTCTCCCTCCCTTTCTCTCACCCCCTCTGCCCCTCTCCCCTGCTTTTATGTTTTCTCCCTCTAAAATAAAAAAAATGAAATAGTATTTCAATATTTTAGTATAGTAGTAGCACTAAGTCAAGTTTTTTGATCTTGGATCCCAAATTTAGAAGCCTATCTAGTCACTTGGTGTTGTTCTTAAGTGTCTATTAACCTTTACAAAAAAGAAGATGATTATACCTAATTTTGGAAACTGAATATAATTGTGTCACTAAGCAAGTCTACAAAATCCAGAGAGAGGAGATTATCTTGTTTAGAACGTTCTCACTTCAGATTTCTCCCCCTCTCCTTAGTTGAGATGACAGTTGATGTCTATTCAAATTTTGAGAAGACTAAATGGGAAATCAGGAACAGGCTTGCAAAATTATCATTTCAAGTAGGAGACAGAAAATCTAGAAGATTACTTATGGAAAATCTGGAAGACTCCTTCTGGAAACAAGAGGGTGACACTGAGCATTGCTGCTTCAGGCAAACAAGAAGGCAGCCTGTGCCCTCATACAGAGGTAACACAACGGTACAGCTGCCCCTGGTTTATAACAAACTCCAGACTCTGTATATGGCCAAGACTCACACGCAGTCTTTCTTTATTCGCCATTATAATACAATATTTTTTTTCTAAAACAAACAAACGAACGAAAAGCATCACTTAGGTTCACTTTTTTTTTTTCTTCTAGGGAAAGAACTAGACTGAGGGAATCTGGCCTTATCCAATTTTAGGAAAGTGTATTAAAGCCTTTTTGCAAGAAGCTGTGATGAAAGGCAAGTCACTAATAATTTCAGAGCAGGCCAGCAACAGCAACAGAAGTCACTGGTTGAATAGTCACTGGAAATAGGTATTTAAAGTAACCTTGCAACTTCAACTCAGGTCGTGATTTCACGGTTTTCTTGTGTTCGAGCCCTGCATCGGGCTCTCTGCTGTCAGTGTGGAGCTCGCTTTGGAACTTCTCTCCCCCCCACCCCTCTGCCTCTCTTTCTCTCTCTCTCTCAAAAATAAACAAACATTAAAAAAAAGATCTATCTAGGGGGACCTGGGTGGCTGAGTCAGTTAAGTGTACAACTTCGCTCAGGTCACGATCTCCCGGTTCGTGGGTTCAAGCCCTGCATCGGGCTCTGCGCTGACAGCTCAGAGCCTGGAGCCTGCTTCACATTCTGTGTCTCACTCTCTCTTTGACCCTCCCTGCTCATGGTCTGTTTCTCTCCTTCAAAAATAAGTAAACATGAGAAAAGTTTTTAAAAAAGAGGATATACCTATAAAAGCCATGATAAGAGGAGACTTTTACGAAATGTGTGAAGAAAGATAGCGATCAGAGGAATTGGGAGTCCATTTTAGTTCCATTTTTTTCCTTGAAATCCTGCGTTAAACACACACACACACACACACACACACACACACACAGGAGGTTTTTAGTCAACTAAAAAGCCAAAAACGAAAATCTCACTTAAGTTATTGGAAAACCCCAGTTGCAATATTGCAATGCTATCTTAAAATTTGACCTCTTATTTACACAACAGATACTTAATATTCTTAAATAGCATGCAAAAGCCATTTTCAACGTTCTTCAGTCTATAGGGTTATCGTGACATTTCTTTGTGGCAACAATGGGTTATAAGAACCTTCACTTTTTTTCGTTTCAATCTCCCCTTTATTTTTGTTCTTCTCGATATAAATGGCTTGGAATTGATCATTTGCAGCCCCGTATCTCCTCCCCCACATTATGTTAACTAATATTTTATTTTTAAGCTCTGTTTGCTGTTCTAGAAAACAAAACAAAATGTAACATAGTAGCCACAGGTGACAATAAATATGTGCCCAGTTCTTCTGTGGTCACGGAGCATGGTAAACTCCTTTGAAGCGAAGTTTAAAATATACAGTGGGTCTGAGGGAGCCTGGGTGGCTCAGTCGGCTGAGCTTTGAATCTTGATTTTAGCTCAGGTGGTGATCCCAGGGTCGTAGGATTGAGCCCTGTGGGGCTCCATGCTGAATGTGAAGCCTGCTTAAAGATTCGCTCTCTTCTTTCTCTCTTCCTCTCTCTCTGCCCTTCTCCCACTTGCGCATGCTCTCTCTCTCTTGCTCTCTCTCTCTCTCAAATACACACACACACACACACACACACACACACAGTGGGTCTAGATTTCATGATCACATTTGGAAGGCAAATATTTTTATTTCTTAGTGTCCCTCAGAGCTGTTATCACGTTTGTTTCATTTAAAGCAACTTTCTCTTTGATTGCGGAAGCATTTTACTCTCTCGAGCATGTTATACCAAGTCGACATACTTTTTGTTTTCCATCTCTTTTCTGAGAACGGTCAGCAGGAATTGTGTTCTAAAGTGCCCTGAGAACAAGGACATTGATCTCTCCGGGTGGAGTTTTAGGCCACCTTCTCCTTGTCACTCTCAGCTGTAATTTAAGATATCGGCTTTAAATTATTTAGCAGTTTATAAGTATAAATAATTCACCAGTCAACAACTAAGGTGACAGCCCATTAATCAGCCCGCGGACGTGTGCACAGGTGTCATGCTGTGGTCTGCACTGTGCTGAGTCCTGATGAGGTCGCCATGCTTAGAGCCACTCTCACTTCCTTTCCCTCCCAAATATGTGACCCAACTTGCTTGTGGATCGGATTGATTGGTGCTCAAATTGAGAGGTGCACTCAGGCACTCTAACCTTCGGAGACAGAATCCAACTTTGTTACAAGTGTGGATGCCATCTCAGCTCTTCTGACTCTGACTAGTTCCAACTCTGTGATGATGCCACCAAAGGAGACGTGTGGAGGAAACAGATTCAGTAATACCATTGCCGGAGAAAGTTGTGACTTTTAAGTGAGGAAGGCATGGTAATATTGAATGTCTATTTTTGTCTTCTTGTTTAGGCAGAAACATGGCAGCTGCTTTCTATAACCTTTGGGCATTTTGTTTATAATTCGGGTTAACGACGGACTTTATTTTTTACAATAAGGTTAATACTCTTCTTATAAACATAGGAACTTATGTTAGTTTCAAATCCATTTAAAATGTGTACACAGACTAAGGATATTCTTTTGGCAAAATTGTAGACTGTGGGGGCGCCTGAATGGCTCAGTTGGTTAGGTGTCTAATTTCGGCTCAGGTCATGATCTCATGGTAGATGGGTTCGAGCCCCGTGTCGGGCTCTGTGCTGACAGCTCAGATCCTGGAGCCTGCTTCCGATTCTGTCTCTGTCTCTCTGACTCTCCTCTGCTCTGTCTCTGTCTCTTTCTCTCTCTCTCTCAAATATAAAATTAAAAAAAAAGCAAAAATAGATCAAAAATAATTATAGACTCTGTACAGAAGGGTAACTGGTAAAACTCAGATTATCACATGGTTATTCAGACCCTCTTTTTGAGTATGAAGATACAACCAAGAGAACAATCCGCAGATCAGGTGCTCACCTGATCTCTAATCATCTCCAACTGCTTGTTTGTTTGTTTTTTTTTCCAGGCTCTCCTGCACCAACTTTCTGAAGGCAGAAAGTAAGTCCCAAAGTTTTGTCCTGCCCTACTTCCCCAACAGAGTGCATCTACTCTGTCTCAGTGGCAGGTGTCTCCATGAGAAGCAGCCCGTTGACCCGGGCTCTCTCTGTGGTGCTCAGTCCTTATGGGTAGGAGCTCCACTATGGCTGGAAAAGGACATTCCTTTCCCGACTCTGAGTTTCATTTAAAAACCTGGACCAGAGATTACGTGGTTTGTGTCCGACCCCTTTCAGCGCTATTATGAATTCAGCCCCGTTGGTTTTTGCTAAGATACCCACAGAAGCTGGTTTCAAGGTGGTGTCCAAAGTCCACATGGGCACTTCATTTGGACTATAACCCAAGCAGCAACATCGAGCCTCCACTTGAAGGGTCTTCTCCCCAGTCTTCATGTAACAGTCGTCTTTGCCCTGGGTCATGTAACCCTCACTAGGAGGGGGTTCTTGATGCAAGTTCTGCACAGACTCAAACCCCAGTGCACAAAGTGGACCTATAATTTTCAACCATGATCATCACCTAGTCACCTAGTCATTGTCCAACCCCAATCACATAGCCATCATTTGGCAAAGGCTGATGATGGGCCAAGCACCAAGGAAATCATTTTGCAGGTATTTTATCATTTACGTCCCCTAATAACACAGACATGCTAACAGAAATGCTGCAAGGTACTGGGCTAAGCATAGGAGAGTGAGAATCCAATTTAGGCTTGTCTGACTCCAAAGCTCCTAAACATCCACTGTGTCGCCTCCTGCAGTCATGATTCCCTCATTTCTGAGATGAATCCCCATCACACTCAGGTTATTCTCGTTGTCTCTCAATTGCTTCCCCCAGGGGCACCTCCTCTTTTAGCCATAAGTAACAATGCCAGTCTAAAAACGCCCTTGTCCCCCCACATCTGGTAATAATTATTGTATCAACCCACTTGTCTCCTGTTACATTTCCGTAAGTCCTGCTACCGGAGAAGTCAGGTGATGTTCTGTTCCCTCTTCCCTCTCTTCCCTCCCTAAAATGAACCACTGATTTTAGTATAGATTGGAGGAAACCAATGTTTGTTTTATGTCAAATTCTAAATTGGGCTTTGCAGCAAATCATGTCCCTGAGTCCATTAACTCCAAAATGTAGCTCTTGGCTCATGTACCTTTTCTCTTCCCCCAGGCCACTGTTTCCTTGGTGTGGCCACTGCACCTTAAGCTCTCGCCCTGTGTCAGCCTTTTCCTCAAACTTTGCAAAGAGTGAGGGAAATGAGCCCGAGGGATAGTGCAGCAAAGCCAAGTTTGTGGAACGCGCCTGACTGTCCTTGGCCTCTTCGACATAAGAGTTTCCTTGGGGAAAGTTTTCCTTAGGCTTTTTTCCGTGGCCAACTTCTTGAGCCCTTCTGTCTTCTGACACTCTTCATATTTTTCCTCTCCTTGAATTTCTATTTGCCAGTCCCCCACTCTCTCTCCATCCTTGGCTGCCCATGGAAAATGTGTCCATCTTCCAATCTGTTAAGCATTGCACAGAAGATGTCTCTTTGTATTGACTTGTTAGTCCGCTCTGCCCAGCACCAGAAGTTTTTCAACCAAAACCTCTGTCGAGGACCATTCATATGTTTTCCTATACAAAATCAGCCGCCCGTACAAAAGATAAAGTATGCTGTACCTCCAAAAAGCCGTTCTTCATGCATAACGGTCAAGCAATTATTTGCTCAATGAAGAAACGCATTTTCGTATACTTACCATTCCCTTTGGCAGGCAATGAAAAACAATCTGACTTGTGAGAATATAAGATCACTCCAGTCCGCCCGTACCTTTGTTAAATACGCCACTTTATACACACTTTGAAACTTTCATCACAGCCCGCTGAAGTGGCAGGACCCAAGGCCAAGCAACCGTCAATTATTTAGATATTTACTGCATTAATTTCACTTAGCATACAGTTACAATCACCAACGACTCAACAACCGGAAGTGAGCACAGAGAACGTAAATTTGCACACGGGCATACACATGTTGTTCCTCTCTATATGGAAAGCTTATCCCTGCACCAAATTCCCCTCTTTGGTAAGTCTTGGTGCTCGTTCAAGATTTATCTTAAACTTCAGTTCATGGACAAATCTTCCTCTAGGCTTAACCCTGTGGCAACCACTGTATTTCCTTTATTTCTCTATATTCAGTGCCTACCGTCCAGGCACAGAATTGTCACTCAAGAGGTGTTTAATTAATTACATTCATGATTTTATCCTTACCAGGTTCACTGCTGTGCATAAAAGCTTGATAGTCATGTCCTAAGAAAAAGCAATCATGATCAATTGTTTATTTCTTAGGAGAAAACGATGGCACCATCAACCACGACACTTGGTCAAAGTAGACATCGAATATTTTGGCCGTTACAAGCCAGTAACTGCATTTAAAAAATATCTTGGGGGGTGCCTGGGTGGCTCAGTCGGTTGAGCGTCCGACTTCGGCTCAGGTCATGATCTCGCGGTTCGTGAGTTCGAGCCCCGCATCGGGCTCTGTGCTGACAGCTCAGAGCCTGGAGCCTGTTTCAGATTCTGTGTCTCCCTCTCTCTCTGACCCTCCCCTTTTCATGCTTTGTCTGTCTGTCTCAAAAGTAAACGTTTAAAAAAAAATATCTTGGTTTGTTCCATTATTATAGTACATCTCATGTTTTTCCCATGAATCACTGGCATATTTATTATACGCTCAGCAAATTTAAAATATTCATCCTGAAGAGTATTAAGACAATATGGCTTATCTGTAAAATAAATGCATTCATGTCCATATGATATGATGCTTAGTAGTAGAGTAGCTGGGGATTAAACTCTCCACATGTAAGGGAAATTATGAGATAGTTTATAATATATATGAATGAAAAAAGCAGGAAGTTACAGTTCAAAAAGTACTGAAAGTGAGGCAAAATATTACATTCGATAACAAGATAAATATCTGAGTGACAATTTCAATTTTAGTAATTGTGACTTTTTCATCTCTATTATTTACCTTTGGAAAATACATATACTAAGGAAGCATTTTTGTAAATAATTGCTAAGAAAATCTGGGCCTTTGATTATCAAACTCTACTTTGTAATGTAAAATATGTATAATTTTATCAAGACAGGATTTCATATGGTTCGTAGAAAGCATAGGTTTAAAATGGCATTTTCGGGGTGCCTGGGTGGCTCAGTGGGTTGAGCGTCCGACTCTGGCTCAGGTCATGATATCACGGTCCGTGAGTTCGAGCCCCGCATCAGGCTTTGTGCTGACAGCTCAGAGCCTGGAGCCTGCTTTCTGATTCTGTGTCTCCCTCTCTTTCTGACCCTCCGTCAGAGGGTCATAAACCCTCCCCCGTTTATGCTCTCTCTCTGTCTCAAAAAAAAAAAAAAAAAAAAAAGGCATTTTCTGTGACCGGAGTTCTCCTATAGCAGTGAGGTTCCTTACGTATATTTTGTTGGCTGTAGAATCGCAATTTCGAAACGGTCAAATAGAGGTCTTCTAATAGGGTTGCACAAGACCCCCAAGAGCTCCCACTTCATCCTGTAATCTTGCAATCCTCCTATGAATGCAGTTTTTCATGAAGACATGTTGTTTTATCAAGGGGCATTTTCTTTTAATAGACATGTAATCTCTCTTAATGAACACTCATAAACTAAATATCTAGTAGGAAGGCTTTTTAGACATTTTCCTCTGCCTTCTTTAGAATATTCTCACTAGCTGTCAGCAGCAGTGAATGCATAAGGAAATGAAACCCAACAAGTTACCGTGTTCAACATCAGGAGGTTTTGTAAAACCCGCAGGTATTTTTTAAGTGTGCAAGTTATCTAGATATCTGAGACTTACTAGTAATCATAAATATTATAGGTGATTGAGAGTTGGTGGTTTGGTACAATAAACATAAACTTATTAACCCTGTGAAGCCTTATTCATTTTGGAGATCAATTTGAAATAGCGAAAAGTCTGGGTTATAGGATTTAGGGATGGAAAGTAATCTCAACTAAGGGGAACTTCGAGCACAGAAACAATAGATTAGCAGAGGTAGCACCTAAGCTTTCATCTACTAGTACAAAGTCCCTTGAACCACTAACAACACGTATGATTCATCTCAACAAAGGGATACGAATATTGAGGTATAGATAGTTCACATGGTCCCGAAATAACATTCTCACAAAAAAAAAAAAAAAAAAAAAAAAAAAAACAATCCAGGACATGCAATCATATTTATACCCATTCATTTGCCTCATGGTTATGTTTCTGGAAACACTCTGATGGGTGAATACCACCAGAGACAGGCAAAATTGTCATAAATTCTGTCATTGGCATTAAATTAATGAAACTTTGACAGAGCCGTGAAAGCATACTCCCTCATGCCATTCATCAATCCTACAAAATGTGGAAGTTTTAATTCTTTGGCAAAAGCTAAGCACGCAGTAAACAGAAAGTGTCCCGTGGAATGTACTAAATGAATCCCCAGGCTGGTAATACTTGTCGCAGTTCTTTAATGTTTATCGAACACATTTAATGAGCATTATTGGATTTCTCATCAGGTCAGCAGGCAAGATTGGATGATATTTCAATAGTACAGCTCCAAATTTTAATAATGCAGTGTAAATGGTATAATATGAAATATTAGCATACGAAACCCGGGAACTACAGAAAACTGTGGAGTGTGCAATGACCGGTTATCATTTTGAAAAACTGGGAGTAGAAAATATTGCCCCTACGCTTTTAGAATTTAACTCTTACAGAATTCATGAGTTTCATAAACCTACCATTATTTCACAATATCTCTATCTTTCATAGGCATTGCCATATTTTCTTTCTTTTTTAAATTTATTTTTGTATTCTTTATTTGAGAGAGAGAGAGAGCGAGCAGGGGAGAGGGGCATAGAGACAGGGAGAGAGAGAATCTTAAGCAGGATCCACGCTCAAGATTGAGCCCAGTCCCACAACCCTGGGATCATGACCTGAGCTGAAATCAAGAATCAGATGCTCAACTAACTGAGCCACTCAGGCATCTCCCTTTTTTTTTAAGTAGGCTCCATGCCCAATGTCGGGCTTGAACTCACAACCCTAAAATCAAGAGTTGCACGCTCGACTGACTGAGCCAGCCAAGAGCCCCGCCCACCTCATTTTCTAAATAGATAAATGGAAAGCAAAATTAAATTGTTAAATTAAAGACCTCGGGGCGCCTGGGTGGCTCGGTCGGTTAAGCATCCGACTTCGGCTCAGGTCATGATCTCACCTCTGTGGGTTCGAGCCCCGCGTCGGGCTCTGTGCTGACAGCTCGGAGCCTGGAGCCTGTTTCAGATTCTGTGTCTCCCTCTCTCTGTGACCCTCCCCCATTCATGCTCTGTCTCTCTCTGTCTCAAAAATAAATAAACGTTAAAAAAAATTAAAAAAAAATAAATTAAAGACCTCAAATTCTACTTCAAACAAGGTAGACACAGCAATTGAATACTCAAAGAGCTATCTTAGAAATTCCAAGAATAAAAGAGTGAATTAAAAGATATGTTTGCTGAAGACTAATGAGGAATATGTGTTACCTACTGAATATGTTTCATTTTCATTGGATTTGAATTTCTGATAAAAACAATATACCACTTATTTTTCTTAGAGGACAAATAGGTAAGTAAATGATGTAACTTGAAAGTGAGCACAATGCTGCAAAACAAGAAAGAATTTTGTTTTAAACTACCACAGAAATAAATAAAAATTAAAAAAAAAAACCCAGCAGGATGTATCGGGTTTGGGGACCTGGGGAGAAAAAGGACAAACCATGCTACAATGGATATGTTGTCTATACACATGAAAAGGAGTGAGATATAAGAAAACAAAACAGAAATGAGTATTTATACACGAAGCTGTGCTCTCTTGGGGATTTTGAAACCTGTAGGGACCATTTTCATAGCAGAAATGTTAACATGTCTGGAAGGTAAAAGCAGCAACGAATTTAAGAAAAAGTAAAGTTAAAATAGCGTCAAGTCCTATCAAATGCCTTTTCTGTTGCTGTAAGCATACAGTTTGACAGTGAAGGGCCAGGATGAATGTAACAATGAAAGACAACTAAAAACAGAAAACCTTTCCCTGCTTATCTGCCGTAAATCTCCAGACTGGAAAAGGAAAAGGCTGAAAATCCTTAATTTAAATAACATATCTATATGTTCCATGAGGGAATTAAGCTCCTTATGTGTGCCGTGCGTTCAAAAAATATCCAAACTTTAATGAGATTCTATCATTACTCAAGACAGAGAGGATGAGAAAACAAGCTGGAGAGAGAGAGTGAGTGAGAGAGAGACAGAGAGAACAGCTTCCCAAAACATACAATAAATATTTAAAATTAAAGAGTAAGGCTTGTGAGAACAACAACAACAAAAAAAGATATTTAGAAGTCAGGAGTTTGGGAGCATATTATTTGAGAAAAATTAATTTAGGGAATTTTATAATCAGTTAGCAAAACCTACAAAAGTGAAGGCACCCCAATTTCTACCTTTTTACTTCCATCGGCCCTCTGGATAGAGGAAAAATGGTCCTGATAGGGAATTTCTTAATGAAGGCTGAAACTTTTGTCGTGCTTAGGTCTGTTTATGGCCTTAATTGGCTAAGCTTTTCTTAGAATATGTTTTTCCCAGCCTACCTGTGCGACTTCTAGGCCATGTCAGTGACGAAGCTACATTATCCGTCAAACCTTAAGCATGGGGAATTGCCCACAGTTCTTGTTCTCCACCTCAGCAGCGTGTGACGAGAAGTAAGTCAAGTTTATGTGGGGAAATACACTCATTAATGAACAGTAAACTCTCTTCGCCAAGCACTCATATTTATTAGTGAGTAACTGGAAGAAAATTTTTGAGCAGTCCTAGAAAATAATGTGGGGGGGTGGCGGGTATAAGAATACGGATTCTGAAAGAAATGGGTGTGAATAACTTCTGTCTGTTGCTCTTCAAGAGACGGCTGAGCCTACATTTGGAAATGACACACGTGATCTTAATGCCGTTCATTCATTTGCTCATGGTGGTCTCCTTCTTAGGTAGGTAATACAAACTATACGTGAGCATCGGCTCCTTGCTGAGCCACAGAGGGTAATGAGAAATACAGCCTCAGAGTTATTAGGCTCTTGGAGCTCTCTCTCTTCCAGAGCTGGTGGGGTGGAGATTCCATGCGTGGTTTACAGTGGGGCCCACTGGTTGACATACACCGGCCTGACCCGGAGTTTGACGGAGACAGCCATGGATGTCCTACGTGGACAGGCTTCCTAATGTACATGTTAAAAGTGTTACCTCAAAAGAGTATTCAGTGATGGGAATAATAGATGTAACTACTACCAGCTTCAATTTTGGTTTCTACCAGATGAGGAAAAGGCCTCACGGATTTAGCCTTCAGAAGAACCTAGCCCCACATGGAACCTCCCCGTCTTGCGGACCTCTCACTACTGCAAAAAATCCACATCAGGCCATGTTCCAGCAGAAAGAGTTGCCTCAGAGAATATGACCAAACAGATGCTCATGAAGACCGTTTTGCAAAGATGTGAGCAGAGCAGAGGGAGGAAGGAGCCCTGAAGTACTCTGGGACCAACAACGGCTGGTTATCATTAGCGCGGTTAGGCCTGACAGTCCCCAGGGAGGAAGCAATGTGCTTAGAACCCAGAGAAAGCTGATCCAATAAAGAGGGGAACTGGACAAGCAGTGTCACGTTAAGGGCAGTCACTGCCAGACGCTGCTGAACAAGGGAAGGGAGGCAAGAATAGGTACCTTTCACTCTCCAGACTCCCGCTGGTGTCTCCTTTGGGTTTGGCCAAACCCAGAGTGTTATATCGCTCTCCTCCAAGTGCTTTTTCGTTGCTCTTCTAATCAAATCTATAAAAAATATTGTTTAAAGCTCTATGTGAACAAGTTTGGGTCTGTTTCTCCAATTTCACCTATTCCAATCTACTTTTGTTCACCCACCGTAGCATAGCCACATTTGACTTTCTTGCGCTTTCTGGAAAAAGCCAGATTGTCTCCCATCCAGGGGCTTTTGCTGCATAAGCTGTTTTCTGTGCCTAAAGCACAAGTCCCCTAGAACTTAGTGTGGTTGGCTTTTTTTTTTTTTTTTACTGTTTTTAAACATTCATTTATTTATTTTTGAGAGAGAGCGCAAGCGAGTGGAGGCGTGGCAGAGAGAGAGGGAGACAGAATCCGAAGCAGGCTTCACATTGTCAGTACAGAGCTCAATGCAGGGCTCGAACCCACAAACAGTGACATTGTGACCTGAGCCAAAGGCGGAAGTCTGACCGACTGAGCCACCCAGGCACCTCATGTGGTTAGTTGCCTTCTTTTCTTCCATATGTCATCCTGGAGAAACGACCCCCTGATTTCCAACCTAAATGGACTTAACCTACTTAGGTACAGCCACCCTATCTGAGTTAGTTCTTTCTGCACTGGAGTTATCTCATTATCTGTCTACATCTTTGTTGTCTTTCTTCCCTTGTTAGAATACTAGCTCCCTGAGAGTAGAGACTTTGCCTATCTTGTCCGATATTTCTTCAGAGCCTGGAACATGATAGGAGCTCAATAAACACTTGTTGGGGGAACAAATGTGCATATAGTTAAGAAAGGTACATTCAGACTAATTCACCTAGTTAGAAATGCCTAAAAACACTTAAAATCCTTATTCACGTGTGGAATTTAAGAAACAATCCAGAGGAACATGGGAGAATGAAAAAAAAAAAAAGAGACAGAGGGAAGCAAACCATCAAATAGGCTCTTAACTACAGAGAACAAACTGAGGGTTGCTGGAGGGAAATGGGGCAGGGGGATGGGCTAAATGGGTGATGGGTATTAAGGGGGGCACTTGTTGTGATGAGCACTGGGTGTCATATGTAAGTCACACGTCACTAAATTCTACTCCCAAAACTATTATTAAAACTAGATGTCAACTAACTAGAATTTAAATAAAAACTTGAAACATTAAATAAATAAATAAATAAATCATCTAATTCGTTTGCAAAAAAAAAGAAAAAAACCTCTCAAAATCAAATGCTTTTAAGAATTCTTTCAATCTTTAAATTGTTGCTTCATTTAACTTATTATTATGTTCCAAATACATGTGCTAGACTCGGAGAGGGTTAAAAATATGTATAAGTTGGTTCTTATACTTACAATATTTAAATTCAATAAGGGAATAAGTAATTTATGTATCACCATAGCACCAGACAGAATATTCATGCATTAAGAGGAATTATATAAGAAAGCGTTAAATGGTTTGAAAAGCTGCAAATATGTCATTTGAATAGGAATTTGGAGGAAGTTTTATTTAAGGTAGTCGTTGAATATAGCTAATAATTTTAACAGACGGGAATGGGGTGGGGAAAGGCATAGTAACACACATCTGAGCCAAGATGAAACATGGGCCATATTTGGGAAGAATGAGTAACACAGCATTGCTGGACAATACTCATATTTAGTAGTCAAGGGTTGATTATCATGAACCACATGTTACATAATTTATTCTAAAAATAATCTTATAATAATTATTGTGATAACCATTTTATAGATAATCTGAAGGACAGAGATTAACGCACCCACCTACAGCCACATAGTTACTCAGCTGTAGAACAAATTTGTTGGACCAACGCGATTTGAATCCAGACCGCTGTTAAACAGTGAATCGGAAGAGTAAACATGGAGGCACACGAAGGAGAATCCTTGAATACAAAGCTGCAACCTTGGGACTTAATCCGGAAAGGGATCGAGAATTGAGGTTTTTGAGAAAGATTTCTGTGGAAACAATGTAATGGAACATCATATTATATTTTATATATACACATATGTGTGTATGTATACATGCATATATACATAAACAGACTTGAAGGAAATGCAACTCAAAGTTAACATATATATATATATATATATATATATATATAATACATAGTATTATATATATATAAAATTCATATATATTATTTATATAAATTATGGGAAAGTTTTAGTCTTCTTGTATTTCCTGAATTCACCCGAATTTTCAAATTTTGACATACAGTTTAGCAATCAGAAAAATTATATATATTGTATTATAAAATATATTGATGTCTAGACTATGATGTCTAGAATTGCAGCTGTGAAGATCTATAGCAGGATGATCTTCAAGGTATTGGGAAGAATGTGAAGGACTCCAAAGTAATTATGGCATTCAGAAAAGAAAAGAGAAAACAGGATATTTTCCAGAGATTGTCAAAGTATCCAGGCAAATGGCTTCCTTTCTAAGTGAACAGGCACAGAGTTCGAATATCACCAAAAAATTGAGTTGATTTTGTTTACGTGTATTTATTTTGATAGAGAGAGAGTGAGTGGGGAAGGGGCAGAGAGAGAAGAAAGAGAGAAAATTCCAAGCAGGCTCCCACTATCAGCACAGAGCCCAACGCAGGGCTCCAACTCATGAACCTTGAAATTCTGACTTGAGCCCAAATTAAGAGTCAAACGCTTAACTGACTGAGCCACCCAGGTGCCCCATGTTGATATTTCACAACTTACTTTTTTTTTTTTTTTTTGCCAGAGCTTTTGTTCTTCTGTATATAGGAACACATCTCTATTTATGTGAAGAAAATTGGAGGAGAATTAGGATTCCATACATATTTAAATATTTATATGTATAGCTTTTGTTTTTGTAAGGGATGAAAGTTATTTATTTATTCCAATACAATTAACTTGTATACATTTAAATTTATTTACTGTGATAAGAACACTGAACATGAGGTCTATCCTCTTAACAAAAATTTAAGTGTACAATATTACTCTGAATATAATATTAGATATAGGCATAATGTTGCCCAGTAGGTTTCTAAGACTTACTCATCTTGTGTCAGTGAAACTTTATATACTTTTCAAGAATTGACTTATGTATGTATCTATGTATGCATCCTGTAGATGGAGGCATCTATTTTATTTTATTGTTTAAATTTTTTTTTAACCTTTATTTATTTTTGAGACAGAGACAGAGCATGAACGGGGGAGGGTCAGAGAGAGGGAGACACAGAATCTGAAACAGGCTCCAGGCTCTGAGCTGTCAACACAGAGCCTGATGAGGGGCTCGAACTCACAGACTGCGAGATCACGACCTGAGCCGCGGTCAGACGCTTAACCGACTGAGCCACCCAGGCGCCCCTGGAGGCATCTATTTTAAATACCAAATAATCATTAAGTACACAGTATAGAAGATCTTCATCACGCTTCTCATTGTCATTGCCATTCAGGCATTAGTATAATCATCTTTATCCGGAACGATGAATGAATAAGTAAAATGAAAATCTCCCCTCTCTGCAAGTGTGGAGCCTATGCTCTTTGTTGTTAATATCAGTCTATTTTTGTTAATTATTGATGAAGTGTTGAAAAGATTATAATAGTAAAACCTCAGTGTAAAAAAAAAAAAGTAAAGTAGTGCAAGAAACTAGAAAGAAGAAAATAAGTGTTATTTTTATTACCCTATGGGCAGTCATTGAAAATCATGGTATTTTCTTCCAGGAATTCTTTAAGAAACATTCCACAGTTGAGATCATAAAGTATAAACAATTTTGATACCTGATATTCCATCTTAATATTATAACACAAAAACATCCCATATTGTAACTAAATTAATTAATAGCTACCTTACACTTCATTATATGGAGGCACCATAATTTATTTGACTACCTATTATCTAGCACTTCATTGCAGCTGTCAATATCTTTGTGAATCAATTTATTTTCCACTTTATTTCTAATTGTATTTGAGAAATAATATTTAGCAAATTGTATTTTTAGATTGCGGAAGTCATGGCATCCTCATCGTATCAAAATTAGATAATATGAAAACACTTAAAAAAAATCACCAATTTATGTGCCATCTCGCCGATGCCAACTGTTGGCACGTTTTACTTCATCCTTGTAAAGTTTACGTTTAAGTGCTCTCTTTATTTCTATCGATACAATTTTGCATATTTTGCGTTTAACAACATGTCGCAAATATCAATAAATAACTGTTCACGTCATTCTTCATAGTGCAGCATATGGATTTATCATAATTAATCAGCCTAATGTTGTTGTTGGGCAAGTATAGGTAAGCAGTTCTGTAATATATATTCCTGTCCTACATCATTGTGACCTTGTCATAGTTTTTAGGTTCTTGTTTAAATTCCGATTGGTTGACATACACTGTTATATTAGTTTCAGGTATACACTATCGTGACTCATTCCTTCTGTACATCGGCCAGTGCTCATCCCAGCAAGTGCACTCCTTAACCCCCATTCGCTATATCTTCCATCCACAACCCGCCTCCGCTCCGGTCAACATCAGTTTCTTCTTTATAGCTGAGTCTGCTTCTTGGAAAAGTAGAATTGCAGAGTATATACTTAAAATGTTTCATCATATACATTGCCAAATTGTCCTACAGTATCCTCATTAGAGGACTGGCCTGCTGTTTTTCCCACATTCTTCCATAAATCACCATTCTTTGTAGACTTCATTCATGTAAAAGACAGAAAAGTGATGTGTGTGTGTGTGTGTGTGTGTGTTTCACTTCATTTGCATATAATTAGGGCCACATTTTTTGTCTGTTAATATGTGTAATTTTTAAGCTAATTGTTCGTGTACATTGTCAATTTTTTATGGAGATGTAGGTTATTCTAAAGGATTGGAAATTACTTGGTATATTTCAAGGATATTAAACCTTTCTTATATATTTTTGTATGTCAGAAATAATGCATTCCATTTATGTACTTTTCACCTCCCAAAACCGAAAAAAAATTTATACAGTCAAATCAGTACTTTCATTGATGGCTTCACCTTAAGAGTATACTTAGGCCTTCTTAAGTTATTATGGAATTATGTTTGTTATTGTATTATGTTGATATTCACATTTTTTTAGTTTTTATGGTTTATTTTTACACTGGAAAACAATATAGTTGGTATTTCTTTCTTCTTCTTCTTCTTTTTTTTTTTTTGCATTTAATGTAGGCACTTCCAAATTGTTTCTTTGTTTTAGTCTTGAAATGATAGACTCAACTAATTGACTATAATTCTACCATTCCGTATTTAACATTTCACAAATATTTAGGAATGTGTTTGTGATGGCAAAATTAAGATTCATAAGTAACAAGATGACAAATAGAACATGACCTACTTTTAAGAAGTAACCAATATATGGATAGTTGGAGGGAAACATACATTGGTCATAAAAACAATTATATATAAACTTGGCTTTAACAAACAATGGCACTTGAACAAGATCTTAATTACATGTAATATTTTAGAGGAAAAGAGGAAATAGTAAGCATTCCAGGCAGAAGAAAGATATTGCCTTTTATAGCTTATTTTTGGATTTTAAAACAAACCACAATTTCTAATGTAAGTTAACTTATTGACATCAAGAATGGAAGTTTTCTAGTTTTAAAATCATGGCACTATAACATGTTATCTCTGCCTCATGATATCCCATCTGTGTTTATATTCACATATATATTCATTACATAAATGCTAAAGGAATGGGAACTTGTCCAGTCTTGTAATTTGTAAAAATAGATTATTGTGCTTAAAAAGTTATCTCAGGAATTTGGCTATTCCTTCTCATTAGTTGTTCATTGTTATTGAACTTGACTTTCATTTAGTCCTCCTAACTTCCTTACACCTCAGTATGTAGGATTTACAGAGATCCCAGGGTAAAGATCTATGTTGGACCACTAACCCTAAATTGGCTGTAACGTCGTTTGAATCTTCCTCAGGAGTAAAAAGTTGTGCTGGCTGTAAAGTTACAAGGCAAAGAGGAATCTATGCTGACAAGTGCAGAAAGTTTTTTTATGGAGAAAAAAAAAAGCTCATCATTTTTCACAAAATGATGCTCCTCTGTTCAGACCTGTATTGTAAGCTTGCATTGTTCTCATGCCCAACGATGAATATACGTTGATGCTTTTTTTTCTCCTTTAAAACACATCTCCATCTGAGTTCTGTTTGTCACAAATGTTTAGACACACAGCTGTCGATCTGCAGTGGTTCCGCATACTTGTATGTTGAAGAATGTGTTCCAGTCAACGTTCTTTATAAGCCCGCAGTACTGTCTGTTCTTTTGTTACTGACTCAAGCCCCGTGTGTTCTTAACTTTAAAGAATTGTTACTTCTGCATATGACTAATGAAAAACAGCCGTCTAAACATGGCTTGGAAATCATAACCAAACGCTAAGGAATACTGTCATTTTAATACCCTAAAATTTGAAAAACTCTGTCAGTAGTTGCTGCAAGGACAATACTTCTGAAATGAATAATACTGGGGTTGGGGGGTGGGGGGGGAGCAAGGCACAGATGTTCTATAACAAGGCGTGAGGGGAAATAAAAGTGTGTGACATTGCACACTTTGGAAGACTAAGGAAAACGAGCAAGCCTAATCCAAATTGTGCTAATTATCAACATAATGTCCTGTGGGAACTCAGTGGGCAGAGTTTTGGTTAAAACGTGTGATAAAGGCTCGCATGCACAGGCTGCAATAAGAGGGAAAATATTCTCATTGAAACTTTTAAACTTAGTGAAATGTACATATGATGCTTGTGGATGTAGCAATAAACCATTTTAGGGTTCCTGTTTGCAGATCACAGAAGTCAACTCTGGTTATGGATGTCTTAAACAAAGTAAGGAACAAATTGATAAGATATAGCTCGGGCTATATCTCAGCTCGGACTCAGCTCGTGCACAGGAGACTGGGTACCTGTTTGGGAAACAGAAACTATGTGTTAGGGTGTCGGCAGCATGAATCCAGAAAAGCTGGGTAATAGGACAGGTAGCCAGTGCTCTGGTGCTGCAGGGTCCATGCCACCCAACTGCCTCCCCCCCACTCACTCCTTCACCCCAGACCCTCAACTGCCCAACAGAGCCCTTCCCAGCTCAGGCTTACATTCTTGACAGAGATGATTTTCCATCTTCTCTGTTCTCCTGAGCCCAGTGGTGCTCCAAGAGTTTGGGCCAATTGTACAGTTTGACGAAACATAGTCCACCCAAGATCACTCCCACTTCTGACACCAACTGCAAGTTCAAAGAGTTTCCAAGACACCTTGAGTTTCAGTAATTTACTAGAAGGGCTCACTGAACTCACTAAAAGCTTATACTCACAGTTTTGTTTTACTGTGGGAAAAAGATGATACTAATTAAGATCAGTCAACAGAATTACATAGGGCAGAGTGTAGGGAAATACTGAATGCAAGTCTTCCGTGCTTCTCTCCCTATGGAGTCAGGACACTTTATTTCCCCTCTATTGATGTGTGACAATGTTCATGCAACATTGCCAACCAGGAGAACTCACCTAGCCTTTGTATCCAGAGCTTTTCCATCAGGGCTCCATCATAGACATGACTGACTGATTGATTACCCATGTGGTTGACCTCGGTCTCCAGGAAAACTAATGCCATATAACCCAAATCAAAGCCCCTATCCTAAATGAAATCGGTAGCCTCTCTGACATTGCCAGCTCCTACTTTAATTGATATTATTAAACCATCCAGTGTGATTCAAGGCTTCCAGAAAAACAAAGACCCTCCTGTCAGGCATGATATTCCATGAGTTTAAAGAGACTCACTTCCAGAAGCCGACACCCAAGTCCAGTCCTCTTTGGAGGCAAACTTAAAATCTTCTCTACGATGATGCCATCTTTGAGCTTAATTTTAACAGTTCTCTTCCTTTTGTGTTTTACAGAGATGACAGAAGCAAGCAGATAGTAGGGTTTTCACACCTCACCTCATCAAACAGACCCCATCACCTGGACCTGAATACACTCTGCTCTTCGTGCCTCCCGCTATGATGGAAGAGGATTGTTCCTCCTGTCCAAAACTAATTTCTGTACCTGTGCTTTGAATGTGACTCTCTGACTTTTCCAGGATCCTCATTTTTATCAGGAAATGCATTCTCTGTTCTTCGAGCTCAGCCTTTCTCTCTGTATTAACACTTTTCCATTGACATGCAAATATGCTCAACAGTCTTCTGACATAAAAATAAAATTTCTCCAATCCTCATTTCCATCTTCAGCTACAGCCTTCAGGGACTGGCTTTTCCACCGACATTGTTTTCCCGATGGTCACCAGTGACTTCCTTATTATAGATTTAAAAGCAATCCTCAGTTTTATCATTTCCATCTCTTAGCAACATCTAGAACTATATACAAATTCTAGAAATATGGTCTTATCCTGTTCTCTAGACCATTCTCTCTCTTTTTATACTGGCCTTTCTCCTGAAGTTTTTGGCCTTCCCTTCTCAGAATATCCCTCAACTGTTGAGTTCCTTCATAAGCTACTCTGAACACTACTGTCCTCACTATCATCTCATGGTTGTGAGTTTGAGCCCTGCATAGGGTTCTGTGTTGACAACCCAGATCCTGCTTAGGATTCTCTCTCCCCCTCTCTCTGTCCCTTCCCTGCTTGTGCTCTCTTTCTCTCAAAAATAAATAAACTTTAAAAACATGATTATTCCCTCATATTCCATAGAAAATCACTGGCTTAGTCATGCTGATTCTGTAACTTTGAAATAACTTGTGAATCCATCTTTATTCCCATGCCTTTTATCCTGGTTCAGTTCTGAGTGTGGCATCTGGGTCCTGTAACAGAGATCTCTTTCCTGTTGATTGCTATCTGCCTCTAATCTTATCAGCCAGTTACCTGTCTAAAAGACAAAGCTGCTCATATCGCTTTGCTGCTTTATCCCTTCAGAGATTTCAATGACATTTCCCTTAGGATAAAGTCCAAACTCCTTAGTGTAGTGTAAATGCCATCTTACCTCATTGGTGTCTTCCCACCTTGAACCTCTTGCCCAATTATCTTTCACCTCCCCACCTCTTGAGTACCCCATGCTTTCTCTCCTGGCCTTTGCGTATGCCTCTCCACCACCCATTCAACCTCCAAATCTGCACTTGGACACTCGTTCTGCTGGGGAGAAGTCCCCACTTTCCTGTGATGGGATTATGTACTCACAAAAATCCCATTTTGCCTTTATCCACCATGTTGTGATTGCCTGTTGAAATGCCTGCCTTGTTTTCAAAATTGGACACTTCGAGATGATTGAGACTCTGTCACTTTCAATAAATCTTGAATTTCCATCATCTAGCATAGGGCTTGATACTGTAGGTTTTTGAGGAGGTGAATCACCATAAACATGAGACTAGAAATAAAAACTGAGGATTAGCTTTGGAAGAACTTACCTGCTAGGCTACTGGTTTTGTCCAGGTTCTTAAAAATAAGGGTAACATAATGAGACTTTAGATTGTGCCAGCTCCAAAGGGCACTTACCCATTATTCTCATCTCTCTTCTGCCATTTTTGCTGGATTATGTATTATAAATTATCTTTCACTTTTTTTTCCCTTTAGTACAGAGATTTCATTATAACCACTGCACAAATGTTTTCCTTTGGCAGGATTTACCTAATGACAACTTATATTAGTCTTTGTGCTAAGAACTGGGCCTTTTTGGGGGGCGCCATGGTGGCTCAGTTGGGTAAGCCTATGACTTCTGCTCAGGTCATGATCTCACTATTTGTGAGTTCGAGTCCCACATGGGGTTCTCTCTCAAAAATAAATGTTTTTAAAAAAGGACCGGGTAGTTTTATTACTTTAGAATTTACAAAATACCGTCACATGAAATCTTCATTTGATCATTGAGACAAGTTCTGTGAATACCCGTTTTATTGATGAAGTAAGTGAGGTCCAGAGAGTTTAGAAATATGCTAGCCACAGAATGCTGAAGGAGGTGAATCTTGCTCATGCCTTAAGTTGAACCATGTGAAATTGCCATTCTTTTGGGCAAAAATAAAATGGCTGAATATTGACAATTTCATATGGTTCAACCTAATGCATCTTGAAATAATTAAGTGACAACACAAGACAGTATGCACATAATCAATTGTCAAAATGAGTGACAAATATAATAAATGCTATGGACAGACAATAATTACATCAACTCAGGATGAGCGTTGAAAAAACTGAGTTATTAATCTTTCCTCTATGACTGTCTCCTTTACTTAATTTCTCCCTCAGGGAAGTGCTGATATTTTTTCAGTGTCCCAGGTCAGGTGTATGTTACCACTTGAAAATGCTGCCATAACCCCTGAACTTAGTAGGATGTCTTGAGACCTGTATCTCCCCATCTATACCTTCACCACATCCTTCCTCCTGTTGTCCCCACATGACAAACTCTAGATTTTTTCTGGACCACGTTCTTCTGTTTCGTTTCCTACACCAACTGTGAGACCATGTTCACTGGAAGCTCCTTTGATATCATTAAAAACCCAATTTCTCTTTTGAAAATGTCTACAACTGACTTTGTCTAATATTTAATATATCCACTACAATTTTCTTTTAAAGAGCATTAGTAACATACTTTTTTCCATCCTTTTTATTGTGTTGTATCTTTATATTAAAGTGTGGTTTTTGCAGGCAAAAAAATGTCTACAATTCTCATAATTCAAGTGTAACTGATCCTATTTAGCAGTGCAGATTTTTTTTTAGAATAACATTTACATTGTTGTAGAAGTGCATGAAAAAAATGCACACATTGTAAGTGTAAAACCCAGCACATTTTCACAAAGTTAGCAGACCCATGTAAACAACACCTAGAGAAGAAAACACAATATTGGTAATAATCCAGAAGTTTCCTCATGCCTGCTCCCAGTGACTGCCTTCTCCTACCACCGTGGAGTAATTTTGCCTTTTTTGAACTTGATAGAAATGGGATTTTTTTTCCTTGACAATTTGTGAGCTTTCTTCCCAATATTATACATCAAATAGTTCATTCATTTCTATTGTTTTAGTGTATTCCATCAAGCAAACATGCTGGGTTATCTTCAAATTATGGCTGTTAGGAATCTTACTGCAGTTAGTATTCTTATACGTGTCTTCTGGTGCATAGATGCATGCATTTCTGTTGGGTTGTATACCCAGTAGTGGTGGATTTTATTTCTGCCTCAATAGATAATGCCAAGAATTTTCCAAAGTGTTTCAAATAGCTTGTACTCTTCTTCACCAACAGTTAGTATGGCTAGCCTTATTCCATGGGAGTGTAATAATACCTCACTGTGGTTTTAATTTACAGTTTGCTAACATGGATGGGAAACGTCCTGCTTATGAACCATTTGGATATCTGCTTTCAAAAATGCCAATTCAAGCCTTTCCTTTAAAAAACCATGTCTGCTTCTTTTCCATTTGTAGGAGTCACATATTCTGAATATAAGTCCTTCTGAATATATTGTTTGTGTAGCTGTATGTATATTGTTACTGTCTTCAATAACAGTTGTGTGTGTGTGTGTGTGTGTGTGTGTTTTACTCTGTTATCGGTATATTTTGGAGACTTGAGTATACTATTTTAATATAGCCTCGTTTACCAAACTTTTCCTTATGGATAAGAGGATTTGTACCTTAAATGTATAGGGAAATTTTATCTTTCCTCAAGACTGGGAACACATTATTCTATGTTGTTTTCCAGAAGCTTTATGATTTTTCAACTTTCATAATTAGATCTGTGTCCATTCAATGTTAATTTCTGTGTGTTGTGTTGAGAAAAGGGTCAGTATTCATTTTTTCCATAGGAATAGGAAATAGACCAAGTAACATTTATGGAAAAGACTATTGAAGTTTTGCCCACTATTCTGGAATGTCAATTTTGTCATTAAAAAAATGTCCATAGATATAGATATAGATATAGATATAGATATATAGATATAGATAGATATGTTTCTGGACTTTTTATTCTACTCCATTGGTCTATTTGTATATC
Organism: Panthera tigris; assembly: GCF_018350195.1. Lineage (NCBI taxonomy): Eukaryota > Metazoa > Chordata > Mammalia > Carnivora > Felidae > Panthera > Panthera tigris. Next base: position 55,962,357 of record NC_056662.1, on the reverse strand, counting down.
TTCAAGCTAATACCATACTGTCTTAACTATTGTTTATTTATATCTGGAGGTGAAATCCTTCAACTTTGGTCTTTCTCATGATTGCCTTAGCTATTCTTGACCACGTGCATTTTCATACAAATTTTACAATCAGCTTCAGAATTTTTGCAAAAAACAAACAATAAAAACTAATCACCTGTGCTAGGATTTTCACTTGTATTAAACCAAATGGATATGGAGAGAAATAATATCTTCGTAATATTGATTTTTTCAATCTATGTGCAATAATTTGTCTCAATAATATTCTGCAGGATTTTTATGTTGCAGTCTTAACTATATACATTTGGTAGACCTATTTTTAGGTATTTGGTGTTTCTTGGTATTAAGATAAACAGTATTATGGAAAAAAATATTCCAAATGGTTTATTGCTGTTATACAGAAAAACGACCCATTTTTGTACCTTGGTCATGTATCCAATGAGTTTACTAAATGCACATAATAAGACATATAGGTTGTAGATTTAAAATGTTTCCATCTATATGATCATGCCATCTGCAAAGAGTAATATTTTTATTTCACTTTTAAATCTATACATTTCTCTTGCTAATTGTACTACAGAGAACCTCCAACCCAGTGTCCATAGACATGCATGGCGCTCATGGATATTTTTGTATGTTTCCCAATTTAATTTGGAGAAAGCTGTTAATATCTAATGTCAAGTATAATAGTTTTTTAGATACCTTGTATCAGATTAAGTTTTTCCTTTTCCTTTTCTCCTGTACTAAAATATTTTTGCTATTGTTCTTTCATTTAATTCTTTTTACATTAAATTGTAAACACATGGTGAATTTTTACATTTCCATTTCATTTTCCTTGTCTCTCTTTGTCTCTGTGAGTCTGTCTCTTTCCATCTTTCCCATCCCCTTCTGGCCCTCAACATCTATCGAGAAGATGGTTCTCCTCTAGTTTCTTCATTGTGATTGATTACATGGATGGGATTTGAAAAGTTAAATTAACCTCACACTCCTGGAATGTATCCACCTTGATGGTGATATAATTTCCTTTACATATGTATTCTTGAACTCAATTTCTAATATTTCTAGGATTTGTTCCTAATGTTTGTTTAGGATTTTTGCATCTATGTTAATGAGTGATATTAATCTATAATTTTCCTATCTGATACTGTTCTGGGGAGTTTGCAAGCATCTCATGCTGGCTTTGCAAAATGAGACTAGAAAGGTTCTCCTTTCTTTGTTGTCTAAAAATTGTATAAATTTGTGATATTTCTTTTTTGTTAATATTGAGAAGAATTCATCAACAAAGCCATTTGAGTTTGCATTGCTTATTTCTGGGAAGACTTTTAATCACCATTGTAATTTCTATCCAAATTGAATCGCTTTAGTGCATTACAATTTTCTCCAAATATGTCTTTTTCGTGTGAGCAAACATACTGGCCCACAGTCATGGCTGATATTTTTCTGCTATCATTTTAACGCCTACAGGATCTGTACCCTCTTTTTCACTCTGATATTGGTAGTCTGCGCCTTTGATTTTTAATCTAGAAGTCTGTATATCATTTTGCCAATTTAGTTTTCGAAGAACTAAGTGTGGCTCAGTTGAGTTTCCTTTATTTTAAATATTGTTGTAGGATTTTTCAATCTGTGCTCTTCCTCATTTTTCCTTCTAAGTTACGTGCATTCAACCTCTATTCTTTGTTTAACTTCTTAATCGATATATAGAAAATTGATTTTTAACCTTTCTTTTTCCTTAGCACTTGTATCTAAAGATACACGTTTTCCTTGCATGTATGGCTTTATTTGTTTCCCACATGTTTAATATGTAGCACATTATTATTATTATTACATTTACTATTATCCAGTTATAAGTGTCTCCAAATTTTCATTTTGTTTTAATTTTTATTTAACTTCCATTATAGCTAACATTAGAGTATTGTATTAGTTTCAGGTGTGCAATATAGTGAATCAACACTTCCATGCATCACCCAGTGCTCATCACAACGAGTGCACAACTTAATCCCCATCACCTAGTTCATTCATCCCCCCACCCACCTCCCCTCTGGTAACCATCAGTTTGTTCTCTGTAATTAAGAGTCTGTCTTATGGTTTGCCTCCCTCTCTTTCTTCCTCCCCATTTGCTCATTTGGTTTGTTTCTCAAAGTCCACATATGAGTTAGATCATATGGTATTTGTCTTTCTCTGACTGACTTCTTTCACTGAGCATGATACTCCCTAGCTCCATCCATGTCATTGCAAACGGCAAGACTTCGATCTTTTTTATGGGTGAATGATAGTCAAATTTTTATTTTGAGTCTTTCCTAGACCTATACGCTATTTAAAAGTTGCCAATTTGTTTTTTTAGATTCGTGAGGCACCTTTTGGTTAATGAGTTTAAGTCAGTTCTACTCTTGTCAGAGCCCATAACCCCATAAAATTTTAATCCCTGCATATCGACTGAGCCTTGCTCTTTTAGCTGATGTTATGGTCAGTTACAAGAAAGAGTCCACGTTCAGGTGAGAAAATGATGTATCTCGCAGTTGTTGGTTGCAGTGTTCCATGTATGTTGATTAGATTCCTTTCATTAGTCAGATTATTTATGTCTTCCATATCCATATTCTTACTGATTCGTGTCTGTGGTTCTGACAGTTAATGAGAACAGTGTGCAAAAATTTTCCACAATGATTATGGATGATCTATTTGTCCTTTGAGTTCTTTCATTTTTTCCCTCTCATATATTTTAAACATGTGTTATCAGTGCATACAAAGTTAGAAGTATCATCTCTTCCTGGTGACTTGAACCGTGAATTATGAGTCATGTTTCTTTCTTTCGTGTAGAATCAAGTTCATATCAGTATATCTAATTAGTCTTGTATCCAACTTTTTATGAATAGGAGTTTCAGAGTACATATTTTTTTGTACATTGAAAGTGTAGCTCTTATGAGCAGCATACAGTTGTTTTTAATCCAGTTTGACAATACTTAACTTTAATGTTTAATGATTTAGTTCGTTTACATTTAATTGAATTGTTTACACGTTTCAGTGTGAGTCTACTATTTTACCATTAATTTTACATTTGTTTCGTCAGTTCTTTTTCTCTCTTTCCTGCCTTTTTAAGATTTAATCATGCATTTATTTCCCTTAATAGACTTTTTTAAGGTGTTTTTTTTAAATTTTGATTTCAGTATAGTAAACAGTGTTATATTAGTTTCAAGTGTAAAGCACAGTGATTTACCAATTCTATACATTACTCAGTCCTCCTCGTGATAAGTGTACTCTTAATCCCCTTCACTTATTTCCCAGACACTCCCCACCCACCCACCTCCCCTCTAGTAGCCATCAGTTTGTTTTCTAGAGTCGAGCCTCTTTCTTGATTCCTCTCTTCTCTTTCTCTCTCTTCTTTTGAATAGACTTTATGTTTTTGAACAGGTTTAGTCTCACAACAAAATTGAGAGAAAGGTACAGAGAGTCCCCATACACCCTCTGCCCCTGCACATGCATCGCCTCCTCTTTATCAATATTTCCCACCAGAGTGGATTATATGTCACAATTGGCAAGCCACATTGACACATCATTATCATCCGAAAGCCGTTGTTTACATTTGGGTCAGTTTTGGTGCTGTACATGGGTTGGGAAATGTATCCACCATTTTGTTTTTTATACAGAACAGTTTCACGGTCTTAAAAATCCTCTGCGCTCTGGCTACTCATTCATCCCCCACCCCCTGGCAGTCACTGATCTTTTTACTATCTCCACAGGTATGCCTTTTCCAGAGGCATATTTGTATTTGGAATACAATTTGTATTCCTACTAGAAATGAAAAAAAAAAAAAATTCCTGTTGCTTCACACCCCCACCAGAATTTGGCGTTTGCAGTGCATCTCATTATTATTTTTATTTGTAATTCTCTAATGAGATATGATATTGAATGCCATCTCTGTCTGTTCTTCAATGCAAGGGTCTGTTAAGGTCTTTCATCCATGATTTAGTCAAGTTCTACATTTTTCTTACTGTTGACTTTTTAAGAATTCTTGGAATATTTTGGATAGCGATCCTTTATCAGCTGTGTATTTGGCAAATATTTTCTCCCAGTCTGTGCCTTGTTGGTTTTTTTTTTTTTCCTCTTGACATTGTCTTTTGCAGATCCCAAGTTTTTAATTTTAATGAAGTCCAGCTTATACATTATTTATTTAATGGATTGTGACTTTGATATTGTACCTAAAAAGTCATCACCATACCCAAGGTCCTCCAGATTTTCTCCTCTGTCATTCCCTAGGAGTTTCGCAGTTATGCATTTTACATGGAGGTCTGTTACCACTTTGAATTAACTTTGTGAAAGTGTAACGTCTGTGTCCAGATGCTTTTTTACTTTTATTTTTTTGGTGGATGCACATTCAGTTGTTCCAGCACCATTTGTAGAAAAGACTATCTTATCTCCTTTGTATTCTTGTGCTCCTTTGTCTAAAATCAGTCGGCCATATATACACAGGTCTAATTCTCTCACTACGCTGGTCCATCAGTGATCTATTTGTCTAGTCCTTCACCAAAGCACATTGTCTTGATTACTGCAGCTTGTAGTAAGTGTTGAGGTTAGGTCGTATGAGTCTTCCAACTTGGTTCTTCTTCAAGATTGAGTTGGCTATTTGGGGTCTTATGCCTTCCCATATAAACACTAGAATATATTTGGGGATAGCCAAAAAATAACTAACTGGAATTTTGTTTGGGATTGTACTAAATCTATAGGTCAGTTTGGGAATAACCAACATTTAACAGTATTGAGTGTTCTTTGTCATGAGCATGGACTATCTATCCATTTATTTAAGTCTTTTTTCATTTCTTTTAGAGTTTTGTAGACTTTCATATACAGTTTGTGTATGTATCTTGTTAGGCTGATACTTAATTGTTTCATTTTCTCAATGTAATGTGCTAATATAAATGGCAATGTTGTTGTTTTTGTAGTTTTAAGTTTTTATTTAAATTCCAGTTAGTTAGCAGTGTACTATTAGTTTCAAGTGCAGAATTCAGTGATTCATCAGTTACATACAACACCCAGTGTTCATCACAAGTGTATTCCTTAATCCCCATCACCCATGCAACCCATCCTCCTGCCCACCTCTCCTCCAGGAGACAACAGCTTGTTCTCTATAGCGAGGAATCTGTTTAATGGTTTCTCTCTCTGTCTTTTTCCCCCCATGTTCGTTTGTTTTGTTTCTTAAATTCCAGATATGAGTGAAACCATTTGGCATTTATATTTTTCTGACTGACCTATTTCATTTAGCATAATACTCCCAAGCTCCATCCACATCATTGCAAATGGCAAGATTTCATTCTTTTTTTTTTTTTTTGGCTGAGTAATAGTCCATTGTGTATACTGTATACGTGTGTGTGTGTGTGTGTGTGTATGATGTATATACACACCACACATTCTTTATTCATTAATCAGTCGATGGACACTGCGTCTCTTTCCATAATCTGGCTATTGAAATAGCAATGTACTTTTTTAAATTTTTTAAATGGTTTATTTATTTTTGAGAGAGAGAGAGAGAGCAGGGGAGGGGCAGAGAGAGAGGAGGACATAGAATCCTAGGCAGGTTCCAGGCTCTGAGCTGTGAGCAAAGAGCCCGACGCGAGGCTCAGACCCATGAACTGTGAGATCATGACCTGAAACAAAATCAGACGCTCAACCTACTGAGCCACTCAGGCACACTGGAAATGTATTTTTAATAACAAATTCTATTTTTTCATTGCAAATATATAGGAAACTGATTGACTCTCCTGCATTAACTTTGTGTCCTGCAAACTTGCTATAACCTCTTATTAATTCCAGGAGGTTTTTTTTTTTTGGTTGATTCTTTCATCTATAAACTAAGATAGGTTTATTTCTTCCTCCCCAATAAGAATATCTCTTATTGTCTGTTCTTGTCATAACTAATACTGTATTTATTTTTTGTCATTCTTTTATCTTTTTCTATAAGCTGTTAATTGCACAGATCCTTATTATGATGTCTTAGTTTTCCTAAATACATAATAATTTATCTTAGAAATATTAAAGGGGTGCCTGAGTGGCTCATTCAGTTAAGCATCTGACTTCAGCTCAGGTCATGATCTCACCATTGGCGAGTTCAAGTCCCACGTCGGGCTCTGTGCTCACAGCTCAGAGCCTGGAGCCTGTTTCACATTCTGTGTCTCCCTCTCTCTCTGCCCCTCCCCCACTTGCTCTCTCTCTCTCTCTCTCTCTCTCTCTCTCTCAAAAATAAGTAAACATTAAAAAGCTTAAAACAAAGAAATATTACAGTCTATCTTAAACCAAAATTTTCCAATTTCACAGACTTGAACACACATTATGACAATTTATCCCTTCCTGCCATTTTTAATTAGTTATTTTAATTGTATGTGAATATTAAACCACAGAAGACATTATAATTATGTTTATAGCAAATATGCATTTAGACTTACCACCAGTTTTTACCCTTATGTCTTCTTGCATTTCCACATAATCATCTGAGATCATTTGCGTTCGGTCCACAGATTTTTTTTGAGCATTTTTGGTCTTTTTGTTCAAGTCTACCAGCTAAAAAAAAATCCTTTTTCTGATAATGATTTAATTTCACCTTTATTTTTTTATTTACTTTTATTTGTATTTTTTACAGAGAGAGAGAGAGAGAAAGTGCATGTGGGCAGGGGAGGAGATGGGGGGCAGGGAGAGAGAGAGAGAGAGAGAGAGAGAGAGAGAGAAAGAGAGAGAAACAGACAGAGAGAGAGAGAGAAGCATAAGCAGCCTCCATGCCGAGCATGGTTTGGACCTGGGGCTCCATCCAAGAACCTCATAAGCTGAGCAGAAATCAAAAGTTGAATCCTCACCTGACTCAGCCACCCAGATTCTCCTTCATTTTCATGTTTTAAGGCTGTTTTTGCTGGCTATAGAATTCTGATAAAAGTACATTTTTTAAAACCTTTAATCATAGATTCAATTTCTGAGTTGATAAGTTAGCTTTTAGTCTTATTTTTGTTCTTTTGAAGGAGATCTTTTTTCCTCTTTCTCCCTTTTTCCTCTTCTGTGTACTTCTCCCTTTTTCCTCTTCTATGTACTTCTAATATTTATTTGGGGTTCAACAGCTTTTACTGGATTTGTATTTTTTATAATCCTGTTTAGGATTTATACTGCTTCTAGAACAATTATTAAGTTGTTTGATTTTGAAAAATTCTCAAAGGCCATCTCTTAAATGTTACTCTGTCAAATTTTGTCTCTCCTTTTCTTCCGTGATTCAAGTTACATGTATATTTTCATGCTCTATACATTTCTTATCTTAATTGCAATATTCCTTGTAGGTTTTCCTCTCCGCGCTTCAGTCTGATATCCTCTACTAATCTCTTTCTACTTAATATTTCTTCATTTCACCAGTGTCTTCCCTACTATCAATATCATGTCAATATCATTGTTTTTCATTATTAATTTTTTCTAGAACTGACATTTGAGTCTTCATATGAGTTCAATTTCCCTTTGGAATTTTTCCATCTTGTCATATATTTTATCATATTAATCACAGTTTTTTATCGTGTGTGCTTAATAACCCCAATATCTTGATCATCTGTGGATCTTCTTTTATTGTTCCTTTTTTGTCTTTATTTTGGTCTCATTTACTGGTCTGTCCAAAGATTTTTGGTAAAATTTTGTTGGAAAATGTGATATTAAATATGGTTGAGGGTTGGGATGAAGGTTCTTTCCCCCAAGATCATTTATTTTTGCTTTTGGAAGCTATTAGTATACATTTTTTTTACTTCAGTCTGGTTTGGAATTGATCTGATTTGACACTGAATTTAGTGAGTGCTGGTTCATTTTCAAGCCAACCTTACATCTAAGGTATAGCCTTTCAGGTTTTCCAAGTAAAAGTCTGGGTTGTTCTTCAATATATTCCCCTTGGCTTTTCGTAGACTCCAAATTTTGTCTCCTGAGCACTGTGAGACTGCCAATAGCTCTGTTCATTTTCTTCTCACTTGGTCACCACTTAGAAATAGGCAAATGTTTTGAAAGAGAAAGCAACATAGAATGTCGCCCCTTTGTCTCTCTAGAACTTGATTTGTCAACCTCTTTTTCTTTAATTTTTTTAATGTTTGATTTATTTTCCTGAGAGCGAGAGAGACAGAGTGAGAGTGGTGGAAAGGCAGAGAGAAAGACACAGACTGAAATAGGCTTGAGTCTCGGCTGTCAGCACAGAGCGTGATGTGGGGCTCCAACCCATGAACCACAAGATCATGATCTGAGCTGAAATGGGATGCTTAACGGACTGAGTCACCCAGGCACCCCCTGATTTGTCAATCTTGACCACAATGATAAATCTAAATATATATTATTTTCTCAATTCCATGGGACCACTTGAAGCTTTGCTCAGCGCTCAACTTCTTAGCTGCTACTTTATCTTAAAGGCGGTCTCTCAGCTCACCTTGCGTAAGAAGCAAATACCTGCAGTGAAACAGCAGAGCCCATGTGGATTCACTTTAATGGATTTCCATTTCCAAGATCTTGGCTTATTAAGTGTTGGCTTCCTGGGTGGCTCACTGGTTCCACATTTTGTCCAGATTTTCGAGCTCTTCTCGGCAGAAGGGTTGGGCTGCTCTTAGCTGGGATCCAGTACATCTTTGCCGGAAGTGGATTCTGAATCTTTGAGTCACAAAGGAGCTCAGATATCATCAACTTCTATGCCCCTCGCAAACTTCTAACCCATCTTTTGCACTGTTATTTATCCCTGGAATAAACATTTTTATGGTAGAAAAACATACCTAGATTCAGGTACTGGCTTTGTCATTTACTAGCTATGTGACCTCTGACATGTTACCTAAATTAAGAACTAGTTTCCCTCATCTTTAAATTAGGGATGATAATACAAAGGGATTACTGCCTAATTCTGCTTTAAAATTAAATGTGATAATGTACATGAACTGATTAAGAAATTTTCTTCATGGATTTTTTAATATGAACCTCTAATCCCAGCTTTCATGATTTTGCCTGAGTATTAAAGAGTTGTGAATGTCAGACAAACCACCGATATATTTTTAGTATAATTATGCAATATTTGAAACATACTTATATCCCTCTAAAACTGACTTTTATATAAAGTCCCAATTTAACTGGGCATCCTATGTTTATCTGGCAAACTTAGGTCAATTTCTCTTTTTCATTCCCATCCATATGTCTAACCCCAGTCACTGCCCATCTTCCCAAGTTTCTTCTCATGTCCTTTTTCCCCTAGGATTCTTTTTTAGCTTTCAAAATTCTCATTACAAGGCACAACAATGTTACTATCTAGTTAAGATTTTGTCCCTGATCTTCGCTGTTGTGCAAACAACCCACCTATCTACATTGCACACTTTTGTACATGTGCAAAACCTTTTGACCTTTTTCATTTCCCATGGTTTGTCTGGACCAGTGTCGATGCTCAATTTATGTGAGAGCTTTAGCCAAACTTAGTTGTTCGCAGTATAAACTTTTCATGTCACCCCCTCACCCCTGGTAATCGCACATACAAACACACATGCACACACACTCAGGCTCCTTAGTGGCCCAAAAGACAAAATTAAAAATCCGTGACGTGGAAGGGAGGCCTTTCAACATCATTATTTCCTGCCAAGACTCAGAATTAAGCTCCAGTCTTATCTGATCTCTTGCTATCTTCCAGAAATGTGTTGTCCAATATAGCAGCCAGCAGCCCCTGCCCACATATGGCCATGAGCCCTTAAAATATGGCTAGTCTGAAGTGAAGTGTATTGTAAGTGAAAACGCCACTTGGAATTTCAAAGACTTTGTAGTGCCTCTCAAAAATGATGTAAAGAGATCATTAATATTGTTTCATATAGATTGTATGTTAAAATGGTGAAATTAACTCCAGCTGTATTTTTCTTTTTTGGTATGTTTCCTTAAAAATATAAAGTCATACACACAGCTTGCATTATATTTCTGTCAGGCAGTGTTTTTCTGGGTTGTCCTGGACTCTTGCTCACAGGCCTTTGAGCATAAATTCATTAATCACCTTCTGTCCATTTATGGGGAGCTTGGGTGGCTCAGTTGGTTAAGCGTCTGACTTCGGCTCAGGTCATGATCTCACGGTTCGTGGGTTGGAGCCTCGTGTCAGCTCTGTGCTGACAGCTCAGCCTGGAGCCTGCTTCGGAGTCTGTGTCTCCCTCTTTCTCTGTTCCTCCCCGTCTCGCACTCTGTCTCTGTCTCTCTCTCAAAAATAAATAATTAAAAAAAAAAAAACTTCCGTCCATTTATGGATACAGAAATCAAGTTGATATGTGTATGAAGCAGTCCTTAAATCCCCAGGGAGAATTATCATCTCCCTGTCTATGTTCCTAGAGAATGTTATAAACAAGTCTAACAAACACATTGTTGTAAGTGACAATCATGCGTTCACCACTAGGCTGAGCTTTTCCAAGTAAATGAATACTAAACGGTTTAAGATTCTGATCGATCAACTGGTTATTTAATTTAATCGTGTGTTCCCTTTGGCATTGTATTTGGCAAATCGTTTTGGTTACCAAATGCTCCCCTTTCTCTTATGGCCTATTTCGTTTTTGTTCTGGTTTTCTCTTTCACTTTATTTCTTCTTGCACTGTCTTGAAATAGACTTTTGACCTGGACTATTGAAACACTTCCCTGCTACGTTCCCTGCTCTTGGAATTAGTCTACTGTGCCTCATATGTTATGTTCTTCCCTTTATTTTGGCTCCTTGCCTGAATTCTAGAGTGCTTTCCTGCACATTGAGCCTAAAGCCCCGTGACATAGCCCATAACCTCTGCTCAGTCAGGCTCCTCAGTATAAAATACCGGTTTGCATGTAGCTCCTTCCCAACACTTAGATGGTCTAAATTACAAGGACAGCACTTGTCCATCTATATCATCGCCTGCTGGTCTGCAGCTTTCAGGCTGCATTGTTTTATTCTCCATGCTTCTAGCTTCTCCATCAACACAAGAGCGCACATCCTTCTCTTCCTCCCACACGCACACACATGCGCCATATTTTAACTTCGAGTCTATAAGACACGGCTATTTGAGCAATCAACTAAAGGGCCATCAAACTTTCAGCTATTTCATGGAGACTTTTTACTGTGTTCTTTGGAGATTTCATTTAACTTATTTATTTGTTTGGTTTCTCTGATGCTGGACATTTGTCTAATGGAGGTGCTGTAACAATCAAATGGATTAATAAATAAGGCATTTTTATTAGTAAAGCAAATGACTGAGTATCGTGAGAAATCAATTTGTAAGCAACAGAAGCATTCAGCGTTTTGAATTATTTGTTTATGTGTCAATTGACTGTTTTGTTTTTCATCTTGAAATGAGCTTCGTCCATGTCTTCAGTCTATGGATGCAGGAGAGGAATAGGCTGCAAATACATGTACAAAATTAAGACCTGGGGCACCTGGGTGGCTCAGTCAGTTAAGCGTATGACTCTTGATTTCAGCTTAAGTCATGATCTCATGGTGGTGGGTTCAAGCCCCGTGTCGGGCTCTGTGTTCAGCATGGAGCCTACTTATGATTCTCTCTCTCTCTCTCTCTCTCTCTCTCTCTCCCCCCCCCCCCCCCATTCTCTCTCTCACTCTTTTGGGAAAAAAAAGACCTATCCCTTGCTTTCCACAATATTAGAATTTATTTGTAGAGAAAGGGAAGTAACAAATACAAAAGAAATGTCCAAATTGAGAATGGAATGGGTGTTACATCAAAACTCTCAGAGCACAGAAAGGATAGAAGATGAAGCCTGTTCCAGCTAGGATTGTTCTCAAAAGCCTTGGTGGAGGATGGGGGCTTGAATGGGGTGTGAAGGTGAGACTGAAGCAGGTATTTAGAGGCATCAGGCCAAAGAAGCATGGAAGCAGCCGATGACCAGACAAGTTCAGTGCCAAGGTGGGAATGACTGGGGCTGAGTAGGCAGGAGTTGTTAAGGACACAGGAACAGAGGGATCAGATTGTGGAGCTGCTTAGAGGCTAAGGGTTAAGAATTGAACTTGATTTTGTGAGCAGGCAGTGGCGAGCTGCTGAAGAATTTTGATCAAGAATGTGCTAGAAGAAGAGAATGGGCAGGATGGATTGGCAAGGGAAGGAGGGGTTGGAGGGAGCTATTACACGTGGCTGTCAGCTGGTTCTGTCCATCATGACAAGGGCAGCAGCGGAGAATTTAGAGAATAAGTTTCCATATTTCGTCTGTGTCACGGTAGGAACTTACTCATTCACTCACACTTGCTCTCAAGATTTATGGTATTAATACTTGTTGAACAGACACAAATTGAATTAGCAGTCAACACTGAATCTTTGAAAAATCGACAGTTGAACCAAGACTATCCAACTACAAGCTTCTGTGTCTAGCAGACATTCCAAAAATATTTTTAGAACAAATGAATGGGGGAAAAAAGTGCCAGAATGTCTCTCCATGAATATTTGGTGTCCGAAGCCCCAAGAATGACTTTTTTTAAGTCTAAATATTCAGCATACAGATTCATTCTGATTTGACCACATCCTCCCCCCGCCCCCACCCCCGCTCCTGCCCCAGAACGTGAAGTGAAAGTGGCCACATCTGCGGGCGAAAATACGAGGCTTTATCCAGGGAGACTGCATTCATACCTATAACCTTTCTATTTCCAATGAAAGTATGCAGAGAATTGAATCTTTAAAGAATTCCCGGTGTTGTAAATCTAGTCTGCTGATTTCACAAGTTTCAGAAAATCAATTGGACCAAAGGGCTCTTGTCCGGATCAAAACTCGAGTCGGCTTCAGGCTCCCCGGGAGTTACAAATAGAGATGCCGTCCAGGCCTGCTTGGTGCTCCGCGCATGCTAAGCAGCGAGGAAGCAGTTAAAGGTGATGTCCACCAGCTTACGGTGAGCATGGATATTTTATCACCCTTCTGGACCTTTCTTCCTACTGTGAAAAAAGGCATACAGCATTTCATTATGTTAATGGGGCATGAGAGACACAAATAAAGCACTTTGTTCATACTGGGTACCTGTGAGAAGAGAATATTTTTAAATATCTGTAGGTGGTTCACTAACACAGGTAATTGAGTTTCAACATATTTCTCCTCTGAGCCTTTCCACGGGTGTTCTGTCATACTGTTAAGTTGGGAAATAAGAAGCGAAACCTTTTAAGGAAGTATTGCCTTCCTTAGCCTGATCCTTTAAAAAAGTACTTTGTTAAGTTCCTTAATGCTCCCTTTTATAGCAATCTTTTTTTTTGAACTCAGAAAGAAGCAAACCCCATTTTTAGAGAGATGGCAAAGGTGCTAACACTCCCACTTAAGGTAAGTGACAGGGATATTTCACAAAAGAGCAGAGGACTCGTTCAAGGCGGTGTGCACAACAATGACACAAACCCTTCTCCGTGTACATTAGGAGGACAAATAGGTCTCTTGGTAATTCTAAACATATGTAAGTTATAACCTTCTCCCCTGAAAAAGGGTTTTCTTCCCTCTCTTTATTGTGATCAGATGCCTTTCAGTGTGGGCTTACTTTACATTCATCTACATTAAGAAGAGTCGATGCTAAGGGACGCATTTAAAATGAGGAAATTTTTTCACTTGCTTTTCCCGATTTAATAAATCTGTAGACGCGCTTCTAAAACAAAAAGGAGGAGAAGAAGAAGAAGAAGATGGGACTATGGGCCCCAGGCACTGCCACAGTCTCCTGTTTCCGTTTTCCGGTAGTCTCTCTCAGACCTCCCAATACTCAGGGTAGTTACAAAAGGTGAGCCCTAAGTACTATTAACTTGCCAAAAGACACTGTTCACCATAGAATGGAATTAGACATGAGGCGGGATCCATGTTTTCCCCCAGCTCTATTGAGATGTAATTGACATACAACACCGTGTAAGTTTTAGGCGTACAACATGTTGATTTCATACCCTTCTCTACTGCAAAACAATTGCCAGGGTCCATTCTTAGCTTATGTGGTTGAAAGGGTATGAAATGTCGAAAGTTCCTGAGAGTGATCGTAGCGATAGAATGGGCATCGATTCAACGCACGATTCTTGTAAATGAGGGAATCCGAGTGCCAGTGGTTCACCTCACCCTCCAAAGGTGAGATAGCTTGTTTTCAGGATCCCAGAGACTAGAAGGTGGCTCTAGGCTCAGTCACTGGGACTGCAACATCCTGGGTCTCGGTGCCACCTTGCTGGGGGTCGTGACGGCCAGCCATTCTGGTGAGTCAGAAGACAGCACAGTCAGGCTCTTACACCTGACTGTCCAATTTCAATAAGCAAAGTGTTTTCTCAAGTGGACAAACGGCTCATTTCCGTGCTAGATTTCACATCTGCAGTGCCTTAGGACACGTGCTCAAAAATAAGAACTTTACGTTGTATTTTTGAAAGAAAGCGTTCTATTTGGCCAAAAAGGTCTGGAAAGAGATATTTTTCAATAAATCTCTGACAAAGTATTCCATGCAATTCCATGGGATGGCAGACAGGTATTTTCGATACATCCAACCTTTTATTAAATTATTAGTGTATGTATTCACTTAGTCACTCAACCAACAAATACTTACAGAGCTCTAGTAATGTGGATAGAGTTATAAACAGAACAGTAAAAAATACCCGCCCTCATGAAATCATATTCTAGGGAGGGGAAGACGGGCAATAAAAGAAGCAGACAGGGAAGTTATGGAGCGTGTTTAAGAATGAAGAGTATTCCAGAGAAAAATAAAATGAGGAAGAGAAAGTGTTTGGGGAGTGGGGGTGGGGGTGGGGAAGGAATATGTTGTACTTTTAACAAAGATGTAAAGGAGATAGTGCTGCCAGTCATTGTAAGAGGTATTTCCTATGTTTCATCTCATTTAAACCTCTCCCCAAACCTACAAAGTGGTTTTATTTTATCTCAATTTAAGGGATCTGAGGTTCAGAGAGCTTTGATGACTTTCCGAAGGTCACAAAGCTAAGATCTAGAGGCATCAGAAATTTGCACCCCAGTTGTCTACCTGGTAACCTTCTTGGTCACACTGTCACCCATAATTTTATATTCAGCAAGACCTTGTGTATTACCAGATGATAGGCCCTGTGTGTGTGTGTGTGTGTGCATGTGGGTGCGCGCACGTGTGCGTGTGTGTGTGTGTGAGTGTATAAGTGTGCGTGTTTAACATAGAACTGGAAATTCACTCTGCAAAGTATGATACTTCAATATTTTAATAACAAAAATACAATAATATAAATGCGGCATTCCTAATTCATACAAGCAACACTATCAAAGGTGTCACGTTTGTTGTCTCTTGCCACTAAGGCATTAAATAATCAAACGAGAGGCACACACACTTCTGTTCAGCATCTCAGCATGTGAAAACTCGTCATACTTCGTCCCTCTGAAGCAGAAGGTTACAGCTACTATATCTGTGCAAGAGATGCAATGAACAAAAAAGACATCTGTTGGAGATAAGCACAATAAGGAAATAGTTCAAAAGCCACTGTATTATCATTTGTGTTGTGAGGAATGTTCACATAAATTTCCTTGCCAGGTAGTTCTCCAAAAGTTAGGTCCCAGTGGGTGAATATCAATTTTGTGTGACTTAGTTCTGGGAGCCCTATCCTTCTATATCCCATATGCTGAAAAATCACACTTGCCTGACGACTACATCAGAGAAGCAGTGCACTTTGGGATCCCTGGAGCAGCAAATACCCAATTGCTATGCCAACCGGTCTTTCCTTATCTCTTGATTTTGCCTCTATCGCTGGGATCATTTCATATGTAGAGACCCTCAATTAGATTATTAAAGGCATCAAGTCATTCTTTAATGGGCATATTTTTGATTGCTTGACTCCCTCCCCCGCCTTTAAAAAAAAAAAAGAAAGAAAGAAAAAAACAGCAAAAGCTAGAGTCTGCATGACAAGTGCAATGTAGGTGTCCTCGAGCAGACCGTGAAGTCAGATATAGATGTGGGTAGCTGGTTGAATTGCACAGTGAGAGACGGTCTTCTGCAAGCTGGTGGCGCTTCAGTCCCTGTGTTTAGAGAGCAGCTGTTCTGGGTTCTCTGTGGGGATGGCCGTGACCCACCAGCACACGCTGAGGGTGCTGCCGGGTCCGCTGTCACTAGTCAAGTCAGTTCCTACAACATTTGGCAGGCAGTGCCTGGGCAGTGGGGAATGATGGAGGTGGAGGGGGACCCGATCCGCCATGCTGCAATTGATATCTGATTGATGAGCGCAGGAAATTGTGGGAACAACCCATTAAAAGTTCAGCTTTGAGAGCGAAAGTTCGAGCAGCACTTTCATGTGGATATGAAAGCTTGAAAATGATTTTACTTTTTAAAAGGGGAAGAAAATGATTTTCTATCTACTTATCTGATAAAAAGAAAAATGCAAATATAATATATTTTCATATCAAGACAGCTAAGCAAAAGGAAACAGCTTTAAACTATTCAGAGAGGAAACGAATGGAGAGTCCCCAATTAGGCTGAAATATTTAAAGCAGTAGCCTTATCGGTCTTGCATCCGAACTTCTGCACGTACAGTTAAATAAAAATAAATAAAAATGGCTACGAGATCAAGGGTGACGTAAACAAAGAATGACTTCTTTTAGTTGAAAAGTTAAAGAAACCTAGTTCTTTTTCCCCTGGAAAAAATGTTACTTTTTAAAATCCGAATTAAAAAAAATCATCACATTAATTTGACTTGCAATTATTTTTATTCCTCATTTAAACAGAGCAGTGAATATGCCCTTACCACATAGCCTCCCATCCTCATTTCTTTCTTTCTTTGAGGGGCGGGGCATTCAGAATGAATCAAATACATGAAACCTTTCAAATTTGCTTTTTCTGTGGAATGTGCGATACCATTCATTGCTGGAAAGGAGAATCCATTCTGATATTGATTAGGCTGTGTTAGATTGTAGATTTTCTATGAATGTGTAAAGGCTGTAAACAGCAACAATTCCCCGTGGTTTAACAGAATCATTCCTCCTCTGTCCACATAATTGCTAAATTGTGCATGTCAAATGGCTTCAGGATACTCTGTCCCCTTTCCAGCAGGTTATCAAGGAAAACTTGCTGGAGAGTGGTGTTGTTTGTGTGTCCTTTAAGTTAGGAACTCAAAGGTCAAGAGTTGCCAAAAGCATTTTCACTGAGTAACTGCTTCTTTTCCCAAGCTCTGTAAATGTGCCTCACCAGTGATCCTTACCATTTATTTCTAAATGTGTGTATTTAGCTTCCAAGCCAAAGTCAACTTTTATGCCCAAGCTTGCTTGCAGTTAATCACAATGATTGGCTATATTGCACATGTTTATTACACGTCTATTTGCCAAATTAACACAGCGGTATTGATTTGTTTTTCTCAGAATTATTTTTGAAGACATTTAAGAAATGTGTTTTTTCCCCAAAGGTTTGAATTCCAGTACAAACAATAATTAAATATTTAGGGTACAATAGTGTTTAGTGTGACCTAAGAGCCCTTCTTTGTAGTGGGATAGAAATCCCTCCTCTTAATAAGAGTGTTTTTGTCTGATTCCAGTGGTACGTTAGGAGTAAGAATATCCTATTAATACATTGTGAGTAATGCTAGAATTGAGCTGTTAGAGCCATTTAGTGTGTAGTTCAGAATCTCTGCTCTTCCTGAGTGTTTTCTATGAGTCATACTCCTGAGCAGCTGCCATTGGTTCTTGTAGTGGTTAAACTGCTCGTGCAAGATTAATCTTGAGTTTTGACAGTTAAAACAGGTTGTAGCAATTAATTACTAGGGAATAATTCCCCATCCCAAAAGTGCAGACTATGAAAACATGTTCATAAATATGCTACAACGCTTAACCGTTTCCTCAAAGTATAACCTAAGACGTCTTTGCAATGGCAAGTCTTTAAAACTGGCAAATTTCATATTCCTATAAGCAAAAGAATATGGTGGGGGGGGGCGCAATTTGTTTTTTGTTTTTCTTCAAGTGAGACGTTCAGCATTTCCTGATTCCACTGCATATGTGAACTCCAATCTTCTGTAAGGTCTTTTCTCTTGCTTTGCTTAATTGTGGTGACATCATTTCAAGAAACGTAGTTTATGAGTGTAAAAACTGAGAGAACAAAAGCAAACAATGACGAACAGGACAGGACACTATATTCAAACTACAGACAAAGAACGAAGCAGCAGATGAAATCTGCTGCATCTGAACCAAATGAAAGGAAAACAGATTGTCATCGAATCTTCTTTTTTTTTTTTTTTTCAAAAGTTTGATACATATTTCTTTGGGGAATAGTTTGCAAATGATATATAGAATATGTGAAATACAATTGTAAACAGACATGCAATTTACCTAGGTTACAATCTGTTCCATGATCTTTGTTCATTCTGAAGAAAAAAGACGGGGTCCGCCACTTGGAATAGGGTTCTACCAAAATAAATCTGAGATTGAATTATTAGAACTGACATTATTAATATTTTTTTAATATTCCATGGCTTTCTCATGATTCTTCGCATGCCACATCTTTAGCAAACTCCAGTGCCTTAATCAGTTTAAGATTTGCTGTGTTCTCAATAGCTATTTGCTGGTATGCAAGCACAATCTCTTTGAATGGCAATAAATATGCATGGTTAAAAAGAAAGCTATAGTCAGAAAATCGTAGGTCTGAAGTATTAACTGCTATATTCAGTGTTTCTTACACTCTTGTTCGCTGAACACATGTTGCCCTCGGGTCTGAAACTGAGCTACCCTTGGCCTTTTGTGGCACTTGGGTTTCTTTCTTTCACCGAAGGCGGGCGCGGTGGGGGTGAGGTGAAGGGGGAGGGGCGGGGGCAGAAAGGGCAGGAGGGGATGGTGACTTCGGGACAAGAAAGGGAATGCTCTCCGTGGGTCGCTTGTTGTCGGAGCCTGGGAAACCTGAATGCCACCGCCCCAAAGTGCCTCCTTCCACCCCACTTCACCCAGCCTGGCCACCAGTCACTGACCACGGCCTTGTCGCGTCTTCTTTCCCTCTTTGAGCTTGCACATGTGCCAGAGCGCTGACTGACACCGCATTTTGAAACTGATTGCACCACATTGTCCGGCACAAGCCATGCAGAAACCGCAGCCGGCTGTGCGCAGGGCAGGACTCACAGCAGAGAACATTGCTTTCTAGGTGGTCAGCGGCCGAGCACGGGTTCTGACAATTGTTATTGTGTCTGTTATCTGGCTGCAGAATCGCTGGAGTAGAAACGCAGGATGCAAGGCTTGCAGAGGGATGAAAAGGCAAAAGATCAGATATATATATATATATATATATATATATATATATATTATCATGTATCTCGAAGCTGGCACGGTTTTTTGCATTTAGGGAGGCCCTGGTGTAAGAAGCAAATGTATCAGCCCTTCTCCCTACCTGTGCCTTACAAGGCTCCAACAAGTCAGCTTTTATGGAGTTATTAAAAGGTATAGTTTGGATAAGCCATATGCTGATCTTACTTAAACGGAGAAGAGTTTTCAAGAAAAATAAGATTGCAGCTGGTAGCTACGGTAGTTTACTATTTTTGAACGGCTCTTTAGTATATGGTATTTTAATTCATCCCACAGATTCAAATTGGACTTTGACTGTGTGCACTGGGATATACTGTATGGCGTTCTGAGTAATGCTGGTTTGCTAAAATTGCAATGTAGATTGATGCTAAAGAGGCAGCTTTGCCATTTCTAAAATCTTCTCAGGCATTTCGTACAGAATGAAAATGCTGACGGCTAGCTACCTCTGCAAACATGGGTGCTGTAAATGCATATAGGCTCCATCCTTCTACTTTCTAAGTACAGAATGGGTAATTAGTACTGCTCAGGCTGTGCTAGTGAAAGATACACAGTAGTCCCATTATACCAAGAATGCTGATTTTCAGGGGTTTATAATCAGGCTGGAAAAAAATGCTGTAGATAAAATTGGTACCCGATTTCCAGCGATGGGCAATCTTATTTTTACTTAAGAAAATGTGAAGTGAAGTAATCAAGGCTAGTCCCCAGGCTACAGAAATCTAGCGAGTGGACACCACCAAAACTCTCTGGATTTCTGGCGGATGACCGGCATTCATTTGCTTTTCCACTTTGCACAGGAAACACAACGTTTTGTGGATGGTTTGCCTGGATCTCACAAAGGCCTCAGGAAGAGGTCTCTGCTGCTGGGCGTTCGTAGACCGCATTAGGGTGAAATACTTCTGGGCGCTGCATATCAGATGGTACCAGGGTGCTGGCGCTTTCCCATTGGCCAATTCCCCACCTTGGCCGGCCGGACTTCTGCCCCTGCTATTGGTGGTCGCGTTGCGGTGGGTTTCCTTATTAACACTCGGCTAAGCCAAGGAAAACCTTACTCAGGCTACTCCACCACTGAAAGCAATTAACCTGTAACATGAGCTCTAACGTCGCTGCACAGTGCAGAGAACCAACAAAGATTTGTTATTTGGCGCGATGGCGAGTTTTAATCCTCTCCCAGTAGAGGTCTCTGGGGGATTTTTAGCACATGGACATGACTGAACAGACGTGTTTCAACTGCCCTGGTATGATGCGCTGGATCTGTTCCAAACGTGCAAAGTCTACCAGAAAGCTGGGGCAAAATACTAACAATTGACCATAAAACGTCCATTAGAAATTGCATTTGCTCAAAATCTCTGTTAAGTAAAGCCTAAGTAGGTTCTAAGAAAAATATAGACCACCTTTGGATGAAAGCACCATAATGGAGATGGTTGAGCTTACAAAAACTTTGTCAATATGTAGAGCATTATCTGAAAACGCTTCCCGTTCCTTCCTTCTTTCTTTCTTTTCTTCTTTTCTTCTTTTCTTCTTTTCTTCCCTTCTTTCTTTCTTTCTTTCTTTCTTTCTTTCTTTCTTTCTCTTCCTTCCTTCCTTCCTTCCTTCCTTCCTTCCTTCCTTCCTTCCTTCCTTTTCCTTTCCTTCCTTCCTTTCCTTCCTTCCTCCCTCCCTTCCTCCCTCCCTTCTTCCTTCCTTCCTTCCTTCCTTCCTTCCTTCCTTCCTTCCTTCCTTTCCTTCCTTTCCTTCCTTCCTTCCTTCCTCCCTCCCTTCCTTCCTCCCTCCCTTCTTCCTTCCTTCCTTCCTTCCCTCCTTCCTTCCTTTCCTCCCTTCTTTCTTTCTTTCTTTCTTTCTTTCTTTCTTTCTTTCTTTCTACTTACTTGTTTTTTTTAACTATGGCTTTTGTCCAGAACCAGGCCATGGCCCATGGCTCTGTCTCTGCCCTTGTGGAAGTACTCCCTGGTTTTCACGTCATTCATTCATTCATTCATTCAGGCATGCTACAAATGCTGACTGTATACCTGTTCTGTTTAGAGTTTTGCATTGCAATGTATTTTTGAAACGTATTTAAGTATATCAACATTTTTTTCTTTGCCTCCAACTGCACTTCGTGTGCATTTTCTTCCTCTACTCCCTGTTTGACACGACCAAGCCGATCTTGCCCCCAAAAGCCATGATTTATTTCTGATAACTTCTCGACCTTCTTGCACGTACTGTTTGCTCCAAGTGCTCCACTATTTAAAATGTATTTGTGCTGGTTAATCTGGTCAAATGAATGTAGCAGCAAAATCAACCACAACAAATTCTAAATATTTCAAATATCAACTCGTTTGCCCCGTCATTACCTAGAGAGAGAGAGAGAGAGATTCTTCCTCCTTCGTTTGCCTCATTTTAGTTTCTTCATCTCACCAGTCTCTCCAAAAAAACAGAACAAAACTATTTTGACATTGAAGTACCTCCTCTCTATAGCTATATCACTGCATCTTAAAGAAGATGAGTTATGGTTTAATTTTGCGCCTATTTAACTTCCCAGCCAATGAAATATCTGATCAAGTTATTCTGAAGACTGAGTGTTTTCTTTAATGATATATTTTGCTTCTAACTAAATTGCTTTACTTAGCAATTTGTGTTACAAGGGAAGCGCTGATTTGATATTTTTCAGCAGGGGGATAAGTAGATCATCCAGTGGCTAAAACCTATCTCCTTGCATCACAACATTTTATCAGGAATGAGTACTTGCCAGTCCTGTATCTTTAGTACAACACTTAGTGTGAACGTCATGAAATATTAAAATGAGAAAGAGGCCTAGCAGATCTTGAGTCTGTAACTTTTAAATGAGGACCTCAGGACCTGATCACCGACCTCAGCTCTACAGCTACGGGCCAACAAAAAAGGAATTAGCACTCATGGCTTCTGGCATAATCGCGGACTCTCCTGTCGCAGTGTGCAAGAAACAAGAAAACAAACAGGCAAAAATCCACGGCCACTGTTCTGTGAAGTAACACATCTCTTTAAAGAAAGTGAGTAGAAAGAAGTGAAAAGGAAACACAATAGGTAAATCTTAATGGCATGTGTGAGTAGAAGCCTGGAGGATTTGGGGGGTTAAAGGATGAAATTGAGCAGAGCAGCGTTTTGTGCGCATGAATTCTGTCCCTTCCGCATCTCTTAACCAAATGCATAAGAAAAAAATGCTGTTACTCACAAATGCTTCCCAAAGAGGGTGTTTTGAGATTGCTAACACATATTTTTTCTCAGTTCATGTAAGTGGCATTCAAATCTCAGGTGGAGGTTTTTTAATTTGACCCTCTTGGATTTAAGTTTGACCGTCTAGTCGACTGGCACGTTTTCATTCATTGAAAAACATACACATTTAAGAAATTTGCCTCTCGTGCCAATAAGTGGGCTGTCAAACTCCATTTCAAAAGGGAAGCGAAGGGAGAGCAAGGTCTGTCTTCCCGTGTCCAGTTAGGTGGTGCGTGTAATCCGCTCCCCCCAGGTAGAACAAGCCATTTCGTTCCCTCTGCATTTGCAAGGATATGTCCTGGAACGTAGTTGGCATATTTATCCACTTCTCCAAAGGCAACCAGACAGAAAAGTTTCACATCTCCTGTGCTTTGAGCAACAGTTGCTGAAGCTACGGTGACACACATTCAATAAGAGCAGGCAAAACCGAGCATGGAAACACCAGTGTCCTGATTGCCAGGCAAGAGGCAGCATCAGATCTTGTTGTACCAACAGAGCTCCAGAAAGACACACGACTGAGCCATTAATGCTTTGACAGCACCCTTCTCCAAGATAAAATTTCTTTTAGGGATTAGAAAAATATTTTACAGATGAAGCTATTTTCAAAGCACGATCGAAAAAGAAGCACGATCGAACTGTTTGCTCCGTATTGGATATTATAAAAAAAAAAAAAAAAAAAAAAAAGCCAGGTGCAGAACTTTCTGGAGCAAAAATGGAAGGAGTTTCCTGATTTTGTAAACCATAGAACATATTTAATTGAATTGTTTTTACGTGGGTGAACTATTTTGCCCAGATATCTCAAATCTAGTCATTTACTCGGCGGAAGGTTGTGGTCCTGAGAAACGAAACCCTAGTAGAAAATGGTGATTGATTAAAATTACTTCCAGTTATCTTCTTCCAGGAACTCATGTAAACGGTGTGCAGGTGATGTCATGGAGCAGGCTGATGCCCGCACCTCTTCCTGTTTGGCTGTTGGTGGAACTAACTGCTTATCTATCACTTGTAACCAGCAAACATGCCTTATCTATGCGTGCCCACGTGCGCTGGAATATGTTCACCCCCACTTTGTCTTAGAGGATGTGATATATGTATATTACAAAAACGAATATATATGAATGTATATAATTACTAGATATGTCGATCCTATCAAAGTGACTGAAAATACCAACCTTAAATAAAAATGTACATCCTTATATTTCTACACAGTTCTTGGAGACAAGTTAAGACAGGACCCTGGTGGGCCAAGGTACATCTGAGCTACAAATTCGGCCTTCCTATTATTCCGTGTTTGACCTCAAGTTGTGTTTTTGTCACCTTTCAAATAACGATAGTTCCACTTTGCGTGTTAAAACCAAGTGGTATTTTCTTTGTAAGGAATTGTTGGAAGTCGTGCTTCTAATGAAGCTTTATCATTGGACACCTTGAATTTTGATATGAAAATTACAGCTATCATTTCCCACTTGCCCTTAACAATAAAGGCTCTTTCTAATGGACTTAGATCTTCAAGTCTTTTATTATTTTTTTTTTTTTATTATTATTATTTTTTTATTTTTTTTAAATGTTTATTTTTGAGAGAGAGCGAGACAGAGTGTGAACAGGGGAGGGGCAGACAGAGAGGGGGAGACACAGAATCCGAAGCCGGTTCCAGGCTCTGAGCTGTCAGCACAGAGCTTGACGCCGGGCTTCGAACCCACGAACCGTGAGATTGTGACCTGAGCCGAAGTCAGACGTTCAACCGACTGAGACACCCAGGTGCCCCTATTATTTTGTATTTTAATTTTTTTAACGTTTATTTATTTTTGAGAGACAGAGAGAGACAGAGCGTGAGCAGGGGAGGGGCAGAGAGAGAGAGAGAGGGAGACAAAGAACCCAAAGTAGGCTCCAGGCTACCAGCTATCAGCACAGAGCCCGGCATGGGGCTCGAACTCACAAACCTCAAGATCATGATCTGAGCCACAGTCAGATGCTCAACTGACTGAGCCAGCCAGGTGCCTCCAGTCTTCAAGTCTTTTTAAAAACCAATGCCTGATGCTGTAGTAATCTGAAGAATTCTGTGGGGTTTTCACTTTCTCATTGTTGGTCTTAGAAGAAGAGAATACATCAAGACGTCTTTTGACTTTCCTTAACTTACGTTATAATATTAATGCTTTGTGTCCGTTGGTGTTTCGGTTCTTTTTATTCTTAGGTTATCGATTCAACATCAGTGAGAAGAAGTACTAAAAAAGAACGTTGTTTTATTTTAGAATATCTCTGATTTCCTTCTTTGGCCCCCAGTAGAGATGGCCACTTTCACAAACCTGAAGCAGTGATGAGCCAATTACTGACCACATTTCTGGAGGTGGGATTTAAAAAGTCCTTTAACTGCTCCTTTCTCACGTGGACTAGAAAACTGGATAATCCTACACAAATTTGATTCCAACTTTCTACAACATAAAATCAAATTGTCTCTCTTTTATGTTTGTTTATACATTTTGCCTATGTATATTTAAATTTTAACTCCGTAATCTCTTTGAATTATGAGTAACGCATATTCTGCAACGTATTTGTAAATAAGATTTCTATTCATTTGGGGAGGCAGCATATCTTCTTGTAGGATGAGAAGGAATGTAAATTGTCTGCAGATGATTTCTGTTATAGGTTATAAGCAAAAATACCATAGAGCAACATTTACTTTAAAGAGCAAAAGACAACAAACAGTTACATTTCTCAGTTTAAATATTTGGAAAGGAGATCTATAACATATGTGTTCTTTGTTCAAAATTCCCAAAAAATGGTAGTTTTGTTTAAATTTTTGTTTGCCATTATTCTATGAAATCTGTGTTCCAGAAAGCAGCAGATGTATAACATGCTCTATTAAAATACAATAAAATAGCACCCAGGGCACTTTATTAAAAGTAGCATTGACATAATACTTTTGATGCCAAAGAATTGTATTCTTGGAAGTTAGCTTAGTAAAAGTCATTGGAATCAAGGGGTTAATTGTTTCTAGAGCACTTATAAGTAAATATTATTAGCAAAGTATTTTAATTACTGTACTTTATGTGGCCTAAATGTAAGCATTTATTAATACAAACCAAGCACTCATTACAAATTTGCACAGAAAATGATAAAATATTATGTATGAAATGAAGCATTAGCATGGACCATTAAGTCCTCTATTTTCATTTAATTGAATTTGTCAGTAGTACCCTCTTTAACTGAAAACCAGTCATAACCACAAAATTAAATAATAATTAAAGAAACAACTATTGAAAGAGTGTTGCTTGGAAGCTAAGGTGCCATTTAACCAAAACATAGCAATTTCATGTAAATTGCAGACCATGTAGACGCAGTTCTGAAAATTATGCATCCTGTGGTTCCGTGTATGTTTGATTTAGCAAGCATTTTCAGCATTGCAGATTAGATATCCTAGACGAAGGGCCCGTCTATAATTCAGAAAGGTGGGACATGGGCAAAAGTTCCTGTAAACTCACTGATGCCGTTATAAGGTGATAAAAGTCCCACCTAACAATTCAAGTTATGCTGCATAATCAATGGCTTTGGCCTACTCGTCCACGAATGGGCATATAGGACTCTGAGTGTCTGTGTTCTCAGCATTCCTGATAAGTCACTGTGCCTATCGGGTAGGTGACACTATAACTAGAATTAGGACCGAATTAAAGTACACACACTTCACTATTCTAGTATCTATGAATGTGGGATATATTTCGAGCGTCTTTCTTATTAAAACTATGATATTACCCTCTCAAATATGATTGTGTCTATTGATTATCCCCTGAAAACTTCTAATGTAGGATTCACGTTAATTTACCGAAAAGCCTCATGTCCTTGTGTGTGTGCATACACGTGTGCATATATTTTTATACACGCGTATGCAGGTATTTATTTTTATGAGCCACCCTTTAAAAGGTCTCCAACCTTTGCCAACTAGTTTTTACTCTACCTAGACAAGTTCCATGTTGCACAGCCAGCAGGGGGAGGTAAGATTTAAGGAAATAGCAAAACGAACTTGATGGAAGCAACTATTTTAGGAGGCAAATAAACAAACAAACAACAACAACCAAAAACGTAATACGCAGAATGAAGGGGTCTCTGATGCATTTGAGATAGATTTAGTCTCTTAGATAAAACGCTGGCTGTCGATCAGAATTTTGATAAACATTTGCCAACGTGCTTTAAGGGCCTAGCTTTAAAATATTACACACAGATTAATTCGTTATCGGAGACCCTTTGTGATATTTCCAACATGCAAACCATAGCTGAATTTGTGTATGTGGATCTTGGATCCGTAAGACAGCTTAAATAATACAAAAGGATAGCAATCAACAAATAGTCTCTTCAGCTTACAGAAAGTGTTGATTTTATTTAAAAGTCTTACAGGATGTATACAGCAATTAATAAAAACCACACAGTAACTGAAGGATTCTAGTTCTTAAAAATATGTAACTAAAATTGTATTTCCATAGTTGTACACAAGTGGTCAGTTAAATTTGTAGATAAATTAGACATGATGTGTTTTCTAGAAAGAGACTTACGTTTCTTTGGAAATAATCAAGGTTAGGATTTGGCGCAAAGCAGTAAAATTGTCATATTTACAAACCTCATTTTGATAAAGCCCATTTAGCTAGGATGAGAGTTGAAACTCAGCTTGCCTACCGGAACTTTGACAAGTATAAACAGTGAATGTGTCTGTAGTTAACATGAAGTATATAAAAATGCAGACTGAGGTGGAAAACCTATTGAGTTACATTAAAATTGTCACCAAGGGAAGTAGAAAATTAAGACCATGTTTTACATTTGTAAATCGATTTTTCATTGCAAAACATTTCACAGATTTTATTTCAACTGATCCTCAATCAGCTGTAAGAGGAACTTATACCCATTTAACAGATTGAAAAGTAAAACATGTTTTTAATAACACTTTAAAATAAGTCTTGCTTTCACAAATTGTAAGGATTTTGCTTCTTATGTTAAAAAGATGGTAATTAAGTGATTTTAAGCTTAATTTTGAAATTTTTAAACTTTAGTTGTGAGACTGAAAAATTTAGCTTTTTCCATTAACCCAGCTTCTTTACTATGATAACTCAAAACAGCCACCATGTATAACTCTATTCTTTTACATTTTAGATTCCTCATTGCACATATTAATATTGAGAATTTAAGGCCCATATTTTTAATTTTTAATCTGGTTTATGTTTATTTAGTTTTGAGACAGAGAGAGACGGAGTGTGAGCAGGAGAGGGGCAGAGAGAGAGAGGGAGACACAGAATCCAAAACAGGCTCCAGGCTCTGAGCTGTCAGCACAGAGCCCAACATGGGGCTCAGACTCATGGATGACAAGATCATGACCTGAGCCAAAGTCAGATACTTAACTGACTGAGCCACCCAGGCACCCCTTAAAGGCCATTCGTGACAGAATTTCATTTAAGACCACCATGTAAGGCAAGAATTGAATTTAAACACATCTGAATTCCCATTAAAATAGTTTAAGAATCTTTGCTAATCCTCTGTCTCTCTCTCTTCTCTCTCTCTGTCTCTCTCTCTCTCTCTCTGTCTCATCAAACTCTCCAACACACACCATAGCCACACACACCACTGAAACTGTAACGCAACATCACTGCATTTTCCAACATTCCAATATTATTCTCTCTCAAGTCAATACATAAACCCTTACTCTGGTTTCCAAATGTTTATACTTGTTTTTTTTTTTTTTTACTTTTAAATGTTTATTTATTTGATAGAAAGATAGGGCACATGCAAAAGGGGGAGGGGCACATGGAGAGAGAGAGAGACAGAGAGACAGAGAGGGAGAGAAAAATTCTCAAGCAAGTTTCATGCCCAGCCCAGAGCCCAATGCAGGGCTTGATCCCATGACCTTGGGATCATGACCTGAGCTGAAATCAAGATTCAAACGCTCAGCTGACTGAGCCACCCAGGCAGCCCTCCAAAGATATTTTTAAAAACGTGATAACTAGAAACCATGAAGTTCAAGTACAAGGATCATGGGGGACATCAGATATCTAGTGCTCACACATGCCATGAAGACAATCAACCCACTCTTGGTGCTTCAGTTGGGGAATTCATGCAGGAGAGTGACTGCAAAAGACTGTTGCTAAAATATCTAGTTCTTACTAAAATACTCATTCCTCTAAGCCCCTGAATAGTTTATAATACCTAGATTAAACTGTGAGTCATAGAATTCAACGTGGGGATTTGGGCTATTTTTGGATTTTAGATATGCCGATTTTGTTCCACGATATCAATAAATTTGCTTTCCCATTCACGTACAACAGGTGGCTTTTCTCATATTATACTTTGCCTCTTAAGCTTTTCCAGAATCGTTCTTCATTTTGAGCAGATCACAACTCCTGATTAACTGCTACAACCAATTGTAAAAACTGGAGTGAAAAAATATGCCATTAAACCCTCAATATTTGCGGAACTATGATGCCACCTGTTAGGTAAATATGACCATATCCCCTTAGTCTTGAAAGAATGGGGCATATGCTGTGAGACTGTGTGTGGTTTACCAGGGAATTTGAGGGTGTTGTATCAATATTTTATGCGTTCCTCCCAATGAGCAAGACACTCTATTTGGGGTTAGCATTTAGAATATGGATTGATTTTTTAAGCTTATTGTTTTATCGAGGGGAGGGAGGGACAGGGAAAGAGAGGCAGAAAGAGAATCCCAAACAGGCTGCACACCGTCAGGGCAGAGCCGGACACGAGGCTCCATTTTACAAACCGTAACATTATGACCTGAGCCGAAATCAAGAGTTGGGATGCTTAAATGACTGAGCTCCCCAGCGGCCCCTCGAATATGGATTGACAAGATTTTGAAACTTTACAGAGAAAGCCCAGGGTCAGAGTGATGGATGGGTAAGCAGCCATTCAGTGGAGAAATTATTTTTTCCTGCCAAATAGTCTGGATTATTCTGCAATAACCCCACAGGCTGAAAAATCTCAGTAGCTTCATGCAGCCGTCGAATTTTCAGTCCTGTTAGAGGTTCAGCACAGGATGGAATCAGAGAAGAAGACTGGTGTTTGCCCCATCAGGTCACTCGGGAACCTAGACTGGTAGGGGCTCCACTGTGTGATCTTGACACAGGAACCTGCCGAAACAGCGGAAGTGAGAGCGAGAGATTATGCTTTGCCTTTCAAATGCTTCCCCCAGAAGTGACACACGACCTTTCTTTCATCTATCCTTGACCCAAGCTAGTTATATGACCGCGCTCCCTTTCGAGAAGTGGAGAAGCCAGACTTCCATAGGTCTGGAGAGAGAGGAGAATAAGTCAGTTTGGAGAACTTGTAATGTCTCCCATAAAAACCAGTAACAATCAAATGAGTATTAAAAGTATTGGGGGTTTTAGAAAAAGTATAAAAAGAATATGAAAAAAAACGATGTAATCAATCTTAACCGGAATTGTATATAACTCTCAAAAATTCAATCATTAACTCAGAACTTTATACATAGCCATTGACATAGACTGTGAGGAGATAAAGAGATACCAGAAAAGATCACCCACTAAATGAAATTTTAAACACACACACACACACACACATGCGCGCGTGCGCGCCTGCACACACCTCTGTCTGCTGAACTATAATACAGAAACTGTGTGTGATAAAAAGATAAGGGTACCTGGGTAGCTCAGTCGGTTAGGCGCCTGACTTCCACTCAGGTCCTGATCTCGCAGTTCATGGGTTCGAGCCCTGTGTCCGGCTCTGTGATGACAGCTCAGAGCCTGAAACCTGCTTCGAATTCTGTGTCTCCCGCCCTCTCTGCCCCTCCCTTGCTTATGCTCTCTCTCTCTCTTAAAAATAAATAAAACATTTAATAAATTTAAAAAAATAATAAAACTTTTAAAAAGATAAAATTATGACCAGGGATTAAAAGAAAAATTCTAATTAAGAAATATATGGGGCCCCAGACCCCTTGTTTTCGGAGTTCCAAAATCCAAAGAAAAGTGTCTTGTTTTTTGGTGTGTGTGTCTGTTTGCTTGCTTGATTGGGTTTTTTTCTTTGTAAGTTTGGCAACAAACTCGTCAGGCAGCAGAACCCAACCTGAACCGAGAGAAGCTTCTTAAATTTTTGTTTATGCCATTTAGTGTGTGTTATGCCCAGAATTCGTGATCCCCAAAGACCACTAGGGAGCCGAGTCCGATGCAAAAGCAAAAGAACCTTTATTCGAGCTAGCTCGAGCTCAATCCCCTACCTGCACCGACGCAGCGGTGAGATACCAGGGAGAGAGAGCGAGTTTCAAAAGCACAAAGGTTTTATAGGGGTCTAGGGGCAGTTGGTGAGGTAATGGCTGTGGCCTCGGCCGATTGGCTGGGGAAGGGTCGGAGTCCCGTTACGCAGGTCGCTGGGCGTGTTTTGATCAGGAAGTTTGAACGGGTGAGCGGGAGGTTACTCAAGGGGAGGAGGCGCGGTCTGAGGTTTCTGTGATTTTCCCGGAAAAGGGGTCATGTCGGGGACATAGTCACTCAAGGTGGAGAACGCAGAACAAGATGGAGTCGGCCGGCGTAGGCCCGCCCTTTCACTGTGAATAGCATCGCTCTTTCATCGCACAAATGTTAACATATTTGTCTATGGGATCCCATCGCGCGTCCTACTGGGGATGCTGTGAAGTATAGAACATGCACAGCTAATATCCTGAAACATTCAGAATCCAAAATATCTGGCCCCACGCATTTCCAACAAGGAATTGTGTGCCTCTGAACAAAAAACCCTTTCTGGTGAAAATGAACAGGTCTGGGTTTGAATCATGGCTACAGAGATTGCTACGTGCTGCTTAATTGTAATTGCACCCTCTGTGTCCCACTTCCTTCGTTTGTGTGTCAAAATACAGATTTCCGAGGTCTTTCCTGATCTAGGGTTCTGTGGCTCTATTAATTTCAGAATATATAGTCTCTAAATTGTCCACATTTATTTACTCCTAATATCACATCCTGTCTTCTTTGAAGCAAAATAGTCTTCCTCTAGGGGACAGGCATGGTTCTGAACTGCCCTCTGCCATATAGCTTCATGTATGTCCAGTATAGTGTGATGAATTTATTTAGGGGATTTATTTTCTTAATCCCAGAGTGTCCACAAAAAAAAATACTGAAATTTAAAGCAATTGAAAATTGATTTAGACATAAAGTGGAGAGAAGGACTTTAACTTTGTATTTTTGCAAATTAGCTCATGCTTCTCCCCAATCATTTGGTTTTTATTTTGGCTTTTTAATATACTACATAAAACCTTTTAGACCTCTAGAAGAATTGTGGTTTAGACAAAAAGAAATACTTTATGATTTTGTCTGTGTAAGATGGAAAATAATACTTTATTACAGATGTTGTGGTTGTGTCCCAAATTCCCAAATCAATGTCATTTTTGTTAGAAGTGGTCGATGTTATTTACACAATAAAATAACTCATTTGATTATTCCCTGTAATATTCTTGTGTACATATTATGAGCCAGATTCTACTCTTTAATGCGCATGAAAATTTGACCTGACTTTAATACTTTAAATTGAATCTAATTGATTTTTAATTGACTTTATAGGATGGGTGTGTGTGCCTATGCACGTATAGTGTGGTGAGTTTCCATGTGTTCAAAACTTAGTTTGAGATGTTCATATTAATTTATATTAGTATCTTTTAAAAAGCTCTTTTTACATTTCATTTATAAGACATAAGTCTTTTTAATCAAAAATCTGGAACATCTTGGCTTTCATTTGTGAAAAGAAAACCACTTCATTTTATGAGAGGGATTATCAATTTAAAAATACATCTGAATTTTAGAGAATATCTTACAAGTTCACAGGTGCACCAGTTAGTTCCTGGGGCATAGCAAGCCATCCCAAGTCTTAGTTATTTAAAACAATACTGAATTACGCCTTCATGATTCTGTGGGTGGGCAATCTGGACATTTCCACTGTCTGTTTTGCCTTCATTCAGTTGGAGGGATCAGCCTGGCTTCCAGGTCTAGGATGGCCTCACTCCCATCTCCGACAGTTGATGCAGGCTGCTGGCCAAGGTGATTTGCTTCTTCTTCGTGTGACTGCCCTTCTTCCAGTCACGAGGCTACACTGAGCTTTCACACAGCTTGCTGAATTGAGGTTCACAAACCTGTCCAAGCAGAAGCTGCAAAGACTGGTAACACCTCCAGGCTAGAACTCGCCGTTAATGTCAGTTTCATGACTTTCTATTGTTTAAACACGTGCAAAGGACATACAGAGTTCAAAGGGAAGAGCAGAGCAGCAGCAGCATATCACTAAGGGGTTATAAACACAGGGAGGTATAATTCAGTAGAACCCTTATCTTATTGTCTTAAAACTAGTAGGAGGCTCTAAAGGCTTTCTTCAGATAAAATTATTTTCTAATTTCCTCCACTTTGTTTTGTTTTGGTTTTGAGGGAAGGGGAGAGAGAATGTGTATGTGTGGGTGCACTCACATGCGCACACACACACACACACACACACACACCCTTGCGGGAGCAGGGGAGGGACAGAGGAAAGGAGAGAGTCTTAAGTAGGCTCTGCACGGAACACAGAGCTCAACGCGGGGCTAGATCTCATGACTGTGAGATCATGACCTGAGCCGAAATCAAGAGTCATTGGCTTAACCAGTTGAAACACCTAGGCACGCCCCCCATTCTTTTCTTTAAGAATGGCATGTTCTCATTACAACCCATCTTCCCTCGCTTTACAAAACCAAGCATACTTCCTGCCCATCCAGCACCGTTGTGTGGTACATCACTCTGGAGTGTCAGTCAAAGAGAAGGTCAAGAACATTGTTGTGAGTGAAGACTGACTCCTGGATATTCTTGAATTCAGGCATCTTGTAGGGTAGAGAAAAGTGATAGTGACGTTTTAAAGGATTTTGCTTTCTCTCATCTGCACTATTGTCAAAGAAGACATTGCTTCAAGGGGGAAGTCCTTCAAGAGCAAAACAAACAGAGCACTGAAGGAAACACAGCCTACTTCAACTCAGCTGTAGAACATGATGCTTTTGCTACCATCTCATGCTATGTTTATGTTGTTTTCAGCAACGGTGTACTAAATAGAGTTGTAATGATAACTCCATCCAGGGAAACATTATAAAACATAAATTGTTATAGACACCAGAACATTATTCTTAGAAGTTTAATTACATACATTTTTTTTGCGGCAGAATATCAAGATCATAAAAGATTTCTGAGCATAGGGGTGCCTGGCTGGCTTAGTTGGTACAGGATGTGACTCTTGTCCCGGGGTTATGAGTTCAAGCCCCACGGTGGATGTAGAGCTACTTTAAAATCATTAACTAATTAATTAAAAAAAATATTCCTAGCATAAAAATATATACTACATTAGGATAAATCAGAATATTTAGTGAGAGTGGAGTGGAAATTGAGTTTAAGAAGCAAAAGGGACAATAGAAAATTCCCGCCTGTGAAAGAACATCCAGGGCGTGTATTTATTTTAATTTTTATTTTTTTTGCGCATGCATTTTTTAAAATATTTATTTATTTTTGAGAGAGAAAGCACGTGTAGGGAGGGGCAGAGAGAGGGGGAAAGCGGATCTGGCACTGATAACAGTGAGCCAGATTATTGTGGGGGGGGGGGGAGCGGGTTGTGAACTCACAGACTGTAAGCTCATCACCTGAGCTGAAGTTGGACACTCACCCTGGGAGCCACCCAGGCATCCCTGTGCATGTATTTTTAAAACGCATGATGGTCCAAGCCAAGCCCTTCCGGTATTTATATTTCGTCGAATACGTTTTTAAAAAGCGGGGCAGCAGTTTTACTTTTAAATGTCAATATTTACAACATACCAGCACTTGCATTCTTTGAAAATATTTAAACTTATGAAAACAAGCTTTTGCCTGTTTCGTTATTATATGCTAGAGAGTACATTCATTGGCCAAAATTGTTAGGTGTTATGCAAATTAAAAAAAAAAGAAAATCCACTGATCTACAGTGCAATCTAATCCTCTCTGCCCTATTTAAGGATCCAACAACAACCAAAGGTTGCTACTATCAGAATTTAGACTACCTTTGCTCCACACCCACATAAAAGTGCGTATGTGCTCACACACCAAAGTTTACATAGTAACTTCAGGTTTTCCTGGATGCAATGCCCAGGCTTCTCATTTATCAAATTTAAGAACACCAGCTCCAAGGGGAAAGAATCACATCCCCCCATCTGTTTTTATAACCTCCTACACTCTACATTATAGATATTCAGCACTCAGAAAATATTTGTTGATGATGATATCTGATATTTGTCTTCC
The DNA here is from genome assembly GCF_018350195.1 of Panthera tigris. Taxonomy (NCBI): domain Eukaryota; kingdom Metazoa; phylum Chordata; class Mammalia; order Carnivora; family Felidae; genus Panthera; species Panthera tigris. Next base: position 55,927,658 of record NC_056662.1, on the reverse strand, counting down.
TCGACATGGCTTTTGATAGTCATTTTCAAATAACCTAAATTCAGCACAAAAAAAAAAAAAAAAAAAAAATTTGGGAAGGGGATGAATTCCCACTTTCAACATACTTCTGGAAGCATTTTGTAATTGACCAGACTCACAAAACACCTAGCAGGCCGAGTCCATTCTGTTGTGTGCACGCCACGAAGATTCTTGCTTTCCTATGTCAAAATCGTCCTGTCTCAACTTGGGATCAAACTTACAATGAGGCATTCATTTTGTGAAATTTATCAGTCTACGTATTCTGCTTTGAAATCATTTAACATCGTAACAACGACCAAAAAAAAAAAAAAAAGACAGTAGAAGAAAGAAAATGATTCCTGCGATTCTATTAATTTTTCCTTCTCCCTCCAAGCTTGCTTAGTTTTAGAGATTTGCCTCTGTCTAGTTTTGTCCATTAAAACCCAAGTCTTAATTTTGACCATGGGAGATGCCAGTTACAGAAGTTATTCATTGGGGGAGGAAAAGAAAATCCCATGTGAATTATAAATGTGTTGATAGTATTTTTTCCCAATAGTATAAAGATATAAATTATTTAAACACTATTTTTTTTCTGAATTTTAATATCCTGGAGACTACCAGGTATCCAATTACTATAAAAGCAGTGTATTTTCTGCAATAAATACAAACTGATTTTTTAAAATATTTTACAGTTTTCTTCTTACATATATAACTCCAGAATTAGCCAAATTCACACCAAAGAGTCTTTTGAAAGCAGACTGCACACATCTCTCAAATCAACCTATACTGCTATTGCCATCCAAGAAAAGACTGATGGTCTGTCCACGTGTATCCCTTGGTCAGAGAAAGTTCCAGAATTCCACCCTTGTCCTGTAAGCAAGGCTGAATCCAAACTTATTTGTCGGTTTAGTTACAGTTACATTCACTTATTTTATGTGCCAATCTAAGAAAATCATAGCTAAACTGTGTTGACCGCTTTGAAGACCAAATACAAACCTACGTGATATTAATAGCTAACGTCTACTGAGTGCCTAACATGTGCCAGGTACTGTTTGAAGGCTTGACATCTTCCTTAATCCTCACGGCTCTGCTATGGGGTAGGTATTATTATCCCATTTCATAGATATAACCACTGGGCTCAGGGGATGAACTTTCGCCCAATCAGATAGCAGCCGACCAGATCATGTTTCTTCAAGTGTACGTGGTCTGGCTTTAGACCAGCTGGTATTTAGATATAAATAGAGAGTGTTTAAAATTAAGGACAATTAAAATTTTGGTTTCCCAGTTTCCCAGACCAAATCTGCTTTAGATTACTCGGCCTTACCAACCACGAGTGAAAAAATAACTTGCAGGGGTTTGTAATCACAAATGACTTTCATCTATAAAGTATACCTTACATTATTAAATCTGCTGATTATTCTTCCTTGTTGACTGCGATGAATATTTTGTCGTGTGTAGCCGTTACACGGGCACAAAGTTTTCACTGACAAAACCTAAGTGACAACTATCACATTCTAGGCGTAGACACTGACTAATGCCTGAGGTATCTTGAAAACGCGCGGAAACAATGAACCAAATTCAAAGCATTGCCAACTCCTGTCTCACCAAGGAAGCTTGGCTCGTAGGAAAGTGCGAAGAAGGGTCTACAAAACTACGATTAAGAAATTAAAAAGTTAAACTTCCTGCTTCGCGTGGCAATGCTGAAACACAGCAACTGGAACGTCGGTGACAATGGCTCATAAATCCTGTAATCCCAAAACCATTTTAGAACACCGTACTTGACCTTACATGCTCACATGGAAAATTAGGGAATGCGTGTCAATGGGAAGCTTGGTCAGTGGAAACCAAAATCGGATAGCAAATTAACAGTCCCCTCAAATACTCTTTACTTTCTAAAAGACTGCAAAGAGGAATTTATGTAAATGGCCAGGCCTCCAGAGAAGCTTGACGGTTTTTTAGTTGAAATGCAACACTGAGGGGAGGGAGAAAAATGGCAACTTGACTGACCCTGAACAGGACGAAAATCCATTTCCCAATGAAGGGAGGGAGTTAATATTTTAAACAGCAATATGACTTCGATGCGAGGGTGTCACGCAGGAAATCAGCCACGCTTTCAGGGGAACTATCGATGCCACTTGATTCACCCTCAGAATTCTGCTTTTAAATCTAAATCCAGGGCTGCACGGGTTACCTTCGAACCGCTGTTAGGACCCGCCGTGTTTGAAACCTTTCCAGACCTGATGCTGGCCCGCTGGTACCCGGCCCATCTACCGATTTGGGGGGCGAGAGGGGTTTCGAAGGGGCATTCGTGTTAGGGCTTTCACGAGAGCACATCCTCTCCTCTTTCATTAGTGGCAACGCAACCTCTGCGGGCTTCTGGCTCTTTTGGAGTGGTGGGGAAAGAGAAATGCGCCCTGTTGTCTCCGAGACATGTAAGAAAGTTTCTTTCCTAACACAGAGGAAGAGAGTAGACGGAGAGTACAGGACGCCAACTGTCAGGATCCTGTCTGGACAGTCGTTTCTGGTCTCCTTCTGCTTCCCCCTTCCCTCCCCCGGGCGTCCACTGCAGCTGCACACCCAGCTCCTGTGGAGCCCCAGGCCAGGGTCTGGGGAGAGATCGCAGGATTTCAGCCTCCTCTGCTCAGCCTAGGTGAGCCAGGGGCGTGCTGGAGACCTCCAGAAGCTAAGAGGTTCGGCTGCCTCTGTGAGGCTGGGGGCTTCATACAGAAGTGCCCCTTTGTTGCCGCTGCGGCCGTGGTTTTATAAACGTAGGAGAGCAAATCTGAATGTGTTGACTTTCCCTGCAACTCGAGAGACCTGCATCGTTCAGAGTGAGAATTCAGGCTCCATGCTGCCTTCCAAACGTAAACGTTTAAGGGGGAAAAAAAAAAACAACAACAAAAAAACATACGAGAATTATTGCACTATGAAATTAACAACACGAAATAAGGGGAGTGTACACGTGGACTGAGTGATTTTTTTTTTTTTTAAATGTCTGAGAGCTTCTACTTGAAGTCATTTTCAGAGAAGATGACAGAAGTCTCCACTCCCTAAAACCTTTGCCTAAATCTTTTCCGTGTATTCAGAATTTTTGCCAGGTTGCTTCACAGAGTGTAAATACGTAAATGCGGGCTCTCATGGACTGATGGTATCCAGGACTCCAATCAAAACTCCAGCTACTACTAACACTGAATCGGTTCAGAGAAAATTAATGATTAGCAGATTTTGACTTGTGCATTTTTATCTATTTATACAGCAAACATGAATGGAACAATAATAGTTACTCAATTTGTATCTCTGGATGCCATGGCCAAATAAATTTTTAAAAATCATGTTCTTATATACACCGAAATGGTACAGTAACTGAAAAAAAAATCTAAATTTATTTAATAATTTATGATGTTAATTTTAGCTACAATATTCTTGGTATAGCAAAATTAAAATGACTACATAAAACCGATCGTTTTGTCTGACTGATATCAAAGACTTAATTCATTTGTAATTTTAAATTGTGTTTGAGGGGAAATTAGGAAATATTTTTAAATTCATATTGACTCCAAAATGTTCAAGCTTATAAATTCAGACAGTCTCACTTGAATCCCCAAATATCTTAATTTGCTTTGAAGAGAAAGTATTTTTTCTTTCATTCATATAATTCAAAATAGCTAAACAGATTCTACTTCAACAATTTAAATGATTCACATGTGAGAACAAATATGGAAAATCTAAGCCCCAAACAAAATTGCAGACTTAAATTATAATGATAATTTAAAATGTGTGTAATATAATTATAGTATAGGGTCTGCTATAATGAGCTTGGAGATACTATATCTATATCAAATGTGTTAGGACGGTGATATTAGATATGCCTTTCTCTCAGCATTTTTTTACACATTTCTGAATTATGATACCTGTGCCAGAATCAGTCTACTGTATCAAGGATTTTTTGGATGGAGAAATGAATTTTTTAAATTGTCAAAACATGATAGAGCAAACTTCCATTTTCCACATAGAATCTACTAAAATATGAATATCAACTACATATGAATTTTGAATATATAAAGATAGTCACATATTCATTTTGAAATATCTCTAAAGGAAAGTTAAAGCTACATACATCGATAATTCATATTCAATAACTTTGTATAATCAAAGCAAATGGGAGACCTATTTAATTATAAATATCAATCATTATTATGTCTTTCCACATAAATGCTGAATAGACCTTTTTATACACATGTATTTTTCTAAAACTTATACAACAAACCACAATTCAGGCCCTCCTTTGACTGTTACACCTTTGTTAATTATGACATTGATATTGTGTGGTTAGATTAGCAAACATCCATCATTCCATATAAAACTTCAGTGGGCAAGCAGAAAATTACTATGTAGCCAGTAATGTTTACAAGGAGTAGTTGGGTGACAAAATACACGGAGGAGCAATGATCCAGTTTGTTGTCTGATGAGAAAGTACTGCTTAAATCAAAAAGCCATCAATTCCAGACGGAGGCAGGGAAGCAAAGTGGTTATTGTATTGAACGGTGACAGACAATGCACCCTGAATTCAAGGAACGAACAAGGCATGATATTCAGCTACACGTGTCCAGATTAGCCACATAGCCATTCACCTCCCTGTCCTCCGGTCCTTCTACCCTTCAACCATTCTTTTAACAAAAAGATACTGCAGATGAATAATTACAAAACACAAAACCTCTGGGGCCAGTGTAGCGCTCTATAAGACAGGATGGGTACAATTTAGCCCCTAGTGGTGAGACATGCAGAGAACTAATTCAAATACAGACTCTGGTGAAACAGTGTTAAATGTATATTATCTATACATATATTATATATATATTTTATATATGTATTATATATACATATATATACATATATATTTTATATATGTATTATATAATACATATATATACATATATAATACATATATAATACATATATACATGTATACATGTATACATGTACATATATACATATATAATACATATATAAATATATATTATAATACATATATTTAATTCTATTTAAATGTGTATTATATATACACATATTATATATTATATATATTATATTTATATATATTACATATATGTATATATAATGTACATATATATTACATATATGTATATATAATATACATATATTATATATGTGTATATATATGTGTATATATGCGTGTATATATGTGTATATATATGAGTGTGTGTGTGTGTGTGTGTATTCCCCTTGTTGTGACCCTTAGCAAGGGGTGGTGAATTCAAGTTGAGAAAACAGAACATGGTTCCCAAAGCAAGGCAGAAGTGAGTTTTGGTTGACCAAGTTCAGTGCCCATAGGAAGAGGCAGGCCCGGAGGTCACCTCACTATCCTGTCAGTCCCCAGCACAGATGAAACGTGTGGCCTGGTCTCTGCAAATAGGAACTGCATGAAAAGGAGCGCGGAAGAGGGGCCGGGAAGAGGGGCCGGGAGAAGGACACGTGCAGACTCGGAGGCGGGGAAGAAGCCACAGGTGGGGCTGGGGCGTGCGACAAGCCGGCCGGTGCCGTGGGGAGGTGCGCCGCGGCGAGAGGGAGGAACCAGATGGCGAATCATATGGAAATGATGAAAACCGATGAGATAACATCTCCTCTGCTTTGAACCCTGCGGAAAAAGACAAGATTATGTTTGGACACCGAGGCACGAATCAATAAAGGAGCAGAAAGATCAGTACAAAGGCAGGAGACCTTAGGTCTTTAAATAATGCGCATTTTGCAGTATCTCTCCTCTCGCGTTCATGGAAGTCTTGGTTTCTCGGAAGTAACTGTGCAAAAATAAGTGGTTCCCCCGAGGGGCGAAGAGCAGTTTCCTCGTAGCGAGTAGCCTTTTACTAATGACTCGGTTCGGAATAAGCAAATCGCCGCGCAGATAGCTGTCTCCAGACCTCTATGATTTGCAGCTCCATTCGCTGGAGCAGGTTTTCCCCTTGAGCGGAAGCCTGCCAGGGTCCGGGGCCTGGCTGCCAGGTGTGGACCTTGACTGATGAGGGCACCGTAACCTGCTGACCCCACCCCCAGCCCTGGTTTCCGGGCTGCCTTTTATCTCCAGCCTCGCCTTCCCTTTCACTCTCTCTCTCCACAAAGCCTGAAGAGCCCTGGGCTGATCGTTGGCTGGCTGCCGTCCCCAAGTCCTGACCTGTGTGGACTTCCCGGCTTACCCCCTTCATGTGCCTGTTGACCTCGACTTTGGATTCTGATTCAAGTTTGGGTAACGCCCCCTCTCCGGTTTCTGATTGTGGCTGGACTTGGGAACTACCTGTCATCCTTCATTTACCTTTATCAGAATTTCTGATTTTGGCTTTCTGACATTGCCTCCCCACCTGGGATCCTGACACTAATTCCAGACTTGAAAAGCTTCCAGGTTTTATGCGGTGATGTGACGTGATGTGACGTGACGTGACGTGACGTGACGTGACGTTATGTTTTATGTTATGTTATGCAGTTTGGTGTTGTACCGCTTTTGATTCCTAAAGATAATTCCTGGTTTCTTACAATTTGTGGTCTGGACAAAGGCGTGCGTGCCACGGTGTCCTGTCACACATGCTGTCCTACAGGGATAGTGGCACATTCAGTTCCTGAGGATGGCCCCCGCTGTCAGTGGGCAAGCGGGTTTCGACAGAAGCTTGACAAGGGGCTCTAAAAAAATGCCTTTTAAATCAAAGCTTAAAAATCCAGGGGGATTTTTTTTTTAATAAATGATATTTTAAAGCATCCTTCTAAAGACACTTGAGCGAATACAGTTATATTTCTAGCCTGTTTCCCTGCAATTTTGGATTATACAGGTTGGAGTGAAGTTATGTAGAAACACAAGCTAGACGACTCCTTCCCAGCAGAAAATTCTTTCTAAGAGCCTCGTGCTGCTGGTGGTGAGAAATATGTGAACTAACTCTTTTACAAAGTAATAGAAGTTTAAGTCAAATTATGCTAATTTTTATATAAATAGACACAAATTCAGGGGGGTAATAAGCTCCAATATGAATCATGCCCAATCTTCTAGACTGCCCTTATGGAAGAAAAAAAAAAAATTTTTTTCCAGTTAAGAGACAGAAAGAAAGATATGTTAAGCTATTTCTCAATTGCCAATTGACTCATTAATACATATTTACGAAACTCATCCGCTAACAAAATCACCTCTCTTCCACTTTTCCAAGCGTTTCAAACGGAAATTAATTTGCTATTCTATCAATACTGTAAGATCTTTTGTCCTCCTCACCATACCCGGTGGACACAAAAGTCCTGTGCAAAATAGACCACAGAGGGTACGGTTAATTTTATAAATACATTCAGTGTTTTGCAGGGATTTTGTGATGTTTCAGCAGCATGAATACATTTTTTCTTAAATATCAGTTCTCCATAGTCAACTAGTTAACTGCTGCTGTATCTTTAAATGTATTTTTAAATGTCAAATGACTCTTATGGCTCTTCCGAAATATTTAAAGAGAGTTTTTTTTTTTTCTACATCAAACTGTCACTTCTATCTTAGAGAGAGTTTTAAAGTTTCTAAATGCTGATCTATCTTATCACCGCCACTCCCATCACCTCTACCACCATGATATCATGTGCAATTATAATTGACTTGCTTGGAAAATGGTACTTAAACCCTGAAATAAACCAATGGCAAAGAGCTATATGTGATAAAATGTATAGCAAGTGTTTATCAAATTGGCTATAGTCTCCTTTTCTTTAGTATTTATGTCTGTTGAGTGCCTGCCTTCTTTTCTTTCTTTTGCTTCCTTCTTTCTCCTTCCTCCCTTCCCTCCTTCCTTCCTGTCTGCCTCTTTTATTTATGTTTTCCCTCCAGCGTCCTTAGTTTCAGAGTTTATGCTCATTCTGGTTTCCCCCGCGTTAGATCTGTCAAACATAGCCCTGAATCTCCCTTCTTCCAACCATGATTTGAGGGAACAGATGACAAATATAGAAAAAAGACAATAGAAAAGACGGGCGAAATAGTTCTTTTCACCCTTCTGTTTTGCCATGCTATTCTGTTGTGGCTTTGTGCAAAGGGAGTCTTGAGTGGCTGCTAAAAGTTACCAAGGGTCAAATAGGCTGGAGTAGCTGCCGTGTCAATTCTTCGAATTTGTCGACAACCGAGAAATATTAAGAATTCTGTTGGGAATCGGTATCTCCTTAACAGCTTCGTAGGCAGGTGTCAAAGGCTGGAAGCGGCAAAGTTTATTAGTGAGCTGACCTCGGGAATCATCTTTCTGCGTATTTTTATATTAAACTCTCCACTGGTGCCTACCATCTGTCTTATGCCTGTCTGGTTGAAAGTCCGTAGACCGTTGCGTAAGTGGTGCCTTAGTTTCCACATGCTAACTAAAGCCCTACCATTTTTGCGAGCGCCTGACTAGATTCACAGACACTGGGCTCTCCGGCCATGAGTGAAACTGTGTGCCAGTACGTGGCCAAGCTATCCCGGCTCTCGAATTTATGTAGACAAATTCACTATGTTGCTTGCTTGTGATTTATGATTTGTTTTTGAAATTGCAAAGTCACTTTGAGGTGACCTGCTGTTCTCTGAACCCGTTCCAGATGTGTTTATGACTCTGGATTTGTCAAATGAAAATTAAAAAAAAAAACAAAACACAATAATAGTAATGGTTAATATTAAAGAAAGAGAGTTCATCAGTACTTTCGGTTTGGCACACTATCTTGGAGCGTCTTGTGCATTTTTTTGGTTCAGCAAAATTTGTTTGGCCAAGCATTTCCCCTTAATTTTTAAACCCCTGAGTATTTCAGGGGAAACTTAATCCATATGTTTCTGGTTCACTGCCTCTTAAATCGTCAAAATGTTGTTTTCCAAAAGCTTTTCAGTGCTGAAAGAGGTTTATCAGACACTACACAAGTTCTCGAAAGTGTTTTTTACCTCAACTTTTCGATCCCACTGGACATGAACTCCAACTCCTAGAGTTTGGTTCTAAATTTAACATCAACAAAACTTGACTGAGATCCAAAGCAGCCTGATTGCAGTTAGTCTTTGAAAAGTACTACATTATTGGAAGAACACATATGTTGAATGGAATGTACAAATAAATGCACACCAAAAAGGCAAAGTTTGAGGGATTGATGGCAAGCCTTCCAAGGAATGACTGCTGTGTAAATTTTGATTTGATTAGCTTTCCTTTACTTGTTAATTCCCCCAGCCACTACTCCTGGACCCCTCAGCTACACTGTACCCTGGGTAATTCCATTTCATATATAAAAAAGGAAATTTGAAACAACAAAGTATTCTGATAATCTTGTCAGAGCGAAAAGGATAAGGAAAAAAGACATAAGAAATTATTGTCTAGAAAACATCTTGTGATTTCCATAATTTGCTAAAAAAAAAAAAAATCACTCGCTGCCAGTTTATTTGATTTAACATCCTCCAAAGTGTAAGGTTACATGGAATAAATAGCTAATTGGGTTAATTTAATAGCAGGTTAAATCTTTCTTTTATTTTGTCTAAAAGGCACATTAAAATAGTGCAATTTTCAAGTGGTCTTGGAAATCTAAAGTAGAGTTTCTTGATAAAAAAATATATAGCTTTCCCACTGCTGGGTTTATAGTGGGAGTCGCTGGCATGCTTCCAGTTCACCGCGTGAAAATCTAAGCTGCCTGTATAAGTGCAGAATTTAGTGTTGGGTCTTAAGGTTTTGTTTGGCTTCTTGCCAAAGATGTTATGCATTTAGCTGGGAAAATTGCCTAGAAGTTAATTGAGAGGAAAACACTAATATACAACCTCCCCCCTTAAGAAAAAAAAAAAAAAGCTATGGATATTCATACGGTGCTGTTCATTGATAAGATTTGTGCATATACAATAAAGACGTATAGTAAAGTCGATCCCAAGATTGCTAAGGATGGATTTTCACTGATTATCCACCCACGTGTATCTGCTCCTCTGTGAGTGTTTAGAGTATCTCTAGGTTCAGGATTTCCCCACAGTGGCTGCTTTATTAGAGGCACGAGGTCATCCTTTACAAACGTCACTGAGGAAAGAATGAGTGATCATTTAGGAAATCGGGAAAGGATATTTATCCCATCTCTTACTGAAACGTTTTTAAGGGTTTTTTTTTTTTTAAGTTATTTATCTATTTTTAGGGAGGCAGGGTCGGAGAGACAAAGGGAGAGAGAGAGAGAGAGAGAGAGAGAGAGAGAGAGAGAGAGAGAGAGAAAGAGGGAGAGAGTCCCAAGCAGGCTCCACGCTGTCCGTGCAGAGCCTGACACGAGGCTCAATCTCACAATGCGTGAGATCATGACCTGAGCTGAGATCAAGAGTGGGATGCTTTATCAGCTGAGCCCCCCAGGCGTCCCTCTTAAAAAAAATAAATAAATAAAATAAGTTTATTTATTTATTTTGAGAAAGAGAGAGAGAGGCAGGGAGGGGCAGAGCGTCTCATTTAAATGTTTTTAAGGGAGATGTCCTGGTGCAGCGCCAGTGTCTTGTCTCTCCAGATGAGACGGGTGGGATTTGCTCTGGATGTTCCTAGGATGGGAGCCTAGGGCCTCTAGCGAACCCCTCCAGGCCCCAAGGGCCACCCGTGGCCGAGTCACCCCTCAGATTTGGTGTCTTCCACGCCCGAGGGGACATTTCTTGGTCCGCGCTTCATGACTTCTTATTTTGCCACTAGTCTCAGGACCTGAATTCTGCTGCCCCTGGCAGCTAGCCTGTGCAGTCTCTCGGGTGCTCTTTCCCGTACTTCTCTTTAACGTGTGATCTGTTTCCATCCCTGGCCTGCGGCCCCCTCCTCGCTCTTCCTTTTCTGACCCGTAGCCATGACGGAACTCATCGAGCTCCCAAGGGATGAACAGCTGTATTTCCTCCTTCAAAATGAAAGTAAAGAGTGTGGGTTGTAGAATTTTGTTTGTTGTACCGAGTCGGTTACACGTATCTGGGAGACCCCCACTTGCACAGTAACGCCGCGTTAGTCATGAACTCTCAGCCCCCGGGACCTTCCATCCATCCACAGCCGCCTCCTTTCTCAGGGTTGCTTTAAGCCTCGAGTAGAAAAATAACACTTCTCAAAAATGGAGTCCAGCCTGAAGCTCGAAAAGCCTGTTCTTAAATGACAAAGCTCGCAGTAAGTGGGCTTCTTGGTCACTTTCACAGCCTTTCTTTACCGGTTCTCACTGTGGTCTGGAAGAAAGGACTTGAAGGCAGAGGGCAGTAAAGACAGAGGAACAAAGCTGGGGGGTACGCTTTGGGCTGGAAAAGGAGGGAAAAGTGATCCTTTAATTAAGACGAGTGTCCTTTTGTACCTGTACTGTATCTTTTTGATGTGTCGAGGTAGAGAGGACATGAGCAAAAGAGAAACAATGTAAGTTTGCTACTGTATGAATTCCTCCTCCTTATACTTAATCCCGTCCTTATTGGGGCCCCGGGTAGAAAGCTGATAATTTCGGTGAGACCTCAAAGAAAGGCAGTGGCTTGAATTCCTGCCACCATCTCCTTGATAATGAACAGGCCTAATGAATGCGGGTAAGTGGTAGGAATCTGTGACCAGCTGCAACGGGGCAGGTAATACAGCTCAGATTTAATTGGGAGCAGGTATTGGAAGGCTGTATTACTTTAATTGGTGAGGGGTTTTCTAAATGGAAAGGACAAAGTATAATGGACAAATTGTGCAGTACAATAGCACTTAAGCCGGGATTGTATGCATTCGTTAATCTGCTGAGGAATGAGGCAATTCTAAACAATTTTCTCAGTGAAACCAACTCCAGAAAGCTCGTACCTTTTGTTCTCCCTTGGGAAAATGTAAGATTGAAACAGAAAATACCTTTACCGAGGCAATCATGTGCCACGTGTGGAAAGCGGATACAGCTGTAAACTATGAAAAAGGGATCTTTGTAGTACAATAAAGGATGGAAAAAGAGATAAAGCTCGGGATAAGAGTGAGCCTGTCACTGCCTCTAAAGGAGGAATAAAGTGATGGCATTTACAGTGACAGACGAGACTCTAAAGAGAACGCGGGACAGTTTAGAGAGGGAAATTTGATATTTAAAAGAAAGGGCTGTGATAATTAAAAGTAGCATTACATTAAACTCTTACGCATATCGTTAATGACAGAAGGAAACTGGTGCCTTTTAAAAAGTTAATGATTCTTATAAAACCATTCTTGAAACCTTACACTTTTAGAAGTCTGTATGAACATAAACTTGGCCTCACAGGTTGTATTTCTGATTTCCAACTTCCCTTAAAAGTACAACAAGTGGGGTGCCTGGGTGGCTCAGTCGGTTAAGCATCCAGCTTCGGCTCAGGTCATGATCTCATGGTTCGTGAGTTCGAGCCCTACATTGGGCTCTGTGCTGACAGCTTGGAGCTCTCTTTGGATCCTGTGTCCCCCTCTCTCTGTGTCCCTCCCCCACTTCTCTCTCTCTCTCTCTAAATAAATAAGTAAACAAACATTTAAAAAATCTTAAATATAACCATCAATGCAATTGGAATTATACTCCAGTAATTGTGTGGCATATCGCTCCATGGATAAGTGCTCAAGGCCTGTGCAGCCAGGGAAAGGATGGTCTGGGACCAGTCATGGAAACGTTGCTACAAAAGGCTGTCGTATTGATATGTGGGTATAAAATGAACCTATGGGACATTCATTGTCAAGCTCATGCTATTTTCCTTGTTTTCCTTTGATGACTTATATTTGACAACATCCAAGAGCCAATCTATGGGATGCCACCTCTGAGGGGGAAAAAAAAAAAGCTTCCAGATTTGTGGTTCCGAGACCTGCTCTGATGAGACTGTTTAACCCGACTTTCAAACTGATTTAACTTAATGGTTGACGAGCAACAGTACCTGAGTTCTTTTAAGGGGACTCTTACACTTGTATATTTCATTACAGGTGGGAAAACTGGAAAGATTGAATATCCTTTGGAGTTCACAGAGGTTTGGCAGTGGGAGAAGAAAAACAAAACAGAGCCTGGTGGGAGTGTTGAGCAGACTTTCCCAAGATCCCAGGTGGGTTTCATGTATTGCCTAATGTGAAGAACAAGACTGATTCAGCTTTCCACGCTGGCTGTAAAGGCCGAGTTATCTTACCTCGGCTATTGTTCCCGGCTAGAACCAAATCTACAAAGCTACAGTTTATATAAAGAATTCTTTGGAAGGGAAACTATTTGGCTGTCCACCCATCTAGATCCCACATACTGGACAGCACCTACTTTGGCCTCAATCTGCTAAACTACAGACCATAATGAAAAAAGCCCCCTAGTGTGAAATCACATTTGCTCTCGAAGGAAAGAATGAACACTTTTTCCTGGCATTGGTGCCTAATGGCCAAATCCTGCTTGAAAGTTGGTAAGAGATGCTGTAAAGGGTAAGATAAAACGGATTATCAGTCACGTCAAAGCTTGTTCACAAAGAGCGGTCAAGACTCTCACTACCTGAGCACATCTAAAAAGATGTTTGTGATTGTCGCAATCCAAATTCATTACTGGGACTCTATGCTAAAAAGGTAAATTCTGTCAAATTCTTTGCGGGGGGGGGGGGGAGGAAGGGTAGGAGTAAGCAGGGAATTAGAAGGTAGAGTCCCAAGTAATTCTGTGTTTTCAGAATTGTGACTTGTGGAGCATCACAGTCCTTATCTGTACTGAAAGACCCCCCACGCTTTCAATTTGGTGTGTGGGTGCCCGTGTGCATGTGTGTTTGAGGGTGACTAAAGCTGGTGAAACGTGACTAAGTTATCGACAAGTGTGACAAAAGTCTCAAAAAAAAATGCAATGAGAGCAGGTTAACTTTGTGTTGAACCCGTGTCCCTGCCTCCCATCCCTCCAGTAACAAACTGAACTATTTCTGTCCTTACCTCCCCCACCCCGTGCTCATTTCTTCCTACCAAAAGAATAGGGAAAGAATGTCTCCTTCAATAAAAGTCATATACAAATTGTAGCTAAAAAGTATTCAGGGGTTCCCCGGGTGGCTCAGTCAGTTAAGCATCCGATTCCTGATTTTCAGGTCATGATCTAAGGGTTCTGTGAGTTCAAGCCCTGCCTTGCCCTCGGCACTGACGGTATGGAGCCTGCTTGGGACTCTCTCTCCCCTTCTCTCTCTGCCCCTCCCCTGCTTATGTGTGTGCTCTCCCTCTCTCAAAACAAATATTAAAAATTTAAAAAAGAATTTAATTAAAAACATTTAAAAAATATTCAGCATTGGCAATAGCAAGTTACACTAAATTGTGCTATCCCAAGACCCATTTCCATTGGGCATGTAAATAAGAAAGAAGAATCTTGATATACACACACACAGACATACACATACACATTTACTGAATACCTACTATGACTTATTCAATTCAGCTAGTTAGCATTGTGTTCTTATCAACAACAAATTCAGCCATTGTAGTTTTTTTCTACAACATTCAATTAGAGGCTTAGCAACCAAATATCAACAGAATAGAGATTTCAGTTAAATTTGAGAAGGGGAAATCATACAGATATAATTATACCCTGTTCTACCATTGAGTTATCCAAAGGTAGAGTCAGCAAGTGGAAAATCAAAATAGAAGGCTGATAGAACTTGGGAGTTTTAAGAAACTAAATCCCACCTATGGAGATAACATCCCCTGGACTTTTTGCTTCTGTACCTCTCCATCATCCTTTAATCTATACCTTATGGCAATAGTGACGGCCACAATGTAATCCCCCCCTCTCCTGGTATAAGGAAAAATCCTCAGTGTATGACATGTAGGTCTAAATTTGCTGTTCAATATTTATCACCTATGCTATCCATCTCTATGGAAAGAGAGATACGGATTTGCATACACACACATGTATGGTTAAAATAAATGTTAGATGTTACATGGTATCACAAGACATTAGTAGAAAACTATAATGGAGGACGCCTGGGTGGCTGAGTCGGTTGAGCGTCCGACTTGGGCTCAGGTCATGATCTCACGGTCCGCGGGTTCGAGCCCCACGTCGGGCTCTGTGCCGACAGCTCGGAGCCTGGAGCCTGCTTTGGGTTCTGTGTCTCCCTTTCTCTCTGCCCCTCCCCTGCTTGCACTCTGTCTCTCTCTCTCTCAAAAATAAAGAAACATAAAAAAATTTTTTTGAAAAAGAAGCATTTTGCTCTTAATCTTATGAAACGTGCCTGTGTATAGCTATTCATGGCCGGTAAAGTAAATCATGAAGTCACAACATTCAATATTATCATTATGTGTGTGTTTAGCTAAGATATATGTAGATATAATGAAAATTTTAATTTCATAGTGCCTATGTATCTGTCTGATAATTTAAACAATGGATGTGTTCATTCATCAACATTGAGTAGTCTGAAATCTCACAAAGTGAATACTAACTGGCTGTTCTGTTTTGACATTATTCAACTATGTCTGGAGCATATACAAATTGTATGCTTTTTGTGTGAGATGTAATTAATCAATGGAATGTAAAGACCTTCCCCTGGGAAATACTCTCCAACTGTTTGGAGCAGAAATTGAAACTTCAGAAACGAAGAGAAAACAAACAAAAAATATTGGACCTTCTTTTGGTTAACACAAACTGTAGGCAGTTGCAAGTAAGACCTTCTGCAAAAATGAGGCTTCCTCAAACTTTACCCATTTCATAAAAAAGGGCAAAGGAAATACCCACTCCACTCTCCCATAGTAGAAGAAAATAATAAGCTTTCACTTTTTTGAAGCTCTGGTGTGGAAAGCTTTTCTGTGAGCAATAGAAGCACTAAATCTATGCCACACTCAGTTATTGAGGATAGAATTCTTTTAAAAAATGTTTTTACATTTATTAATTTTGAGAGACAGTGAGACAGAGCACTAGTCGGGGAGGGGCAGAGAGAGAAGGAGACACAGAATCTAAAGCCGGCTCCAGGCTCTGAGCTGTCGGGACAGAGCCTGATGCGGGGCTCGAACCCACTAACGGTGAGATCACGACCTGAGCTGAAATCAGACGCTCAACCAACTGAGCCACCCGGGCACGCCTGGGCTAGAATTCATTTTAACTTGGGATCCTTTGTGTGTTGATATCTCAAGTTGTATATCTCAAGAGTTTCTGCAGAAGCAAAGACAACACTGTCTATAAGATAATTCTACAGCACAAGGCACCAAGTTAACCTATGGGAAAAAAAAAATTAGGCTGCTGAGGATTAGCTCATGATTTAAAGATACAAACCACATAAAGCAATGTACCAGCATTGAAAGAGTCAGCAGATACCACAGATAGAATTGCTATCCTCTGATAAAAACATTAACGGAATAAAAGTGAGTATAAAATAATTATGTTTAAAATCAGTAGAGGGGCACCTGGGTGGTTCAGTCTATTGAGTGTCCGACTCTTGATTTTGGCTCAGGTCATGATCCCAGGGTCATGGGATCAAGCCCTGCATCAGGCTCTGTACTGAGCATGGAACCTGCTTGGGATTCTCTCCCCATCTCCCTCAGCCCCTCTCCCCTGCTCGTCCTCTCTCCCCCGCCCAAAATATATATGTATATTTGTATGTATATATATACGTATATATATAATAAATTATATTATAATTAAAATTAAATTATAATATATATTATATAATAATAAATTATATATATGTATATATATATAATAAAAAATAAATAGAATCAGTAGTGAAATAAAAGTTAGAATGGAAATCCCAGTAAAAGAACAACAGGTTGGGGGTGGGGGGGAGAAATCAGAATCTTGAGAGAACCATATAAAACCCCACTGTTATATATGAAGTCACATAATAAAGAGAGAAAGTATACTTACAACTTCAGGTCCAATGTCCATCATATGAGTGTTCATAGAAGAATAAACTGATGAACTTACTATATTTTTATGTTTTATTTTCATAGTTGTGGAAATTTAAGGACTGGCAACTTATAAACAACACTATGTAATCACTGAAAACAGCCAGCAACAATGAAAATAAAAAAGAAGTGGCCACGAAATGTTGAATTTGATTATGGAGATGCTGGCCCCCTCTTAGATGTCTCAGAACATAACAAGGGAATAAATAAGAGGTTTCTAAGTGTGTCGAAGTGGGTATTCTTGGGAGAATGATGTCAGCCAAACAGTGGATCAAGTTCCCCAAACATAAACAAGAATGACGACAACAACAGTAAGAGACAACCAGAAACTGTGGGGACCACCTTTGTCGGAGTTCTGGAACATAATCAGAGGTTTACAACGGTCAAGCAAATGCTCAATCAAGAGAAAGCTATCTTCAAATTGCGAAGGAAGTTCTACAACATTTCTACTCTTCATTCCTTTACCCCTGACAAGCACAGAGCCATCTTGGTTTTGAGTAAGGCAAGCCTGGCTACCCGTTACTCTCCCTGAACCGGAAGAAGCAGAGCAGCCTTGGTTTGCAAATTATTGTGTGCGTGTCTTCTAACCTGGCTGGAAGGTACTCGAATAACTGGCTTGCTCATCTTCATCTCACAGAACTGAGAACATAGGGAGTAAAAGCAACCGGCATAGCTCCTAAAAGCTACGAGGACAACAGACCCACAGACTCCTAGGGAAAGAGAGGCTGAAACGAGATCTGTAATAGATCATCTAAAACCAAGAAACAAAACGGGTGAGACTCTGGGAAACTAGGACATTCAGAAGCAACTACATACATAGGAAAATTTAGAAAGTCCTGTGTGTAGCCAGGCAAAGCACAAGCTCAAAAGTCCTGAGGAGACCTTAAGCTTTCTCCTCAGCTCTTCCCTAGGCTCCCAACAAGCCTAGCTCGTTGGTAAAAGCATACACCCACAGAGAGCTAGTTTGTAAAGACTGAGAGAGATGGTTGTCCTTTATTTATTTTTTCTTTCTCGGTGTATTTTTGTTTGTCTCTTTCAGCTCCTGGCATTCAAGAAAATCTCTGTCAAAACATTTGCTGAACACAAGCTAAAGGAACAGAGACAGTGAGTACACACACCAAAGAACCATCTTTGAAAAACATAGTTTGTAAAAGTCTCAAAACAAATGGACTACAACAGCCTTCAATTATCAAAACAACCAACAAACAAACAAAACAGAAAACCCTAGCAAACAGAGAAAAGCTGAGGTACAACATTATAAAAATCAAATACCAATTTTCAGCAAAAAAAAATCACAAAGCATATAAAAAAACAGATTTAGGCTTATTCAAAGGAACAAAATGATTAATTGACAGAAACTGTCCCTGAGGTAGCCCAGATACTGGACTTACTAAACAAAGACTTTGAAACAACTGTCTTAAATATGCTCAAACAGATAAGGAAAAGCATGGACAAAGAACTAAAGGAAATCTAGGACATAATACATAAATGGAAGGAGGATATCCATGAACACATAGAAATGTTGAAAAGAGAACCACACAGAAATTATGGAGCTGAAGAGTACAATAACTGATGTGAAAACTTCACTAGAGGGGATCAACAGCAAATTTGCAGAAGAATCAGTGAACTTGAAGATAGAACAATGGTAGTTATATCAGTCTGAGTTGCAGAAAAGAAACAAAAAAAGAATGCACAAAAGTGAACAGAGTCCAAGGGAATGGTGAGACCCCATCGAGCCAACTAACATATGTAAAATGGGAATAGTAAAAGAGGAGAGAAAGGGTAAGAACGATTATTTTAACAAATGATGGCTAAATTCTTTTCAAAAAAGAAGAAACTAATCTACAAATGAAAAAAACTTAATAAATGCCAAGTACAATAAACCCAACAAGATCTTAATTTAGATACACTATAATCAAATTTTTGAAAGCAAAAGATAATACTGAATCTTAGATGCAGCAATAGAGAAGTGATTTGACATGTATTAGAGACCCTCAATGTGATTATCTGCCAATTTCTCCTCAGAAACCTGGAGGCATGGGGCGCCTGGGTGGTTCAGTCAGTTAAGCACCTAACTCTTGGTTTTGGTTCAAGTCATAGTCTCACGGTCATAAGATTGAGCTCCGTTTTAGGCTCCGCACTGAGCATGGAGCCTGCTTAAGACTATTTCTCTCGCTGTACCCTTCTCCCCACCCCAAATTAAAAATTAAAAAAAAATTAAATTAAAAAAAAAACCTGGAGGGAAAAGGCAGTGGAATGAAGTTCTGAAAAAAAAAAAAAAAAAACCTGCCAACTGAGAATTCTATATCTGGCAAAACTGTCCTTTGCAAATGACGGAGCGATAACAACATTCCCAGATTAAAAAAAAAAAAAGGCTGAGGAAGTCGAGAAAGTCTATTCCCACTGGACCTGCCCTACAAGAAATATAATCTTTGTGATGTAGTGAAAAGACATTAGATAGTAACTTGAAGCAATATGAAGATGTAAAATTCTCTGGCCAAGGTTAATATGTAAGCAAGTAAAAGAAGCCACCATTATTATAACATCGGTTTATAACTCACACTTTCTGTTTTCTACAGGATTTAAGAGAAAAAATAGCTTAAAATATTATAAACCTATGTTATTAGGCACACACCATATAAATATATAATTTGTGACATCAATAATACAAGAAAAGGATGGAATGTAATAGGAGTAGATTTACATATGCATTTGAAGTTGATATTTAAGTTAAATGGTTATAAAACAAAAAGACAACCTATAGAATGGGAGAAGATATTTGCAAATGATATATCCAATAAGGAGTTAATATACAAAATATATAAAGAGCTTATACAACTCAATATCAACACCTCATCATTGTCATCTTTGTCACCATCATCATTATCGTCATCACCATCCATTTTAAAACTGGGCAGAAGACCTGAGCAGACATTTCTCCAAAGAAGACATAAAGAAGGCCAATAAGACCCATGAAGAGATGCTCACCATCACTGCTTATCAAAGAAATGCAAATGAAAACCACAATCAGGTATCACCTCATACCTGTGAGAATAGCTAACAAATGTTGGTGAGGGTGTGGAGAGAAAAGAGCCCTCATGCGCCATTGGTGGGAATGCAAACGGGGTGCAGCCACTGTGGCAAACAGTATGGAGGTTCCTCACAAAGTTAAAAATAGAACTACCATATGACCCAGTGATTCCACAGCTGGGAATTTACCCAAAGAATACAAAAACACTAATTTGAAAAGATATATGCACTCTTATGTTTGTAGCAGTATTATTTACAATAACCGAAGTATGGAAGAAACCCAAGTGTCCATCAATAGACGGATGGACGGGTAAAGAAGAGGTGGCCTATAAAATATATGATAGAATATCACTCAGCCATAAAAAAGAATGCGATCTTTCCTTTTGCAACAACATGGATAGGTCAAAAGAGTATCATGCTAAGCAAAATAAGTCAGTCAGAGAGAGACAAATACCAAATGGTTTCACTCATATGTGGAATTTAAGAAACAAAACTAATGAACAAAGAAAAAAAAGAGACAAACAAAAATAACAACAACAACAACAAAACAGACTGTTAACCGTAGAGAAAAATCTTGTTGTTGCCAGAGTCCACTTATCATGACGAGCACGGCGTCATGTATAGAACTTTGAATCACTCTCTTGTCCACCCGAAACTAATATAACACTTTATGTTAATTATACTGGGATTTAAAAACAATAATTAATTAATAATAACTTAAATAGTTATAACTTAAGGATATTATATTAATCCCCATGATAACCACCAAAGAATCTATAGGATATACACAAAAGGAAAAAAAAAGAGAATAAAACACATTACTACAAAAAATCCACTAAACACAAAAGAAGGCATTAATTGAGACTGAAATCTTAACAAGGTATTATTTCTGAACACAGTGGATATAGCTAGAAACCAATTCTAAAAAGGAAACTGCAAAATTCACAGGTGTGTAGAAATTAAACATAACGCATTTAAACAACAAATTGGTCAAAGGAAAAGAATAGGAAAATTAGAAAATATTTGAGACAAATGAAAACTCAACATACCAACAAATGCGATGCAGCACAAGCAGTGCTAAGAGAAAAATTCTAACAGCAAATGCATGCATTGAAATAGGTAAGTGTCCCAAGTCAATACCATAATTTTACACTTTAAAGAACTAGAAAAATTAATACAATTAAGGGAAAAAACTTGATAATCTCGGTTGATGCAGTAAAAACATTTAACAAAACCCAACACCCTTTATTTATGAAAATAATAAACTGGGAGTAGAAGGAAAATTACACAACATAATAAAGGCCATATAAAAACCCCTCCAACTAACACCATATTCAATCCCAAAAGACAAAAAATGTTTCCTTCAAGATTAGAAATAAGACAGGAATGCCTGCTCTTATCATTTTTATTCAACACAGCATTGAAAATTCTAGTCAGAAATATGGGCAAGAGAAAGAAATAAAAGTCATTCAAATTGGAAAGAAAAAAGTAAAATTATCTCTGTTCACAGATGATATAATTTTATATGTAGAAAACCATAAAGATTTCATAAAAGAAAAAAAGTTAGAACTTAATAAATTTAGTGAAGTTACAGGATACAAAATCAACACACAAAAACAGTTGTTTCTACACACCAACAATGAACAACATGAAAAGGAAACTGAGGGGAGCCTCGGTGGCTCAGTCGTTTAAGCGCTGACTTCGGACCAGGTCATGATTTTGCAGCTCATGAGTTCAAGCCCTGTGTTGGGCTCTGCTCTGACAGCTCAGAGCCTGGAGCCTGCTTTGGATTCTCTGTCTCCCTCTCTCTCTGCCCCTTTCCTGCTCATGCTCTGTTTCCATCTCTCTCCCTCTTTCTCAAATATAAATAAACATTTTTTTAAAAAATTTTAAAAAAGAAAAGGAAACTGAGAAACCAATTTCATTTACAATAGTATCAAAATTATTTAAATACTCAAATAAAATTAAACATGTAAGTAAAAGACTTATACTGAAAACTACAGAACATTGCTAAAAGATTAAACCAGACATGGAAAGGTAGCCCATGTTCATGGATTGGAAGACAATATCATTAAGGTGACAGCACCACCCAAAGCAATCTGCAGATTCACTGCAGAAATCAGATCTACAGAAATCCCAGTTAAAATTCCAATGATATTTTTCTTCAGATATAGAAAAACCCATCCTAAAATTCATATGGAATCTCAAGGGACTTCATATAACCAAAACATTCTTGAAAAAGAACAATTAGGAGAAATCGCACCTCTAAATTTTAAAAATACTTCAAAATCATAGTTATTAAAACAATGTGCTACTGGCACAAAAGAATTGAAAGCAGAGACTCAAACAGAAACATGTACCCTGATGTCCATAGCAGCTTTATTCAGGAAAGCCAAAAGATACAACCAGCCCAAATGCCCACCAGCTAACGAATGGTAAAGAAAATGTGCTGTATACATACAATGGCATCTTATTCAGTCTTAAAAAGGAATAAAATTATAATACATGCTGCATCATGGATGGACCTCGAAAGCATTGTGCCAGAAACAAAGCACAAACATGGTATGATTCCACTTATATGAGGTATCTAGAATGTGCAGACCTTCTGAGAGAAGGAAAGTAGAGACTTACTAGGGACTGTGGGGAGGTAATAACTGATAATTTTTCCTTAATGGGTATATAGTTTCTGTTTGGTGTGATGACATTCTTCTGGAAATGAATAGTGGTGATGTTTTCACAATATTGTGAATGTATTTAATGCCACTGAATTATACACTTAAATATAGTTTAAAGGCAAATTCTATGTTGTGCGCATTTTATCAAACACACACACGTACATACACACACACACGCACATGCACACACAGAGAAAACCCTTTTCACTCCTCAGCAATATAATACTAAGCAACAAAAGAAGCCTGTTTCTGAAAGTGCCCAAAATGCCAACGTTGACATTAAAATCCAGTATTTCCTTGAGCCAGAAGTGGCCTTAACAACTGATACGCAGTGATTTTTAAGTGAATGAAATGGTTCAAGATTTAAGAGAAAAGGTGATTTTATTGAGACTATATTATTCAAATTGTTTTAACATCTGAAAATAATGATTCAGCCCATGATCATCATAACAGATGCAGAAAAATCTAACACACATTTATGCTAAAAACCCTCAGCAAACTTACAGAAGGCTAATTCCTCAGCTTGCTAAAGACACCTTTGTAAAACCTACAGCTAATATAGCACTTAATAGTGAAAGATTGAAACCCTTCCCTGTAAGATGGGAACAAAGCCAGAATGTCAGTTCTCACCACTTCTATTTAATATTTTAATTGAGGTATAGCCAGTGTAAAAAGGAAAATTAATAATAATATAAATTAAAGATATACATATTATAAAGGATGAGGTACAACAGTCTTTATTCACAGATAATATTACCATATATGTAAAAGATCTTAAGGAATAAATAATAAAACTTAATGAAGGAAATGATCATGATTACCCATGGAGAATCAATAAACAAAAAGCAATTGTATTTCTATAAATTATTAACAGTTAAGCCAGAGTGAAATGAAGAACTCCATTCACAAAATCAGGAAAGATAATAAATTTCTTAGGGATAGTTTTAACAAAGGAAGAACAAAACTTTTACACACTGAAAACTACAAAACATTGCCATGAGATGTTAAAGAGAATTTACCTAAATGGAAAGACACTCCATATTTTTGGATTGCAAATCAATATTTAATAATTTCATGACGTCAACTTCTCTCTAAATCGATTTTAGATTTAACATACCGTACATCAAAATCTCAGCTTTTTTGTGCTCGCTTCGGCAGCACGTATACTAAAATCTCAGCTTTTTTGTTTTTGTTTTTGTTTACAAAAATTGACAAGCTGATTCTTAGATTTAGTGAACAATTACAAAGGACCTAGAATAGCCAAGACAACTTTGAAAAAGAAGAATAAAATTGTGGGACTTATACCTTCCAATTTAAAAATTACTATAATTCTGCAGTAAGCAAGACAGAGCACAAATGGTATGAGGATAGACACATGGATCAATAGTACAGAATTGAGAGTCCTGGAATAAACACTTATATTTATGGACAATTGATTTTCCACAAAGGTGTCAAGGCAACTCAATGAGGAAAGGATAGTCTTTTATATAAATAGTACAGGGACAATTGGATGTCCACATGTCAAAAGACTAATGTAGACTCTCACATCCCATCATACACAACTAACTCAAAAATGAATCACACCTGGGGTGTCTGGGTGGTTCAGTTGGTTTTGCAATGACTCTTGGTTTCTGCTCAGGTCATAATCTCATGGGTTATGAGTTCAAGCTCCACAGCTGGCAACATGGAGCCTGCTTGGTAATCTCTCTCTCTCTCTCTCTCTCTCTCTCTCTCTCTCTCTGCCCCTCCCTGGCCCATGCTGTCTCCATCTTTCTGAAAATAGATAAACTTTAAAAAAAATGAGTCAGACTTAGTATAAAAGCCAACCCCATAACACTTGGGAAGACAACAGGAGAAAATCTTTGTGACATCAGTTGAGGAAGAGGGACATTTAGACACCAAAAGCACTAATCATAACAACAAAAAGGAGAGAGAAATTGGAATTCATTAAAATTAAAAAAATAAAAAAGCTTTGAAAGACACCATCAGGAACAGAAGAGAAAAGATACTAACTGAAGGGAAATATTTGCAAATCATGTATTTGAGAAAGGACTTGTTTCTTGAATATATAAAGAACACTTACAATTCAACAATAATAATAGTAAAAGCCCCAGTTAAAAACTGAGCAAATATTTGGATACATATTTCCTGAAAGAAGATACACTGGTGGCTAGCAATCACATGAAAAGGTGCAAACATCCTACTCATTAGGGAAATATGAATGAAAGAAACAACAAGATACCACTTTATACCTACTAGAAAGGTGTTTTGTTGTTGTTGTTGTTTGTTTGTTTGCTTGTATTTTTTAAAAGACAACACAAACTGTAGACAAGATGTGAAGAAACCAGAACGCTCATATGTTTGTGGTAGACACATGCAATGGTCTTGTTACTTTGAATAAGTTGGGCATGTCGTTTTATTTTTTATTTTTTTTAATTTTGTTAAACTTTTATTTTTGAGAGAGAGAGAGAGACAGAGTGTGAGTAGGGAAGGGGCAGAGAGAGGAGACACAGAATCTGAAACAGGTTCAAGGCTCTGAGCTGTCAGCATAGAGCCCAACGTGGGCCTCGAACTCACAAAGGGTGAGATCATGACCTGAGCTGAAGTTGAACGCCCAACCGACTGAGCGACCCAGGTGCCCCATGGTCATGCCATTTTAAAAGTTAACATAAACTTATCAAATAACCCACCAATTCCACTGCTATGTATTTTCTCCACCCCCCTTCCCCCCCCCCCCCCGGAACAAAGTACTATTTTACCCATCTTATTATGGAGTTCGCTAGTACTGTGTTTGCCTACTCTCTGTTAATAATGAATACGTATATTCTAATATCACAAGATTCCATGATTTCTGTCAAGCCACATAACTTTACTGAAAGGTAAGTAAAACAAGAAGGGCCCATTTTAGCATGGAAGGGATCATGTCCCCTAGGAGTACTCAGGATTGCATTAAGCTCAAGGGACTGAAAGGAACCAAGAAAAATGGATATGATCTTGAAGTTTGATGGAGAGCACACATTCTTGATATTATAGATACCCAGAAGAAAAGGCAGAGAAGAGCAAATCCCCAGTGTACGTTCAGAAAACAGCAATTACCGTAATTTTCGAGTAGGTCTCTAAAAGAAAAGGGTGGCGGGTGAATTGAGACTCCAGCTCCAACTGGTGAGAGACCATCATACACTTCAAGGCAACCTCTTGAATGCATGGAAGGATCTCATTACTTTAGGAACCAAAGTTAGCATATATTTGAGTAGGGAATTCACATCCCACTGAAGAGGGATTATAAGTGATATTGTTATTTCAAAGGCTCATGAAGCTCTACTATCCAATAAGCCTATTTTTATGTTGTTATGTTATGTTATGTTATGTTATGTTATTATTTTATTTCCAACAAGCATATTTTAGATTCTGTTGTGAATTCTTATTTTACTTTCATACATGTCGATAGATTATTGTCATGACATGTATTTAGAAATAGGCACAAGTAAGATTTCCATGTATGTTCATCCTAATGCGTGGCAAAAAATAGTATGTAATTAATTTTAGCTTGGTCATTGGTGAAAATAGTCACAGAACTCAAATTGAATCATTGGATAATAAGAGTAAGACAACTTGTTACAGAAAAAGAGATACTCAGGAACCCTATATTGCTATCTTTTCATGGTAATTGAAAAACCATTGTCTCCTGAACTTACATTTTAAAAATGATAAAAATAATAGTCTTTGGGTCATTTGAAAATAAACTATCTATCAAGAAGTACGCATTCCTTTCCAAGAATGGATCTGTATTATTTTTTAAATTTTAACCAAATAAGAAAATTCTGTTATTCCCTTCACAATGTCTTTGTGAGAACCATAAAATATCACTAACCACAGAACTTTTTTCTTTATGCACATGAATGATTTGAGTGGGTAAAATCTTTAATTATCCTCCAAATGCTGGTAGGAATGCACTATTCCCACAATCCACTCAGGGCATATTTTTTAAAGCTTTGGGGTTTTTTGTTTGCTTGTTTTTGTTTTTTTGTTTTTTGTTTTTTAATTTTTAATGTTTCTTTATCTTTGAGAGAGAGACGGAGTGAGCAGCAGAGAAGGAGACACAGAATCCGAAGGAGGCTCCAGGCTCTGAGCTGTCAGCACAGACCCCGACGCTGGGCTCGAACCCATGATCGAACTCAGATCATGACCTGAGGCAAAGTCAGACGCTTAACTGAGTCATCCAGGCACCTATGCATACCGAAGATATTTTTTTATTCTGAGTATGGGGTGTTTAACTTTTTATTGTACCTTTCAGTATAAGCTCCAATGTATTAGCAACTTGAAAAACAGGAAAAGATGTTGTTGTACTTAATGATGGCTACTATCTTTATTTTTATGATTAGAGATAATTATTGATTACGGATAATTATCTGTAATGTTGTATCCTTATATATATGTAATTACTTATAATGTTTACTCTTTAATTAGTGTATCTTCCACTCTTTTCTGAAACAAAATTCTGTGTCTTGTCACTTTTTTTTCCCTCTATTATAGGGGCTCCAAAGTAAAAGTATATTCTCACATTTTCTTATTTTTAATTCTCCTACTTAAGAAAATAAGAATAGTCTAACTAGGTCATTTAGTGAGTTTAATGTATTTTTTAATGCATTTGTATGAACTTAATAAAATAACTGTTCTTAGTGGTCCTTTGGTTATTTTGAACATTTCTGCTTTAACTTGCAATTCTTGAGAAGATAATTTTTTAAAGGTATGTGCATTGTTTTTCTTTTTAAAAGTTTACTTATTTATTCTGAGAGGGAGAGAGAGAGAGAGAGCAGAGGAGGCACAGAAAGAAAGGGAGAAAGAGAGAATCCCAAGCAGGCTCTGCAGCAGCAGCACTGAGCCTGATAGGGGCCTTGAACTCACGAGCCATGAGATCATGACCTGAGCCAAAATCAAGAGTCAGACACTTAACTGACTGTACCACTCAGATGCTCTGAGTGAATAATTTTCTTTATCACTGAGTTTAGTCTGTATCTGGCTTACAGAAAGAAGGAAAAAGAAAGCAGAGAAGGGAAGGGAAGGGAACAGAAGGGAACAGAAGGAGGGAGGGAGGAAGGGAAGGGAGGGAAGGAAAAGAAAGGAAAGGAAAAGGAAAGGAAAGGGGAAGGGAGGAAGGGAGATAAGAATGTGAGAGAGAGAAAGCAAGAAGAAAGAAAGAAAGAAAGAAAGAAAGAAAGAAAGAAAGAAAGAAAGAAAGAAAGAAGAAAAAGAAAAGAAGGAAAGAAGGAGGGAGGGAGGAAGGGAGGGAGGAATGGCAAAACAAGAAAAAAAAAAGTTATGATCTGAAAAATCATGGATTAGGAATAATTGTTGCTATAACCCATCTTGTAAATTCTCTTTCTTGAGCTCATTTAGCCACACCTATTAACATGATCTCCCTCTGTGTTTTTGAGGATTTTTTTTCTCTAATGCCATAAGTACGTTCAACATATATTAATAAAATAGATCTACTATTGGATCTTTTAATAATTTTAAGAAATTTAAAGAAAATGTTACTGAGCAAGTTGCCTTGTAGAGTTTTGGTTCATGGCTTAAAATATATATTTTTAGATATACATTTTTCATGATTTATAATAAATGTGGTCTATTTGAATTGAGCTGCTTAAAAAAGTTAGTAATATCCAAAGAACGTTAATATAAATTTACTTCATTCTTCATAGAAATGATATTAGTTGAATCATATAGGAGGTACGAAATAGATTGAAAACATAAAATATAAAATAAAGAGGAAACGTTTGCATTTAATTAAGGGAAGAAAGATAATAGCAAGATCTTCAACAGAGAATAATCTTAGATTATTCAGTGCTCTCGGAAGATTTTAATATATATTTTCTCAACAGGATCTCTTCCCACAAGACAAAAATTCAATTCAGTTTATTAACGTTAGCATATCATCTCTAAATGAAGCTCATTGCCATCTAAAATGGGTCCTGCAAGGAGCTAATGAGCAAGCTCTTGCCTGATATTGACAATTAATCAGGCATAAAGGCATTTAGGATCAGGACCCATTGACAACCATGTAGGCTCATACAAACTTCAATGAAACATGATATGTGAACATATTTGTCTAATTGTATATCAGGTTTTCGCACAAATTCCCACCAAAACACTTAATTATCTACAGAGGTGATGCATCCGCTTCAGAATCCGTAGGAAGCTTTCTGGTTTGCTGTAACCATATATAATGGGTTGAATGAAGAGTTATTAGGCTTTGTTGCCAGTGTTCCCGTTTTAATTGCTATCGCAACCTGCAGCCAAAGTTGGATCATTGGACTGAGTAACTGAACGATTAAAAGCAACCATCTTTGTGCCCCTGATAGAATTATCCTTGACTCTTAAGGAAAAACAAGTCAAGTATTTAAAATAATGAAAAAATATGGAAAGTGGAAAGGAAAAAACGGTTTTTTTCACAAGTATAGAATTATAAACGAACTTGTATTTATGTTTCTCCTTTCAAAGTTTATAACTGGAAACATTCAAAATATATACTGTATATCAACTTTGAAAACACGCATGAGTGCTTTGTGTCATAAGTAAGAAATTATTGACAGCTGATTTCATTCTGATGTATAGGGAAAGGGAAATAACATCAAATGCCTGTTGTAGGATTTTGTTCTTTTTAAAAAGTCTTGATTCATTTTTGAATTTATTATATAATAGTGCATAATGTTATATAATATTTAAGTTATTATATAATATGTAGCATGATATAATAGTTAAGTTATTACATAATATATGTTTTGCTGATAAATCAAATTGTGGAATGATCTCCCCTCCACTTCCTTGCCCACATGTGATTTTTAGGACTTCTTTCCATTTATTTAATATTTTTGATCTCTGCAACAATTAAAGGAAAACACAACATGTATTATTTTAAGTGTTGCGGTTAAATATAGTCTATGCATACTATCGAAAATGAAATAGTTCCAGGTGCTTTTTGACTGTGTTCCTTAGTTACAGATAGGTTCACTGCTTTAGAATATAACACCATCCTAATAGTTTATGCTGATGTGATCTTTCTTAGTTTAGAAGCTTGCTTTTCTCTTTCAAAGGGGATTCAACAAAGAATGTCGCTTCCTTGCAAATTGGCAGGAAGGTTTCCAGCATATGAATGAATGGAAAAAGAGCAAGTTAACCCAAGAATAAAACAGAGTAAGTAGAATAGAGAAATACACCAGGAAGGGAGATGGAGGTAGGGACTCGATGAATTAAAAGCAATTTTGGAGGATATTGGAATTGAAAGAATGAATGTGTCCCAGAGGATGGTGAAAACTATACTACAATGGATAATTTAACACTATACTGTATGGAAATCTGGGTAAATTAATAGACACTTCTTTACTTTATGAAGGTTCTGATAACATTATTGCTTTGTACTTTTAGCTACAGTATTTCACTTAAAATAAGAGTACAAGTGTTGAGAATAGTTTATACATGAAGTCTTTGAGACAGGAATGTATGCTTTATAAGAGAATGAACAGATTTAAATCCTAATTTAAATCAAAAATTTGAATTTAAAGTGTAACCTGGTCATCTACCTTGTAGGCTTTCTAAAAATCTCAATAAAATGTCAGTTAATACAGACATAAAGAAAACCAGCAATGAAAACTAAACTTCATAACCAACCTATTGTCAAAATTCAAGAAATAAAAGACTTAGGGAATGGAAATAACAATCAGATATGTGTACTTTTGCTGAAGATAAGCAAATATGATAGTTTACAGAAGATACATAAATATTTTATCAGTTAGCTGCACCCTGGGTAATAGCTCATAATCCATAGACACCAATAAGAAAATGAAGCAGCCATATGCAAACAGCTAGAGTGTCCTCCAACTTCCTTCTCCCATCATCACCTTCTCTTCAACATTCATTCAGAAATGATCTTCCAAGAAAACACAAGAAAGAAGCAGAGAAGGACATACTTGGCTGGATTATATCATGAGAGGTGGGAGTGTTCTCTCTGCTTCTTCTATACAAGAGATCATAGACAATTGGTGACATTTCATCCATAAACATTTGGTAGAATTCATCAGTGAACCTAGCTGAGCCTGGTACTTTTTGTATTAATTTTTGATTAAAATTATCTAATAGATACAGGCCTATTCAGTTTTTTTTTTCCTGCCTGAGTTATGGCAACTCCTGTCTTTGAAGGAATCGTTCTATTTCATCTACATTACCAAATTTGTGGGCACAGAGTTGTTCATAGTATACTTTTAGTAACATCTTCATGTTAGTGAGATCTGTAGAGATGTCCCATTTTTCCTTCCTAGTATTAATAATGTGTGTCTTCTCTCTTTGCTTAGTTAGCCTGGCAAGAGGCTGACCAAGTTAATTCATCTTTTCAAAGACCTTTTAGATTGATTTCTTGATTTTCTCCACTCATTTTGTTTTCCATTCTATTAATTTCTATTCTAATTCGTATGATTTACTTTCTTCTGCTTTCTTCTTTTCCTTCTCCATCTTATTTTTCTAATGTCCTAAGGCGGATAAATCATATATTTTGCGGATTTTAGATCTTTCTTTTTTTGAGAGAGAGACTAGAGGGGTGTTAAAGTCTTCAACTATAGCGGTGGCTTCATCTATTGTAGTTCTATCATTCTTTTCCCTCACAAAGTTTGATGTCCTGCTGGTACATGCATAGACTTTACAGACCGTTATGTCTTCTTGGAGTATCGACCCCTTTGTTATTATGCAATGTCCCTCCTTAACCCTGATAATTTCCCTTGCTTTGAAGTCTGCTCTAGCAAATTCGTATAGCTTTATGGTTACCAATACCAGTATATATCTTTCTCCTTTCCTTTCCTTTTGATCTATATGTGCATTTATATTTAAAGTGGGTGTTAGAGAGACAATATAGAGTTGGGACTTATTTTTGTTTTTATCCACTCTGACAATCTATGTTTTCAATTGGAACACTTAGACCATCGACTTTCAAAGCAACTATTGATATAGTTGGGTTAATATCTACCATATTTGTTACTGATTTCTATTCATTTCCCTTGTTCTTTTCTCCTGTTTTTGCCTTCCATACTTTTTATGCCTTTTGTGGCTTTAGTTAAATACTTTTTCTGATTCCATTTTTTTCTCCTATTTCAGCATATCAACTATACTTTTTAAAACCGTTTTTAAGTAGTCTAGAGTTTGCAATTTATATTTGCAATTATTCCAAGTGTACTTTCAAATAACACTATACTGCTTCATGGACAGTACAAATACGTTATAATCACAAAATCCTTTCTCCTTTTCTTTGTCATTTCCTTATGTATAAATAAGCATGCATAATTGAATACATGAGGCTATTTTCATTTTTTTAAATTAAAAAAATGTAATGTTTATTTTGTTTTTGAGAGAGAGAGAGAGAGAGAGAGCCAGCAGGTTAGGGGCAGAGAGGGAGACACAAAATCTGAAGTAGGCTCCAGGCTCTGAGCTGTCAGCACAGAGGCCAACATGGGACTCGAACCCACGAACTGTGAGATCATGACCTGAGCTGAAGTTAGACCCTCAACCGACTGAGCCACCCAGGTGCCTGATTGAAATTTTTTTTAACGTTTATTTATTTTTGAGAGAGAGACAGAGCATGAGCAGGGGAGGGGCAGAAGAGATGGAGACACAGAATCTGAAGCAGGCTCCACACTCCCAGCTGTCAGACAAAGCCCGATGCCCGGTTCGAACTCACGAACTATGAGATCATGACCTGAGCCAAAGTTGGACGCTTAACCAACTGAGCCACCCATGTGCCCTGTTGTGTTTTCATTTTCTTAATGGTGTCTTTTGAAGTGTAAAAATTTTTTATTCTAGTGAGGTCTACCTAGTTTATACCTTTTTAATTGTGTGGACGATGCTGTGAATTGTTCTATCATCTATCTATCTTTCTATATCTATCTATCTATCTATCTATCCTATCTCCTATCTACATAATCTCTCAATATATGTCAGTAACACATTGTTTTAATAAGTGTAGTTTTATAGTAAATTTTGAAATCATCAAATAAAAGTCTTCTGTGTTTTTATTTTTAAAAATCTTTTCTTTTCTTTTTTTTTTTTTCTGTTCTAGATGTCTTACTTTTCCTTGTAAGTTTTAGGATCTGCTTATCAATTCCGCAAAACAAACAAACCACAACCAAAAAAATCTGCTGTGAGTTTTTTTTTATAAGTATTATATTGAATCTTTACATAAATTTGGGAGAACTGTAATCTTAACCTAAACTGAGTCTTTGGATCCATGAACATGGAATGTTTCTTCAAAGTTTTGTAATTATCAATTTATAAGCCTTATCCACTTTTGCTAAGTTTATTACCATTTATTTCATAATTTTTTATTTCGTTGTGAATGAACTGGTATTTTTTATTCTATTTTTGAAGTGGTCACTGCTTACATATGGAATGACAATTGATTTTTATACTAATCTTGCT
This sequence comes from Panthera tigris, assembly GCF_018350195.1. NCBI lineage: Eukaryota > Metazoa > Chordata > Mammalia > Carnivora > Felidae > Panthera > Panthera tigris. Next base: position 55,894,714 of record NC_056662.1, on the reverse strand, counting down.
TCCTATGGCTGTGGTATACTTTTTTGTTCGTTCTCATCGTTTACAATTTTGTTGTTGATGTTGTTGGATTTTTTACTTTTCTCTAGATAGGATAGTATCATCTGTGAATAAAGACGGTTTTACTTTTGTCTTCCATTTTGAATATTTAATATTTACTTTTCTTGCCTAATTTCACTGCCTAGAACCCACAATACTATGTTAAAATAGAGTCTGACTCTGTTTTTGGTTTTTGACAGCTGAGAGCTTCCAAATCCCACCACTCTCCTTTTCCTTTTGTTCCATGTCTGTGCCAGCTTATAAGAAAGCCCTCTCTTCCTTGAGAGTGGTGGAGAAGTTCATCAAACCGTGCAAAATTTGCCCCGTATAGGAATCCTCACATCAGCCCCACCCGCGATAAAGACCAAAAACATTTATTGAACGTTTACCCAGGCCATTTTTGGCCTGGCTTTGGTGCCTAGCCTACTTACCCTGAAAGCCTAAATGTGTAATAAATCTTTTCATACCTTCTTGGTGGGTGTGGTAGGCTGAACAAGGGCCTCACAAGATACCAAGTCTTAATCCTGGAACCTTTGAGTATTGCATTTAAGAAAAAGGGTTCTTGGCATACGTGATGAAGTTAAGGATCTTAAAACGGCTACATTATCTTGGATTGTTAAGGCAGGCACCAAATGGTATCCCAATTATCGTTAGAATGAGGCATGGAGAGATTGGATACAGTCAGAAGAGAAAAAGAAATGCGTGCAGAGAAGAAAGCAACCTGAAGGCAGCGGGAGAGACTGGAGTGATAAGACCACAAGCCAAGTAATGCCAGCAGCCACCAGAATCTGGAAGAGGCAGAAACAGATTGTCTACTAGAACTTCTGGAGTTGACATGTTGGTTTTCACCCCATGAGACTGACTGCAGACTTCTGGCCTCCCCAAATTTAAGGGCATGCGTTTCCTTTATTTTAGGCCACCATGTTTATGCTAATTTGTGATAGCGGCCACAAGGAATTCATACAGCATGTGTGTGGCATTATCTGCCTCAACATGTGAGGGTGGTTAATCTCGCCTTTTGAGGGACAACCACAAAACATATGTTCAACAGATGAGGAAGAGAGAATATCTTTGTCTTATTTCTGATCTTTGGTCGATATTCACAAGGGATATCGGTTTTCTTTCCTTGTGACGGATTTGTCTGATTTGGTATCTGGATGGCATTGACCACATAGAACGAATTAAAAGTTTTCTGTTTCTTCTATTTTTTTTGAAAGTATTTCTGGAGTATTGATATGAATTCTCCTTTATTTATTTTATTTTTATTTTTTTAAACTTTTATTTATTTTTGAGAGACGGAGCATGAATGAGGGAGGAGCAGAGAGAGAGGGAGACACAGAATCCAAAGCAAGCTCCAGGGTCTGAGCTGTCGGCACAGAGCCCGAAACGGGGCTCAAACCCACGAACTGTGAGATTATGACCTGAGCCGGAGTCAGCAGTTTAACCAACTGAGCCACCCAGGTGCCCCTGATTCTCCTTTATATGTTTGCACCATTGAATCCACCTGGGCATGGACTTTTCTTTGTGGGATGATCTTGACTTGCTAATTCAATGTATTTACTTGTTATACAAATATTCTTTCAAATATATATTTCCTTCTGTCCCTTTCTCTCTTTCCCCTGGGACTAATGTTATGCATACATGGTTAACCTGTTGGTGATGCACAGATTTCCGAAGCTGTGTTTATTTTCTTACATTCTTTTTTTCCTTTTAGTAACTCAGACTGGAAGAAGAATCATTATAGATCAATCTCCTGGTTTGCTGATTCCTTTTCTTGCCAGCTCAAATCTGGTATTGAACCCCGTTAGTGAAATTTTAAATTTAAATGACTGGACTTATTACCTCCAAAATTTCTATTTGGTTATGTGTGACAATACTGTCTCTGTCTCTTTACCAATGCTCTCAGTTTGATGAATCATCACTGTTATACTTTCCTGTAACTTTTTTCGTTATGGCTTCCTTTTGTTTCCTTTTTTTTTTTTTTTTTTACATATTTATAATAACTGATTTAAAGGCGTTTTCTAATACATCGAACATCTGAGCCTTCTCAAAAGAAGTACGTATTAACTGGTTTTGTTGTGTGTGTAATGTTGGGGATCAGTCTCTCTGGTTTCTTTGCATGTCTCATAATTTTTTGTTAAAAACTGAATATATTAGGTAATATGGGACTTTGGGAATCCTATTTCCCCCATTCTCTACTATTTTTGTTGGCAGCGGTTTGTTTGTATAGGAAATTTTCTGGACTAATTCTGTTATGCCACAGTCCCTATAGTATGCAGCTACTGAAGTCTGTTTGGTTAGCTTACTAATCAGATAATGACTGGCAAGAGACTTCCTTAAATAGCTTGATCCTGCAAGTTTCCCACCCTTTGCCAAGAGGCTTTGTGTGCGTTGGGGCCGTCATTCAGGACTATGGCAGTTTAAAAGTCTGCGCTAGCCTTCACCTCCCTCTTGGGCAGTGACACAGGTTGGGCCTCCAAAGTAACTGATCCGTGCCTCTAAATTCTTTCCTGGGCATATGCACAGCCCCTCATGGCCTCTGCTTGCACGGCAATATGTTAGAGCCTTACGGAGCAACCTCTAAAACATTTCGCTTTCAGACGGTCTTTTCTTTTCTTTTTACTTTTTAATATTTATTTCTTTATGAGAAAGAGAGAGTGCACACAGAAATGCTAAACTGTTTTAGGACCATTCTACATTCTCACCACTGGTGTATAAGGGTTTCCATTTCTCTACTTCCTTACGAATGCTTGTAATAGTCTGCCATTTTGATTAATAGCAATCCTAGCAGGGATGAAATGGTATCTCTGTGGTTTCATTCGTGGTTATCTAATGACTAATGTTAATTATGATTTCATGTGCTTATTGCTTTTTATACATCTTACTTGAAGGAATTTCTATGTGGTTATTTGTCCATTTTTATATTGGGTTATTTGTCTTTTCATTAACGAGTTATACATGTTCTTTATATGTCTGGATACAAATCCTTTACCAATAAAGGGGTATCTATGATTTGCAGATATTTTATCGCTGGTTATTGCTTATCTATTACTTTTTTATGATGCCTTTGGAAGTGCATTTTTAAAAATTTTGATGAAGTTCAGTTATGATTTTTTTTTCCTCTTGGTGCCTCTTGATTTTATTGGCATGTCTAATAAAACATTGGCTTATTGAATAGCGTATGGGTTTTTTGTTGCTGCTGTAACAAATTGCTACAAACTTAATGACTTCAAACAATTCAGATGTACTATCTTCAAATTCTGGAAAGTCACAAGTCTGAAGTCCCTGGGCTTAAATTGAGATGTCCAGATGGCTGAACTCCTTTCTGGAGCTGTAAAGAATCCATTTCCTGGATTCTTCTATCTCAAAGGCATGTCATGGATGGTCGTTTCTCATATTATATCACTTGACATTGTCTCTCCTGCCTCCGTTTATCACTTGTACGGAAATTTGCGATTACACTGGGCCCTCTCAGATAAACCAAAATGATCTCTTCATCTCAAGGCAAGCTGGTTAGCAAGCTTAGTTCCATCTATAATTTGAATTCCTTCTTGCCATGTAAATTCACATACTCACAGATTACAGAGATTGGGACATGGATCTACTGGGAGGGCATTATTCTGCCTACTCACCACACATGGTGTATCACATTGAAAATTTTTCAAATGTTAAAACTTGCGCTCCCAGGAGAAATCCCACTTAGTCATGGTGCACAATTTTAACTGTAGGTTCGCATTCGGGTGAAAGAAATGATATAGAGATATCCCAGGTACCCCACATTCTGTTCCTTTCAAAGATAATATCTTGCAAATACATAGTACAGGGTTAATACAGTCAACATTCTGAACACTTCCATCATGGCAAAGATCCCTCATCTGCCCTTTTATAAACACATTCATCACCTTTTCCCTCAACCCACCTGGTCTCTGACCACTATCAACCAATAATCTGTTCTCAATTTCTATAATTTTGTCATTTCAAACATGTCGTCTAGGTGAAATTGTATAGAATAAAGTAGATAACATTTTGGGACTGATTTTCTTTTACTCAATATATAGCGCTCTGGAGATGTATTCAGATTGTTGCATATAACAATAGTCTCTTTATTTTTCTGAGTAGTAATCTATGGTGTGGATTTTCTACAGTTTGTTTACCCGTTTGCTTTTTGAAGCACATTTAGGTGTTTCAAGCTTTTTAGCTATTATGAATAAATCCACCATAAACATTTACACACAGGTTTCTATATGAGTGGAAGTTCCATTTCCTGGGATAACTGCTCAAGAATGGAATTGCTGGGTTGCAGGTTTAGCTTTATTTTTTTTTAAATCCCTAATTATTTTTCTAAACTGTGTCATGTTTAACTTTTCAAACGCGATGTATGAAACATTCAGTTTCTCCACATCTTGTGTATTTTTTAATGTTGTCACTTTTTTTTTAACTTTAGCCTTTTGATATGTATGGAGCGGTATCTCATTGTGATTTTAAGGTGATTTTTTTTTCTTTAAATTTTTTTTTGTTAATGTTTATTCATTTTTGAGAGAGACAGAGCTCGAGCAGAGGAGGGGCAGAGAGAGGGAGACAGAATCTGAAGCAGGTTCCAGGCTTTGAACTGTCAGCAAGGAGTCCCACGCGGGGCTTGAACTCTTGAACCGTGAAATCGTGACCGTATCCAAAGTTGGATACTTAACTCATGGCCACCCAAGCACCCCGAAGGTGATTTTTTTCTAATGGCCAATAATGTTGAGCATCTTTCCATTTGTGTATTTGCTATCCATATATCCTCTTTGGTGAAATATCTCTTCATGTCTTTTACCAATTTTCAAACTGGAATATATTTTTTTAACTATTGGATTTTTAAAGTCCCCTACATATTCTAGATATGAATCCTCTGCAAGATATGTGATATGTAAACATTTTCTCCACATCTGTAACTTGCACTTTCATCCGCAAAGGGATGAGGGATAAGGTCATTTGCAAATAAAAAGATTTTAACTTTGATTTAACTTTTGATGAGGTCCACATAACTGATTTTTCTCATGTTTCCTTGCCTCTATAATTCTTTTTAATGTTGACGGATTCAGTTTGCTAGCATTTTGTTGCAAAGGTTTGTATTCATGTTGATGAGAAACGTTGGCGTTGTTTGTTTTTTCAATGTAATGTCTGTGTCTGGTTTTGGTGTGGGGGTAATAGCTTCATAGAATCACTTAGGAAATGCTCTCTCTGCTTCTCTTTTTGGTACAGTTTTGTAAAAGATTTGTGCCTCTTGTTCTTCTTTTTTGTTTTTTTAACGTTTACTTATTTTTGAGACAGAGAGAGACAGAGCATGAACAGGGGAGGGGCAGTGAGAGAGGGAGACACAGAATCTGAAACAGGCTCCAGGCTCTGAGCTGTCAGCACAGAGCCCGACGCGGGGCTCGAACTCACAGACCGTGAGATCATGACCTGAGCCGAAGTCGGACGCTTAACCGACTGAGCCACCCAGGCGCCCCATGCCTCTTGTTCTTAAATGGCTGACAGTGAAGTCACTTGATTTCTCACAAGTCCATTGATACTTCTTCTTGAGTCGGTTTCTGGTTTGTTGGTATTGCGGCTCATGCTGCTGCAATATTAATCCTTCCTGATTTGTTTGTTTGTTTGTTTGTTTGAGAAATACTCTGGAAATAGAGCTTGCCTGTAGAGCAAGCTCTGAATCGGGTCAGACGATGCCAGTGCCTTGCCAATGACAGTTTCCCAGGAGGGAACTCCAAGATAGGCTCACGAGTGGCACGGCTCCGGGGGTGGCACCTTTCAAGGAACTTCTTTTCTGGTCTGCCCCCTCCAGGGACTACAAGGCTGCTGGCTTTGACAACCATTGGGATTGCGGGGCTGATGGTTTGCAAGGCTGCGGAGCTTGGGCGAGGAGAATGGGAGCAGACCAGACCACTAACCCTGCAATTCCTGACAAGGTGCGGCCACCTTCCTTTCCATCGTGCTGCCCAGAGTGTTGCAAGCCTTTGGGTAACTTCTAGAGATGGGAAGAGTTTGATTTTGACTCTATTTTCCTTTACCAACCTTTTGGCGCTTTCATGGGGGCGTGGCTTTATAAAAGTCCTCGCTCCCACATTCCAGGATTTCTCCCAAAGTAGACTTTGTTATCACCAACTAATTTTAGGGAAGGCAGTACAATTTAGTTACAGGAAAATAGCAACAGAGGCATGTTGTCACTAACTTTGGCAAATCAAACATCCCTGTGGTACATTTGCTGGTTTTCTTCAATCTTGCCAATCTTAGCCTAAAATAAGACACATCACAAAAAAAGTTGTGAGTGGAGAACTAACCGTGCCCCATAAGGACAAATTCATGGATAGTATCATAAGTAAAAAACTGCTTATTTACGTACTCACTTTTATTTGAATGGCTCAACTACTAGCACATATTTTTCTAATGATGAACTATTCCGGCTTCCAGAAAAGCACAGGGAACAATATGAGAAATCTCCATGAACCATCACCAAGCTTGAGAAATTAAACATTTCCAGTCCTTTTGTTTCCGTGACTTAATAATCCTGTTAAAGCCACAACCCTATCTCCATGATGTTTTCCCGAAATTCTCTAGAAAGTAAGAGTTTTTAGTTTCTATTGTTTAAAATCAATAAACCTAAACAGAAAGAGAGCTGTGGTTAGTGATTTTTTTTTCCTTCCATCTTTGGCATAATTGATGACTACAAAGACTTTAGTTAAGATTTGCAATCATCGACAGTATTTCCAACCTGAAGTAATGTACCAACAGTGATGATGGGTTCTTAGAAATTCTTCACTATTCAAAAGCAGGAGTGCTCCTATCCACATTTGCACATACTGAAAATATCATTTGGGTGAGTTTTTGATTTATGAGGGTAGAACAAAACTTCAAATGAATAGCAAGAATAAAATTCCTGCTACATTAGTCCATATCTGTTTTCAATATTACAGGAATTCATTTGCCTGTGTTGCTTTTGTTTCATAATCCCCAAAACTAACATTTGTATCAAAGTTACCTGATGATATAACTACAGGACAGAGTATAATGAGAATGACTTTCTATTTTCATCCCTTCTCCAGGGAATTGGAAGAATTGCTGAATCAAGCGGTGGTTTTAACTAGAAACACAAGGACTCACTCATTTCAGCCAAATGAAAGCTAAAGACGTAATTGCACTGTTCACCATGGTGTTCCTAATACACAACCTATAAGACCACATTCTATCATCTTAGCAAAAGGTATTCCTGCCAGTCACTTTTATCTCATGGGTATTACTGGCAACGATGGAGAAATAACATGTTGATTTCACTCCCATTATGTCATCCTACTCATTCTTTTCCTACACAAGAACACTTAGGTTTGACGAGCATCACATATGTTTAGAGACAGCTCACGACTGACAGTGTTGGGGCCTGTTACTTGGTTCTCCTTCTTTGGGCATTGGCAATGAGTCTCTCGGAGTGGTTTCTCTGGCATTGAAAGAGTCAATGGGAATGGAACAGACTTTCCGATCTTAGTCAAAATTGCAGTCCCAGGGTGACTTTCCTTTATGAACCAAAATAAGTCTGTTTATAGACACAAAGGATTACATTAGAATTGGGCTCTGAAGGGGATGAATGAATAGCAGAGTGAGTCAACTTAGAGGTAGGGGGGAAGGGGGGGAAACAGGTCAGACAGCAGAACTGAATCTTCAACAGTCCGGATGTGCGGGCGTTTGTCTGAGCAGCATGGGGACTCTCCTCTCTGCATATGGGCAAGGGTATGGATTGCTGGGGCGGAACTCAAACCACCAGAAGGAGATACAGGAAACTTTCATAAAGACATCTATACACAGATGGCTTCCAAATTGCTCCTAGACCCTTTCCCTTGACCTCCGAATGCTCACAGTCCTTTTTCAAGTTGGCTTTGCCTCCCGGATAGTTTAATCAAAGACATTTCAAACCTAAGGCATTTAACACCAAGTTTCGGATGCCTGCCTTCCCATCCTTCCCCCTCAGCCCTCCTCACGCCCCCCCCCCCCCCCCCCCCAGCGAGCGGCGATTCTATCCTGCCATTGGCAATTTGGAGGGTTTCACTACTCCTTCCTTTTTCTTGCACGCCGTATCTGGTCTATCTGAAAACGCTCCAGCTCCGTTTCTTAAATGCATTCAGTAACCACCCATTTCGATTCACCTTCACGCTACCACCTAAGTTCAAACCTACTAACAGGCCTCCTCGCTCCCCTCCTTTCCCCTCTTCGTGTCTATTTTAAAACTAGTACCAGGGTGATGTTTTTGAGACATGAGTCAGAGCATGCCGTTCTTATCCTCAAAACTCTCCAATGGCTCCACATCACAGGCAAAGTATGAGTGGAAGTGTTAACCATGAACCACAAGACCCATTCAGAGCTGGTCCCTTGCTGACTCTGACTCAGCACCCATGACTCCCCTACTTTCTCACTCTCCTTGGAGCCACTCAGGCCTCTATGCTCTTTTCCAAGTGCCTGAAGCCAGCTCCCACCTCAGGGATTTTGCAAGTATTGTCACCCCTGTCTGGAAACTTCTCCCACATATCCACATGGCTCCTTCTTCTTCTTCCTTCAGAGCTCTTCAGATATCACCGCGTCACAGAAGCCTCTTCTGATGGCTCTTATGAAATGGGCTCATCAGGGGTGGTTGATTCAGTTGAGCGTCCAACATTGACTCAGGTCATGATCTCACGGTCGGTGAATTCGAGCCCCGCATCGGGCTCTATGCTGACAGCTCAGAGCCTGGAGCCTGCTTCCGATTCTGTGTCTCCCTCTCTCTCTGCCCCTCCCCCCACTCGCGCTCTGTCTTTCTCTGCCTCTCAAAAATAAAGAAATGTAATAAAAAAGTTAAAAAAAAAAAAAAGAAATGGGCTCATCTGCCCTGCTTCCCTATCCATCTTAGCCCAGTTTATTTTTCTCCAAGGCATGTATTATCACCTTAAATAAACTATTTCATTGACTATAAGTTGCAGTAATGATAAGAATCATGGTTATTTTATGCGCCAGAAAAAAAAAAAGAAAATACACTGACAAAGTGTGAAACAATTCCTTCTCCATGTAAAATTTTTACCTTAATCACATTTTAAAAAAATTAGACTTATTTAAGTATAATAGCCGTTTATCACCTATCACCCTTCTACAAAAAAAAAAAAAAACAACAACATGAAAAGTACAATAAAAGAAACTGAGTTATTTAAAACGGCACATTAAGAAACAGCGAATCGTCAATACCCATGTTTCCCTACACACTATCCTTCGGTATACATTTGAGAGCTTTGGTAATTTAACACTCCTAAAGATTATGCTCTACTCTTGTTCTCTGTCTTGGGTTTTCTTCTTAGCTACTGATATCTATTGTAGTTTTAATGGATTTTTTTTCTTTATTTGACTAAAGTCAAATACATGAATCTGTCACTCCAGACTCATTACACTGAGGGACTTCTTAAAATCTATTCCAAGGAATTGGACAACATGTCTTGCAGGTAGGAGAACTGTCCCATCATTGTTCCACGATGATCTTGCCCGTATCCAACATAGACAGGCATGCAAATGCTTTCGCTGCCCTTTATCTGCAAGGCAGAACACCCTGCGGTCTCTCTGGAGCAAGAGAGGAAGGGAGGCTTGTGATGAGCTGCTACAAAGCCACCTTCCATCGGTCTTTCCAGCTTCTGGGGCAGTTTTTTCATCGCCTCTCTGCATTCCGCTCCACCCTCTCAAGGTATAGCCGCAGACTATCAAACTGCTCAGCTGAATCTTAGAATGTGCTCTTCAGCACAAAGACGTCCCACAAATCACACCGGATTACTCTCTGTTGGTGTTGTCATTTTTGGTATGTAGGACAAGGACACCAGGGGCTCTCACATTGGTCATCTCTTCATTTTACTGTCTGACCAGCAAGAAACTGTCTGAATCCAACAGTGGCTCATGTCTTTAGAGGCTGAATCAGACCTTGACCTTGGCCTTGTCTTCTATTTTGGCCTTGACACTGCCTTCAGCTGGATTTCAGTCTGTATTTTTTTTTAACGTTTATTTATTTTTGAGAGACAAAGGGAGACAGAGCATGAACGGGGAAGGGTCAGAGAGAGCCGGAGACGCAGAATCTGAAACAGGCTTCAGACTCTGAGCTGTCGGCCCCGACGCGGGGCTCGAACTCACGGACCGCGAGATCATGACCTGAGCTGAAGTCCGACGCTTAACTGACTGAGCCACCCAGGCGCCCCAAAGTCGGTATCAACCCAATGCCTTTTGCACACATCTCAGCTTGCACCAAAAGCAAAAACTATACTACTCTTCATTAATATGTTGGCATCTTCCTTTTTTCAGTCACATAAAGCACATAGTTATTGTTCTTTAAGACAATAAAGAACTCAGGCTTGCCTCCAGTGGTATTTGTATAAGTGATATAAAATGTATGTTCTGCTGCTCTAGATCTGTGCCTTTCTGCATAAAGATAACTTTGATTTCCTCATCATGTCATCCTGTAATCTCTCAGAAGAGTTTTTTTACATGGCAGATAAACTGAGCATGGACATAACTCACATAATTCTATAGAAGTGTTGAAAATATGAAAAGCTATAATTAAGTTACATATCGCAAACACCACCTAGGCAACAGTGAATGTAAAGTGCATGTTGATGTCAACGGTTTTTATTTTTATTTGTTTTTAATTTTTTTAATGTTTATTTATTTTTGACAGAGAGAAAGACAGAGCATGAGCAGGGGAGGGGTAGAGAGAGAGAGAGAGGGAGACACAGAATCCGAAGCAGGCTCCAGGCTCCGAGCTGTCAGCACAGAGCCCGACGCAGGGCTGGAACCCACAGACCGCAAGATCATGACCTGGGGAGAAGTCAGACACTCGACCAACTGAGCCACCCAGGCGCCCTGGCAACGGTTTTTAAAAAAAAAAGAAAAAAAAAAAATGATACAACTTAGAATTGTCAAAATGCAATGTTTGCTTCTCTGTATGCTTATAGGCCATCTTCCAACCCTGAAATGTAAATTTTTTGAGGGGAGGGACTTTATGGATTTATTCACTACTCATATCTTCAAAGCCTAGAGTATGGCTAACATATAGTATGTCCTTAGAAATTATGGAAAGAGGGCACCTGGGTGGCTCAGTCGGTTGAGCCTCCGACTTCGGCTCAGGTCATGATCTCACGGTTTGTGGGTTCGAGCCCCACATCAGGCTCTGTGCTGACCGCTTGCTCAGAGCCTGGAGCCTGCTTCCGATTCTGTGTCTCCTTCTCTCTCTGCCCCCCTCCCCCCACGCCCCACTCATGCTTTGTTTCACTCTGTTTCTCAAAAATAAATAAATGTAAAAGAAAAAAAATTAAAAAAAAAAGAAATTATGGAAGGAAGGAAGGAAGAAAGGAAGGAAGGAGGAAAGGAAGGAGGCTGGGAAGGAAGGAAGGAGGAAGGAAGGAAGGAAACAAGGGCTTGGTTTAGCAATCTCGTAGGGCTGCAGCTTACAAGATGGTGTGTTATCATTGCTTTCAATTGGTTTCCTGATACTCCCTGGTTATTGATAGCTAAGTAACAGCTTAATAAACCTTAACTGCAAACAAGGTTGAGTAGAAAATTCAGATCAAAGTACCTTTGAAAGGCTAATATAAGAATGCTAATATAAGAATAATATAATATTCTTTGAAAGAATAATATAAGAATGAAGATCACAGCAGATACAAAAGAGGAAGACTGAACTAATTTCTATTGCCATCTAGCTGGCGGACCCAAATTTCGCAGCCTTTCATGGTGCATTCAACTATCTTGGGTTTCATTCAGGTCCCTCTTCTCACAGACATCATAATTAAAAGTTTCATTTCCAGGGTAAACTAACTTTTTTGTTTTAATGTGCTTCCTCTTATCCCTGCAATACTTGCTTTTCTCCTTTGGCAACGTTCATAGATTTCCTTTTGTCTCTAAATGTTAATGTTCTGCTGAAGTAGGCTCTTGTGCTTGCCTTTGAAAATGAGACACGAAGTTCCTGGGCACTCGTACTCGTATCTTTAAAAGAAAGTATATATACAACCGTGGGCAGGAAGATGTCAATCTAGATAGCCAGTTTGACATACACAAAAGAAGTGCTTGTGTATTTATGTGCAGGGACTCATTTAGAAATGGCTCAGCCCAAAGGTGCTTAACCTTTGAGCAACCCATGTGGGTTAAAAGAGATTGGGGGGGGCCTATAACATTTATGTGAACTTTAACTGTATACATTTGAGGTGAGAGAAAAGAGAGGAGGAATTGTGTGAGGACATAATAAAGTTTTATTGTTCTCTGCTGTGGGATCTATTTGAGTCTTCTCTTTATTCCCTCTTGTTTTCTGGTTGCTCATGAAGAGATCCAATGGTAAGGGAAAGATCCCTAGACTGGCAATTTACAATGGACAGGGAGAAATTGTAGGAAGGGAATAACAAGCTTAACGATCCTCTTTTCAGATCAATTTCTCCAATTTTCTAGTCTCTCCACTCACTACAACAGCTTTATGCTTTCCGCGTTGGTAATGTATGGCTCCTCTTAAGTAATTAAGTGCCTAGGATTCTGAGGACTTCCCAGGTACTGTGCAGAACACTAGCTAAGCAATCATAACTAGAAATAAAGACTGCATATCGTATGTGCCCATATGATGCGATATCATATACGTATATCGCCCCAACTCTAGCAAACACCGATAAATATCTTTTGGTGATGATAAATTAATGAATTTAATGCACTCTATTTTCATGTCTATTGTGTATGGGACAAAACTATCTACACAGGGATATGGAACCTAGAACCAGCTGCATTAAGTGACCCTAATGCAATTTCACCTCCTGATAAATTTCACTTAAACTATGGCTTTGCTATAAAGTTCCAGAGGACCATATACCAGATCACTCTTGTAAACTATCCTCTTGGCCATAACTTAAAACATAAGGATAAACAAATATTGAGATCTGTCTGAAATTTTTTAATTATACTGTTTTGAAAATAAGCAATATAGGTTACATCCTGTATGTAGATATTCATTTGTATAAAATTGTATAAAAACATTGCAGTGTTTCTTTGGTTTCACCAAACAAGCTCCTTATCACCTACTTATTTTACATACCTTCTAATATATATAAAAAGAGTCTTCATCAGTTGTCCCTAAAAGGACATGAAGCTCTAATACAAGTAATTATTATAGGTATGCGAATGTTCCGCTCAGAGAATTGAACGTGAATGTTCTGGTAAGAATCTTACAGACTTCAGTGGTTTTCAAAATCCTTTACACAAGGTTTGCCAGAGAATGATTGACCTGTGTGTTTGTTTATCAACAAGAAATTGTACCTACTTTTTATGAATATTGGAATGACATGTGCCTTATGGAGGTGTTTCCTATTTTCAGATGGCTCTGTATATATGTCTATGTACATGTCTATACACACATGCTTAAAATGACACTACTGGGGCACCTGGGTGGCTCAGTTGGTTAAGCGACCCACTTTGGCTCAGGTCATGAACTCGTGGTTCAGAGCCCTGCATCAGGCTCTGTGCTGACAGCTCAGAGCCTGGAGCCTGCTTCAGATTCTGTGTCTCCCTTTATCTTTGCCCCCCCCCCAAAGTAAATATTAAAAAAATAAAAATAAAAATAATAATAATAAATAAAATGACTTCACATATTATAGCTATATACCAGCTTTTCCACATAAACTTTTGCATATAAACCTATATTCCATAATTACTTGTATGTAGATATATGTGCCAATATAAAAACGAACATAAAGTAAAACATAACCTATTGATTTAAAATTCTGTATTTGGATGAGCACTGGGTGTTGTATGGAAACCAATTTGACAATACATTTCATTTATTAAAAAAATAAAAATAAAATTCTGTATTTAACATAATAATGTGTCATCTTATTTATTTAGCAATTGTTAGAAAGATGAATATTCATTTATTCAACCAAACTCTGTTGAATAACAACTTAGTATTGGACAAGTGATAGATATTAGAGAAGCAAAGATGACCAAGATATGGCCCTAGAGCTAATGATAATTTATCTGTGAGGACATCAATAGAATTTCTAGAAAATCTGTGCTGACTCTAAAGGAGCACATTTCTGTTTGCTGGGAAAAACAATGCTACCACAAAAGCTCACTATATAAATGCATGTTCATTACTGAGACCATCTCAGGAAGGTGAGGTTTATCACATGCTCCTCTGAGGTCTGTGCCCAATCAACCGAAGAAGACTGGAACAATCACGCTGTGCAAAGGGAGACCAATTTAGAAGAGTAGCACTCGTAAGAAGATTGTCCAACTTCCTTAAATGACCTTCATTAATTTTCCACCTTCTGCCAATTAATTGCACTTATGAAACTTCCTTCCTCACTCTAAGCAATTGGACTACTCATGGCCTATTCGTATCTTGTGTTTTTTAATGGTTATTTCCAATTATCGATATGAATCATTATAATCACATTACAACATTTCACTAAATTTATTCAATCATTCTTTGTTCAGACAAAATGAGTTCCTATCATCTACTCTTAAAACATCTTGTCTTTTTTCCGCTCTTAAAACATCTTGTCCATTCAACTTGAAATGTTGTGCTTATTTGATGATATATTTAAACAAATGTAATCCATTTAAAATATAAGTTCAGTGAGTACGGGTACCATATGTCCATTCTGTTTTCACTGCATGCATGTTATACAGAAAAGACAGAATTATTCTTTGTTCAATAAACAAATAAGTGAGTTGAATGCACATTTATTTTTCATTTGCTGTGAGTTATATTCTATTGGCTTACAAAAATGAGTAAGATCAAGATAAATGTGTCAAGAAGTTCATGGTCTGTATTTCAGTGTGGTCGGTGCGATCACAGATTTATTTACTGGCATTATGATAGCACAGAAGAGGGACTAACTCAACTTTATATGAGAGTAAGCCGCCCTTAGAATATGGTTTATTTTTAGATGTACATAAAAGTAACTATTCTAATCAAACACTAGTCACCGAAAGGACAAACAGAAAAAGTGTGTATGTTTTAAAATATGACTCAATGTAAAAAGTTTCCCCAGGGCACCTAGGTGGCTCAGTTGGTTAGGTGTCCCACTTCAGTTCAGGTCATGTTCTCACCATTCCTGAGTTCGAGCCCCGCGTCAGGCTCTGTGCTGATAGCTCAGAGCCTGGAGCCTGCTTCAGATTCTGTGTCCCCCTCTATCTCTGCCTCTCCCCCACTCACACGTTGTCTCTCTCTTTCTCTAAAATAATTAAACATTAAAAAAACAAAATTAAAAAAAAAAAGTTTCTCCAGTACTCACTACTGGAAGCAAAAGAGTTACTGGAAATCAGGGCGCCTGGGTGGCTCAGTTCAGTGTCCAACTTCAGCTCAGGTCGCAATCTCACAGTCCGTGAGTTCGAGCCCCGCCTCGGGCTCTGGGCTGCCGGCTCAGAGCCCGGAGCCTGCTTCAAATTCTGTGTCTCCCCCTCTCGCTGCCCCTCCCCTGCTCGTGCTCTGTCTCTCTCTGTCTCAAAAATAAATAAAAACATTTAAAAAACAGAGAGAGAGTTACGGGAAATGAAAAAAAAATGTTTGTTTGTTTTTAATTTTAGTCTCATGACTATGACACGCGACTCCAGAACAGTGACAAATTGTGGCATTAATAAGAACAAACGATCAGGCCTTTGGGAGAACAGTAGACTAGAACTATCTGAGGGCTCTATCCTTCAATGTTGCATTGTACAAGAAAGTTTCTAGAAAGTTAAAAATTTCTGACAAGACCCCAGACTGATGGTGACAATTGTGCGTGTCCCTGAAATCACGAGGACTCCCACATCCGATGAAATTCGTTAAAATCCATAACCGAGAGCACACCGAAAATTGTTCACTCTTCAAAAACTGAGCCTTGGTCATAGAAAATATCTGAAACATGGTTCTATTCCATCTGCCTCCACCTTAAGAGGGCGTGGTGTTGGCAGAATGGCTAAACAGGGGCAGCCCAATGCTGAAGCGGATCAGTGGGGATAGAATTACCACATCCCATGTTAAAGAGAAGCACCGTCATCGAATATGAGACAAATCTGTCTTATAGCTTTAACTTTATCTTGATTGTAGAACAAACCGGGAGCAGAATGTATTTTTTGAAGTTTACTTATTTATTTTGAAAAAGAGAGAGACAGAGAGAGGAAAAGAGAGAGAGGGATAGATAGAGATTGAGAGAGAGAGAGAGAAGGAGAGAATCCTAAGCAGGTTCCACACTCTCAGCACAGAGTCTGACTCAAGGCTCAAACTCAGGAACCGTGAGTTCATGACCCGAGCTGAAGTCAAAAGTCAGCTGCTTAACTGACTGACCTACCCAAGTGACCCTCAAGGAACTTATTTTTCAATTAAATGTGCATCTCACATGGATTGTTTCCTAATGGATTACCCCATTTATGAAAAAGAAAAATAAGAAAAAATAAAGAAAAATACTAAACATCTTTTAAAAATCTTTACTGAAAACAAAATAGCAGGAGACAGGTACAGTAATAGTTTGGTAGCTGACATAAAGCAAGACATATAGAACAATGCAGTAGAATAGAAAGCTCAGAAATAACCCACTATGTCCAACCCTCATGTCAAGAGATTTTCAACCAGGAAGTAAGACCATTCAATGAGTCGAAAGGTGGTCGTTTTCAACAAACAAAGCACGGAAAACTTAGTATCCAAGTGCAAAAGAATGATATGTTACCCATACCTCACGCTGTATGTAAAAATTAACTCAAAGTGGATAAGAAGCATAAATATAGGAGCTAAAGCTATAAAACTCTTTGAAGAAAACATAGGAGAACACCTTTATGACATTGAATTTGGAGGTCATTTCCGGAATATGACACCAAACTCAGAGGCAATCAAAGATAAACAGCAAGCCACCTAATGAGAAAAAAAAATTTGTAATTCATATAACTTATAAGGGATGATGTTCGTATGAAGAACTCCAGAAACTCAATAACAACAAAAGAAACAATTCTGTTCAAAAATGGACAAAGGACCGGAATAGACATTTCTACAAAGAAGGTATACAGAAGACCAACAAGCATATAAAAATATACTCAGTATTACTAATAATTAAATCAAATGAAATCAAAACCAGCATGAGACGATACTTTGCGCTCACTAAAATAGCTGTTATCCAAAAGCAGAAAACAACACACATTAGTGAGGATGTGGAGAAATTAGGAGCCCTGTGCGCTGCTAGTGGGAATGTATAATAGTAAGCGTTATGGAAGACAGTTCCTCAAAAATTAAACATTCACTTACCATATAATCCAGCAATTCCACTTCCATGTGTATATCCCATAATTGCAAGCAGAATTCAAGCAGATATCTGTACACAAATATTGATAACAACATTCTTCACAATAGCCTGAAAGCCTACTGGCAAATGATGAGATAAAGAAATTATGGTATAGACCTACACGGGATATTATTCAGCCTTTAAAAGCAATGAAATTCGGGGCTCCTGAATGGCTCAGTCAGAGGAGTGTCTGACTCTTGATTTCGGCTCGAGTTATGATCCCAGGGTGGTGGGATCCGTGGTAAGTGTGGAGCCTGCTTAAGATTGTCTCTCTCTCTCTCGCTCTCGCTCTCGCTCTCGCTCTCGCTCTTCCTTGCCCCTCTTCCTTACTCAAACACACTTTCTCTCTTTGTCTCTAAAAAAAAAGCAAAGAAAGTCAAAAACATGGATGAACCTTGAAAATATTTCGCTAACTGAAATAAGCCAAACAGAAAAGAACAAATAATGTATGATTCCACTTAAATGAAGTGTCTACAATAGACAAATGTAGAGAGACAGACAGTAGAATGGTGGTTGCCAAGGAATGGGGTGGGAGTGGGGTTTTGGGATAATATGTATAATTTCAATCTGTAATGATGGAAACGTTCTGGAAATGAATTGTGGTGATGGCTGCCCAACCATGTGAATGTATTCAATTTTCCCGAATTCCACTGAATTCCACTGTACATTAAAAAAGGCTTCAAATGGTAAGTTATATGTTATGTTTTTGTTTTACTACAATGAACACAATGCCCATTAAGCAAAAACAAGGAAAGTCTGAGAAACTGTCACAGCCCAAAGGAGTTAAAGTTGTGATGACTTTCGTGAACATAAAAAAAACACTAGCTAAAAACTAAAAAAAATATATATATATATACATATATATGAATAAAGTATAGATCTTAATTAATAATAGTCTATCAACAATAGCTAATTCATTATGAAATATACTCATATTCATACTCAATTCATATGGCATTTATATGCCGTACTCGTATAAAATTTCAATAATAGGGGAAACTTGGTATGGGATATATGAGAAACTTATACAATTTTTCTAACTTTTCCGTAAATCTAAAACTATCCTATAACAAAAACTTTATGTTTTTAAAAAGGGAAAAAATAAAGAACAGAACAAAACAAAAAATCATAGAAGTCAATCCATTCTGAGAACACACCTGAAGCTCTAAGAAAATGAGTATTCGTAATTCTTAAGGAAAGTTTTAAGAAGATACGATACTTTTATCACAAGAACACAAAAATGATTTCTTCATGGCATAATTTGAATTATTATTAGAAATCATAAAATCATAACATTAAGGCAGCAGAAATTCAGATTATGGAAACAAAATTTGTACTCAAAGAGCTAGACAGTATGCACAAAATTTAATATGGGTAAAGGTAATCAAAGATCGGGTGACCAAATGGAAACCAAGAAACAAAGATTAACTCACAGAAACACAGAGTGGAACAAGTTTTAAAATATTAATAAGAAGTTTCTAAGTCAATAAAAAAATCTGTCAAAGTTAACTTTCTCTGCAGGCAATTACACTCCTACCTCTATACCCAAGAAAAATTTGTCACATGGAAAGGAAAGTGTTAAAGCAGCTGGGTTGTGATCTATTCACTCCTTTTACTCAGGTTCTCCTCTGGGGAAATAAAGGAAGGGAAGTGAACTGGTCTATACTTGCCAATTGAAATAATTACATTTTCTAGAAAGAAAACATATTCAGAATAACCTTAGTAAATTGTCCCTAACTTAAGGAATAGTTATGGCAAGTAAACTCAGAATCCACGGTTTTATAAGGCAAGGTTTTCTAGAGCATGGTACATTTTGTTAAATTTCACATTTGTTTTGTGTATAGAATATAGTTGTATTTTACTTTATGACCAGCCTAAAAGCTGCTTTTGATTGAAATATTTATTCCACTCTCATTTAAGGTATAGATATGGTTAGATTTACTTCTAACCTGTTTACTATTTATTTTCTATTTGTTACATATCATTTTGTTTTTCTGCTTCTCTTTTATTGTTTTGTTTTGTGTTAGAGAGATATTTTAATTTTTAAAGAGACATTTTAAATGTAATTTTAATTCCTTTGTTGACTCTTTAGCAATTTTAAAATTTATTTTCTTGGTGGTTGCTCTCAGAATTACATTACATTTCTTAACTTCCTAAAATCTACTTCAGATCAATCAATCAATAAATTAACAAATAAATCTGATAAAATATAGCAACTCTACTGCAGTATAACCCTATTTTCCTCACTTTTGTGCTATTGTTATATAATAAATATAGATTACATCATATTTGTTACAAACTCAACCGTACAGTGTTATAAGTATTGCTTTATATAATCTATTGTTTTAATGAAAAGGATATATATCTCTATATACATAACCTTTATATATCTATTTTTTATATAAATTAATATATATAAAATAATAAATATATATTCATTTAAGGGAAAAGTACATACATGCAACTTTATATTTACCCACATTTTACCATTTCTGATAATCTTACTTCCTTCTTGTATATTTGAATTAACACCCGGTATTATTTTTCTTTAAGCCATGCAAAGCTTTCTTTAGTATTTCTGGTAAAGCAGGTCAGCTACCAATAAACTCTCTCAAGTTGTATTCATCTAGGAATATGTTGACTTCTCCTCATTCATTCTGGTAAAATATAGATTGGATAGCATATCTATTGCATAGCATATTTACCATTTTAGCTATTTCAAGGTATACAATTCAGGAACGTAAGTATATTCACAATGTTTATTTACCATCATCAACATTTTCAGAACCTTTTCCTCATCCCAAACAGAAAGTGCACCCATTAAACCACTCTCCATTCCAATCTCCCTGGAGCCCCTGATAACACTTTGTTCATTTTTCAATTGGGTTGTGTTGTTGGTTTTGAGTCTTAGAAGTTCTTTATATATTCTGGGTATTGATTCCTTATTAGATATATGATTTACAAATATTTTTCCCCCTCTGTGGGTTGTTTTTTTCACTCACTTGATAGGATCATTTGATACACATGTTTAATTGTAATGAAGTTCAATTTTTCTATTTTACCTTTTGTTGTCTGTGTTTCTGGTGTTAATGCCCAAGAAATCATTGCCAACTCCAATATCACAAAGTTTCCCCCTGTATTTTATTCCAAGAATTTTATATTTTGAAGTTTTATATTTAAGCCTATGATTCATTTTTCAGTTAATTTTTGTATAGGGTCTAAGGGATTGGTCCAACTTGATTCTTCTACATTTTAATATCTGGTTTTCCAAGCGTCATTTATTGAAAAGACTGTCCTTTCCTCATTGAATGTCAAATAACAATTGATCATATATGTGAAGGTTTATTCCTGAACTCTCTATTTTATTTTCCTGATGTATATGTCTGTCCTTTGCCGATACAACATTGTATTGATTACCATAACTTTGTAGCAAGTTTTAATTAAAATCAGGAAGTTTTCCAACTTTGTTCCTTTTTATTCCATAAGAATTTTAGAATTGTTTTTTCCATTTCTGTAAAACCATAATTGTGGGGTTTTTTTGACAAGTATTGCATTGAGTCTGCAAATCTTTTTGGATAGAACTTTCACTGAAAAAATACTAAGTCTTGGGGCGCCTGGGTGGCTCAGTCGGTTAAGCATCTGACTTCAGCTCAGGTCATGATCTCATGGTTCGTGGGTTCGAGCCCCACATCGGGCTCTGTGCTGACTGCTCAGGGCCTGGA
The DNA here is from genome assembly GCF_018350195.1 of Panthera tigris. Classification (NCBI taxonomy): domain Eukaryota; kingdom Metazoa; phylum Chordata; class Mammalia; order Carnivora; family Felidae; genus Panthera; species Panthera tigris. The sequence continues at coordinate 55,873,641 of NC_056662.1, read as the reverse complement.
GCCTGCTTCGAATTCTGTGTCTCCCTCTCTCTCTGCCCCTCCCCCACTCACACACTGTCTCTCGCTCTCAAAAAATAAATAAAAAATTTTAAAAAAAGGAAAAAGAAAAAACACTAAGTCTTACTATCCATGAACATGGGCTGTCTTTCCATTTGTTTGTCTTCTTTAACTTTTTTTAGCAATGTTTTGTAGTTTCCAGTGTGTAAGTCTTCTATTTTCTTGGTTAAATTTATTTCTAATTGGTTTATTATTTTCTTGTTTTCGTAAATGAATTATTTTTATAATTTCCTATTTAGATTGCTCATTATTATTGTACAGGAAGGCAACTAATATTTGTGGTTTGATTTTGTATCCTGCAACTTTGATAAACTTGTTTATTGCCTTTAAAGTTTTTGCGTGTGTGGAATCTTTAAGGTTTTTCACATATAAGATCATATCATCTGAGGACAGAGACAATTTTACACCTTCCTTTGCAATTTGGATATTTTTGTTTGTTTTTAGCCTCATTGCTTTTGCTAAATCTTTCAATACTTTGTTGAATAGAAGTAACAAAAGTAGGCACATGTTTGTCCTGTTCCTGATCTCAAAGGAAAAGGGGAAAAGCTGAGTCTTTCATTATTGAGTATGATAGTAGCTATGGGTTTTTCACATATGATCTTTATCATGTTGGAGAAGTTTTATTCTATTACTTGTTGAGTGTTCCTACGATGAAATGATGCTGAAATTTTGTAAATGCTCTTTCTGCTTCAATTGAGATAATCATGTAAGTATTTTCCCTTTGTGGTTATTCCATTGATTGATTTTCATAAGTTAAAATATCTTTGTATTCTGGGAATAAATCTCACCTGGTTCTGTCATATATTTCCTTTATTTTTTTCATGTAATTCTTTTAATAAGTTGCCAAATTATATTTGCTAGCATTTTGTTGAACATTTTTGTATCAGTATTCATTAGGCTTATGGGTCTATAGTTTTCTTGTATTTTCTTTGTCTTGCATCAGTGTGAGGGAAAGGTGGCTAATAAAAAACATTGAGAAGCATTGCCTCTTCTAATATTTTTTAAACGTTGGTATTAATTTTCCTCCAATATTCAATAGACTCTAACAGTGAGGCCAACTGGACTTGGACTTTTCCTGGTCAAAAGTTTTGATTACCAATACAAAATTATAAGTGATATAGGTATATTAAAATGTGTCTCAACCTTGGTACAATTAATATTTAGGGATAGATAATTATTTTCGTGGAGGGCCATCCCATTTATTATAAGAATGAAAAAAATTTGGTAGCATCCCTGGCCTCTACCCACTGGATACAATAACACCCACCATCCCTCCATTTTGTGACAAAAATATGTCTAGACATTGCCAATAGACCTCAGGGGGGAAATACCATCTATGGTTGACAACGACTAATACATTCAATTTTTTTCTTTCTTCTAAGTGTTACAGATTTGGGAATTTGTGTCTTTTGATAAATTTGCCCATTTCCTTAAATTACCACATTATTTGTTTATAATAGTTATCTCTTCTTACAGCCTTACTATCTATAATAATGTTCTTTGCTGATATTAGATGTGTTCCTCTCTCTCTAATTAATCTGTTTAGCCTGATTAGAAGTTCATCATTTTAACTGTTTCAAAAAATCAAATTTTTATTTTATTGATTTTTCTCTACTGCTTATTCATTTTCAGTGATTTTTTTCAGTTTCACTGATTTCTGATAATACCTTTATTATTTCCTTCCTGTTAATTTGTGACTTATTTTTAGCTAATTTTCTTTTCATTTTAAAACATCTTAACATAGGTGGCTTTTAAGTATTGTTGACTTTTTTTTTAATGTTTATTTATTTTTGAGCGAGACAGAGACAGAGACAGAATGCGAGTGGGTTAGGGGCAGAGAGAGAGGGAGACACAGAATTTGAAGCAGGCTCCAGGCCCTGAGCAGTCAGCACAGAGCCCGATGTGGGGCTCAAACCCACGAGCCGCAAGATCATGACCTGAGCTGAAGTCAGATGCTTAACCGACTGAGACACCCAGGCGCCCCTTAAACTATTTTTTTAAATATAAGCATAAATTTCTCTCTAATCACTTCTTTAGTTGCAGTACTCAAATCTTGATACATTGCATTTTACTAATTTATCTTTAATATTTCTCCCATGGAATGTTTAGAACTCCTTAATTTTTCAGCATTTGAGCATTTCCCATATTTTTTAACTATTTGTTTATAATTTCATTACATTTTGATCAGTGAACATACATGTATAACTTCAGTGTTTTGTATTTATTGGATCTCATCTATGTAGCCCAGCATACAGTCTATCATGACAATGTTTCAAGTACATTTGAATATAGTGCATATTATGTAATGTCAAACATCATTCCATAAAGATTATTTAGATTAATTGATTGATAGCAATGTATTGATATTCTGTATCTCTATTGTTTTTGTCTACCTGTTTTTTCTTTTACTGTAAGGAGAGTATTAAAATCTCCAGCTATAATTATGTATTGGTCTCTTTCTCACTTTCAGATATTTGTGTTTTGTTTTCTTTATCGTTTTTTTTTTTTCACACCCCTCCTCTTATTTATTTAGCAATTGTTTTGTTTCCTTTGGTTATATACTTGCAAGTAAAATTGCCAAATCAGATAGTAGTTCTATATTTAATTTCTTGAGAAAATTCCATACTGTTTCCCATACTGGCTATACCAGTTTACTAAGAGTGTACAGAGCTTCTCTTTTCTACACATTCTGGCCAACATTTGTTATCTGTTGTCTCTGTGATAAAAGGAATTGTAACAGGTGTGAGGTGATGTATCATAGTGATCGTGTTTTGCATTTCCTCGATGATCAGAAATATTGAGCATCTTTTCATACATCTGTTGGCCATTTCCGTGTCTTCTCTAGCAGAATATCTGTTAAGGTTATTGCTCCATTTTTAAGTGGTTTACCATCATCATTATTATTATTTGCTACTGAGTTATATGAATTTCTTGAATATTTGGATATGAACTGTTTTTATGCGGTTTGAAACATTTTCCCCCCCCGTTCCTTAAGTTGCCTTTTCATTTTGTTGAGTTTCCTTTTATGGAAAGAAACTTTTTAGTTTGATGTAGTCTTACTTGTTTATTTTTGCTTTTGTTACATTTGCTTTTAGCATCAAAACCAAACATCACTGCCAAGACCAATATTGCAGAGTTTACCCTCTGTTTTTTTTGTTTATTTGTTTGTTTCTTTGGTTTTTATTTCTTTGTTTTTCCCTAGGATTTTAAAGTTACAGGTCTTACTTTCAAGTCTTTAATCCCCATTGAGTCCAACTACACACACCTTAAACCATTCTCAATGCATATATATTTACCAATATGCCTTGAGAACTTTGTGCTTTAGTACATATAGATCTAACTCCATTTCTGTAAATGATAGGTAGTGCTGAATAATATTTTAATACCTTAAGTGACATAAAATCTTTTCCCTATTGATGGATAATTCTGATTTTTTCCCTGTTCCAAAGAAAGCATTAAAAACAAATGTTGTAGGGGCACCTGGGTGGCTCAGTCTGTTAAGCGACTGACTTCGACTCATGTCATGATCTCACGGCTAGTGAGTTCCAGCCCCATGTCGGGCTCTGTGCTGACAGCTCAGAGCCCGGAGCCGTTTCAGATTCTGTGTCTCCCTCTCTCTCTGCCCCTCCCCTGTTCAGGCTCTGTCTCTCTCTGTCTCAAAAATAAATAAACGTTAAAAAAAATAAAAAAAAATTTTTAAATAAATGTTGTATATTGCTATACACATATGCTATTGATATTACATAGATACTTAGTATTGATTATTTGAAAGATATATACACTTCAAAATTTTAGTAGTAGAAGCTGCACTTTGAAAACACTTCATCACATTAAATTTCAAAAAAATATATATGAAAATATCTATTTGACCACACTACCAACAGCATGTGATATTAATTTTAATTGGTTTTATGACTTGGGTGAAAAATAGAATCTCATCAATATGTAAATTGGCATGTCCCAGCTACAAATAAGTTTGAAATTTTATTTACATTAACCCTTTAAATTGTATGCTCTGTCCATTTTTCAAGTTTTTTTTTTTCTTTTAGATTGATAAGTGCCTGGTATATATTGTGACTTTTTATTATCTTACTGTTCATACTTTGCAAATACTTTTCTCAAGACTGTCACTAATTTTTTAGCCTTTGATTATTATATCTTTTTCTATATGGAACTTTTTTTTCTTTACAATTTATGTAGTCAACATAAGAAGGTAGCTTAGACTAATGACTGTGAAGCAAGTTCTAGATCAGACTGACTGCATTCAAGTCCTAGTGTCTTTAGCTAAGTGGAGTAAGTATTCATTTACAGTATCAGAGAAAACTGCTCCCAGACATGTGGCAGTAGGTATTCTTCTAAATTTCTTTTTAATGTTGATTTATTTTTGACAGAGAGAGAGAAACAGAGCATGAGTGGGGGAGGGGCAGAGAGAGAGGGAGACACAGAATCGGAAGCAGGCTCCAGACTCTGAGCTGTCAGCACCGAGCCCGATGCGGGGCTCGAACCCACGAACTGTGAGATCATGACCTGAGCCGAAGTCGGACGCTCAACTGACCGAGCCACCCAGGTGCCCCATATTCTTAAGCAAGACATAAACCAAGATACTATAAAAAATAATAGTGAGAACAGTGAAATCGTCACTACATTTTGGATGCATGGCAAGTATTATTAATTCATTTAAACCTCAAAAACCCTAGGTATGGTATGACCTTCATTTCACAGGTCGGCCTTTACTCTAATGCTTCATACCTTTTCTTAAAAATTAATTTTTGTATGATTTGATGTAAATTTTTTATCCAAAAGATAGTCGAAGTTCCCAAAAGCATTTATTATAGTCTTTCATTTCTCCCCATTAATGTGAATGCCCTTTTGTCATCTTGGATCAATTTTAATACTGTCTATAATGTTCCATTGACTTTTTACTTATTTCTATACCGATATCCTACTCATTTAATTCTCTGGCTTTATAATACATTTATAATTTTTGGACCAAGCCCAATATCTTTGTTGTTTCCCAATTTTTTACAATTTCCATGAATTTTCTTTCCAGATGAAATTTAGAATTCATTTATCAGTTGCATTAAAATATTTCTGATAGAACTTTCACTTGTATTGGCTGAATTTATAGATTATCTTAAGAAATGAAGACTTTTTAATATTGAATTTTTCTGTTTTCTAATAAGGTAGGTCTCTGGATTACTTTATAACATCCTTTCAAATAACACATCGACTGCTTTAACTATCTTTTGAGCATTTCTAATCAAGTTTATCTACAGGTATTTTGTAGCTTGTGTTGCCCCAGTAAATCAGATCCTTTATACATAAATTTTTTACTTAGTTATCCCTAGAAAAATTGAATTTTTAGTGTTGAATTCTATGGGAACTACTTGCTTATTTTCTTTATTATAATAGATTTTTAGTGGTCCCTCTTCAAGTTTTTACTTTTTGAGATTAGCTTGTCATATGGTCCAAAGTACAGTTTGTCTCTTTCATTGCAATTTTCATATCATGGTTCTTCTTCCTTTCTTATCATTTCTTTTTTTCTTATCATTTTCATGGGCAAGGATATCCACTATAATGTTGACCAGCACTGGTGACAATAACATCCATATGTTTCTCTTTTTTTACTTAAAAATATTTTTGATTCTGGGGCACCTGGGTGGCTCAGTCGGTTAAGTGACCGGCTCTTGATTTTGGCTCAGGTCACCATCTCACAGATCTTGAGTTCAAGCCCTGCATGAGGCTCCTTGCTGACCGCTGGGAGCCTGGAGCCTGCTTCGGATTCTCTGTCTCCTTCTTTCTCTGCCCATCCCCCACTCTCACTCCGTCTCTCTCTTTCTCTCTCAAAAATAAATAAACATTAAAAATATTTTGTAATATTTTTATTTTGCTGGATCCACCTTTAGGAACCTGCCTGCTCTACTGCCTTGAGAGTGTACTTTTTGCTTTAATAAACTGCTTTGTGCTTGTTAAAAGAATAATAAACATTGAAAATAAAACTATTTTTAATTTAAACTTTATGTATGATTTTGGTGAATATTTTGAAGGCCATTTTACTCAAATTAAATGTTTTCTGTTTTTGCTACGTAAGTATGCTCATTTTGGAACAAAATCAAATGAATATTTGCCCTTCATGTATTTATTAATATTATTTAACACTTTAATCTGTGATGTCATGCAAAAAATCTCTGCTGAATTTCTTTTGCATTTCTAGCATAAGATTAGACACTCTTAATAAATCTGTATGGTTTACTTTTATAATTATTTATCACATTACTTATTTATCACATTACTTATTACTTATTTTAGGTGTCATCCTTGGTTAGACCGAATAGTAGCCATATCTGAGAAAATAAACAATGATAGGGCAAAATAATTTTTTAAATGTATCTTTTTAGTTTTCTGATTTACTCTTCTCTGCTTTTTATGCTATTTTTGCATAAATAGCAATGTAGGCAAATGCACTGCCATGTATAACATTGGTTTTTAAGAGCTGCATTCAGTTATCACAATAGCTCCACAGTTTTGCTGACTTTCATTAAATGAAATAATTTCGTTCTTTTAAAAGCAAGATTTCAGGGGCGCCTGGGTGGCCAGTTGGTTAAGCAGCAGACTTCGGCTCAGGTCATGATCTCCCCGTTCATGAGTTTGAGACTGACAGTGGGACCTCTCAGAGCCGGGAGCCTACTTTGGATTCTGTCCCCCTCTCTCTCTGCTCCTCCCCGACTCATTCTCTCTCTCTCTCTCTCTCTCTCTCTCTGTCTCTCAAAACAAAAAACTAAACATTAAAAAAATTTAAAAGCAAGATTTCAAAGTGTTTCTTTTTTTTTTTTTTACATTTTTAAAAATTTTTACTTATTTTTGGGAGAAAGAGAGAGTGAGAGCAGGGAAAGAACAGAAAGAGAGGGAGACACAGAATCCTAAGCAGGGTCCAGGCTCTGAGCTATCAGCACAGAGTCCGACTCGGGGTTCGAACCCAGGAACTGTGAGATCATGACATGAACTGAAGTTGGACACTTCATCGACTGAGCCAACCAGATTCTCCAAGATTGCAAGGTGTAGCTGATTCTATTTAGGGTAAAAAATGTGGGGAAACTCTAAGGGTGGCTGTGTACAATAACACTTGGAAAACTGGGAGGAAGTTTGCTTTTGGGGATTTGCGGGCTATTTTCAGGATTTCCTTCTTTAGAACAACTGGAAAAGCCTCAAGGGCATTTAATGTGGAGGGAAACAATTGGTTGGTTTCTAGGTGGGAGAAAGTGGCAAATGGACTCAGCTCCTGCAACATCTTTATAACTAGCACGCTGCATTAAATTCCCTCTTGCAAACTGCCTGGAATGGATATGGACCCTTCTGATGCAGTTGGTAACATTTACTCAGTGTTATCTATCTCTGGAGTATTTTCTTAAGTGCTTTACATATATTACTTCAACTTCCCCCAGACCTTAAAGATCAGTGTCTATTCATGTCCACATATCCCATGTGTGGAAACTCAGGCACCGAAAAGTCACAAAAAGCTAAGTAACTTGTCTAAGGTCACACAGCCGTAGGATCTGTACATTAATTTGGATTTCTAGTACCATCATAATGTTTTCCATGATGTTGTTTTGATCTTTTTCTAGTATTTTATGAGTTTTGCTTTATTCAGCCTCAAATTCCATCAGAAGTAAATGGAGTTAAAATATGTAAGCATTTCAAATGAAATGAGGTGGCTATTGAAACATCCTACATTTATAGTTGATTTATAGGGTTTCTGTATTTTCCCTCTATTTTCCTGATTGGGTTAGAATAATAATATCACAGGGACACCCTGATGTGGTGGCGAACTTGAGTTTACTTGCATCTTTATTTAAACGAGATATTTAAATATTTTAGGTATGTTTAAATTTAAAGTAAAGCACCTTTCATAAAACATATTCCCTCAGAACCACCTTGATAAATTCATGGATCTCAGAAAAGTGAGATGTCCATATGTTTACTATTTTTAATTTATATATATTTAGAATGTAAGTACTTAAGAGAGGTTGCTGTCTGATTCAGTGATCCCATAAAAGGGGCATTCTCTTTTAACTGTTATATTGCACATGTACATTACACGGGCTACATACAACGTGAGCTATAAGTGTAAGGGTCACCTGGTCGTCGATGTTATTTAAACGAAGACTTTTGATCTGTACGACTGAAGTAAAATTTATTTCTATTAACCTTACACGGAGAGAAAAAATTTTAACACACCAAACAATATGGCGTTCAAAATATAGAACTACTAGTTAAATGCAGATTAATTTTTTAACAAGAATTCCTATGCAGTAGGCAGATAGTTCCCACATCCCATTGTGATTGACAAGCCTGACATATGGAATAGTTCACAAATTCCCAGGTGACTGACAGATGGAGAATAGAAAGGCAGATAAAGTTGCCTAGAGAGCTGAGGATGATTTCATATTCAGCGGTTTTGATCAAAAGGATTCCAGATCTCACACTAAATTTAGCACCGCTGGCAATTAGTGCATGATTTATTCAGGCCTTTCATTTGCTGGTTGACAAATGGAAAACAAGCACAAAATTAAAAATAAGTTTATTTCCAGCATTTCGGATATTTAAAATGTGTGTGTCTTTGTTTGCACATAAATTAACATGAGATGAATTTATAGTGAGATTAAATCTGAACCGGAGATGCAAGCAATAAATAAGAGCTTTTTTATGTATCGTACGGGCAGAACAGGTGTTTGAATTAAGAAATACTAATATGTTTAGCAGCACGGCTCCACCTTTAGCATTAGGAAGTCGGTGCTTTCCTAAATTTAGAGTAATCTTTCCACAATTTAGAGTTCTTTCATAAGCTTCCAACATAGGTGACCATCTGTATGACAATATTAATGCTTTTGGGGGTAGTAATCATAAAAAACTAAAAACAACTCCCCATTTCCAGGCTTTTGCGCATTACGATGAGCGATGGCAGGGCAACCCGCATCTCTCCCTGGTTTTCTGCCTCTTGGTTACCTGTGGTGAAAGGCAGTAGACCCCCAAATCTGTTCCCCCTCGTGCATTTATAAATGAAGTTACGAGATCACAAGCTTTTTCGCACTATCCTTCAGGCTGGACCGTGCGGAGCTCTGTGTCCAATTTCTCTTCCTATTTCATGAACCAACAAGGAGACGAGCGCGATGTGCTGATGTCAACCTTCTGTTGTGTTACTTAGAGTCAGAACACGACAACATCACGTCCTCAATTGGAGGAGAACATAACTGTAAATAGCCCCTCCTAGAGATTCAGAGAGCCAGGGACATTTTCAAGCACACTGACTGAAGGTGTAGAAAATGAATTGAGCAAAATCCCCATCCTTTCAGTGGTTTAAAAAAAAAGAAAAGAAAAGAAAAAAACAATCACGTCTGAAAGACCTTGTGATTTCAGGGTAGGTGTGTCTGTCTATTTCCTCAGAAATCCTCCTGGCACTGTCTCATATAGCTGCTTAGATGGATGAATGAATTGCTCGAAACACCATGGAAGCTGGAAAGATGTCTCAGGGTGGAAAGTGCCTTATCACTCTTAATGGAGCATGAGTGGCCCAGTGCGGTGGCCTGACATCAAAAGCAAACCAGAACAACCGTTTATGAGGACATTGGGCCAGCAGCCGAGCACCTGAGACTTGGGGATGGCGGGGGCCGATGTTTGGGATACTTATAGGTTTTCTTATTCGATTTGTATTCCAGGTCTGACATTCAACTTTATTTGTATTCATTATTCACAGTGGGAACTAGAATGGTTTTTAAAATAGCATAAAATCCACTTAAATTATAATGGAAAGAATCGTGTGCAATGTGATGCTTTAATTACTGTTAAGCTAACCTTGGGATATGGGAAATGTCAATTTTCATTGGCCGCATGAAGGCTGAGCCCAGGTTTTAGCCCCCAGATATGTGCAGTCAGTGGGGGTGCAGCTCGTGGGCACAGCCCTGCCTGAGGAGCCCCCACAGTGCTTCAAATCTGCCTCCGCTGCCTCCCTACACACCCTGGGGCACCATCACCTTTTTATGACTATTTTCTTCCTCCTGGGTTCTCAGCAGCAGGCCAAAGACATTTCCCAGGCAAACGGCTTCAGGTCAGTCACATTGCTTGCTTTCTTTCTTTCTTTCTTTCTTTCTTTTTTTCTTTTTTTCTTTCACAGGCACTTTCTGGGTGGCAGGTCCTGGGTTTTCCACCCACCAAGACAGGGAAAAGGGAATCTGCAAGCAGCTGGTTAGAGATCTTAAGACTCCTCTCTGCACAACTAATTATTCTATTCCTCCTTGAAATCAGTAGCCCAAATGCCACGCCCTCGCCCCTGGTTTCTGTGTCTTCCACATCTATAAATCCCTTTACCTGTAGACAAGCACCATCAGTTTTGAACTTCCAGACCCTTGGAAATGGGAGAATGCCTTCCATGATAAAAAGCAGTCAGGGTGATGGGCTGCCAAAGACCTTGATGCCAACTCTTCCAAGGGCTGCAGAGCTGGTTAGGTAGATGGTGAGAGTACGATTGGACCCTAAATCCTTTCCAACAAAAGGGAGATTTTGAATCTTAATTTGTACCAACTATGTGCAAATGTCAGCCATACGTTAACCGTGAGAAGACACTGGAATTTTTTTAAAGTCATATTCTCGTTGGAGAGTACAGAGATGCAGTCTCTAGGTCGCAGTCTGGAGGCAATTTATGGCATATATATATATATATATATGTGTGTATATATATGTATATACATATATATATATACATATATATATATACAAGTATATATACATATATATATACGCGTATATATATATTACATATATATATACGCGTATATATATATGTATATATATATATATATATTTTCAAATATTCAAACACACATTTTCGTTTTGGCTTCCTTTTGCCAAAAATATACTTCCTGGAAATAATAAGCACACAATAACTTGAAGGTGACTACACTTTAAAATGGGATTTGCACTTCCTTCAGCCCACCGTATATTTTTCCTAATTGATGTCTTGAACTAGACAAAATAGCCATTAGTCAACTGTGTTTAAACACAACGAAACCACGATTTCATTTTGTTTAACTTAATGAAATCACAGTACTCGATGGGAAGAAGGTGGTGACATTCCAACTTCACTTTTGGGGAAAAAAGACACAGAAGAGTTCTTCCTTCTAATAGCTTGTCATGGATGGATCTCTAAAAAGAATCCATCCCATCTGACTCACAAGATCTTGTTTTCACTCTTGCAAACTTCCTTATCACGCTAAACACGCTACCAAATTTAAATGTTGCTTTAATATCACCTATATGGACTGTGATCATATAATGCAATAAAAGAAAGGCAGGGAAAAAAGTATAACCCCTCCTGAACAACTCCTATGCACTCACCTTGGGGTTTTAACAAAGCATTAATATTCTTCTGAAACTTCCGTAGTTCACAGAAAGAAATTTTGTTTAAAAAAAGCCCGAAGGGTGGGGCGCCTGGGTGGTTCAGTCGGTTGAGCGTCCAACTTCGGCTCAGGTCATGATCTCACGGTCGGTGAGTTCGAGCCCCTCGCCGGGCTCTGTGCCGACAGCTCAGAGCCTGGAGCCTGCTTCGGATTCTGTGTCTCCCTCTCTCTCTGCCCCTCTCGCTTGCACTTGGTCTCTATCTCTCTCAAAAATAAATAAACATTAAAGAAAAAAATTAAAAAAAAAAACAACCTGAAGCGTATAATTAAAACTCAGCATTTATCTACATCTGTGCCATCCAATATGGTAACCACTTGCCATGTGTGGTCATTTACATTTAGATTTTAACTTATCAAACTTATATAAGTGCCAGTTGTATCTCTTCCACCCACACTAGAAACATTTCAGTGCCCAGTAGTCACATGTGGCCAGTGGCTAGTCTTAGGGCAGATAGGTGACATATTCCTGATCCCAGAGAGTTGTGTTGGAAAATGCTGGGTTAAAATCAGAACATGGGTGGGTCAACATAGGTTTCACAGATCTGTTAAACCACTGGGAAGTTGGTAGTCCGTGTCTATTTTCATTCCTTCATCATTCTTAGAGACTAGTCAGTCATTAACATGACATGTATCAAAAAATGTTACTTACAAAATAATAAGTAATGACTTATTGCTTCAAGTATGTTCATGTGAGCTATTTAATAAATAGAGAACACCCTCAAAAAGCTTTCTTACTTTATTTTTCATATTTGTAAATTGGACACCCCTCATGCTGTTTTTTCTAAATTTGTTGAGACCTCTGTGTGTGTGTGTGTGTGTGTGTGTATCTGTATACTCAGCATTTGTATACTCTGAATATATATATTCTATTTTTAAAGTGAATCATGAATAATCTGTTCCTCTTACAAAAAAAGGGAAAAAAACCCTTCTTAAATAGAAAAAATCATAAAGCACTAATTGATTTTTTTCAAAGATAAAATGGCTCATCAGTTATGTATTTAGAGTATGGAAACTCTATTGATTTCGTGAGAATTTGGGGTGTTGCTATATTTGGATTCCTGTGGTAAATGCCTAGAAGAGTGTAATACATTGAAAACACCACAGATCACTAATGAAAAATAAAATAGAACTAAGACAGCTTATGCAGTGAATTCTTAACAGTATTTCTATTTCTTGCTCTGTGTGTGTGTATATATATATATATACACACACACAGAGCAAGAAATAGAAATATATATATATGTATATATATATATATATGTATATATATATATATATGTATATATATGTATATTCTCATTTGGGTCAGTTCTGGTCCATGAAGTTTTTTTTTTTTTTTGTTATGTTTGTTGTTGATTTGTTTTGTTTAGAGAAAAAGAGTGTGTGCGACAGGGGAGAGAGAAAGAAGGGGAGAGAGAGATCCCAGGCAGACTCCTCACTTAGTGTGCAGCCCAACGCAGTGCTCGATCCCACTACCCTGGGATCGTGACCTGAGCTGAAAGCAAAAGTCGGACACTCAAGCAACCGAGCCACCCATGGGAGCATGGGAGCCCCCCATATCTTTCTTTAGTTCAGAATGAATCATTGTCATTATTCATTGGGTATGTGTTCTCTGTGGCCTTCTGACTGAGTACCTGATACAGAACTGGCCCAGCAAAATTAGTGCTGAACGTACAACAGGGATATCAGGTTGAGGACGGACACAGGATGGAATCTCTTACCGGTGGTTTGGTTCACAAAGACTTGAGGATTGTGGTCAGTTCTTCATCCACTAAAAATCCTAACAAAAACGATTTAACCAGGAGTTGCCTTCCTGAGTATGCATTTGTTGCAACAAATCCTACATCCACGCAGACATGCTCCCGTTATCTGTTGCAAAGCTGAAAATCGACATATATAAATGCCTCAGCAGTCACCGTTGAAAAACTCTTACCAAGACGGTGCTTGATGGGAGGTGTGACAAACCCTCTTTGCTGATCTGCCTGTCTAGGTTTTGGGACTACAACTAATAAAACTTTTTCAATTCTCAATCATATTGACCAGGGAGAAAGATATCTGATGAATAAATAGTAAGTAGTACTAAATTGAATGAGGACATGAGTTTTCTTTCTCTTTTTCTTTTAGCCTCTTATTTTAAGATTATTTTACTTCCCAGAGGGCCTCGGTGGCTCAGTGGGCTAAGTGTCCGACCTTGGCTCAGGTCATGATCTCAAGGTTCATGGGTCCAGGCCCCACGTAGGGCTCTGTGCTGATAGCATAGAGCCTGCTTGGGATTCTCTCTCTCCCTCTGTCTCTGCCTTTCCCGTTTGCGCTCTCTCTCTCTCTCTCTCAAAAATAAATAAATCAACATTTAAAAAATGATTAGGGGTGCCTGGGTGCCTCAATCAGTTAAGCCTCTGACTTTGGCTCAGGTCATGATCTCGCAGTTCACGGGTTTGAGCCCTGCCTCAGGCTTAGTTCTCTCTCTCTCTCTGCCCTTCCTCTGCTCGTACTCTGTCTCTCTCTCTTCTCAAAAATAAATACACATTAAAAATAATAAAATTTTTAAAACAGATTATTTTAGTTCCCTTGGAAGAAGTTGATTTTTCTGTGTATTCTATGTCACTGTAGAAATCGTGTTCATAAACTGGGAGGAAACCCACCAAAATTTTCAAGTACATTTACCATTCTGTTAGTAATGCCAGATTACATATTTCCCTTCCAGCGAATTCTAAGTACCACTGTGACTATACTTATTCTCTATGTTGCTGAAATTACTAAAAGAAGATTCAAGTGACTTGTTACATGCCCGTTTTCCAAAAGTACTGCTACAGAGTTATACGTTGTGCTCTTTCCAAACACATAAACGTATCATCATTAAAAAGTATTTATTATCTCATTTGTAGGGTACTGTGCATGAAGGGCAATAGTTATAAGTGTTTAGTGAGGATCAGGCTTCTAAATAAAATAAACAATATTTGGGTAGATATACAGAAACAGAATATAAATGGTACATCAAAATATGGCCACGTTATGGATGCACACACACACAGAGAAACAGAGAATTTGAACTATGCATGCATTGGTAGGGCGAAAACCGTTTAAAATGCAAGATTAAGGGGCGCCTGGGTGGCTCAGTCGGTTGAGCGTCTGGCTTTGGCTCAGGTCATGATCTCATGGTTTGTGAGTTCAAGCCCCGCGTCAGGCTCTGTGCTGACAGCTCAGAGCCTGGAGCCTGCTTTCTGATTCTGTGTCTCCCTCTCTCTCTGCCCCTCCCCTGCTCACGCCGTGTCTCTCTCTCAAAAATAAACGAACATTAAAAAAAAATTTAAATGCAAAATTAAGACATGAAAACATGTATGCAACATCATTAGAATAGTTTATGGAAAAGCATTCTGTGTCTTCTGAAGTATCTTCAAGCAACAAACTTGAATTTCAAGAGTTTTCTGAACTCTAGACAGAAACCGTGGCAAAATGAAGAAAAAAGTTGAGGGCAAGCTCAGATAGTAACGTGGGGTGAATCTGTATGATCATCCTCCCCATTTCATTTTACTCCTGTTTGGCACTTGTGATTCATGCACATCTTTCAAAGGCATACGTCACAAGTACAAAAGTCTGTAGTAAGAAGTGGGCAAACAGGGAAGAAATAATATTGGTAAAGTAGATCTCGCATCTTTCCCATCTTTGAGACAACTCAGAGGACTAAGGTCAAAAATAAAATCTGACAAGAGAAAATGCATCCGGAGTTTAGAAGTCAGAAAGGAAAGAGATATAAACACCTAACAGAAACCTGAAAAAGTATGGAAATATGCACGATTTGACATTGAAAAAAGGTTGTTTTTAAAACACAGGAAATGGAACAAATCAATGATAAGATTAGCTAGGAGGTCTATGCCATAATATTCAAAATGAGTAAAAATTGTTGAAAAGTTAGGATGATGGCTGTCTGAATGTTTTCGTGGGGGTCATGGTGAGAAATTCTTTAGCTGTCATATATTCTTACACTTGCCAACTGTCTTTGCCCCATTAAATGCAAAGGGAATGCAACGGTATTATAGGGAATGCACAGTTTGTACAGAATTATGGAAAAAAAAAAGACCAATAGAAATTGTTAAAGATAACTCTTGCAGAAAGTTTGAATAAACATGACTTTCACCGTTTGTCAG
The DNA here is from genome assembly GCF_018350195.1 of Panthera tigris. NCBI lineage: Eukaryota > Metazoa > Chordata > Mammalia > Carnivora > Felidae > Panthera > Panthera tigris. The sequence goes on along the minus strand of NC_056662.1, from coordinate 55,857,989 downwards.
AGGCGGATATAAAATACAAAACAAACAGAAGGGTGGCTGGGGACTCTAGTGTCCCAGGAATGACAACAGTGGTGAGCTCCTTAGGTTTTCTTTATCCCTTTTATATCTCCAATTACATCCTGGAGAACCTGGCAGTCGGTAAAGTTAAAGACCTAGGGTATGATCAAAAAGAGCCCCAAGGCAAGCTTCTCTCTGTTACCAAAACACCAGGAAAAAGACACTTTGGCAAGACAGAAAACTTTTAGACAGTAATTGCCCTACTTTGTTAAACATACAAAAAACAGAAAACTGGATGCCTAGTAGGGCGCCTAAACTTCTACCGTGAGAGGTTGCATTGAGGTGACCCAATCATACTCCCTGGGTGTCTCAGAAGGCTAAGTAGGGAGCTGAGTCATATTTTTTTCTAGCCAAGCAGAAACAAATCTTATCACATGGCCCTCACGGGTAGGGAGCGTGGACTTCCACCCACACCCCGCTGGCGTGTTATCAAAGAAACCTAGTAGAGAGTCGTAGTTTCCAGCACAGTGGTAGAACCATTATCAACCTCCCGCCATTATGGTGTCAATGGAAGTCAAGTGGAGAGACTGAATTCCTCACCCCCACCAAAAGTAATGAGAAGGCTCCAGCCGCAAATCAATGAAGGGTAAGTAGAGAACATGGTCGTCAACCCCACTTGTCAGTAAGGAGGTGATCAACTTCCTCAGACCCCACCATCCCACTGAGCGATATCAGAGCAGAGCTGCTGAAACCCATGATTTCAATACGATTCTGAATCTCATCACATAATACCCAAAATACCCAGGATTACATCAACCATCAGTCATCAGACCAACAACCAGGAAGATTCAACTTCAATGAGTAAAGAAAATACACAGATTCCAATGTTAACATGACACAGGTATTAGAATTATCTGACAAGGATTTAAAGAAGGCATCAAAGGGGCGCCTGGGAGGCTCAATCCGGTAAGTGTCCGACTTCGGCTCATGTCATGACCTCACAGTCTGGGAGTTTGGGGCCCCACGTCGGCCTCTGTGCTGACAGCTCGGAACCTGGACCCTGCTCGGATTCTGTGTCTCCCTCTCTCTCTGCCCCTCCCCCGCTCACACTCTCTCTCTTCCTTAAAAATAAACAAACATTAATTTTTTTTAAAATAAAGAAGGAAAGAAGGCATCATAAAAACGACCAAATGCCCCATTACAAGCACACTTGAAACAAATGAAAAAAAGTCTCAGAAATGAAATAGAAAATCTAAGCAAGTCAATAGAAGATAGACAAATCAAATGGAGACGTTCAAAAGACAAATAAAATAAAAAAACCTCAATAGATAGGCTCAGTAGCAGAAGAGAGAGGAAGAAGACTCAGGCACATTTGAGACTGTAACAAAAGATAGAATATTCATGTCCTCAGAGTACAAAAGTGAGGAGGAGACAGGGTAGAGCTGAATACATTTATTTTTTAAAGAAAATCTCCCCAATTTGGCAAAAGACATGAACCTGTAGATTCAAAGAGCTGAATAAACTCCAAAGAAGTTATACCTGAACAAATCTATGCCCCACACATATAATAATCAAACTTTTAAAAAATTGCATGGGAGAAGGGCACCTGGGTGGCTGAGTATGTTAAGCATCTGACTTTAGCTCAGGTCATGATCTCACCGTTTGTGAGTTCGAGGCCCATCAGGATCTCTGTTGTCAGCCCAGAGCCTGCTTCGAATCATCTGTCTCCATCTGTCTCTGCCACTCGCGCCGCCCCCCTCCCCCCCACCAACCCCATCTCTCAAAAATAAATAAATACCTAAAAATTAAATGGGGAGAATAAAGGACAAAAAAGAGAGGAATATTTTTTTTTACACTTCGCTTGGTGGTAAAACATTGACACAGCAAACTGGGCAAATATATACTGAGAGAAAGAAACCACTAGAAATATTATGTAAAGAGATACACTAAAAATAGTTCCTAGAAGTTAAAATAGAATTTTTTTAAAAAAGCTCAGGAGACCTATGGGAAGGAATAAAAGAGAAAACAGAACAATAAAAAACAGAACAAATAAAATAAAACAAAATAAAATGAAAGATTTAAGCTCTGATATATTCCTAATTTATTCAATTAAATAGTTCAAATATGACAATTAAAAGAGATTGGTAGGATTGATTAAAAAAAAAAAACTATAACCCAACTATCTACAGTCTACAACAAGCTTATTTTAAATAGAACAAAATAGGCAGTTTGAAATTAAAAGGATGATGGGGTGCCTGAAGGTGACTTCAGCTCAGATCATGATCTCATGGTTCATAGGGTTGAACCCTGCATAGGGCTCTGTGCTGACAGCTCAGAGCCTGGAGCCTGCTTCGGATTCTGTGTCTCCCTCTCTCTCTGGCCCTCTCCCCACTCATTCTCTCTCTCTCTCTCTCTCTCTCTCTCTCTCTCTCAAAACTAAATAAACGTTGACAAAAATTTTAAGAAAGTAAAAGGATGGAAAAAAAAAAAAAGAAAAGCAGGAGTGGCTATGTTAATGTCAGAAGAAATAGCCTTCAGAGCAAAGAATATTACCAGGGACTGAGATTAAATAATGATATAAAAGTTAACCAATAAGAACACAGCAATCCCAAGTATACATGAATGAAACAAAAACATTGCAAAATATTTTAAACCAAAAGTCATAAAACTGAAAGGAGAATTTGACAAATCAACGAGTACAACTGGAGATTTCAACAAGCCTCTCTCAACAAATTTTAACACAGGGACACAGATAATCAGCAAAGATGTAGAGGAACACAAAAGCACCATCCACATCCAGGATCTGATTTATACCAAGTACCCACAGAGTAGGTACCAAGCGTATGGTATAGGCCATAAAACAAACCTCAACAAATTAAAAATAATTGAAATTGTACATAGTATAGTATCATAGAAAGATAAAAGGGGAATCACCAAACACTTGGAAACTAAAAAATATAATTCTAAATATCCGTGGGTCCAAGAAAATGTCTTAAAACAGAGCAAACATAAATTTAAATGAAAATTCAAATTTAAAGAAAATGTAAATTAATTTAAATTAAAATTTATTTTTTTTTATTTTTAGCGGTTTTTTTTTTTTTATTTATTTTTGAGACAGGGAGAGACAGAGCATGAATGGGGGAGGGTCAGAGAGAGGGAGACACAGAATCTGAAACAGGCTCCAGGCTCTGAGCTGTCAGCACAGAGCCCGACACGGGGCTCGAACTCACAGACCGCGAGATCATGACCTGAGCCGAAGCCGGCTGCTTAATCGACTGAGCCACCCAGGCGCCCCATAATTTAAAGGAAATTTTACACATACATTGAGCAGAATGAAAATAAAAATAAATAAAATTGGGGGGATATAGTTAAAGCAGTACTAAGAGACAAGTTGATAACGTTGAACACTGACATTAGAAAAGAGAAAGTCTTCTATCAAAATCTAAAACCCCACCTCAAGAAACTAGAAGAATCAGAACACAGTAAACATAAATCTGGTAAAAGAACAGAAATAATAAGGATAATAGTAAAATTCAATGAAATTGAAAATAGGAGAGTACAGAAAAGTCAATGAAACATAAAGCTCATGCTTTAAAACAAATCAATAAAATGGAAACCTCCAGCTAGGCTGAAAAAGAAAAAAGAAGATACAAGTTAACCATAAGAGAAATGGAACAGGGGATATCACTACAGACCCTGCAGAAGTCCAAATGTTGATATGGAACACTACCAACACTTTTACCCACATAAATTTGACAACTTAGAGGAATTGGATCAATTCTTCAAAATCCAAAATGACACACAATCACACAATATAAAATACATAATTTGAATAGCCCTATTACTATTTGGACAACTTAACTCATAATTAAAAAAACAAAAAAAGTCCAGATCCAGAAAGTTTAATTGGATAATTCTATCAAGTATTTAAAGAAGCATCAGGACTAATTTTACACAATGTATTCCATAAAAGATTTCCCAACTCATTATATGAAGGCTGTATGACTCTGATATCATAGAAAATACCAAAAATGAAAACTACTACAGACTTTTCATAAATATAGGGACAGAAATTGCTAATATGCATGTGTATGTATATACATATACATATACATATACATATACATATACATATACATGCACATACACAATGACCAAATGAGATTTCTTCCATGAATGTCAGGCCGGTACACATTTAAAAGTCAATCAATGTAACTCATGATACTATCAGCCTAAATAAAATAAAATCAAATGATAATGCAATTTAATAAGCGAAGAGATTTTGACAAGATGCAATATGTGTTCAAGATAAAAACCCTCAGAAAACTGAGAACAAAGGAGAATTTGTTCACTCAATTAAAGAAAAGAAAAAAAATCACAAAAAAGCTATAAATAACCCTATACCTAATGCTGAAAGGGTAACTGTTTTCCCTCAAAGATCAGGAATAAGACAAGAATGTCCTCTTTTACCATCTTGTTCAACATAGTGCTGGAAGTTCCAGCCAGCACAACAAGGCAAGAGAAAAAGTAGCATAGAGAATACAAAGAAATAAATTTGCCCCTAATTGCAAATGGCTTAATGATTTCCATAGAAAATCTTTGCAATAATCCAAAAAATTGAAATACATAGATGTAAATCTCACATACAGGAGTTGGATGTGAGAAGTACAAAATACCGAGGGAAAAAGAAAAACAAAGCGAAATGAATAAATGAAGAGGCATAAAATGTTCATAGATTGGAACACAGTAAAGTTGGCAAGTCTCCTCTCCTCACCCCCCCTCAAAAAAATGGCTTAATGCAATTCACATCAAAATCCCAGCAAGATTTTTTGTAGATATAGAAAAACTTACAAAGGAACTAGAATAAAGCAATTTTGAAAAAATACAGGTAAAATAAGGCGAATCATTCCACTTGTTAAGACATGATCAGTACCATACCATATTGGCAATCTATCCACAGATGAATGGAACAAAATAGAAAATCCAAAAATAGCCCACTATAATAAGGCCAACTTTTTTGGACAAAGATGCAAAAATAATTCAATGGGGAAAAAAGTCTTTTTAACAAATGGTGTTAGAGCAATTGGATATCCATAAGCAAACAATAAAAATTTGTAAAAATTACCTGAACTTTAACCTTATATAAAAATCACAATGGATCATGCATTTATTTTTTTATTTTTATTTATTTTTTAATTTTTTTTTTAACGTTTATTTATTTTTGGGACAGAGAAAGAGCATGAACGGGGGAGGGGCAGAAAGAGAGGGAGACACAGAATCGGAAACAGGCTCCAGGCTCCGAGCCATCAGCCCAGAGCCCCACGTGGGGCTCGAACTCGCGGACGGCGAGATCGTGACCTGAGCTGAAGTCGGACGCTTAACCGACTGAGCCACCCAGGCGCCCCTGGATCATGCATTTAAGTGTAAAACATGAAACGATAAAAGGTTTAGGGAGAAAAAATAAATCTTCAGGTTCTATGATTTGGTCAAAATTCTTAGACATGATTGACAAGTTGGGCCTTAGGACAATCAGAAACGTTTGTGCTGGGAAAGTCCCTCCTAAGAGAAATGTAGAAAAACCACAACCTGGGAGAAAACACTTGCAAACCACATATCCTATAATGAACTCCTATCTAGACTATATAAAGAATTCTCAAAAGTCAATGGTAAAAAAATGAGCCATCCAATAAAATGTACAAACGACACAAAGAGATATTTCACCAAAGAAGATACGTGCATGACAAGAAAAATGCAAATTGATTGAGTGTAAATGATAGCTCACTGAACTGTACTCCTGAAATCAATATTGCGCTGTATGTTAACGAGGGAAAATGGTGCAGTAGAACAATGGCTGATCATGAGCAGGAAGCGACTGCAGGATAGGAGAGAAATAAGCAGTATATGCAATTATTTGGCAATGAGCCTGCTGTTTACATGAATGAATCAAATTGCAAGCACCTGGTACTACATAAAGGTGATGAACCTGGTTATCACATTTCCTCTATTGTATTTATTTTTTTTAATTAACGTTTATTTATTTCTTTTGAGAGACAGAGACAGAGAGAGAGAGAGAGAGAGCATGAGTGGAGGAGGGGAAGAGAGAGAGGGAGAGAAAGAATCCCAAGCAACCTCCATGCTGCCAGTGAGGAGCCTGAGGTGGGGCTTGAACTCAGGAACCATGAGATCATGGTTTTCAGCTCACTGAAATCAAGAGTAGGACGCTTAACCAACTGAGTCACCCAGGTGCCCCCCACTTCCTCTATTTTAAAAGAAACTCAATCTGGTTAAATGCCGCGATCTATATTTCTTGTCTGAAGAAAATTAACTAAAAAATATAACACATTCTACCCAGTTCAGGACCCTCCACACAAAATAGTGACTCCTACCAAAGAAATGATCCTGGTCTGGATCCAAATACTGAATGAAAAAAAAAGCCATATTTGAAGAAGTGACATTTTTGCAAAAGTGTGATAAGAGGTGGGAGCAACCAGTGAGATAAAATAATGGAATTCTACAAAGACCAGAGAGGAGAAATGGAAAATATTAGATGACAAATTAATGTATACCCAAGGGTTGGGAATGTCATATGCCAATAAATACATCCAGAATGGTTCAAGGTCAACAGGAATACTTAAGGAGGTGCAGATAGTAATCAGGGTAAGAGAGACGAATATAGGAAATACAAAACACTACATATAGAAGTAAGTGAGGAGATTATGGAAGGAATTCAAGTGTAAAAAATACATCAGAAAAGCAAAGGTGAAAAATGAAAGGAAAATCACAGAAAAGTTTAGATAAATATCAGAACATTTTTCAAAGATGAGAGGTCAGCAAAGGGGACTGTTGAATGTTGAAAGACAGAGAGAGGCAATTTATTGACAAAATGATGTAATCTTAAGAATTAAATGTATTCTTTCATCTATTTTGCAAAAAAGGATAAGAGGCTAGGTGTGCCCATGAGGGAATTTAGGTGGCCCTTGATGAAATTAGATGTGTTTGAAAGGTTGATCAAGGAATTAGGAAATATGAAAGTGAGGAAGATGCTTTATTTTTTTTTCTTTTACCAAAAGGACATCAGTAAATGTTAAATCTTAGTTATCAGAGAGAACACCACAGGAAAAATCTATGTCTAAAAAGAAATCTAAATTTCCTGTATTTTAACCTTTAAAGTATGCCTTAAGTTAATATTCTGTTTATGTTTCTTTTTTATTTTTTTTTTATTTTTTAACGTTTATTTATTATTGAGAGAGAGAGAGAGAGAGAGAGAGAGACAGAGCATGAGCAGGGGAGGGGCAGAGAGAGAGAGGGAGACACAGAATCTGAAGCAGGCTCCAGGCTCTGAGCTGTCAGCACAGAGCCCGACACGGAGCTCAAACTCACGAACCTTGAGATCATGACCTGAGCCGAAGTCGGATACTGAACCGACTGAGCCACCCAGGCGCCCCCTGTTTATGTTTCTTATACTTGAGTTGAGATACCCTGTTTTGAAGGAAAAAAAATCTCTTTCTCTCTGTTTGTATATATATATATATATATATACACACACACATATATATATATATATACATATATATATATATATGTGTGTGTGTATATATATATATATATATATATAGGTTTGGACGCATACATATTTTTCTCAATTATATACATACAAATGTGTATATGCATTTCTCTCAAATGCAGTGAAACCTTGGGTTGTGAGTAACTTGTTCTGTGAGTGTTCTGCAAGAAAAGCAAACATTTCTAATAAATTTTAACTTAATAAATGAGCGATGTCTTGCAATACAAGAAGTATATGATGCTGAATGTCACATGATCACAACTGAGCCAATGCTGCTTCTCCCTCCGTCTCTCTCTCTCTCTCTCTCTCTCTCTCTCTGCAGGATTGCGAGTGGTTGTCTCCCATGCTCAGATGCTCTGTCTCCGGCCACAGTGTTTGGCAGAAATCAGTGATTTTTCAGATTATTTGAACGTGCCCCAAACTGGCACTCCCTGTATTTTTTGTCACTTCAAAGCACCTATGGACAGTCCTTTGCTTTTCCATTACAGAAGTAAGCTTAAGAATGTTTTGCTTCATTCTAGGTCAGGCTGCCTGCGGATATAGACCCTTTCCTCGGCTGCCTTATTGCCAGTTACATTGAACACAACATATGACAAAAGTTTATTAATACTGTAATGTAGTATGAGCATATACATCGGTATGAACATATACAATGGTCCCTATGCCGAAAAAGGGTGAGCAGAAAGGCAGTAAGAAGGAGATGATTATGGTGGAAGTTAAGAAGGAAATCATTGAGAAGTCTGAAGGAGGTATGTGAGTAGCCGAAATTCCGAGATTTTATAAGAAGGCTGCACCTGCATCAAATCTGCAGAGGAGGAGGAGAAAATGGAGGAGGGATCCCTCCGTTCAAATGAGATTAGGGAGATGTGTAAAATGTGGGAAACAGTGCAAAATCTTGTAGAAAATCACCAGCTGGATAAGGCTGTAGCAGTGGGAGCGATGCATCTGTTTTAACAACAATGCAGTATCACATTTCCATGAAGTCCTCAAAAGCAGGCAGAAGCAGGGGTCACTGGATAGGTTTCTTGTTAAAGGTGCACAAAAAGAAAAAGATTCCTGGGTGGCTCAGTCGGTTAAACGTCCGACTTCGGCTCAGGTCATGATCTCACAGTTCGTGGGTTCGAGCCCCACATTGGGCTCTGGGCTGACAGCTCAGAGCCTGGAGCCTGCTTCGGATTCTGAGTCTCCTTCTCTCTCTTCCCCTCCCCCCACTCATGCTCTGTCTTTCCCTCTCTCTCTCTCAAAAGTATAAATAAACATTAAAAAACTTCTAAAAAAAGAAGAAAAATATTCCATTGAGCCCATGGATAGCAGCGACTCTGTTGGTGATAGTGAAAGTCGCCTTACAGAATAACCCTCCCCTCTCTTGTCACCCTCACACCAGCCACAGAAAGGGTTTCAAAGATAAGTGCAGCTGAGTTTGTTTATTTTTCATTATATTTTGTATTTTTTTTATCATTTTGTATTTTAATCATTTTTATATGAATACTTTTGGGTTGTGGAAAGAATCATCCAGAATAATGGAAAGAGCTTCCATTATTTCCTATGGGGAAATTCGCTTTGATATACAAGGGCTTTGCATTACAAGCATGTTTCCAGAACAAATTATGTGTGCAAAGCAAGGTTTTACTGTATATACATTTCTCTCAGATATATACCATGTATTTACTCAATACATATACATCCACCAATATACATACCTATATACAAAGGGGGAGAGAGGGCGGGGGGGAGAAAGAGAGGAGAGTGAATTTTTATTTGGAAATAAAACCATACCTAAATTCAACTGACCAAGAAACTGCTTCTCTTCATCTAAACGTACTCTGCAATTTGAGGTATTTGAGTAAGTAAATTTGAATACTGTTTTCTGCTCTTTTGTCAGGGAAATGTTCTGGATAGCTTATTTTGTCAACACATTTTATCTAAAAAACGACCTGATTACAAGAAGGTCCATCCCGTGGTTCGAGACCCTAATGGATATAGACTTTTTTTTTTTTTAAGGCTTAGTATTCAGAGAAAATAGAAGCAAAATGGCTGACTCCTCAGATTTTCGAGATACCTATAATCACTGCTGGGCTCCCAGGAAATGGGGTTGATCAGTACAGTATGTATCACCCAAGCCGCCACACTATCTCGTGCCTGATTGTCAAATCCACGTAAACCCCAAACATTGCTAGGACCAGCTTCAAATGAATGTCACATCGGTCAGCTTCATGCCCAACCATGCTGCTCCCTGCCCCGATTCTCTAATACCTCAGGCTCAGCGAGGCATCCCCTGGGTGCTCAAGCATACAGAAATCAGAAGTCAGGGGGAGGGAGGGCAATGCTCGCGTGGTAACTTTTGACCAGTGGAAGACATGAGCTGATGAATAAATTCTTCCTCTCTCATCCCCCACTAGTTGGTCCCAAGGCACATTTTATATAACTCTCTAGAAGTTCAAGTGATGAGTCACCCTGATGGGGGGGCATACACATAACATTCTCAAATCCACTTTCTAGTCACAACACCAGCAGTTTTCATGTAGGAGAACACAACAGAAACATCACGGATAGAATCTAGATAGATAGATAGATAGATAGATAGTAAACGGATCCTGTTTGCTCTTTAATGGTGGAAATAGACAAGGATTTACAGCCTTCCACCTCTTCTCTTTGAGACCACATTTTGGCTTGGACAGACACTCTGCCCAGAGATGGACCAAAACAAAGTGATAGGTGAGGGCTCTTCACATGTGCTGCTGTTCTGCTGTTCAAACAGGGCTGCCATAAAAATACAACTGTCTCAGTGATGTGTCAGTATTCTCATCCATTCCTGTCAGCCTTTTACTTTTGTTCCTGGAAGATAAATATTTAGTCTTTATCCAGTAAAACTTAGAAATCATAAATCTTACATACAAACAAACAAACAAAACAAAACAAAAAAACCACATGGTTTTGGCTACAGATATTGATTCTTGCTCCATTAGTATTTCTTAAGGTTCTTTGCATCCAGAGTAATGTTTCTATGACTCCTACATTCACAACTTCAAGATTAAAGGATTTGTAAAACAAAGCTAACTTTTTTTTTTCAAAACGGCTTCCTTATTGCATAGCAGGTGGCCCAATACCAAGTGGTTTATATAAATGATTGGCACTAGGAAACACAGCTAAGAGCAAGCTATTGACTTGTGATTTTTGGTCCAACAATTAAAGATCTTAGAAAACATCACTACCATTCTCACAACAAGAACAAAGCTGAACAAACTGAAAATCAACTCCTTCCAGATCCATTGGATGATTGAAGTCACAGAAGAAACCACCAGCCCAGAAGTTGGGTAGACAGGTGGATACAGGAATCACAGCTTATGGGGTGCAGAAGCCACGCAGGAGCCAGCAACTGGTAGGCACTTACAGGGTAGTGGACTAATTGCTGGAAACCGGGCATTGGCTTGAAAGATCCCAGCCTTTGGGAGGCGCCCAAATATTATAAGTTTTACCTGTAGGAGTCCACTTTGGTTCTCAGTATGAAAATTAGAGAAAATTCCCATTCTGGCATGGAAAGATAAAAAGAATCCTCTGAAATATACTGAGAGCTTTCTCTTCTCCTTAACAAAGGCCTTCCCTCAAGGGAAACTCTTTTACCATAACCTAACCAACATGAGGTTACCCAATGTTGTACCTAATACCAAATGTCCAATTCTGGCCCCCTCTAGTCTTCAATGCATGGTAAAAGACATTCTAACTCGGGCTCACTAAATTAGTGGGACCTAATCACAGGATTACACAATGCCTTCCTTTCCCCCCTCCCCCCACATTACTATCACATCAATAGGGCTCCTGGGGATTAAAGTGAAGGAGAGCCAAGGTTCAGATCCTATTTAAGAAGGAATCTCTAGGGAAACCAAAAGATGACAGAGAAGACAAATCAAGGATGTGAAGAAGGTTCAGCTTCTGACAGCATATCTATGGAAGACAGTAAACACAGCCTAAACCCTAGCCAGGTAAACATGAAACCTCAACGAAAAGTCTGTCTGTCCCAGTTCTTTGTACTTAGTATATCCTGTCAGGCTTTCCAGAAAAAAAAAATGTCACAAGACCTAATGAAAGACAAAAAACACAGTCTGGAGAGACCACACAAGTCTAAGAACCAGACTTAGATATGACAGAGATTTTGGAATCATCAGACCGGGAATTGAAGGTAACTATGATTGACGTCTTTTGGGCGCTAATGGAAAACGCGGGCAACATGAAAGCATAGATGGAAGATAGAAACAGAGAGAAGGAAACTCTAAGAAAGCAAGCCATTCATACCCCACAGTATTGTGGAGGTCTTACTGACAACAGTGAAAACAACAGTCATGCTCCCATCCAATCATTCCCCCGGATATCTAGCTGCAGTCCTTGCTGACCCCATAGAGTCGTGGAGGACTCTCCTGTGGGAGAGGAGTTTCTTTGGCAGAAGGAGACCCCCTTCGCCCAAGCCACGTGAAGCAAAGTTCCAAGAGATCTACTCGTTCAGTATTGGAGGTGCCCGCAAGATGACGACATTGCATTCTTGTTTCCCGTCTAGAGGTCCAGAAGAAGTCCAGTGAACCTGTTAGCATGTGGTCTCGCCTACGTGGATGAAAGGAGGAGAGCTGACAAGCTGTGGTGCTTGAACAGCTCATGTCTCTCCGACAAGGCAGGCATTTTTATGGACCATGTGGTCAAGGGGTTGACCCACCGTAGATAGTAGGTGGGCTTGAGACATCTTTGTAGTACTACCCCCAAGAGGCTTTAGAACACGGAGCCAGAGGAGGGTGGGGAGATGCACACTAGAGTTGCACCTCTCACATCAGCCACTGGGCAGTACCATAACCGCTCTGGAAAACTTCTACATGAGGCCTCCTTAGATGCCTGGCACAGAGCATATCAGCACTCTGTCCGTAAGAGTCCGAGAAGCAGCATTAACTAACAGGAAGAACACCACCAAAGAAGCCAGCTAATTACAGACACAAGTTCCTTTCCCTCTCTTTCCATCCCTTCTGAACACACAGGCATAACTAGTCCTTGAAGAGAGAAGGGAGAAGAGAGGTCACCCAGAGAGAGATCATACCATACTCAAGGTAGCCAATGTTTTAGCTTAGCTTGGCCCGGGCATTTGGGCTAAGGACAGAGTTAAATCAAATTTCAGACTCAAGTTTTAAATCAAACAGTGTTTTAATACTCAACATAATCAAAAAGTTAAGAGATCTACCCAAGATTTCATTAAGGGACCAGGAGCAGAGGTCCTAGAGCAATGTTGGAAATATTGATTGGAGAAAGGTCAATTCTTTCCACATCTGCTCCAAGCAAAGACGGGACCACAAACCAGTTAAAATGCCATGGAAATTAATCCTCCTATCAGCTTTGTGATGCATGCATTCTTATCTTTACTTTCTGAAGAATAAATGAGCAAAGTTCAGGTTAGTTGAGCAGCACACTCAAGGTCCACAGCCAGTGCAGGTGGAATGTGAACTTGAGATACTTAGACTCCAAGCCCAAGTTGTTTCCATAAATCCCACTGTCTTTACCAGGATTAGAATACAGGAGACCTTCGAAGTTGGTAACACTCCGTTTGGCATTTATTTTGAATTGTATGGCGGAGAGAGCTCTGTAGTTCAATGCCCCCTTGTGCTTTATCCATTCACATGGCAGATTAATAGTTGTATTATTTCTAAGGTTTTCAAATGCCTTAGATTTTTTTAAGGAGAAATCAATTTCAAGTTACATTATCTCTAATCTTCCTAAGTGATATTCTCAATTGTCCTTCCCTAGCTTATATTTTATTTTATTTTATTTTATTTTATTTATTTTATTTTATATTGTTTTATTTTATTTATTATTTTAATATTTATTTATTTTTGAGAGAGAGCGCGAGCAGGGGAAGGGCAGAGAGAGAGAGGGGAACAGAGGATCCAATGCAGGCTCTGCAATGACGGCAGAGACCTCCACGCGGGGCTCGAACTCACAAACCTTAAGATCATGACCTGAGCTGAAATCCGCGGCTCAACCAGCTCCCATAGCTTACTTTCACAGCACTTTCAAAAAAGGAACCATTAGGTTTGGGGATATTTAGCTGCCAAAAGTTTTTATCCTTTCGCCATTGCGGAACCCTGGCCCGCAGCCGTGGTGGCTTAGGAGGTTTTATTTTTAAGGGCCCCTTCGATTTCATTTGCATGCTCTTATACATAGACCGTTGCAATGTCTCTTGTCACTACTCCCAAAACTCGGTAATTGTGTTCTCTCTCTTCTTCCTCGAGACCATACGACTAAGTTCCTGTGTCTCTTACGCGTCTCACAAATCTTGGGACGCTCCTTTCCCAGACACGGGAAGTCAGGCTCCCCTCACAGCCTGGTTCCTGCGCTGTCTCCCCCACACGCCTCTTTTTTACCCGGACCGGTCACAACACTACCGTGCGACCAGAGGATCACATCCCAGGATATGCCTCCTGCCTTTGAGAGGCCTGGCTAGCCTCTGAGGAACCCATGAGCTGAATTTTTTTTTTTTTTCCACTGGGCTCAGAGAACTTTAGAACATCTCTTCCAGCTTCCTTAAGTTCATTTGGCTGGGAGGGAGCCGTCAGGGATGTCAGGGGCTGTTGTCCTTGACCTCGTGACACAGGTAACACAGGCCATGGTTCTCGGGCTCTGGGTAAAACCGTCCCTGATTTCACAGCAGCCGGCCTATCTTCTTCTGCACGACGCTGACTGTAAGACGATTGTCATCTCAGGCGCCTGCAAGAGGCTAAATGCTCTCCTTGTTGATCTCAGTGCCAGGACACAGATGATGGTGCCCACGTTTACACGTTTCAATGAGAGCTGTTCAGAATGGTCCGGTCACCAGTCGGCTGGTCTCAGGGAACTGGCGAGAGAGGAGAAGAAGGAGGCCTGCATGCTGAGGGAAGAGGCCAGGTATGGAGAGGATGTTCTGGATTTTAAGGAGAGCACCCTCAGTATCTTGTTGGATAGATGCTTTTTTTCTTTTTTTTTTTACAGACCACATATTTGTCATGAAAATTGCTGACGCTGAGCTGACATAACATTGGTCAACACCTCCATAATCATGTGGAAGTGACATGGGGAGAAAAACTATGGCTTTGCTATGCCTTTGAAGAAAAGCCAGCCTCCACCCCATTCCCATCAACTAGTGCTAGCAAATGAAAGTGATCAGCATACGCTAGAAAAAAAAAAATGGATATGGTTTTCGATTCCCACCGATGTCATTTCTGAAACACTTGGCATAAGACCCATGAGTCCTAGAGGCTGTTATTTGGTTTTACCCATTCTGCAAATTACAGGGGGAAAATCACAGGCTGGTATCAGGTGTCCAAATCTTCATCTCAAAGGGTGAATCATAAAACTATTATAAAAAATGCATCCTGCGGCAGTGACAGCTGTCACCCCAAATCTACCCGGTGCACAGAACTGTGGCAGCAGTCAGTAATGACTTAAACGTGAGATTCAGTCACAGCATTTAACAGCATGGACAAGAGACTTTTTTAAAAAGTTACTGGAAGTAAAACATTGCCCCGTTAGTATGGATAAACCAGTGTAGGGATATGAGATCCTTTAGATAATTACGTAAAGTATTGTATGTTGACATTATTCTGTGGTTTTTGTGTGTCTTTCCCACTTGTGAGTAGGTAAAGTTTCAATTAGAGGCATTGTGTATTTTGTTATTGTTACTTTTGATGTTGGCAGACTTGTCCTTATCTGCCGTTTCGGAAAATGCGAAATTGCATCATGATGAACGCAAAGAATAATAGGCTTTCAGAGCAGAAGAACCGGTTTTACAGGAAAGGAAACTGAGGTACAGAGAAAAGATAGATATCTAGCTTATACTTCCTCGACCAATTAGCTGTCAAGGAAGGACGAGAGCTGCAAGCTTTCAATGTTTTGTCTGGTAGTAAGCTAAATATTATTTTTGATACCTGGAGCAAACATTGAGACTTAAGAATTTTTGTTCTCAGGATTCACCTTAATTTGTACTGTGTTAGTACTTTACCTGAAAATAGTTGGTGCTCCTTAAATGTTGGCAGGAAACCCAGAATCCTATTGGTGTGCATTCTGACTTGCGCAGCGAAAAATATCAGAAACTGCAAAACTGGGGATGTCTAGGTGGCTCAGTCAGTTAAACCTCCGACTTCGGCTCGGGTCATGATCTCACAGTTCGTGGGTTCGAGCCCTGTGTGGGGCTCTGTGCTGACAGCTCAGAGCCTGGAGCCTGCTTCATGATTCTGTGTCTCCCTCTCTCTCTGCCCTTCACTCGCTCACTCTCTCTCTCTCTTTCTGTGTGTGTGTGTGTCTCTCTCTCTCAAAAATAAAATAAACAAATTAAAAAAAAAGAAAAGATACTGCAAAACTGAATGTCCAAAGTAAACCCCCAGAAAGTCAGTCACAAACAGAAATGAAACAAGAGCTAGAAGCCTCTTGTGTATCAAAGCGAATACACAAAGTGAACCATCAGGATAACTTGGAATAAAAAACTCACATAGAACACCATGCCGTAAAATACCAGCAAAATATCACGGAGTAAAAACACAACAGAACGTAGGACTCCTTTCTCTCCTGCCTCCCCCCCAATGACACACTGAAAATGCTTTTTCATTTTCCCTGTGCTTGGAGATATCCTTCAGAACTAGAGAGGTTGCCGCAATTCTGAGATAATTTACCTTTCCCAAAGACTGTGTTGGATCCTTCTGGAAAACACATCTGGGCAAAGCACACACCCTTCATCTCCTTGGTCAGGCGGTTTATCCAACATCTAAAAGTAGAAGAGCTGAAATAAATCACAGACTTCTGATGATACAAGAGAGAAGAAAGCAGAAGTCTTTTGGAGCTGGATGGATTAGGGATTTCTGCACATAAGCACTCTCACTCTTTTATTTTTACCCCTTCTAGAAACCTAGTTTTCATCCCATCTCTAGCTGGTTTCTTGAAAGCAAATGTGGTCAATGCACCACAAAAAAAAGAAAGAAAGAAAGAAAGAAAGAAAGAAAGAAAGAAAGAAAGAAAGAAAGAAAAAGAAAGGAAGGAAGGAAGAAAGAAAGAAAAGAAGGAAGGAAGAAAGAAAGAAACCACTTCTGTTATCTATACTGTAATCTTCGAATTGAACCATCTGAACAGAAGATATGTGAGATCTGATTCCATAGGGTTTATTAAAGTAAATTGTCTTAGCAAATATGTCTGTTCCATTGGAGTTTGAAGAATAATTGGTTAACGAGAGAATGATTACTTTGTTCAGACATGATTACTGAAAAAAAATATTTGATCCATATGTTGCCGAATAATGGGAAACTCTCCAGTGAAGGAGGGGTGGGGTGGGGACAATGATTAAAAGACACAGGATAGCTCAAGAAAATATTACCCAATGTGTTACTAAATTTAAAAAAAAAAAGAAAAAAAACAGCCCAACTCTAAGTATAGAGTTTCCTTGTATAAGTCTGGGAGTTCAACGTACTTAAGAGGATGAAACTGTTGAAAAAAAAATGCTAAGTAGGTTTCTTTGTCTTTTGAATCAAAGAACCCGGCTTCTTCTGATACATTCTTTTTTTTATTATTTTTTTAAACGTTTATTTATTTTTGAGACAGACAGGGACAAAATGCGAGTGGGTTAGGGGCAGAGAGACAGGGAGACACAGAATCCGAAGCAGGCTCCAGGCTCTGAGGTGTCAGCACAGAGCCCGACGCGGGGCTCGAACTCACAAACCTTGAGATCATGACCTGAGCCGAAGTCGGACGGACGCTCAACTGACTGAGCCACCCAGGCGCCCCTTTCTGATACAATCTGTGAGCATAATAGCTCTTTGCTACTTCAGAGTCCTTTGTGTAGCTAATGTTATTCAGATTGTGGTGAAGCCATATAATGACAGTTTCAAAATATTCACCAGCATTTTGGGTTAAGACCTGTCTCTGCAGGAGTGGGCCACATGACAACTTGAGCAGGCAATAAAGGACACAGGATGTTTATCAGTTTTGCTTCTAATTATAAATGGTCTGAGGTGGAATAGTGATCGATTGATGCATTCCACGTTTCTCAAAAATTAGAGTCAAATAGGGAATCAAGAAGCTTGTCTGGATAAATCTGTTTGGGCCACTTTTGTTGCTAAGCGAAAAGACACATTATTCAAGTCCAAAAAATAGAGTTTGCTCTACATCTTGAAGGTCAATTCACCCCCACTCCCTGTCCAAATGAAACAAAAATAAAACCAGTTTTAGTTTCACACAAGTGAAAACATACCAAAGTAATTGACTCCCTTTAATCCATATCTGGATTTTTCTGAAAATGAATACTCCACATTTTTTTAAGTTAAAGACATATTTTATTCCTTTAATTATGCTGCATAAGCAGTGAATGAGCAGGGGCTGAGCATCTTGAGTAGAGCTGAAGGTTATAATCAAATAAAATTGCAACTAAGATGATGTCTCATATGTTCAAAGAACAAAGTGTTATGGGCACCCACTCAGAGCAATTTACTCTGCCTAGGAATCAGGAAGGTTTCACACAGTACAATCTATTTTAGCTATTTTTTTTTAAATGTGTATTTATTTTGAGAGAGAGAAAGAGAGAGAACTTGTGTGAGTGAGAGAGAGGGAGCGAGAGAATCCCAAACCAGCTCTGCACTGCCAGCACAAAGCCCAATGCCAGGCTCCAACCTATGAACCATGAAACTGTGACCTGAACTGAAATCAAGATTCGGACCCTTAACCGACTGAGCCACCCAGGCGCCCCTTAGCTGGGTTTTGAAGAATGAGTAGGAATGTATCCAAATGGGTAAGCGGTGATCTGGGTATAGAGCACAGCATGAGTGAAGGCACAGGGTCATTCAGAGATGGGCAGTGTTCCAACTGCAGAGAGGTCCACATAGCCAGAGAGTTAGCTCTGGAATTTTCGTACCTAATATGAATACTTGCACCGCCTGGCACATTTACAAAAGAAGTTTTGGAGCACAGCAAAATGGGGGGGGGGATTTCAAACAGAACTCAGAGGTCACCAGAAGGTAGAAGTTAACTGGTGCCATGGGACTCCATAAGAACACCTAGAAGGAAGACGAAAATGGAACGCAGGAGAATTCCAATATTGAAGATACGTGACCAAGGAAGGGAAGTGAAATTGACAAGCGGGGAAACACATCCAGGGTTAAAAGGGGGTAAGATGAAACGATATCCCATGTTCTAAAGGAAATGAGGACACAGAGAGAGAAGAGGCCTGAGGCTGTCACCTAAGAGAAGGGCTCACATAGAAGAAATACTGAGAAGAAGCCACTGGATCTGGTTAAGTTGGTGTTTAATAGTACTGTTACCAAAGGAACTTTAAGGAGAGGTTTTTAAACATGGCCCCAGTGCTGCCCCCGTCACAGTATTCACACTCTGTAGGCCTTAAGAGACTGGCAGCGTCCCTTCCTGTCTCTTGGATGTCTGGTCTTGGCACACAAACACCAAGCTGTGGTCACCCAAGAAGCCCACGGAATGCCAAGCTCTGACTTCCTGGCCATTAAAGACAGACCCTCCAGCCTCTACTTTAGTTACTCCAACTGGTGCTCCATGGACTAGAGAGGAGATGTCCCTCCTTGGCCCTGCCCAAATTGCAAGTTCATAAGCAAGATACATAACGCTTGTTTTTTTTTTTGTTTTTTTTTTTTTTTCAAGACAGTCAGTTTCAGGGAGGTTTGCTATGCGGCAATAGTAATGGAAAGAGTCGGTGAAAAATGACATCTTTTAAGTAGGCTGGGAATGAAAGGGATGACTTAAATAGGACAACGGTTGAAAGGAAGGCAGGATGGATACAGAGGTTTGTCAGGATTTGGGGTCTTGAGCAGGGATGTGCAGGAAGATACAGGAGACGGAAAGACTGAGGGGGTGGGAGACAATTGCTGTTCAGGCAATGAAAGGGAGGGGACACTGTCGGATGGGATGGGATCTAGAACACAGGTGGCACACATAGCCCGGGAAAGGAGTAGGAATAAACTTGCTCTCAGACGGAAAGAGGTAAGGAGGGAAGGGACAATAGAATAGATGGTGTGATATGGTGTGGAATAACATAGGGTAGAATGATGTAGAATGCATGCCGGCTAATATTGATTTATGGAAATAATCTTCAGAAAACAGATGCCTCCCATTGAGAAAGCGAGGACAGAGAAGGGCATTTCTTCCATTCCTACACCAGGGAGACTCTCTGGGGTTATCAGGAAATAAAGTCATTTTAGCTTTTCAAGGGATTAATGACTTTGATACTCACAGAGGATTCTTAGCCAACAAAGTCACAGATGCAAATGGCTTCGGAAGGCCCAGACTCTACGCACAGACTGAGCAACTAGAAACTCAGAGTTAAGGCAAATATCAATTCTTGGCAAGTTCAACAAGAAGGAGCTGGGGACATTCAGCACTTCTAAAAGACAGATTGGCAAACGACAGCCCACAGGTGAGATCTGGCCCACTGCCAGCTTTTAGGACAGCCCTTGAGCGAAGAAAGAATGGCTTCACATTCAAAACAAGAATAGTATTTCATGACACTTGAAAATTACATGAAATTCACATTTCGGTGTGAACAAATGAAGTTTTCATGGTACCCAGTCACACCCATCCATGTATCTACATCTGCTCTTTGACTTCAACGGTAGAACTGAGTAGTAGTTTCAGCGGAGACCACAGATAGCTTGCAAAGCCTAAAATATTTACTACTTTCTGGCCCTTTATGGAATAATTGCCCAGCCCTCGAAACAGAAGCTTATTTTTCTTTTATTCTTGTCTTAAAATAGATTGATTTCCCTATATCTGTTCCCATGGAGTCGAACTTGATTGACATAGACTTGCGTTAAAAATTGAATTTGTTTTTTTTTTAGCCAAAGAAATGATAATTTGGGGGCAGGTATTGATTTTTCTTTTCCTGAAAACACTTGGAAGAGACCCAGATTCTTAGTTTGTGTCTACCACTGGGCCAGTATCTCCTCAACAGTTGCACAGACTACAAGCATATGCTTGCAGTGAGAACATTATTTTCTTATCCATTTTGCAAGGGTTTATTGAGCATTGTCCTAGGCATGGAGAGTGTGGCAGGGTAAAGGACAGCCAAAGTCCCTGTCCTCATGGAGGGTACCTTCTTGAAAGGGGAGACAAGCAATACAAAGTTAAACCGATGCAGCGAAAGAATTGAGACTGTGCTAACCAATAATGTATATAATCAATATAGGTTCGGAGGCATGTGGATAGGCATGGAGAGAGAAAAGGAAATGAACCTTGAGCTGAAGCCTGAAGGACAGAAGAAATCAGCCATGCACAAAACCCAGGGAAAAGCATGCCAGGGCATAGTTAATGCAAGATCTGCAGGCCCACAGAGCCCGATGGCATTTAAGGAAGAGCAAATGCAGCCAAGATTCATTGTTGAGAGGGAGGCTGGTAAAAGGGACAGGAAAGATAAGACAGGAAAATCGGGACCGGATCTTGATTCAATGTCTTTCACGTCACAGTGGGGAGTTTGAATTGTATTCTAAACACAATGGGAAGCAACCGGTATATTTTTATTTTTATTATTTTTATTTTTATTTATTTTTATTTTTATTTTTTTTACTGTTTATTTGTTTATATTTGAGAGAGAGTATGAGTGGGGGAGGGGCAGACAGAGGGGGACAGAAGCTCCCAAGCGGGCTCTGCCCTGAGAGCCCCGATGTGGGGCTGGAACTCAGGAACCATTAAGTCATGACCTGAGCAGAAGTCTGAGGCTTAACCGACTGAGCCACTCAGGCGCCCTACAAGTGGTAGATTTTTCAGTGTGTGTGGGGGGGGTGTATGAGGGGGTGAGATATGATTACATTTTCAAAAGGGCTATCTATGCTTGTACACTGATTCTACCTGAGTGTAGAATCAGGGAGTCCCTGGGCAGCCACTGCAGAAGTGTAGGGACTAGACACACAGTGAGAAGTGGGAAAATATGAGTTATGTTGTGGAGGTAAAGGTGGGGGTCTTGGCTGTAAAATGAAATCAAACAAAGGAGTCACGAGAGGAGAAATCAAGGTTTTGAAATCGAGTCCAAACCTATTCTAAGGCAATCTTGAGATAAAAGTCAAGGCTAGGAGCGGGGAAGGTTCAGCCCTGGCGGCGCCTGGAAACAGTGAAGCTGGAGAAGGAACAGTCCTTCCGAAGTCATGCAACTTGTTCGGCAGGACTGGGAATGACCTCAGCATCTAAGAGAAAAGGGATCCGGAGCAGATGTTGAGGAATAAAGCCTGCGACCGGAGGGAAAAACAAAACAAAACAGGCTTGTTAGCACAGGATGATAAAAGCTCTCTGTGTAAAACCTTGAGATAAAAAAGTAAAACACACCTGGGGGCTGCAGAAGAGCTCCAAATAAGAACAGCAACCATCAGGTGTATAAATTTGTTTTACAGAAGGAAACCATGGCATATAGGCACATTTTTTTTTTAATTGATGGTCGGGAGGGGACGCTAGCTCACATTCTATCACATTACATACAAAGTAAGGCAAAAGTTTGCATGCATTTACTGATAACAAAGTTCACTTTGCAAGCAAGAGGTTGTAAGGACAAGGCACTCTGGCACAGTGCAAACCCTCCTGACGCTGGCTCTGGGGCTTGCTCTGTCGATGCCTGATCCACAGGCAAGAGGGTTGGCAGCCGGGGTATCAGTATGTAAGTTACTTCTCCAAAGCTTGGGAAGAGCTGAGGTTTGGAAATAAAGCCCTTTTGGGTGTAACTTTGGTTTGCGATTTCTTCACATCGTGCGACGTATATAAATATGACATATTTTATTTTATTTTTTTAAAGTTTATATATTTATTTTGAGAGAGAATGAGCATGAGCAAGGGGAGGGGCAGAGAGAGAGAGAGAGAGAGAGAGAGAGAGAGAGAGAATTCCAAGCAGGTTCCATGCTGTCAACGCAGATCCCTATTCGTGGCTTGATTCCAGGATCCCGAAGGCTGTGACCTGAGCTGAAGTCAAGAGTCGGTGGCTTAACCGACTGAGCCACCCAGGTGCCCCTGAATATGAAAATTTTAAAGGAAAACTGAGGTACTACTTTTGGAAGGGGGCACAAATTTAGAAAGGATTTGAAACCTTACTCTTAGGCAGATTCCTCTTTGGACGGATAAACAGAAGTAAGTCAGAGCAGTTAGGGAACTTACCTAACATCACATAGTCGGGGGCACATCCAGTACCCAAATCCAAGGGTGTTTCTTTTTTCCTTATTGACTCTTTATTAGGTTTTAGTTAATAACATAAGCAGTAAAAGGAACTCCCACCCAGAGATGGCCTCTTGCCACAGAGACAGCAAAAGGTCATGACTGTGGGAAGGGTCTGACTCCGATAAGAGACCCGCCTAAGAAAGACACATCTCAGGTACATTTCCCACCCTACGCACCTTCTCTGGGGAAGCAAGTGAGTGAATGAGAATGAAAATACTTAATTAAAATACGACTTAAGTATTTGTTTCTAAACTGCTAAATTTCCTACACTCTTTCTCACCAGATCCCCAAAGCTTTTTCTTTCCCATTCCTTATGTTCCACCCGTACAGTTGAGGGGCTGGCAAATGTAAAAGGTCTTCCAGCCTTTCCATATGATTTTCTTTTAAAGTTCTCGATGGAAAACTCACGTCAATCTTCATTTTATCCACATCTTTCCCACCCATTAACATCACAGTATGACAAGCTAAACTCTTTTATTGCAACAGCCTTTTTTTGGTATGGCGATATGCTTAATGTTTTGTTTGTAGGAAAAAAAGGGTTTAAAATGCTATTTTTCTTCTCTTCATTTGGAAGCAATCAGTCTCCCTCTCACTGAGTGCTGAGTATAGGCAACCAATATCCAGAATTAGACCACATCAGCTGTGTGGGAAAAAAACGCATGCATTGTTTCTTTTTTCGTAAGCAAAGTACTATTTGCCAGTTAAATCCCCAGGTAGTTAGCTTTCAAACAGTCAGATATAAAATTAGCAAATGAAACATCTGTTCCTCACTATTATTTTATAATCACATTAATTGGCAGATGTCTTTAGGTAACAGAGAGAAGCGGATCAGCCATTACGCGTACTTCCGTGGGGTTATGCTTGTGACCACTGGATATCACACACCTAAAAGACCATCTCGGCAGGACACAAAGTTACACTGGACTCAGAGAGCAGCCAACTTTCTCCCTCGGCACACCCCCCCGCCCCCCGGCAGCGAGGCCAACTGCCCACTGATGACAAGAAGCTGAATGCCCCGGATCCGCCATTGTGGAGAACCTTACCCTCACTGCTGCCAGGTTTGGTTTTTCAATTATCATGTAGTTTGCACAAAAGCACTGTGCCAATTCAATTACTGCCTGATTAATGGAGTGTTGCAGCTTTATTTCAGGGGTCTAGCTATCTATTAATTAGCATATTGGGGCCTATACTCTACTGTTCTGTCCTGATATGCTTTGAAAAGTCCCCAGTGCAATTAAAAAACTCTAATATGCTTTAAATAGTTATTTGAGGAAACACATCCAGACTTTTTTAAACTCCTCGGGGATTTTTTAAGCACATCAGATTTATTATAAGACATCCAAAGTTCCTTTAAAAACACATTCTTCTTTGCTCTACTGGTTTCTGGAGTTCATCCTCACCAGACGAGGAGTTCTGTGTTGGGCTGTTGGAGGTCCCCTCTCCTGGCTTGGGGGGAAGGATGCGTCCTCAGCAAAGACCAAGACTGAGAACTGCATTGGGTGGTTTGCTTCTGTAACATCGTCTCCAGTTTTCTTTGAACCGGAAACTCCACTGGGGACTGAATCCAGTGTGGAGTCTCTCCAGGCATCAAGACTGCCTTCGGTCAGTATCCAATAGAAAGAAGTCGCTATTAGACTGAGTTGTGAACAATCTTGAATTTGTTTGGCTTCTTTTTTTTTTTTTCCTGGACAGTGCCATTAAGACTGACTGTCCCTTAGTGGCGGAATGAAAATCCTCCTCATAGGAGCCACCATGTTTGCCACTTTAGGGACAGAGATGGGCTGCGCGCAATGTGGACTCTGCCCTGAGCCTTCACAAATGCCACCTGTAAATTCAAGATGTCGGAGGCAGCAAGTAGACTCATTTGCTTGCTTCCTGCGGGAGCAAGATGGGACTGGCATAGGCGCGTATGGCTGCACTGTTACGATCCACTTTAACAATATGACTTACATCATTGGTGTTAAGGGACGCTGACAGCATCATGATCCTATACGTGAGGTATGACTCGTACTTCAAACGCATATATAGTATGTTAAGTAATACGTGAATATAAAGCATATGCAAACCATGACGCAATGCGATAATGTATGTACTAAGTTAAATATGAACAATGCTACAGGCAGCTGGGTCTGGGGTCAACAGGTGAAGTGACCAGGAGTTAGAGAGAGCAGGGAGGGCTAATTTGCACACTTCAAGTTCAGCAGTGATGTGATGAGAAATAAACTGAGACCAGGCAATCTGTTCTCCACACAAGAGACAGCACGTTAAGACGTGAACCAACTGTTACTCATCTGTCATCTACCATCTAATAACCTCAGGGCTTCCAACGAAAAATGGGGATGATGGTCTGAAGGCCTGAAGATGTGTGCCTCGGAAATATTTACAGGAGACTAACAGGTAAAGGGGCCACCTATCTCCCCCCAAACAATACCTCATTTGTGCATTTACCGATTCATTCCTGCACTCATTTAATTACTACCAGTGGGTCCGTGTGCTAAGAACCATGTTAAACACTATACATATGCTTAGTGCTGCCCTCAGCTAGCATGATACGTCATTAATCCTTATCCTCTGTCCATGAAAGGATATCCGCGTAAATTACTCTTTCCTGAGAAATGGATTCAACCATTAGTTTTCAGATATCTGTTTATCTCACCAGGTGTAGAAGGGTAAGTTAAAAAATGAGTAAGGATCTTTATTTTCTGCACTTCAAGCCTATTACCTTTAAGGAGATATCTTCTTCCCCACCAGCAGAATAGACTACTACTAGACTAATAAACGTTCCAGAAACCATCTACTTTTGCTATTGAAAACTTCAGGGTATGAATATGCCAAGTTTGGAGTCATTTGCGTCTGGAAAGTGCTACCTAGAAGTCAGAGAAAGGAAACGTTTGTGTCCCATGAGGAATGGTCCGAGTGTTAAGTGTGTATTTTAGTGAATAGGAAATAAAGTCTAGGTCTATAATTTTGAATACTATCACTGTTCTGCCCTGCATGAGGGTTGTGGGTTCTTCCTGGTACAGACCCATCACTAGCTTTCCCGCTTGAATGGTGAGTGACTTATTCTGATTTGGTCCACAGGGAATGACACGAAGCATTTGCTACTAGGCAGTGAAGTGTAAGCGAGTTCAAATGCTTAACATGGTGAGTGGCGAAGAATGGAGAGTTAACGAAATCATACACATTGTAGGCTCAAGGGCAGTGGAGCCCATGTAACTTCTCAACTCCCAGGAGACCGCAGTAGCGGAAGTTAGGAAAAAAGAAAACAGAGCCTTTGGGGATGAGTATACAACTTAACAACATTAGGGGAATGAGTCAAAAGGTCACGTTTCCAACTCTGGAAAATCGCTCATTTATTTCATCTTCCATGTGCTGGTATCCTGCAGAAATATGTTCATGGTCAAAACTGAAGACATCAGGATCATTAACTATCATGACCAGTGTGCCCAGTTCAGTGTGCAAGCCCCCAAAGCATTTCAGCCATGTGTTTCCCAATCTGCACGTTTATAGGTGTGTACTCTAAGAGAAATGTAGCCTATATTTTGAGTAAACATACACCCAACACTCCACAAAATACTCACCTTTCTCACTTCCAAAATGTAAAAAAAAAAAAAAAAAAGGGAGGGGAAGGGAAGGAGAGGAGAGGAGAGAAGAGGAAAGGAGGAAAGGGGGAAAGAAAGGGGAAAGGAAAGGGAAAAGGAAAGGAAAAGAAAGGGGGAAGGGAAGGGAAGGGAAGGGAAGGGAAGGGAAGGGAAGGGAAGGGAAGCAAAGGAAAGGTCTTCTAAGAATGGTTTGAAGGTATTGAAAAAGGACTTAAAGGTATTTTTAACTTATGAAACACACATGTGATTTGAAAAACGTTTGCCTTGTATTTAACCCATTGTCATGACAGAGAGATTTAATTTTCCAAACATGCTTTTCTAATAAATGAAAGCCAAGTCTATGCAAACAAAACAGCAGCTTGGTTAAAGTAATCAGTGTCCAGAACCACCAGGACAATAATGAGAATTTCAGTAACGTGCAGGAAATAATCTCACCAGCAAATAAATTTGACTTTTCAAGTTTTATTTTTGTTCCAAATTTATCAATCTTTTGAAAAATTCATTTCAAAGCAGAATACTAAACTAATTCAATTTCAAAATAATGTTAATACCCTCAGTACTTGAATAATTCTCTTCCTCAAAAATAATTTAAAATAATTTTTCAGTGTGAATATATACTTTAATGGGCTCCATAATTATCTTGTTAGCATCATTTAGAAAACAACTTTAAATCACTATGTCACAATATTTCATCATCTCGCCAAAAGCTAAGTAGGTTTCTTATGTTGTTCTTGGTTTTTTAGTTCTTTAATTTGAAATGTCATTAAATACTTTGGTCTAGCCAAAGATCATAAAATACTTTAAAGTTATCATTAGATTTAAAAAAAAAACCCTACTCCATTCTCCTTAGTATAGAAAATAAATTTTCTGTCCATTTTCTGCTCTGAATCATTGTGAGGAATTCTAACTTGTGCAATTTTATAGGTCATTTTTTTTAAGATTTTTTTAAATGTTTACTTATTTTTGAGAGAGAGTGACAGACAGAGTGTGAGGGGGGGAGGGACAGAGAGAGAGGGAGACGCAGAATCCGAAGCAGGCTCCAGGCTCCGAGCCGTCAGCACAGAGCCTGACGCGGGGCTTGAACCCAAGAACTGTGAGATCAGGACCTGAGCCAAAGTCCGACGCTTAATCAACTGAGCCACCCAGGCGCCCCTAGGTCAAATTTCAAAGTGATGTTTTATCAGGCAGATGAAAAAATATTCAAAAAGACCTAAGCCTTTCTGTGAAATGTGCCCCATGTTTGGGACAAAGATAAGCACCCTTCTTCTAGTTTTGCACTAGATGCCAAGCTCCAGCCCAGAAAGGATGTTTATGGTTCAGATATAAAACCTCAGAAATATAAATGTAAGACAACCTTAACTACAGTGTTGCAAATGCAGTGTTGTAATTTTATATGTTAATCTGTCAATACACAGCATGTGCAAACATATGTTTATAGACAGGGAGACAAGAATATACAAATGAGGAGATAAAATTCTTGTGTCTCATGTGATGCTCTATAATTTCTATCAATTTATGAATGTTTTGTTTTTGCATCATGACTTCATTTGAGGTACACATAATGCGTTTTGTGCTTATGTGCAAAGGCCTCATCACTAGCTTCTCAGAGGTGGGGCGCCAGCCTGCTCAGAACATGGGGAGGAAACTTTGCCTGCTGGACCCATTACAGGCAGCCCTAGGAAATCACAACACTGTGCAAGAGGAAACTTTTGGGAGCTTTTGGTAAGCAGCACAGGTATGCGTTCAATTTTATGAGCGCATCTGGTTTACCTACATTTCTAAATTTGGCCCTTAGGGTTCAACACAAAATCGTGGCAAAAGAAAGATAACACCGTGCTTTACCAGCCTTCCTCCGACCCACCAGAGGAGCCCGGCTCATTTGCTAGCCATTACGAAGCTGAATCAGAACTTGGGAACAAACAAGACAATTTATTTTGTGAAGGAGCCCCTCCCCTCCCCTGCGCAGAAGACATTCCTCCATTGATGGCATGGTCCCCATCGCACGGTCCTCAGCCAAAGTTTAAAGAAGATCCGAGGCCCTATTCACTTCTTTTTTTAGCTTTTACTCAAGTTACAACAAGATTTTGCAAAACATTTAGGTGAAGTATGCAATTAGCAGATGGCTTTAATTTTCATTTGGGATAGTAAGACATGTCCCAAGTTTCCTTACTAATTAATGTGATGAACGAGTTTTTGGAAGATTTAAAATTCTAAATTCCATTTTGATAGGTGCATTAAAAATGCAAAATTGTATTAATATCAAATGTTAATTATATTATTAACATCAGGTTTTGAAGCTGTGGAAGAGAGCTTTAGATGGTCTATGGTGGCAAAGATACACTTTTTAAAATAAATTTTATTTCCAGGAAACAGATCCAAAGACAGAGCTAAAATTCTCAAAATATATTCTATTTCCCTGGGGCAACATCTAAGATCTTTAAAGTCAATTTTCGGATTATTTTCCCAAAATAGCTTTGTCCCGATTGTAAAAGAAAGAGATATGAATTGTGAACAATTTAGACCAAAACATATAGCTTAAGTGGTTACAAAATTCCATCATCCAAAAATAATCACCACACTATTTTGTTTGTATCCAGCCTATTTCCGTGGACATACACATAACATACACGTTTTTATGAAACAGTATCATGATGTCTGTATTCTGTAACCTTCCTTTTTTCCCTTATGTGAAAAAAAAAATCACAAGTAGGAGTGTACATTCATAAATGCA
The DNA here is from genome assembly GCF_018350195.1 of Panthera tigris. Classification (NCBI taxonomy): domain Eukaryota; kingdom Metazoa; phylum Chordata; class Mammalia; order Carnivora; family Felidae; genus Panthera; species Panthera tigris. The sequence goes on along the minus strand of NC_056662.1, from coordinate 55,828,900 downwards.
TACTTACCTCCTCATCAATAAATATAGATTTATGTCCCCATTGATTTTCTGAATAGAAACTTATTTTAAGAAGATATAGTTAAACAGTTCTCTATTGTTGTATAGAGAGTTTGTTTCCAGTGTTTCACTATTATAAACCAGGATGCATTATTGTTTATTCAAATGATATTTATTGTCCATTCGAATTTTGTAAACGCCTCTTCTTCCTCAATTATTTCCATTAAATTATTTCCCTTTCTTCTTATTAATTTGTGAGGATGCTTAAGCATATAATACACTTTACTATATATTTGTCAGCTTTCTAAACTTTTAAAAACATGATTGTCACTTTCACCCATATAGGAAATTTTTAAGATGCTCAGGTATATCTGTGTTAAATTATAATTTCTGGAAAGAGAGCATTTCACTTACACTTAAAGACTGAAGTATTTTGACACATTTCAAAATAAAATTTCCCTCCATTTATGCATTACTATTTATGGTGTGTATATTATATATTAATTATTGTATTAATATATTACAATTTAATTATTAATTATTATGAATTCTAATAACAGTTTTATAATTAAGCGTTCAATAACATTCTTTGTCTCTTATAGGAATTAGCGAAGCTTATACCTAGAGTTTTAGAATACATTTCCCAAATTACAAAAAAATGGGAGATATTTGTACAAAAAAGATTTAAAAGATTCGTGGGACCTCACCAAATCTTGTTGAGTCATCTCCAGAATTGACTAGCATGAATAGTAAAATTCCTGTTACCTCTCACTAACAGTTTAACCATTTATTTTTAAAATCAACAAATATTTTCTGAGTGTCTGTTTTTGGCAGATACTGAGCTAGGTATAAGTCATACAGAGATGAAGGAACCCACACATGGTACCTTCCTAAATGAAGCCAACACTATCGATGATGGGAGGAGGGGGATATTAAAGTTTCAAAATATAGTTACAATTGCTGAGGGGCGCCTGGGTGGCTCAGTCGGTTAAGCGTCCGACTTTGGCTCAGGTCGTGATCTCGAGGTCCGTGAGTTCGAGCCCCGCGTCGGGCTCTGTGCTGACAGCTCAGAGCCTGGAGCCTGTTTCAGATTCTGTGTCTCCCTCTCTCTGACCCTCCCCCGTTCATGCTCTGTCTCTCTCTGTCTCAAAAATAAATAAACATTAAAAAAAAATTTAAAAAAAATTACAATTGCTGAAAAGGAGAAATAGGTTATAATTAGAAGACTAACCCCAGTCTGTGTCAATCAGGGAGTGCTTCCTTGAAGAAGTGACATTTTAGCTGACATTTGAGAGATCCTTTCGAATTGGCAAGGTAAAGAGGAAAGTGATTGCATTCCAGGCAGGACATATTTGAAAGGCAATGCCATGGGAAGGAGCCTGGCACAAAAGATGCTCTAACAATAAAATATTTACCGGGCAATGTTGGAAGGGCCGGGTTGTCCGAGTGCATAAGAACGATAGAGTACATAAAGCCCAGTTGACAGTGGTGAAGAGTTTGCCTTTTAGGACAGCTGGCAGGATGAGTAGACAGCTAATGAAACGGGACACAAGGTAACTAGATTTTCCACAAAAAGTTGGGGGGAAAGATGGGTGTTATGAATTAAAATTTTAACATAAAAAATATGAGATGCCTATGAGATTATAAGTGGACACGTTGGACAAATCTTAGATAGGTGGTTGGATACATGGATCTGAATCTGAATGAAGGTCTAGAACAGTCGTCCTCAGCTGGCCACATCAGTGATCTCTCAGCCCAGGAAGAATACTTGGCAATGCCTCGAGACAGTTTTAGTTTTCAGTACTGTGGGAGGGGAGGGTGTTCCTGGCATCTAGAAAGTACACACCAGGGACACTACTAAGCACCGCACAATGCACAGGATGGTTATTCCCAACAGAGACTTAACCTATTCAACATGTTGAAAGTGCCAAGGTTGAAAAACCCGAGTCTATAAAACGGAATATATAAATGTGTACGCTCTTTACTGGTATTTGAGGATATAGAGGCAAAAAAAGATCTAAGATTATAGAGGAAGAGGAAGAGAGGACAAAGGAGGAAGTCTTAAAAAATTCTAATTGTTAAAGTCGGGGAAGGTATAGGGAGGACTTCAAAAGGGTCTGGTAAAACACAGGCAAGAAATGAGGGTGCAAATTTTGTACTCCTACCATGATGCATCACTGAAGCCAACTGTATTATTTTTCTATTGCCATGTAACAAATAACCCCCAAACTTTGTGTAGGGTAGCATCTTAAAATCATAAGCATATTATTATCTCACATAGTTTCTGAAGGTCAAGAATCCAGGAGCTTCTTATCTGAGTGGTCCTGGCTCAGGGTCTCTCACAAGATTTCAGTCATGTTCTCAGCTAGGGCTACAATTATCTTTAAGGTGCAGCCAGCGTGGGAAATCTGCTTCCAAGCTCACTACCATGGATGTTGGTAGACTCATTGCTTCATGGCTGTTGACCAGAGCTTTCAGGACCTCACCATAGCCTGACAATCGACCTGCTTAAAGATATGACATCTGGCTTCCCCCAGAATGAGATATCCCAGAGACAGAGACAGAGAGACAGAAAGAGATGAAGAGAGAGAGAGACTCTAAGACCCAAGTCACAGGCTTTTTATGACCTAATCTCATCAGTGTCAGAGGTCATGTGTGCCATTCGGTAGAGAGAGTTGGCAAACCCAACCACACTCAAGAGGAACACAATTAAACTCCATATCTTGGAGCCATGGAATGGCTTTGAGACTTCCTTCTAGGCAACTAACATGTGGTCAGCCAATGAACTGACTCATCCTGGGTCACGTGTTGTCTGCCCATCACGTCTGCCCTGAAGAGCAAAGTTCCTCAGTCCAAACATAATTCAGCGCTCATCTTGAGGAAAAAGTAGTTTACTGTGCCTTGGAGAGAAGCCATTTTCAGAGAGAAGAGTGCTCCGTGTAGTAGGGTCTGCATGTCCAAGAAAAAAAAAATCAGCTGGATCTGGCAGAGACGAGCTAACTCATGTTACCTATGGCCCCTTTGCCCTCTGTGGTTAGCTACAACCAGATTTCCATTAAGAAGCTGGCTTACATCCTATGTGATTTTTCTGAGCAAAACATGCTAATGCCTGACTTGTTGCAGCAAGAATTCGTTTACTGAGATCAGATAAAGCTCAACATTTTAGAGAAAACTTGAATATTTACAAATTATTAACTGACTTGATCTCAGAGGGGGGAGAAAAAGTATATTGTCAAAAATAGAGATTTTATTGTCTTCAAATGTTCTTAATTAGTAAATGATATGGCCCTGGGCTAGGAATTTTAAAGTGTTTCTCCTTGGTGGTCTTGAGTAGTCGAAACCTCTTTGAAGTTAAAGATAAAATGGATTTGACCCATGACTTATTCACAGGCTAGGACGATGTATCCAACACCATTTTCACTGGGTGGTTGTGTGTCAGCCGTGAGTCACATGAAATTCTTAGTCTTTTTTCTTCCTCTGTCTTCACGTGAGTTGGGAAACTGAACTGCATTTGGGGGAAACATTTCCAGAGTTGGAGTCTGGTTATGCGTGGGCATTTTTATACTATAAATGTTTATTGGAGAGGCTCTACAAACATAGCTATTTTGGGGGGAAATGGATTTATTCCTCTATCACCCATTGTAATGGAAATGTATACAGTGAGTCAGATCTTTTGACAGAAAGATCTGGCCATGGACAGCCCTGAGGAGCTCTGGCACAGACTCGGTCTGAACATTGGCATGGACCCATGGCATCTCAAACGTTGGCAGTAGAGGCTTGCTGGAATCAGAAATGCTGACCATAGGCAACTTATTTGTGGAAACCCACAGCTAATGTTGGCTGGGTATTTCCCTCCTCTATTCTCAGTGGGCCCATAATCAGCATGGCTGACTGTTCAGACTCATCATGGCTCCCCAGGTGATAGACTGCTCACAAAGCTCATTTAGGTGGACCAGGCTATAGCTGTATCATGCTTTCATTACTACGATTTAAAAAAAAAAAAAAAAAAAAAAAAAAAAAATATATATATATATATATATATATGTATATATATATATCTCACTCAAATCAATAGCATAACCTGTAAAACATGCCAGAGGCCAAAGCTCCTTCAAAAATATAGGTCAACAAACTAAAATCGAATTTTGCATTTCTTGCAGCAATTAAATTGATATTATCAGTATCACATTGCACTGTAAAGGAACTTAGGCCAACATGAAATATTTACCCCAGTGATCGCTAGTGAAAACAATACAAGATTCTTATGAACTCAGGTTTTTCTGGAACACAAAGTAATTCCTTTGGAAGAAGCGGGTCCTCATCTTATTATCTTATCATCTTAGAGGTCGAAGGCCCAGAAAGGAAACTCACTCTGTATAGGCCAAAAGTATTTTCTTTTATTTATTCTATTTTAAATGTTTATTTATTTATTTTCAAAGAGAGAGAGAGAGAGAGAGAGCAAGCGGGAGCGACTGGGGGAGGGGCAGAGAGAGAGAAGAGAGAAAATCCCAATCAGGCTCCTCACTGTCAGCTCAGAGTCCAACGTGGGGCTCGATCTCAAGAACTGTGGGATCACGACCTGAGCCAAAAATCAAGAGTCAGACACTTAACCAACTGAGGCACCCAGGTGACCCTAGACCAAAAATATTTGAAAACACTGACATCTCCATTTATTCATGTCTGCTCACCTGAAATTATTTAATAAGCAAAAACTTTACTGTCTTCAGAACCCACGACCTAAAACAAAGAAATCATAATCTTTCCCCCTCAGAACAAATTACTAACTGAAAAACTCAGATTTGTAGGTAACCATGAGTTAGGAACTTGGCAACTGCCTACTTTTACTTCATTTGACCAAAGTATATGTTTGCATTTGATTGTACCTTTCCTATTCAGATACGTTCAATTTGGTTGATCTGAAATAGAATTAACTCATGACAAGGTAACCAACCACATGAAGACACTTTGATTAAAAATAACGTTAACCTCACCAAGGATAGATTTTCACCAAACAAACTTTGTTCTCTCAACACTGCCATCCCAACACCCCTCTCATGCTTTGTATTTCAGGAGAATTGCATCTCAATGAGATAATGACAGAGGTATCTTTTTTGGTTGGTGGTTTTAAGGGGAACCTATGACTTGAAGAATCCCAAAGCTTTACAAATTCTGATCAGAGCTACTGAGATTTTGGGAGAGTGTTCTTGCCCCAACTCGAAGGCTGGGAAAGCCAGGAATAGCAAGAGGAAAATAAGCCTTCAAGGTCACTCAAGGTCAGTGTGCACAACTTGAAATCGAATATCCCTAGTATCTACTCTGCAGTTTTAACCAATATCTCATCCCGCTTATCTCCTTCTGATCTGCCTAATGAGCAGCTGTCGAGCATTAAGCAAAATCATTGCATTCCCTTCCAGCTAAAAATACCCTGTATGTGACAACTTTCAAAAAGGAAGCAAAGGAGATGATGTATAGTTTTCTGTGTCCAGGTGCTTTATTCAGTCCGTGGTCTTTATTTAGTGCTTGACACATTCCCATAGTCATCATGTTTGCTGACATTTCATGACGGCATCAGAAGTCACCGCTACTGGGAGTGGTTGTGCAAGATCATGCCACAGTCATGATTTGAGGGACGGCAGGATGCACCAGGGATAGGAAGTATTTAGGGAGCTGGAGGGAGGGTAGAGTGGTGTCTTAAATGACAGGAACATGTTTATCCAACATTGACTTTTTCAGTTACAATTTTCCTGGAAAACTCCAAAGTGGAATAAGTTAGGTAAGGATGTCACTCATTTCATACAATAAGATTTTCTCCCTTTTAAAGTTATCCTGATCTTTTCCCTTCTACTTAATGGCAGAGATAGTATCCAATTCACCTATTCAATAAAATACGATCCATAGAAAGAAGTGCAGGTTCAGCCCCAATATTTCAACAATGATATCTAATTAATTGACTTAGTTATCACCATAATTACTCCCCCATATTTTAAAAATGCAAACTTGGGTTTATTTTCAAACCACTCAAACTACTTTACAACATATTTACAGGTATGTAAATATGTAAATATGTAAATATTTACAAATATTTACAGGTATACAGATATAAAAAGTATCTTAAAAATATAAGTTTAAGGGAAGCCTGGGGGGCTCAGTCGGTTAAGCGTCTGACTCCGGCTCAGGTCATGATCTCGCGGTCCGTGAGTTCGAGCCCCGCGTCGGGCTCTGTGCTGACAGCTCAGAGCCTGGACCCTGTTTCAGATTCTGTATCTCCCTCTCTCTCTGCCCCTCCCCTGTTCATGCTCTGTCTCTCTCTGTCTCAAAAAATAAATAAATAAACGTTAAAATAAAAAAATTTAAAAAAATAGATATGTTTAAGCTGCACAGACCAGACGTCAGGGAATATTTATATAGCTTTTGATACATACGATACATATAGTGAAATATCTTCAACTGATCTCACTATAAAGTCAGAAAGCACTTTGCTCTTTAAATGTAGATTAATGACGTTTTCATGTTATGTGTCTTATAAACTATCGGTGACATTTTACATTCAGGGTTTAGACTGCGTGTGGTGATTGCTGTGATAAATACACTATACAGAAATTAATTTAAACTGAGACACATAACATGAACCATCACAATGGAGACCAGGAGGCAAGGTAAAGAAGTACTTTATGTGAGTACTGAGGTAGAGTTACAAGCAGACAGATGTTGCAGAGTGGGTATTATTAGAAGTGCTACGAGAGGAGGATTGGAGGGAGAATGTGTGAGTGTGTGCATACGTGCGTGCGTGTGTGCATGCGAGTGTGTGTGTGTGTGTGCATGCGTGTTTGGTAAGAGTTGGAGAGCCAAGATCTTTGGCCAGGGGAGCAGAAATATAAGAAAGAAGCAGCTCAACTTCTCTGAGTGAAAAGAAGTAGAAAACCTATTTAATAAAAGCTGGTGGTAGGAAACAAAACTGAAATATATTAGAGTGTCTATTGTATTTTGCAGACAGGCCAGAGGGAAATTGCAGAATTAATTTGTGAATGACCTCACTCTTAAATTCACGGAAATGACTCCCCCAGTTATCTCTGTGGCTAGTCTATTTCAATAATAAAATAGGATCAAGGATGTATTTATATCCAACAGTATGTTGATTTGGATGGAGTCTCCAAGAATGCTTAGAAGCAACACTCACTAAGGAATACTGATCATTGCCAAAATTATGCAAACAGTGATGCTGAATGCCAGATGAATTACAACTAAAAGGTGTCTGTTTGATACATTAAAAAAAATCATGAGTGTGTCTAGGTGAAAGCACATGATACATGTGTGTGTGCTGTTTTAGAGTGAAAAGAAGGGGATAAGTTCAAATTAATTTTTAAACATATCTTGTAAATTCTACTGTGCTAATTTTGGAGAGTGTCCGAAAAAAAAAATCAAAGAAAACTTCAAACAATCAAATAAAACTTCCGTAGACTTGAGGAATGATTGCAAACACTGACCGTGATAAGGCAGTGGGAATTACGTCATCATTTGTTAAGAATTAAATTGTCAGTTATTGAGTATTGTCCCTTTACCCCAAAGCCTCATCATATTTCAAGCATCTGTTGGTCCCTTCTATATTTTTCATCAGGAATTCTGTGTGGGTTCCTTTTTTGCCCCCTTACTTTCATTCTGTTACAGTGCCTATAATTTGCAGTAAAATAATTCATATTAAATAGTGATTATGCCCTTTAAGCTCTACTGGGGATTCCCAAGTTTGTCTGTACCCTGGACTCACACAGGGAGCATCAAAAAATAAATACTCTTGCTTGTATCTCAAGTCCAGGGGTTCTGAGTTAATTGGTCAGTGATGTGGTTTAAGCTTTGGAATTTTTTTTTTTTTTTTAAGAAATCTCCAGATGATTCTAATAGGCAAGTTTGGAAACCATTGAGCCATACCCTAAAGATGATGAGTTACCATTGGAAGAAATGTTGTGTGAATGCAGGTTTTCATTTCACTTGAGTAAATATTTAGGACTGGGATTTCTGGGTCATATGGTAGGTGCATGTTTAACTGTATAAAACACTGCCTAAACGTATTGCAAAGTGCCTTTACACCCGCAATGTGTGAGAGCTTCATTTGCTCTGCATCCCCACTGGCATAGGATAGTGTCAGTTTTCGTTATTTTTTAGTAGGTATGTACTGATATGTCATTATGCTTTTAATTACATTTCCCTAATGAGGAACGATATTGACCATTTTGTCACATGGCTCTTTGCCATGCACAGAACTTTTTCTGGTGAAGGGTTTGTTCAAATACTTTGTCTGTTTTGATTGGGCTGTTCATTTGTTAATTATCGACTTATGAGAATTCTTTTATGCATTCGGGATACATGCCCCTTTTAGATATGTACTTTGAAGTGTTTTCTTCAAGTTTATGGCTTGCTTTTCCATGTTATTAACAGTGTCTTTCAATTACTAGGAGATGTTAATTTTCACGAATTCATTTTTTTTCCCTTTAATGAATTGTGTGTTTTTTTTTTTCTCATATTTAGGAAATGTTTGCCTCGCTCACTTTTTCTCTTAGGTTTTCTGCTAGAAGAATTAACTTTTTGCTTATGACTGTGAGGTTTAAGTTAATTTTTGCATGTAGTGGATGTGAGAATTAGGTTTCTTTTTATGTTTTATATAGAAGCTCAATTGTTCCAGTGTTATTTGTTGCAAAGACTATTTGTCTCCATTGAATTGAAAACATATTCACTTGTTATTTCTCTTTTAAATTTTTTTTTTGATATTTATTTATTTTTGAGAGACAGACAGAGTGTGAGCAGGAGAGGGGAAGAGACAGGGAGACACAGAATGCGAAGCAGGCTCCAGGCTCCGAGCTGTCAGCACAGAGCCCAGCACAGGCTCAAACTCATGAACCACGAGATCATGACCTGAGCTGAGGTTGGACACATAACCGACTGAGCCACCCAGGCGCCCCTCATTTGTAATTTCTGAAACCATTAGTAACACTCCCCTTAATTACTACTCTTTTCAGAAAATGAGTGAAATAATTCAAGCACTTCTTCCACTGGTAATATTTTGTTGCTGTTACCCGTTTTATGTATCATTGATTTAAAACATGTTGGCGTCGGGGCGCCTGGGTGGCTTGGTCGGTTAAGCGTCCGACTTCGGCTCAGGTCATGATCTCACGGTCCGTGAGTTCGAGCCCCGCGAAGGGCTCTGTGGTGACCGCTCAGAGCTTGGAGCCTGTTTCGGATTCTGTGTCTCCCTCTCTCTCTGCCCCTCCGCTACTCATGCTCTGTCTCTCTCTGTCTCAAAAATAAATAAACGTTAAAAAAATAAAAAAATAAAACATGTTGGTGTCTAGTGGTACTTTTAATGATGTCCATGCTTACTGCCATATACATATTGCCTATGTAAATTTTATACTTACTAGTTTCTTCACTAACCACTCCTACCCTTCTGGTAAATTCTAATACACAGCTCCATGGAGACAAAATTGACATACACTTTATCTATATCGATACCGACATCTATATCTGTATCTATATAGATGATACAAATAGATATAAATATACATGATAGAAATGAGATAGAGATAGAGATAGAGATAGAGATAGAGATAGAGATAGAGATAGAGATAGAGACAGAGATAGAGATAGAAAGAGAGATAGAAAGAGAGATAGTGTAAAATAATCTGGTAAGGTTTGACATACACACACACGTACACACACACTGATGAAACTACCAACACATTCAAAATAAGGAATATATTGATCACCCTTTTGTAATCCCTCCCTCTTCAACCTCCCTATCCTATCCCCAGGCAACCGCTTATCTAGTATCTAGATGACAAACATTTATCTGTTGTTCTATAGATCAGATTACATGTTTTTTTTTTTAATTTTTATGCAAAACGAGATCACAGACTACCGACTCTGGGTTCTTTCATTCAAAATAATGGTTTTCAAATTCATTCGTATTGCTACGTGCGTCAATAGTTCACACCTTTTTATTACCAACTGCTGTTTGTATAGATATACCACAATTTATGGAGCCACTTGGCAATTACGATGTGTGAACACATCTCCCACTTATCTTGGGTAATTACCGGGGAATATAATGGCTGGATGATACAGGTAATGTCTGCTTCACATTTTAAGAAACTGCCAAATATTTGAAAAGTTGTACGATTTTTTAATCCCACCAGCGGGGCGCCTGGGTGGCTCGGTCAGTTAAGCGTCCGACTTCGGCTCAGGTCATGATCTCACGGTCTGTGGGTTCGAGCCCCGCGTCGGGCTCTGTGCTGACAGCTCAGAGCCTGGAGCCGGTTTCAGATTCTGTGTCTCCCTCTCTCTCTGCCCCTCCCCTGTTCATGCTCTGTCTCTCTCTGTCTCAAAAATAAATAAACGTTTAAAAAAAATTAAAAAAAAATAATAATCCCACCAGCAATGTATGAGAGTTCTAGTTACTCCAGATTGTCACCAACACTTGAATGGTCAGTATTTTTCATATTAGCTCTTCGACTATATGAACAGTGCTATCTCATCAGGTTTTTAAGTTTGCCTTTCTCTAAGGACTAATGATGTTAAGTGTCTTTTATACTTCGATAAAGCATAGCTAGATGAACTGTGTTATTTGTTTGCTGTCACATTTTGAGTGTTCTTATACATATTCCAGAAAGAAGTTCTTTGTTGGATGTGTGATTTGTAAATATTATGTGCAGTTTTCACACTGTTATTTTAGTCTCTTCCATGTACTTAGCAAAGGAAAAGTTATTTTTAAATTTTGATGGAGCCAAATCTATCAAATTCATATTTTCTAGAAACACATTTGATATCATGTCTAGGTACTCTCATTCTCTGTCTTACTTATTTTTATTTATTTATTTATTTATTTATTTGCATAGAACAGGATGTGAGGAAATTCCATCACGCATATATTGTGGGTGGGAATAAACAGGAACAGTCACTCTGGAAAACAGGTTGGCACTTTCTTATAATGCGAACACGGATGTTTCTTGCAACGTAATTCCTAATTGCTAAAACCTGGAAACAACCCAAAGATCCTTCAAGAAGGAAATGTTTTGAAGGATTTAGGTATCCCCTTACCATGGAATACTAGTCAGCAAGAAAAAGCAATGAATTCTTATTATTTGCAACAGCATGGATGAATCTCTAAGAAATCATATTAAATGAAAAAAAGATCATTCCAAAAGGTTATATACTCTTAGGATTCCATTTATATACTATTCTTTAAAAGGCAGACTACAGAGTTGGAGAACATACCAGCGGTTGTCAAGGATTTAGGATGGGTATGCGGGGAAGAGCTGGAGAGAGGTGGATGTGGTTGTAAAAGGATAACAAGAGGGATCTTTGTGGGAAAGTAACTGTTTTTTTTTTTTTAACATTTATTCATTTTTGAGACAGAGACAGACAGAGCATGAACGGGGGAAAGTCAGAGAGAGAGGGAGACACAGAATCCGAAACAGGCTCCAGGCTCTGAGCTGTCAGCGCAGAGCCCGACGCGGGGCTCGAACTCACAGACTGCGAGATCATGACCTGAGCCGAAGTCGGACGTCCAACCGACTGAGCCACCCAGGCGCCCCTGAAAGTAACTGTTTTATAACTTTACCATGTTTACATGAGCCCACACTTCCAATAAAATTTCACATAAATGCACATCACACACACGCGCGCACACACACACACACACACACGCACAACGTGCAAGTAAAACTATGGAAATCTGAGTAAGACAGGTGGATCATGACAATGCCAATATCCTATTATTCACATTTTACCATAGTTGTCCACATGCACCACCAGAAGAAACCATATACATGGTACTCAGCAAATCTGTGTCATTTTTTTCACAAGTGAATCTACAATGATCTCAAAACAAGAATTTTAATGAAAAAATTATGCACAAACTTACCTTGTGGTTTTGATTTGCCTTTGCCTAATCGCTAGTGGCAGTGAGAATTTTTTCACGTATTTTATAGTCATTCGTAACCATTTTTTGGAGAAATATTTATTTATTCCCTGTGTATTAATGGTGTAATTTCTCTTTTTATTGTTGAATTGTAAGAGCTCTTTATGTATTCTGTTGATAAGACCCTTATCAGACATGTGATTTGAAAAAATTTTCTCCCATTTTGTGGGGTGTCTTTTTTTCCCTTGATAATGCTCTTTGATGTACAAACATTTTTAATTTTGTCGAAGTCTCTTGTTTTTACTTTGTTGCTCATACTTTAGGTGTTGCATATAAGAATTCATTGCCATTTAAGTCATGAACATTTATGCATATTTTTTCTTCTAAGATTTTTATAATTTTCACTTGTGTATTTATGATGTCACTACAATTTTATTTGTACATGGTGAGGTGAGGGTCAGTCCAGCTGTGATCTTTTACATGTGAATATCTCGTTGTTCCAGAATTATTTGTTGAAGGGCTATTTTACCCCATTGAAGGATGTTGGCATCTTTGGTGAAAATCAGCTGGCTATAGGTATATTGATTTATCCTGAACTCTCAATTATATTCCATTGGTGTTTATATCTAGAGAACTGTAGCTTTGCAGCAAGTTTTAAAATTGTTAAAAGGTAGTCCTTCAACGTTGTTCTTTTGGAAGATTCATTTTGCTCTTTGGGTTTCCTTCAAATCCATATGAAATCGAGGATCAAGTTTTCCATTTTGGCAAAAGGGCTGTTGGGATTTTATAGGGATAGCATCAAATATGTAAATAGATCATTCAGGGTAGTATTGGCATCTTAACAATGTGAAGTCACACTCACTAATGTTCTGTAGTTCTGTGCACACACCTCTTCCACCTCCTTTGTTAAATTTATTTCCCGGTATTTTGTTCTTTTGGAAATCATTATACACAAAATTGCCCTAATTCCTTTTTTAGAGTGTTGTTGGTACACAGAAACAGCAATTAATATTTGTCTGTTGGGGGGCACCTGGGTGGCTCAGTCGGTTAAGCGGCCGACTTCGGCTCAGGTCATGATCTCGCGGTCCGTGAGTTCGAGCCCCGCGTCGGGCTCTGTGCTGACAGCTCAGAGCCTGGACCCTGTTTCAGATTCTGTGTCTCCCTCGCTCTGACCCCCCCCCCCAATTCATGCTCTGTCTCTCTCTGTCTCAAACGTAAAAATAAACGTTAAAAAAAATTAAAAAAATATATTTGTCTATTGAACTTCTACCCCGAAACTTTGCTGACTTCGTTTATTTTCTCTAGTGGCTTGGGACTTTTTGGGATTTTCTATATATGAGAATGTCATCTGCAACTAGAGATAGTTTTAATTTTTTTTCCCAATCTGGAAGCCACGTATTTATTTTTGTTGCCGAATTGTCTCACTAGACTGTTGAATAGCGGTTGAAATTGACCCCTTTGTCTTCATCCTCTCCTTAGAGGAAAAGTTTCCACTTTCAGAGTATGACACGGACTGTGGTTTTTTCACAAATGTCCCTTATCATGTTGAGGAATTTTCCTTCTATTGCCATTTTTCTGTGTATTTTATTACAGAAGGAATTTTGATTTGGTCAAATGCTTGTACGCAGCATTTGAGATATCAAGTGGTTCCCCCCTTTGTTATGTTAATGTGATGTATTATGTTGATGGATTTTATTATACGGAACCACCCTTGAGTTGTTGGTATAAATCCCACTTGGTCATGCAGTATAATCCTTTAATACGCTCTGAAATTCTGTTTGCAAGCATTTTGCTGAAGATATTTGCATATATACCCATATATATCTATAAGGGATATTTCTGATATCCCCTTTCTTGTAATATCTTTAAATGCCTTTGGTATCAGGGTAACGCTGATCTCATAAAAATGGGTTAGGAAATGTTCTCTCCTTTTCCATTTTCAGAAAACTTTGAAAAGAATTTTGTTAACTCCACTTTATTATTATTATTTTTTTTAAATACTTCCTCAGTCTCACTAGCCACGTTTCACATGGTCAGTTGCCACATCTACCTATGGTGCCAATTGGGTAGGGCAGTTCTAAATTTTTTTTTTTTTTACTGTTTATTTATTTTTGAGACAGAGAGAGACAGAGCATGAACGGGGGAGGGTCAGAGAGAGAGGGATACACAGCATGTGAAACAGGCTCCAGGCTCTGAGCAGTCAGCACAGAGCCCGACGCGGGGCTCGAACTCACAGACTGCGAGATCGTGACCTGAGCCGAAGCCGGACGCTCAACCGACTGAGCCACCCAGGCGCCCCTAACTCCACTTTAGATGCTTGATAGAATTCAGAAGCAAGGCCATCCGATTCTGCACTTTTCTTTGTTGGGAAGCTTTTTATTACTTATAGAATGTCTTTAATTTTTATCAATCTGTTCAGACTTTCTATTTCATCTTGAGTTAATTTTGGTAAATTATATGTTTGTAGAAATTTGTCCATCTGATATAGGTTATCTTGTTTTGTTGGCATATAATTATTCATAGTATTCTTTTATAATCCATTTTATTTCGGTAAGATGAGTAGTAATGTTCTACACATGTTTCTGATTTTGGTTATTTAAGTCTTCTCTCTTTTCTATGTCAGTCTAGCTAAAATTTTGTCAATTTGTTGATGTTTCCAAAGAACTAGCTGCTAATGTCATTCATTCTCTTTATTGTTTTCTATTCTATTTCATTGAATCTCTCTTCTACTTGGTATCTTTTCCTTCCATCAGCTACCTCTGAGTATGCTTTTCTCTTAATTTTCTGGTCCCTCAGAATGTAAAGTTGGGTCGTTAATTTGAGACCTTTCTTCTTTTTTAATTATAGCATTTATTGCTATAAATTTCCCTCCCAGAACGATCTTCATCTCATCTTGTAAGTTTTATATGACTTTCATTTCATTTATCCCTAAGTATTTTCTTATTCCCCTTGGATTTTTTCTTTGATCCATTTGTTTATTTTCTTTAAATTAGTCTTTTTTAATGTTTATTTTTGAGAGAGACAGAAAAACAGAGCATGAACAGGGGAGGGACAGAGAGAGAGAGGGTGACACAGATTCCAAAGCAGATTCCAGGCTCCAAGCTATCAGCACAGAACCCCACGCAGGGTTCAAATTCACAGACTACGAGATCAGATCATGATCTGAGCTGAAGTCCAACACTTAACCGACTGAGCCACCCAGGAACCCATTGTTGTTTAAGAGTATCTTGCTTAATTTCCAAAAATTGGTAAATTTTCTTTTTTTCCCTTCTGTTACTGATTTAGAGCTTCATTCCATCATGGCCAGAAAAGAAGTTTTGTAAGATTTCATTCTTTTTAAATTTGCTGAAACTTTTGTGGCTGAACATGAGCTCTGTCCTGGAAAATGTTCCATGTGCACTTGAGAAGAATGTGTATTCTATTATTATTGGGTGGGTGGGTATATATGTCTGTAAGATCTGCTTTATAATAATGTCCAAATCATCTATTTCATTACTGATGTCCTGTCTAGATGTTCTGTTTGCAGAAAGTGGAGTAGTGATGTCCCCAACTGCAGTAATAGTAGAATTCTCTGTTTTACCTTTCAGGTATGTCAATGTTTGTTTCCTATGTATTTAGGGCTCTGTTGTTTGGTATATTTATGGTTATAATTTTCATACCTTCTTGAGAAATTGACTGTTATAAGTATCTAAAATTCTTCTTTATATTTTCTAACAGTTTTTGACTTAAAATCTATATTTTGCCTCATAGTATAGCCAACCCAGGTATTTATTTTCTCAACCATAGTCTTTTGCTTCAAGTAGCTGGAGGATTTTTTCATCCACCCTAAAAAATGTCTTTGAGCAATGCTTGCCACTTTTCCACATTGACTGAATTGTGAGTTAGGAAAACCATAGTCAAGAGTTTTGCATCAGTCCTTCAATTACCCCCAGCCAGGTAGAGCAGACAAATAATAATTTGCACAGAATTTCTGTTTTAGTCCATCCAGAAACAGGTATGAAGTTTCCACACTGGAAACATGAGCTTCTTTCTTCAAGATGGCCGCCATCAGAGGAGCACAGGAGCCATTGTCAGAAAGGCAATTAAAAATGCTGTGAAGATGTGGTCCAATATGGTGGTTTACGTAGATCCTGAATTCAAGCAGTCTTCTAGACTCTGACTGGGTTCTTTTATTTCGTGCTGAAGCCTAGAAATGCTCTTTAGGCAGTACCTGAGTCAGTTATAGGGCTCATATCACCTCATCTCTGTCTCCTGTCTCAGGAGTCATTGTCCTATGTTGCCCAATGTCCAATATCTAAAAATCATTGCTACATATATTTGGTTCTGTTTTCAGTTACTTCAGGGGGAAAGTAAACCCAGTCTCTGTCACTCCATCTTGGCTGAAAATAAAATCCCCAAATAATGGCCTTTTTAAACAATTCCCTATTTTCCTTTGCACTTTTTTGGATTTTTCTAATTTTCATTGATATTTTTAGCACTCTGTCCTGGTGTTAACCTACATTCCACTTGACTGTCTCTTATAAAAGATATACAATCTTAATCATTTCACAACTAGCTTATCAACAAGGCATCATCTTAATTTTGCCTGATGATTGTCTCAAATAATGTGAGTATTTTAATAATATATCTAGGGATTTCCAACCATATCAAACATTTCTAATTTAAAACCCGGCACAGGGGTGCCTGGGTGGCTCAGTAGGTTACGTGACCGACTTCGGCTCAGGTCATGATCTCACGGTCTGTGAGTTCGAGCCCCATGTCAGGCTCTGTGCTGATAGCTCAGAGCCTGGAGCCTGCTTCTGTTTCTGTGTCTTCCTCTTTCTCTGCCCCTCCCCCATTCGTGCTCTGTCTCTCTGCCTTTCAAAAATGAATAAATGTTAAAAAAAAATTAAAAACCAGCACAGTTACATACTCAGTAATAATAATAATAACCACTTACAAACTTCTTTTGCTTATTTTGTGTCAGATCCTGAGTTGAGTTCTTTAAATGTATTTAGCTTATTAACATACACAGCAAACCAATGTTTCTGTTAATAACGTTCCTTTCCAAGTAAAAGGCCTGAATTTTGTGTTGAAAAAGTACCCTTTTCCGAAGTCATGCAGATGACAACCCTACTTCCTGGGCTTGAATCCAGCTCTGATGGTAGCTACAGCTATGACCCCAACCCTGTTTCTTGGATCATGGGGGAAGAGGTAGACCTTTGTCAAGTGTTGACGCTTAAACCATTTCAGTATTACAAAAATGTTAGTCTTAAAAACTTTACTGCAATCACGAAAAAAAAAAATCAAAGAACTAACTTTGTGATCCTATGAGACAGTTCTTCATGTGTATGAGAAAGCATCCCATATGTGGATTTGATAGAGAGCACCCCCTGTTGCACTGTCCTCCTTTGTTGACCCCTCATCTCCCTGGTAAGGGCTGTGAGCATCTTGAGGGCATAGCGCCATTTTATTATCATTTGTATTCCAGACATCTAGTCTAACACCGGGTTCTTGGGAACCGTTAAATAAATGAACGCATGTTCCCAATCTACTGAGCCCAAATCATTTACATTATATTTTATTGCAAAGAAAAAAGAGAGGAATGGCAGGAAATCTATTTTCTTTATACTAAAGTGGTCTACCCACTTACCTCCATATATCCATGCCCCTACCACCTGGACCCTAGGATTTGCTAGCAGAGCTTCTTAACTGGGCATCCACTGAAAACTTTTGACCTAACGAATGGATTTCAAAGTGGTCGAAAACTTCCTGAACTGGCTTATAAAATTGTGGGTGTTTGTACCTCTTTGTTGGTAGGGGGGGAATAATATTTTCAGAGAGCTCTGTGACTTCAAAAGGTTAAAGATTCTTACATTCCTTTCAAGTGACCCAACTCTTTCTCCCTTTGCACAAAAAGTAGAATAAAATGGAAAAAAAGGAGGGAGGGATGGAAGGCAGCACACAAGCAAGGAGCAAAGAAAGAGGAAAAGGGGAAAAGTTCCGACGGAACATGGTACCGGAAGCTAGAATATGTTCTCCGGTTTCTCAATGTCATTTTTCCTGAGGGTACTGCTTCTAACTCAACCCTGTCACCAAAACAGCTCTGCCAAAGCTAACCTATGATGCATCTCTTCCCAAATGCAAAGCATTTGTCTCAGTCCTTAACCTACCAGATGTTTTTCTCTAGTTGCTATTGTCTCTTCTTTGAAACTTACATTACCAAGCCTCTGTATACCATTATCTTCTCTTTGCTTCAGTATGAGGATTTATAGAATTCTGCCCTCTTCTCCGTAATGTACTCACCATAGAGGAGACAATTAATAGACAGAATTTTTACTGTGCTAATGGATTCTTTATTTAGATGCCTATTCAAAGCCTTTCCCATTCGGAAGTATATAGGTAAGTGCCTGTTGGACATCAGTCCCTGGATGGTTAGCAGGTCCCTCATCCTGTAGATGTTTATGGCTAGCTCACCTGAATTCCAGTATTTTGTCAAATTCCTTGCTTTCCATCATATTCAGGCACTTTCTTTCCGGGTTCTGTCACATATATCTACCCACACCCTATACTCCTTCCATAAAAAGGTGTTCCTTTTAACACTATAATAACAGTGATTACAATGAATTATTTATTTCATTCCTACACTCTAGACTTCTAGCAGCCAAGCAACAATAATGTTATCTTCTCTTTCTGTATTGACAGTGTGATAGTGTCGGTTAAAACCTGGCCACACTGAGTGCCTCCCACAACAAAGTGCTGTTGAATAAAGGGAGGACAAGCCTTTAGACTCACATGTAATAGCAGAAAATATTCCGCACAAAGAACCAGGAGACTAAGCAATACTATTTTCTCTCTCCTTACTTAACATTTGAGAATTTGTCTCGTCTCTTTTTTTCAATCAATAATGTAGCCCGAAGTCTTGTTTGATGATACCCTATAATTATACATAAGATAACTTTTAGAAATATGAATGGCCATTCAACTATAACACACGGTATACATCAGACAGACTTAGTGAATTTTGTGCACACTGATCCACCTAGTCACATTTTGAAAGGCAATTATTTCTTTCTCTATGAATTAACTTCTTAAATTTACTAAAGCCAGGACTCCTCCATGATAGAGAGTACATTATGATGAAATTTGATATTAATATATTGGGATATATTATGAAAATACTTTATGGGATCTTTGGAACACCTATTAAATTCAATGAAAATGAATGAACATAAAATCAAATGAACTTGTGCTTGTACTTTTATGACGCTTTAACCTAGTAGACCCATCCTTGATCTATGAAGCTGGTGTGACATAAAAATGGCAGCCAGATTTCCCAGCGTTCTGCTCAATCTCTCTTACATTCTTCTTCCTTAAAATTTGTAATAAACTTTAGTTCTTACACATAACTTGAACCATCCCTGATATTTAAAGGAGTCCATTCTTCAAAAATAAAAAAGTAATTACAACTGTGGGTTCTACACCACTTGTCAACCTGTCAAAGAACATATTTATATTACTGTTAATAGTAAAAACAATAAACTGCAATATAGTAAACCTACTGTAAAATCATCCCTAAACTAATTTGATGGGAAAAAGAAAAAGAAAGATTGTGTTCACTTAATGCTAATCATTCTAAATTTGGGTGAGTTCTTCCTGAAAGAATCATTTTTTTTATTTTTTATTTATTTCTCTGTATTTTACTTTTTTTTAGAGCTAGAGCATGTGAGCTGGGGAAAGGGGCAGAGGGAGAAAGACAGAGAGAGAGAGAGAGAGAGAGAGAGAGAGAGAGAGAGAATACCAAGCAGGCTCCACACCCAGTGTGAAACCCAACACGGGGCTCGATCCCACAACCTTGGGATCATGACCTGAGCCAAAATCAAGAGTCAGATGCTCAATCAACTGAGCCACCCAGGCGCTCCCAATTTTTTTTTTTTTATTTTGATGATAAAATGAGCCACTGATCTTAAATCACAGAGTTTGACTTATGTATTTGTCTCTGGAAAATTTTTCTCCCTAGCGATTAGAACAAAGCATAAGATATAATAATGTTGTTGTATTTTTGTTATTTTTAAGTTTTTATATAAATTCCAGTTAGTTAAAATACACCATAGTATCAGCTTCAGGTGTGCAATATAATGACTCAACACTGACATACAACCCCCAGTGCTCATCACAAGAAGTGCCCTCCTTAATCCCCATCACCTATTTCACGCATCCCCTCACCCACCTCCCTTCTGGAAATCATCAGTTTGTTCTCTATAGTTGAGTCCATTTATTGGTTTTCCTTTTTCTTTTTCATCCCTATGATGATTTGTTTTGTTTCTTCAATTTCACAAAGGAGTGAAATCATATGGTATTTGTGTTTCTCTGAATGACTTATTTTGCTTAGCACAAAACTCTGTAGCTCCATCCATGTCATTGCAAATGGCAAGATTTCATTCTTTTTTTTAGCTGAGTAATATTCCAGTATATATATATATATATATATAAAATATAAATATTAAAATATATAATATTATAAATATAATAAAATTTATTAAAATATTTAATAAAATATATTAAAATATAAATTAAAATTTATACTATTATAAATATATAATTAAATTATTTAATTTTAATTTTAATTTTCAATTTATTATTGATTTTAATATTTAATATTTAATTTAATATTAAGATGCATTAATATAATTATTTTATTAATATGAAATTAATTTTAATATTAATTAATGAATATAATTAAAATATTTAATAAAATGTATTTTAAAATATAAATTAAAATTTATATTATAAATAAATATATAATAAATATGTATATGTATATGTATATGTATATATATGTGTGTGTATATATATATATGTGTGTGTATATATATATATATATAATCACATATTCCTTATCCAGTCATCGAAAATCAAAATGGATTAAAGACCTAAATGTGAGACAGGAAACCATCAAATTTTTACAGCATAACACAGGCAGTACCCTCTCTGACATCAGCCATAGCAACTTCTTACCAGACTTTTCTCCTGAGACAAGGGAAACAAAGGCAAAAGGAAACTATTGGGACTTCATCAAAATAAAAAGCTTCTGTGAAGGAAACAATCAACAAAACTAAAAGGCAACATGCAAAATAGGAGAAGAAAGTTTGCAAATGGCATGTCTGATAAAGGGTTAGTATCCAAAATATACAAAGAACTTATAAAATTCAACACCCAAAAAATAAATAACCCAATTATAAGATGGGCAGAAGTCAGGAACATTTTTTTCAAAGACATAGAAATGGCCAAGAGACACATAAAAAGATGCACAACATCATTCATCATCAGGGAAATGCAAATCAAAACTCTAATGAGCTATCACCTTCCACCTGTCAGAATGGCTAACATTAACAACACAACAAACAATAGGTGTTGGTAAGGATGTGGAGAAAAGAGAACCCTCCTATACTATTGGGGATGCAAACTGGTGCCACCACTCTGGAAAACAATACGGAGGTTCCTCAAAAAGTTAAAAATAGAACTATCTTACAATCCAGCAATCACACTACTAGATATTTACCCAAAGAATACAAAACTCCTAATTCAAAGGGGTACATGCACCTCGATGTTTACAGCAGCGTTATCTACAATAGCCAAATTACGGAAACAGCTCAAATATCCATTGACAGATACAATAGTTTTTAAATAGAAGCTTCACCCAAATGTCTTCTCTTTGTTAACACATATTAAACATACGACTGCACATGCCTTCTGGAAATATATGGCCATCTTCAGACATTCTTCTGCAGCTCCAAACATGTAACATAAACTCAAATTGATTTACCAAGTCTTTATGTGATTATAGTTGTTTTTTGACTTATAAGATGAGAAAAAAGGGCAAAAAGGAATAAGTATTTTGATGCCTTACTTTCTATCTTTTCTCTTGAAAGCAATATAAAAGAGATTGAGTAGTTTAACGTTACCCAAGTTTTATTTATTATATACCATGTAATTGCAAAAAACCTTGGCCCATATTTGTTAATAAGTGATATTAAATTCTTTGAATGCAAATAAAATGTTCTGTTAGGAGCAAAACATGAAGTATTTAGCTATTATAAAACGGGACTTAAAAAAATTTTTTAAGTAGGCTCATGCCCAGGATGGAGCCCAATATGGGGCTTGAACTCACAACTCTGAGATCAAGACCCAAGCTGAAATCAAGAGTCCTACACTTAACTGACCGAGTCACCCAGGCACCCTGTATGTTTTTCTTTTAAGTTATTTTATGAAAGAGATGTGAAATAGTTTTGCCTACTAATAGTTAATAACTAAATAATATTTATCTATTAGAAATACTCCCACCATCACAATGTACAATAAATGCAAAGAAAAAAACATATGACCTCCATAAAAATGTTTAATAATGGAGAATTCAAATCATAAAATTCATTTTTTTAGAAAAAAATGTAGCCACGTAGAAATCAAGTAACAAAATCTGTAGAGTTGAGGGATATATCTTTCCATGTCCACTCTACATCTTTTTGTTGTAGCCACTTGATTTGCACTTGGAAATTTTGAAAGATTTGTCAGTAACTTCTTCATGTGTATGAAAACACTTGATAAACATCCATGTAAAACAGAGCTTGGAGGCAGGCTATCCAGTAATGTGCAGTGAGGACTTTTATAAATCTACCCATACGTTAAAAGCAACATAAACACTGGCAAAATTATCAACCCCAATGTTTTCAGGAAATTACAAGTAGTAAATAAAGGCCTGATCTCACACAAAAGATTTTCAATATAAATCAGCAACTTACTTCTCACTATAAAGCATGGAGAACAGAAAGCAATAGGGTGATATATTCAGTGTTGAAAGAAAAAGAATATTAATCAAGAATACCACATTCAGTAAGATACTCCCAGACAAATAAAAACAGAGAATTTCTTGCTAGCAGACCATCCTACAAGAAAAACTAAAGGTAATTATTTAGGCTCAGTATAATGTGAGGAATGCCAGATAATAAGTTAAATACACGGAAAGAAATACAGAGGACTCGTATAGGTAACTAATTAGGTAAACCTTATGTTTCTATTTTTGGTAATTTTTTTTCTCTCATATAATTTGAAGGACAACTGCATAGAGTAATAATTTTAAAAATGGTTTAAATAGTCAATAATGTATATAAATCTAATGTACATGACAATAATAGCACAAAGGAGGGGGAAATGGACCAATCTTGGAACAAGTTTCTGTAAAGTATTTAAGCTAAATTAGCATTAATCTGAAAAAGATTGTTTTAAGTGTAATTGTAATCCACAGGCAACTCTTCAGAAAATGTAAGTTATATATATACACAAGGGAAATAACAAGGAGAATTTAGTCTAGGTAACAATATTAAAACATACACAAATATAAAACACACTGATAAAGATAAGTATATAGTCAAATTCATAATATCTAATACTGTGTGATGGTGTTGTGTTAAACGTTTAAATCTAGTATAAAGTTTACAAAAAATACTATTTTTAATTTTTAATTAAATTTAATTCAATTTAAATTTGAACAACTTAATGATTAATTAATTTTTCTCTAGCTATAATAATTTGTTCCTGGATAAAAATACAAAAAGATGTAAATTGTGATATCAAAAACATGAAATGGGGAGAAATAAAAGTGTAAAGTTTTTGTATGCTTTCAAAATTAAGTTGTTATCAGCTTCAAATAGACTGTTATAACTATAAGATATTTCATGGGAGCCCCATGGTAACCACAGTGCAAATATCTATACTGAGAAGTTAAAGATTAGGGAACCAAAGCATAAAACTACAGAAAATCATCAAAGGATTAAGAAAGATACAAAAAGAGGAACAAAGGAACTACAAACAGCTGAAACAAAACAAAACAAAATGGCATTCCTTACCTATTAATAACTTTAAATGTAAATGGACTAAATTCCTCAATCAAAAGACATGGAGTGGATGAATGGATAAAAACAAACAAACAAGAAACTACTCTATATGGCCTATAAGAGATATACTTCAGCTTTAAGGACATGCACAGTCTGAAGTGGAGGAATGTAAAAAGGTACTCTATGCCAATGGAAACCAAAGAGAACAAGAGTAGCTGTACTTACAACTGACAAAATTGGCTTTAAATAAAAGGTGTAGCAAAAGACCAAAAAAGGTCATCATATAATGATAAAGGTGTCAATTCACCAAGAAGATATAACAATTGTAAATATATATGCACCAACTTGGAGCGCTTAATGATATTAAGCAAATACTATCTGATACAGATCTGAAAGGATAAGAAGACAACATTATAATAACAGTAGGGGACTTCAATATCTTACTTTCAACAATCAATAGATTATCTAGACAGAATACCAATAAAGAAACATTGGTTTTGAACTTTAGACATACATGAAGCATTCCATCCACCAGCAGCAGACTACTCATTCTTCTTAAGCCAACAAACAACATTTTCCAAGATACAACATATTTTAGGTCTCAAAGCAACATCTGTAATAAGACTGAAATCATACCAAGTATGATTTTCCCACCACAACTGTATAAAACTACAAATCAAGAACAAGAAGAAAATTGGAAAATTTAAAAATATGCGGGAATTAGACATCATACTTTTAAAAAACATTTATTATTTTTTTTTGAAAGAGAGAGAGACAGAAAGAGAGACAAAGAGACGGAGAGAGAATCCCAAGCAGGCTCCACACTGTCAGTGCAAAGCCCGTAGCAGAGCTCACTTTCACAAACCATGAGATCATGACCAGAACCAAAATCGAGTTGGATGCTTAACTGACTGAGCCACCCAGGTGCCCTGAAATATCATAGTTCTAAACAGCCAATGTGTCAAAAAAGAAATTAAAAGAGACATAAGAAAATATCTTAAGACAAATGAAAATACAAACACAAGTCAAATTTATGACATGCAGCAAATGAAGTGTTAAAGGAAAGTTTATAACAATAAACGCATACATTAAGGATAAAGAAGGATCTCAAATAAACAAGCTAACTTTAAACCTCAAAGAAGTAGAAAAACAAGAACAAACAAGGTAAACAGAAGGAAGAAAATAACAAAAATGAGAGCCAAAATAAATGAAATAGGGAGCAGAAACACAATAGGAAAGATAAACAAAATTAAGAGCTGGTCATTTGAAAAGATAAATCAATTGACAACCTTAGCTAGACTTACTAAAAAAAAAAAAAAGGAAGAAGACTCAAATAAAATGAGAAATGAGAGAGGAGACATTACAATGGATACCACAGAAACACAAAAGAACCATTAAAGATTACTATGAACAATTATATGCCAACAAATTGGATAATTTAGAAAAATAGATAAATTTTGAGAAACATACAACTTACCAAGATCGAATCATAAATAAATAGGAAATTGGAACAAACCAATATTGAGTAAAGAGATTAAATCACTAAGCAAAAACCTCCCAATAAAGAAAAGCCCAGGACCTGAAGGTGTTACTGATGAATTCTACCAAACGTTTCAAGAATTAATATCAATCTTCCAAATACTGCTCCAAAAAATCAAACAAGAAGAAACACTCCCAAACTCATTTTACAGGCCAACACTATCTTGATAACAAAGCCAGATAAGGTCACTACAAGAAAAGAAAATTATAGACTAGTATCCCTTATGAAAATAGATGTATAAATCGTCAATAAAATACTAGCAAACTGAATTCAATAGCACACTAAAAGAATCTTATATTATGTTCAAATTTAATTTACCCTTGGGAAGCAAGGATGATTCAATAGATGATAGATAGATAGATAGATAGATAGATAGATAGATAATAGATAAATGTGACATATAACATTAACAGAATGAGGGATAAAATTCCTATGATCATCTCAATAGATGCAGATAAAACATTTGACAAAATTCAATATACTTTCATAATAAAACTGTCAACAAATTAGGTATAGAAAGGTGCACCTCAACATAATAAAAGTTATATATGACAAGCCTACAGCTAAGATCATACTTAACAGTGGAAAGCTGAATGCTTTACCTCTAACAGCAGAAACAAGACAAGGATGCCCAGTTTCATCACTTCTAAGCCACATAGACTGTAAGTCCTAGGCAGAGCAATCAGATAAGAACAAGAAATAAAAAGTATCCACGTTGGAAAGGAAGAAGTGAAATTGTCTCTCTTTAAGATGGGATGATCTTCTACATAGAAAACCCTAAATACTCCATGAAAACAATTTAGAACTAATAAATAAATTTGGTAACGTTCCAGGATACAAAATCAATGTTGTGTGTGTATATTGTGTATATATATATATATATATATATATATACACATATATGTGTGTATATACACATATATACACACATGTATATATACGTATATATATATGTGTATATATATACACATATATGTGTATATATACACATATATGTATATATATACACATATATATACGTATATATACATATATATACATATACATATATATGTATATATGTATATATATATACACGTATGTATGTATATATATATATGTATATATGTATATATATACTCACAATGAACTATTGAAAAGAGAAGTTACAAAAATAACCCCAGTTACAATAGCACTGAAACAATAAAATACTTAGGAATGCATTCTACTTAAAGACCTGCATACTGAAAAATGTAAGACTTTGATGAAAGAAATTGGTGCAGATACAAATAAATGGTAAGCTATCCAATGTTTGGGGATGGAAAAATTGATATTGCTAAAATGTCCATATTACCCAAAGTAAGGTACCGATCCAGTGCAATCCGTACTCAAATTCCATTGACATGTTTATCTAAGTAGCAAATACAAGCCTAATACTCATATGGCACCAGAAAAGACCTCAAATAGGCAAAGCAATTTTGACAAAGATCAAAGCTGAAAGTATTCTTCTTGATGTTACACTCTATGGTGAGGCCACAGTAGTCAAAACAGTGTTGAAGTGGCATAAAAACAGACCCAAAGATCAACAGAAGAAAACAGAGAACTCAGATATATCCAAGCATATACAGCCAACTGATCTTCAACCAAAAGCCAAGAACAAGTAATGGCAGAAGTGTAATCTCTTCAATAAGTGTTTTTTGGTTTGTTTGGGGGGGGGGAGCTGGGAGGGGTAGGGGAAGATGTCAACAAGTGCAAACACCCAGTTACAGGATAAATAAATCCTGGGGATGTAATGCACAGCATGGTGACTCTAGTTAACAATACTCTGTTGTATATTTGAAAGTTTCTAAGAGGGTAGATCTTAAAAGTCTTAAAAGTTTTTATCACAAGAAACAAATCTGAAAGTGTGTGGTGATGAATTTTAACTAAACTCATCACGGTAATCATTTTTAACATATGCATACTTCAAATTATTATGTTTTAGGCCTAAAACTAAGACAACGTTATGTGCCGATTATATTTCATTTTAAAATGTGATATTTGAAAAACTGGAGTTTCATGGTGAAAAGAAAGAAAATGGACTCCTATCTTATACCACTCACAAAAATTAAAATGGGTTAAATGCTTAAATGTAAGACCTGGATCCTTAAGACTCCTAAAGAAACATAGAGGAAAAAGTTCTTTGACATTGGTCTTGACGGGGATTTTTTGGAATATGACACAAACAAGTAAAGGCAATAAATGTAAAAATGAACAATTGGGTGTGTGTTAAAAAGCTTCTGAAGAAGAAAGGAAACTAGCAACAAGGTAAAAAGTCAATCTATGAAGTGGAAGAAAATATTTGCTAACCATATACCTGATAAGGAGTTTCAAAAATATGAGAAACCTAATAGCAGAAAATAGATGAATAAATAACCTAATTAATTAATGGGGTATGCATTTGAACAGACATTTTGCCAAAGAAGATATACATGTGGCCAACAGGTACATGAAAATGTTCTCAACGTCGCTAATCATCAGGAAAATGAAAATCAAAACCACAATGAGGTCGGGGCACCTACGTGGCCCAGTCAGTTAAGCATCCGACTTCTGCTCAGGTCATGTTCTCGCAGTCTGTGAGTTCAAGACCCGCGTAGGGCTCTGTGCTGGCAGCTCAGAGCCTGGATCCAGCTTTAGATTCTGCGTCTCCCTTTCTCTGCCTTTTTCCTGCTCACACACTCTCTCTCAAAAATAAATAAACATTAAAAAAATTAAAAAAAAAACCCACAATGTGGTATCTCCTCCCATCTGTTAGGATGACTTTTATGAAAAATACAAGAGATAACAAGTATTTCCAGGATGTGGAGACAAGGGAACCTTTGTACACTGTTAATGGGAATGTAAAATGGTGCAGCCACTGTGGAAAACAGAGGTTCCTCAAAAAATTAAGAATAGAATTACCATATGATCCCAGATCTCACTGCTTGATATATATCTAAAGGAAATGAAATCGGTATCTCAAAGAAGTATCTGCCCTCCCATATTCATTGAAGTATCATTCCCAATAGCCAAGATATGGAAACAACCTAAGTGTTTGTTCACAGATGAATGGATAAAGAAAATGTGGGGTGTGTGTGTGTGTGTGTGTGCGTGTGTGTGTGTGTCTGAGTAAAATATTATTCAGCCATGAGATAGAAGGAATTCCTGACATTTGCAACAAAATGGATGAATCTAGAAAGTATGCCAAATGGAGTTATCCAGACAGGAAGACAAATACTATATTATTCGAAAAACTCTAAAAAAAATGTTGAATTCATAGAAATAGAGTACAATGGTGATGAACAGAGCCTGGAGAGTGGGAGAGACAGAGAGATGCTAGTCAAAGTATAGCCCTTCTTTTATAAGATGAATAAGCCTTGGAGATCTGATGTACAGCATAGTTAATGATACTATGTTGTGTACTTGAAATTTGCTGAGAACGGACTTTAAGCATTCTAACTACACACACACACACACACACACACACACACACACACATGTGTACGTGAGCACACACACACACACAAAAGTTAACTACATGAGGTGATGGATGTATTAATTAGTCTCATTGTGGTAACCATTTCCCAAAGTATACATATGTCGAATCATCACATTGCGTGCTTTAAACATAGACAAATTTATTTGTCAATTATATCCCAATAAAGCTGAAAAAAATTAAATAGTAGTCCAAAAGTGGCAACAACCCAAATATCCATCATCTGTTGAATGCATAACAAACTGTGATAGCCTTCAACAAAAAGGAGTGAATTACCGACACGCGCTACAACAGGGACGAACCTTGACAACAGTATGCTAATGAAAGACATAGTCACACACAAAAAAACCCATATTGTATTATTTCATTTATATGAATAGTTCAGAATAGTCAAATGCATAGATAGAAAATATACTAGTGGTTTTCCCTAGAAGAGGGAAATGAGATGGGGAGATGAGGTGAGACTGTGGAAGGCACAAGATCTCTCCGTGGGACAATGAAAAACGTCCTAAAATTATTAAAATGCAGTGGTGGTTGCACAACTCTGTGAATATACCAGAAAACAGTTAAGTGTGCACCTTAAATGGATTAATGTTATAGAACATACATCCTCACTCAACAAACCTGTTAAAAATGGAATTTCCCGGTTTCTATTACATTTATCTGTTTGAATTTCCACCTCCTGCTGTAGATTGTGTTTCCCAGGGTTGTGAACTATGTTTTATTGTTAGTTAATCCCCAGCTAATATTCGGTTTTGAGTCCATTTTCACTGATTGTGAAATCTTTACCCAATACATAAATATAAACGTTATGTTTCCATATCATAAAACTAAGGGCAAAGGGTTGTCTGCCATTTTCAACTTTTTAACTCTTGTAGAATCACCACCTCAAATAGTGTTGTTCCATCATAAGCACCAAATATACTCTTTGGATAAACTATTGGTAAATGGACTGTTTTCTTCCAATCACCATTTTTGTGGTACATTTTGCCATGATGATAATGTTGAAGGTTCTAAAATAAGACCAATTTCTCTTCTTTCTTTCTTTTTTCTTTTTTTTTTGGAAGTCTGAAACTGTCTAACCCTGAAACACTCAAACATCCCTTCTGTTATCCAGGGAAACTCATTGCTTTAGTAATTTGTAATTTATAATTAATATCTGACATACGGCTTCACTTCTTGTCTTAAGTCTGTATTCATTTGTCAAAGGATGTTTTAATAAATCTACTTTCATACAAAAAATTTTCTGTATTGTTTAGAGCACGACTTACACCTAAAAAGGATAAAATCCTTGAAGGCAGAGTCTTATCCAACTGTACCTTTATTTTCTAAAACGATGTCATCTCAAAGTATATCAAGCAAGATAATCAATATTTGGCAAGTGTATCAAATTTTTCCCTACAATAAAATTCTGTGTTTTCTGCCCAAAATTAAGTCTCATTTCTGTGATACGTAACAAAGAGATATATCCCCTAAGTAATCCTAGAATCCTAAAATGGACATCCTCCTGCCTTTAGTCATTTTTTTGCTAACACTCCTGAATAACATATGCCTATATCTTAGCATGGCACATCAGCTTGACAGAATACTTTCTGAATCTTCCATCAGGTACAGTCATTTTCTAGAAGGAGATATTTCTCAGATGGATCTTGATCTTGGCATTCGCATGTTTTCTGATTCCTGGCATGACTGGTGAGGCCTTCTTAAGGAAATCTGTAACAACCATAGAAAGCAATAACTGTTAAGTATATACACATTAAGGTAACTACTAAGTAATGAAACTACTAATTAAATCCATGCTCAATGGGGGAATGGATCCTACTGCAGAGGCTAGGAGTTTTTTAACCTATAGAGATTCCCCCTATTAAACTTAGGTTTCATTTTCTCTGATAACATCTTAAGGTGCCCATGTGCACATCACAGGGCTTTCTCCACTTGTCTGCCTGCCCGCTGCTAGTGGCTGGGTGTCCTGAGTTTTCCTGCTGCCATTTTGGTACTTTCCTAGTACTAAGATGTCCTGTGATTCTGAGAAGCCATCATCAGGGCTCCCAGAGGGTCAGTGTATCTATCAGCAGCCTCAGTGAGTGTAAATGAAATGAACAAAGACAGTGCCCAATCCCCAGATTTGTCTGCAGCGTTAAATTATGAAAGGGTTCTAATAAGGCATCTGTTTAGGTTGACAAAGGTTTTCAGAGTATCAGAAGAAGCTCGGCTTGAATTTTTAGACAGCAAAGCTCTAGGAGCTGCAGAAGATGCCAAGAAGGACCTAGCTGTATGAGACAAAAGCAGTCCGAACAGAAACCAGATCGAAACACTTTTCATTCTATTAGATCATCAAATGTGAGAGACAGAGAAGTCTGGTGGTCACCTGTAACTTTCAAGTGTATGAAAATTAGCATATTCTCTCAAAATATGTTCTTGGTTCTTCTGTCTGGACTGGCTGAGAAAGTGTCTGCCCCAGAACATTCTGAGCCCAGGTGATGGCTCTATCAGGGATTGTAACTTTCATATACCTAGGATAAGAAAGCATATGCTGCTTCAAGCACTGTAATACAAATGTTCTAATTTAATGCGTGAGTGATTTTGATTCGGTCAATTATTATTCACATTGTTGGTCATGGCTAGTGCCTCAATGAGTCTTTTGAATCGAGTATGTTCATTCTGATGCCCCAGGTTTTGATTTCAGTCTGTACAGATACTCTTTTCACTCATTTTCCCATAAATATATCTTAACCACCCTAGTATCTCTTAATTCTGAGTGCTCCCTATTTTGTGGTTCAAGATCATCTCTGAAAAAGAATGAGGCACCCTACCTGACCCTCTGAATTTTATTACCGGCCCTGCTGTTAGCCAATCCGCTGCTGGTGCCTCAGTGAAGTGAAATGCTCACCCATCCCTGGGCTTTGATTCACCCACTGCCCGGAGTGATCCTACCTTCCATACAACATGGCTCTGGTGGTCTTTTCAGACCCAGTTCCAAGTTTAACTTTGAGGTAAAATCTTCCCTCGATTCTGCCAGTCGCAGGCAACCTCTTGATTCCAAATCTCCCTCCCCGGCACATCTAACTCTCTGGCACAGTGTTTGCCACGTTGTTGTTGTGCTGTTGTTGTTGTTGTTCTCTAGTGTGATTTGTGTGTGTGGCTGGCATCTGCCCTGTCCTTGAGGGTTGGATTCGTGTAGTAAGTGCTCAACAAACATGGCGTATAAATGAAAGAACTAGATCGTGGCAAGAAACCAATGATTAGTCCCCAGCTGGGTGATCCAGGGCAAACTGAATAACACGTCTATTAAATAGGAGCCCCCCTTTTCTAAAATGAGTGAATGGAGGATGTCATGTCTTCCCTGGAGCTCCAACGTTGGGTCATCTACCCCAGTGGAGAGTGGAATAGAGGCAGGCCCTGGGGAAATCAGGGTAGTTTATCTAACGCTTTGTCTTCCTACAGCCTTTGCCCTTGGGAGTATCATTCTGATAGGATGTGCCAGGCGCAGCAGCCTTGCTATCCAACTGTAAGAACTGGTACTTGAGGTAGCTAGTCACCTCCCTGTCATCCAGTAGAAATCATAAGGGATTTAACCCAGATAATGTAGTTCTGTTTTGTTTTCCTTATATGATCCACGTTAGCGTGGAAAAGCCGCTCAACCGCCATTTGCCTCATTTCAAAAATTTGTCAAGTAGGGACCATAAGGTCAAGCACACGGATTTCCTAAAGGATTTAATTAAACCAGCAAGCATGAGGCAGTGTACTGGACATTAACTGTGAGGTCACGGGAGCCAATGTCCCGGTGAAGATCAAGGATCTGCAAACTCCTGTGTGATCTTGGGAAAGTCACTTAACCTGTCTGTGTCTTAGATTTCTGTGTACAGAGAGGATCACCATAGACATCTGATCAAATGCTTCCAAGGATTGAAAGAGTTAACCCTTAATTGAAAGGTTTGGAACACGTGAGAAGTCTCAATAAGTATTAGGTCTGTTCATTAATTACTCAATACTTAGTTCATTTCACTTTACTTGGCAGGCTTTCCTGTCCATTCATTCAGGGATGAGAGGAGGGTTAAACCAAGAAGACAGGGGTGCCTGGGTGGCTTAGTCGGTTAAGTGTCCGACTTCGGCTCAGGTCATGATCTCACAGTCCGTGAGTTCGAGCCCCGCGTCGGGCTCTGTGCTGACAGCTCAGAGCCTGGAGCCTGCTTCGGATTCTGTGTCTCCCCCTCTCTCTGACCCTCCCCCGTTCATGCTCTGTCTCTCTCTGTCTCAAAAATAAATAAACATTAAAAAAAAAAAACCAAGAAGACAAAACCCTCTTACTGTGGTGCACAGACTTTCCTCTCCTGACCTTTAAAATTTTCTCGAAGCAAACTGGAAATTCTAGTTCATTGCCTCAACCTTACCATGTTTTCCATGCTATATTTGCCAGTCTTGTCTTTTGTTGAATAATAGGCCTGGAGACCAAAATTTCATGGTCTTTGATTGACAAAGTGCATATGTCAAAAAAAAAAAAAAAAAGAAAAAGAGCGCTGGAGTTGATATTTGAAAGACACTTAAAAACGAAAAACAATAAAAATTCTTTTATGATTAGTCTAATCTCACCTAACATGTTTTCCAATTTCTAGGGTTAAATGAGGAGGAAAGTGTCGAGTGTTAAAACAAAGGCAGAATTTGCTTAACCTTTCTGCTGTGGACAAAAGAATCCAACGGAAATAAAAGCATTCAACTAAGAATAATTGCTCTAGCAGAAACTTTGTTTTTTTGGAGAGAAGGACAAACTGAGGGTTGATGGGGGTGGGTGATGGGTATTGAGGAGGGCACCTTTTGGGATGAGCACTGGGCGTTGTATGGAAACCAATTTGACAATAAACTTCATATATTGAAAAAAAAAGAATCAGAAAAACAAACAATGAAGAAAAAAAAAGGAAATCATATTTGAACCCAAACTTCGAAGTGAACATCAAGCATAATTGGGGACCATTCGTCTTGGAATTGTATCAATCAGAGCTGCTACTTTTTACTGAGCTCCTTACCGCCCTCTTGATGCTTAACATGCACTATCTTACCTCCCATCGACATAGCTACTCTCCTTTCCAGTACGGACAGTAATTACAATGAAGTGAGGACCCCACATTTCATTCCATTGGAGCTCATCAATTAAGATGCCGACAGTATGGCCTTCTATGTCTACTCTACCCAATGGCATCTCCCACCCACTTTTCTTCCCTCCACTTGTTACCACTTGACATCACAATATATACGCATTTGTTCATTTGCTGCTAACGTCCCCTGCTACCTAGTCCTTAAGTTCTGGGAGGGCAGGTGTTTCCTCTGTTTGGTTTACCACTGTGATGGCAGACCACAGAACAGTAGAGGTTCCACAACTCTTTGCGTCATAAAAACATGGAGCTCTGAGGGATCAAATCACTTATCTCAACCAGATTGCCCAATTAATAGGGTAGAAAAGCAGGATTCAGACACAGGTCGGCATTACAGTGAGGGCAGTTCCCACCAGCATGCCGTATCACTGCTCATATTTCCAAATTACTGTTTCCTGTCGCTCACATTGACAGAGGGAAATCCCATGTCCCCTACTCACACCCCCCCCCAGGGTCATGGCCAACACAATAGCAGAAATAAATGGAAGGCCTAATCTATCCCCAGAGCCAAGAACACCGTCTAGGATGCTGTAAAGCGAATGCTGCATAAGAGGGACTTTTTAACAGGAAATGTGATTGATTCATCTCGAACTTACTAATTGCATTTTAGAGAGAGAGTGTACACATGCCACTTCTCAGGAAGCTCAGAGGAAAAAGGGAAGGGAAAGAAAGAACATTAAAAAGAAGAGTATGCCGTTCATGTTGACTAATGAAGGCATCTCTATCTTATGTGACCACCTTTTCATGTGTTTCTTTTTAAACTGCAATCAATGAAAAGGACAGACATTCTCAGTATTAATGGACATTTGATTAGGCAGAAGTATGCCTTCCCCATGCTAATGATCAGTAATGTTCCTCTGTATGTGAATTTCATTGCCCTGAGAAAAATACCTCTTTCATTTGCATGATTTAAAAATCCCTCTCAATCAGCTGGCATTAATTCAGTTAATATTTTTAACTCAAAAGATAGTTCAGTATAATGGTGAATGTCTTTTCCCAAAATTGCTTTGAATTTCCAAGTGTGATACCTTGAAAATTGGGATCTCTATAGACTTTGATGATTACACGACTTTAATGGCAAAAGGATTTCTACCCCCACCTCATTGCTTTCTGTTCTGATCCTTTTCTCAAAATTGCTCACACCTAAGCCCAGTTGGAGCCCAGGTGCCATTTCTGTAACTTAACTAGCAGCTGCGTCTTTTAAATCATTGCCCATCCATTGAAAAGGGGGCATTTTAAATACATTTTTCAATAAAGAGGATATGTCTAGCAGCTGTATAGGAGCTGATCTCATACCTTCTCTTTTATCTCATATAACACTCACCACAGACCAACATAATGATCCTCATCCATGAGAATTTGTAATTCATTCTAGCCCCAGAGTGGGAAAATTCGGTGAAAGCAATGATCCTTCAAAATGTTATTTCTTTTCTTTCATTCATATATGAAACACTGAAACTTCATGGCTAGCCGTTGTGAGTGAAGGTATAAGAAATGAAGTAAAAACAGTCCTTAAAATTGGAAAGAGGAGACTGGCATGCAAAACAAAATAAGTGAGGATTCAAACTAATTCGTAATCACACCTTCTGTTTATTCTCCACAGTGAACTTTCAGAGAAAAATAGTATCTCACGCATTTTGCATATTGGTGCTCAACTTCCCGCCCCAATCAGCTTCCTGTACTTTAATACGATCTGGTCCAAGCTTTGAGATGGGAACGTAGTCCTTCTGGTAGAGAATGGTCCCACGTTTTCAGGAAGTCATAAATCCTCACTTGAAAGGGAAGATGAGGCGAAGTGACTATTAGTTGTGTTTTTGTGCTTACTACATGAGATTACAGGTTTCTTTCTGCAGTGCTCTTATTATTCTTTGCATTTGCTGTGTCCATGGATTCACTCTAAGAAGTGAGTCTGTATCTTTGCAGCTGACAATAGCATGAGGAATGATTCGATAAATAATACAAATAACGCAAGGCAGGATGCTAATTAGGATCAAGCAGAAGTCCAGATTAAGTGCTATAACATTTCGGGGATAGACTGATCACACGCTCTTGGAGGAATTGAATAGATTTCCAGAAGAGAAGCGTTGGCTGTGCCTTCTTATGCGGGACGGAGGCAAGCACTGAAGAAGCGGTCAGGCATTATAAATAGTGGTTGTGCCATGAACCAGGCTCTGAGTTGGAGAAGCGTGGAGAACGTTCTGAGAGGGGCAAATACATCTCATTTGCTGTGGAATGAAATGATCATCAGGGTTTACTGGCAGAGAGACTATATGGGAATTTGGGGTTGGATCAAGGAAACCTGTAATTCAGGACGGCTTCTTGAAGCTCTAAATACACAGAGGACTTTATGTCAAGCAAATTCTTTTGAGACTAAATGATAATACGGCTATTTTATTTTTATTTAAAACCCATGTATTTGATACCAGTGATATATCTAACACTGAACGCTCCCAATGTGCAAAGGAATCTACATAAATTACTGTATTTAATTCTTACAATAATGCTGTCTGCTGGGTATTATCATTGCCGTTTTGGAAGAGAAAAAAATTAAAACCCACTGAGTAAGGAATCTTTCATAAGGTTGCAGGTCTCAAAACTGGCAAACCAACGTTGGGCCCAAGCCATCTGACACAAATACTTGCCTCTTACCACGTCATGCCCCGTGGGTAAGTGGTTTGCCCCAGGGGTTCAGAGCAAGTGCAGGGAATGGAATTGCGCGTTTGTAAGTCATTCATTTAAATGATATAAACAAGGAAGGTAGAAAAAAATTAAACTATTAAGGAACTATCTTATTACCATCTACATCTTTCTCCCAACTTAGACATCTTTCACCCCCCTCAGGATCTTTTTCTTAGAAGGCTATCCCTGACTCCGGAAAGGTGGAAGGAATAAACAGCAGAGGATCATGGGACTGTGACACCAACCATCACCACCACCACCTTGTGATTTATGTCAGTGAGACTTATGCAGAGGGGGGAAAAAATCTTTGCATTAGAAGGATGGTTTCTACACTTCTAAAAATATTTTCAGACATGGCAGCTACCAACCATGTATCAGACAAGCGGAGGATAAAATCCTTCTGTTGGCCTAAAAAGCATTAAATGTTCTGCTCAAAGCTCTTTGGTAAATACTCTTCTGGGAATGCAGTTCCTATAAGCTGCCGTTATGAATTCAATAAGACCATGTGAGGGTAGGGATGCGGAACCCAGCCTCCGGTATTCAAGGTTCCATCTTACCTGCATTGGCTCTGTTTCCCTCCCTTGCCTCTGCTGCCACTGTCTCTCTCTCTCTCTCTCTCTCTCTCTCTCTCTCTCTCTGTGTATTTGTGTGTGTGTGTGTGTGTGTGTGTGTGCGTGCATGTGTGTCTAACGTTTACTTTGTAAACATTACCTCTTCTAAAATGCTAGGAATCCGAAAACTAACAGTGTTCAAAATGAAATTAAATCAGTGGTTTATATAGAATAATGTCATAATATTTTCCATACTATTTTCCCTTGCCTTATTAATATAACCATCAGTCTATTAGCTTTAACTGCTGCTGAAGACTGAGCAGATGTCTTCAATGAATACTTCCATCCATAATTACCCCTTATTTTTTTTTTCTGAGAAGTTCAGCTAATTCGTATCCTACCAATGTATATGAAAAGTTTAAATGACTTCTCCCCAAATGCATTACCTTTTTCTTATCTACATTAAATTCCATCTGTCATTATGTTGCAGAGTCTTACACTTTGATTAGATCCTTCTGGAGTTTTTAACAATCCTTGCTAGTTTTTTACTAACCTAAATAATCTCACGGCATTTTATAGAAGAACTTTTTACCAGTTATGACTTTTTGCCAGCCTTGCCTTTGTATGGATTTGCTATTAGAATTGTGTATGCATAGAAATGCGCTAAGTGTGATGTGTCAGCAATGAAAAAGCATAGGCACTTAAAGCAAAGACAAACAAAAAAACACAAAAAAGAGATAGGATTGAGTCTGGAAACCTTTCACTGCCTTTTTGTGCAGTGTTAACATATATGTGTTTCTGAAATGAAATTCATTAATCGCAACTAAAGGAATCAGAACTCATTGGCAATTGTGTCTTCTTCCAAAAATTGTGAGTATGTGACGAGCTTACTCTCTGTGTTTCCCAAATCAATGGAAATCATTTTGATCAGAAAAACATCTGTTCCTTATCCTTATTCTTCAGAGGTGGTTTAAGTAAAACTATTTGCCATTATACTATGTCCCACTACGAGGAATAACAGGTCTGATTTCTAAAGCACAAATTGGTTGTCTAGCGAGTAAGAACTCCTAAATAGGCGTTTCAAGGAACATGGGGAATTTCTTGTTTTAACTCAAGTTAGAAATGAAAAGGTATCTCGTTCATTTACTTCCACGTTTTAGGATTATTTTTCTACTTTCCGAGCAGAATCACTAAATCCAAACAGAATAGCTTCTTAAAGCGGGAAGCATCTAAAGGTCATATGTCTTAACCATCAACTCAATGAAGCCTTCTCTTCTGCTTCCTCGTTATTTGGAAGTAGTAAGTGAATCCCCACTCTTTCTTAGGACCGAGAATATTAACATGAACAAAACAGACATGGTCCTTGCCCTTCTGAAGCATCCTTGACAAGTGACCCTATCACTGGACTGGAGTTCTTCCATTCTTAGGGAATAATTAAATACAGTTTCTTAAGGGCTAATTATTTCAGGCATTATGCTAAGTAATTTGTCTAAGTTACCTAATTGAATATTTATTAATATTCTATACAGACACTATTCCCATTTTAAGGATGAGGAAGTTATTAAAGTTTGGATAATTCATGGTCAAGCTCAAGGTAATACTGCCAGCCAATGAATGAACTGGAACTGGGATCCAGATATCTCCCAATTCCAAAGCCCTTGGTCTAAGTTGTTCATTCCTTTTGGACACCAATTGTTGCTAAGCATTCTATTTTACATTAATCTGCAGTCACATTCTTGGAAACTTTGAGCCATATGTCATGGGTCTGCCATGTGAAATTACAAAAACTCATTTCTGTTTCATACAGAAATGTCTTAAATCTTAGAAGAAGGTTTTCAAATTTATCCGATTTCTTCTCTCTGCAAACTTGCTTCTCCCATAAGCTAGTAATTTCAGATTTCTTAGCATTATGACCAAATTTCTCCGGACTTACACTTTTGTTCTGCTTTCCTTCTTGCAATGTGTCACCAAGAACTAGACACGCTTGTATGCTTGTATCCTGCTTAGCAGTTTATTATCTCATTTGGTGCCCATGAAACTATTAAGTTGTAGATTATTCTCACCGGCAATGAAGAAACCAAGTGGTGTTGAAATCAAGACATTGGAGAGTCAGGACGCACAGCAAGTAGAGGAAAGATAACTATGGCAAACCAAACCAAGTTTTCTGGAGTCCACTGGATCAATTACAAAAATAATTTTCCTAAGGACACCTGGGTGGATCAGTCAGTTCGGCATCCAACTCCAGCTCAGATCAGGATCTTGCAGTTGGTCGGTTTGAGCTTTGCATGTGCTGACAGCTCAGAGCCTGGATCCTGCTTTGGATTCTCTCTCTCTCTCTCTCTCTCTCCCTCTCTCTCTATCTATCTATCTATGCCCCCTCCTCACTCATATCCATATTCCCTCTCTCCCTCTCTCTCTCTCTCCCTCCCTCTCTCTCTTCCTCTCTCTGTCTCCCTCCCTGTCTCTATCAAAAATAAATAAACTTAAATTTTCTTTAAATAAAACATAATAAAAATAATTATTCTACATACAATGACAGTGAACATGTCTTATTGACTGATATTTGAACACTGATACTTGAAATCTAAAACACGATCTAAATTAACTTCAATAAAAATGAGCATTTACTTTCTCTGGAAATATGTGCCTCACCTATAGTTTTGTTTACCACTAAGCATACTAATCTTCCTTTGAGAATACTGTTCTGGGTGACTAACTTCTCAGACCTAACAAGAATAATCTGTTTTCACATGAAGACAAGATCAACTACAAGCTTAGAATGCCTTTGGGAGCAATATATACAAAGCTATGCCACGGGGACAGGAGAATAGAGGGACATACAGATAAAACAGCTTTGGGACAGAACAAAAAGAAGGAGAGGCTGTGACAAAGATTTTATAAGGCTTGAGAGATTTACACAAGGAAAAAAAGAAGATGACACTGGTCCCAGGTAACACGCTCCTAACGACACTCAGTGAGTGTGTGCCTGTGTCTGTACGTGCTCATTCAACAAGATTTGAGCGAGTTTTGTGAATCATCAGGTCCTGCTGTATGCTCTGTGTTGAGAATACAACTGGCATGACGTCCTCTGCCTTTAAAGAATGTTTAAATTAGATCCATGTTTTCATTAGATCCAAAATTATATATATACATTTACACACACATTATACGTGTGTGTGTGTGTGTGTGTGTGTGTGTGTGTATATATATATATATATCTCATATATACATGTATATATATATATACATATATATATATATATATTGCTGGATTAAGGTCAAGTTGTTCTTAGCAAGATCCCTTTCTCTCACCTTGAGGAAAGGCTCTACCCACCCTGCAGCAACTGACACCAAGCAAAATGAGGACCACAATTTGCTGTGTCCCAGAGATGCTTCAAACCACACACGTACCCGTGGAAGGAGTTGGTGCAAGAGTGGTTTTATATGATATTTTTTTTCAGGGTCTTTTCACAGGGGGCACTTCAGACAAGCCCATTATTCTGATTGATATTCCTTGCTGCTATTATAACGCACAGATCATTATAACCATTTAGAAGTCTACAGAGGAGCTTATGTAGACCAAACAATAAAACAAAACCCGTTCCTCAAGACCGGTATTAGGGTCGGTCCAAGTCAAGTTGCAAGTGACAGCTAAGGGAAATGCCCTCAGGAACGAAATCCTCCTGGACTCTCCACTTCCTCCCATGGCTCAGATAATCAGCTGGAGAACGACCTTTAAGTTATTGGTGCCACCAACCATGACCCTTCTCAAGAAGACCCTTTGCAAAAATGCATTATAGTTGATAACATTAGAAGACAGTTGGTTACCTACTGGTCTGTTCCTTTCATGGTTTTTAAAAATGCTAGCTTCTCTGGAAGGTTTTCTTGAATATGCGCATGTTTGTGAACCATGCTGGGGTCAATAGCTTCCCTTTGGTAGGCCGTTATTATTCTCTAGACCGGGTCACAAATCTGTTACCAAAAAACTCACCTCGATATTTTGCTGAGATGAGTATAATCTATTCCCCCAAGCGCCTTTCAAGACATGCTTGAACGAGCCCCCTGCTCTAACTACCGTATCCTGCTGCAGAATACGACATAGCTTGTTTACAATGCCTTCCTATAACCAACTCATAACATTTTAATTTAATGGGATTTCTAACTCATGTTTCAATTAAAAGTAAAATTATTACGTTCCTTAGTTTGTGTGATTTTTTTGATAGAATAGTACATTTATATGGTAATTCTCCAAAGATCAACTTTATTTATCGGTAAGAAGCTATTCCAAGATTGTTGTATATTTTCTTTGCT
Source organism: Panthera tigris (assembly GCF_018350195.1). Classification (NCBI taxonomy): domain Eukaryota; kingdom Metazoa; phylum Chordata; class Mammalia; order Carnivora; family Felidae; genus Panthera; species Panthera tigris. Next base: position 55,787,404 of record NC_056662.1, on the reverse strand, counting down.
TCTGAAATGTTATCACATTTAATTGCCTGATCTTATTTGGGTTGCAATCATAGTCATTAATTAGTAGGAAGGTGAGGGACAGCATCATATCTAACTATCTGTTATGGCTGCTTTAATGAGGAAAATACCTGCCATCATTTTAAAGGCATCCTGTATACTTCACAAATACAGCTTGCTGTAACGTTCTCATTTAGGCTGTGAACATCAAAGGAAATTGGTGTCAGGTGTGAACAGAAGCTGTTGAATATATCTGCTGAAGAAACTGAGTAGTATGTCTGGGTAGGAGAGATGAAGGGCAGCTTATAACATTAACGAAACTACAGGTAATTAGTGTAAACTTTCAATGGTTGGTATGTCTGGGGAATAAAAAAAAAAGTGATTTGTATATGTTGCCCTTATAAAAACCACAAAGGTTTAAAGTATTTCTATTGCCTTTATTTTCTACTTCTATAAAAGGGTGGGGAATTTTAAGAAGTGAACAGTGAAAACTAATAGAGACAATGGTTTAGAAGCAAAAGAAAACTGTGTTTTGTACTTGTAATCAAAATAGCAACTTCTGAGTTTTAGGTACCCCTTTTACTCAAAGAAGCAAAGGGAAAAATAAATGGCTGATTAATCAATAACATGAATGGCTTGGAAGAGAATCTCTTTTAGCGCAAATCTAGGTACTCTGAATCTGCAAGATTTTTGAATGAATTTTTTAAAAACTAAATTTAGTCATGGTGCGTGTGTAGGCAATGTGCCAAATAATACTTACATTCCCCAAAAGGTGTTACAATGCATTAGACAAAAAAAATAAGCTTCTTGAATCAACAGCAAACTACAGAGGGACATGATACACTGTAGCAACTTTCAGGAATTCTTGCAAGTGTCACTTCCTACCCCCAGGGATGAAATCGTCATTCCCAGATTGATCCTTAGAAACAATGTCATTGATAATAGCATGGTGTTTTCTTTGGCTTTGAAAGGGTAGATTTCCAATTCTAACCCCTCTCTTTCATGTTCTGAAGTTCCTCATCCTTCACCTTCTTTTTTCAAACGTAGCTATTGGGGTGTGCAGATGTTTTCTAGAAATAAGTTTCCAAGAAGGGATGTTCCTCTGTGCCTCATACAATATTTTCTATTACGAGTAAGTGATTTTTAGTCGTCATGCTTATGACATAATATTATTCTTTTTTTTTAAGTTTCTTTATTTTTTGAGAGAAAGAGCATGCATGGGGGACAGGCAGAGAGAGAGGGAGACACAGAATCGGAAGCAGGCTCCAGGCACTGAGCTGTCAGCACAGAGCCCAACAGGGAGTTTGAACTCATGGACCATGAGATCATGACCTGAGCTGAAATAGGACGCTTAACTGACTGAGCCCCCAGGTGCCCCAATATTTTCTTTATTTACACACATCGGTCAGTTACTTGTAGATTTGGATGATTAGATCCAATTTTCTCAGTAACAGCTTTTGTCTCTGTAGGACCAGATCAATGAAATTGACAAGCCTTAGTCTTACTTAAAATTCTGCTACTCCACATACTGAATGCTTCAACACTTGCTTGTAGGATTATAGCTTATCTGTTCCACTATTCCTTCGTGAAATGATGGTTGTAGCGTCCACTTTCCTAATTTTTAAAAATATATTTTCTAACTGTGTAAATAAAGTAAGTCACAATCTTATATGCCCACAAGTGCTCTAAATCTATACTGCTCAATATAGTAGTCTTAGACACATGTAGCTACTTAAAATTTAATTGTAATTAATTAAAATTAAATTTAATTAAAAATTATTTCCTCGGGTGCACAAGCCACATTTCAAGTGCTCAGTGACCATGTATTTTATACGCCATTTTTAACATCACAAGAAGTTCTTGAGCTGGCTTAGGTGATGCAAACCTTTACCATCTCTTGAGACAACTACATTAATCATATCTTCAAAAGCATCCCATCTAGGGCAGAATAACTTGTCTAAGATATAAAACTTGCAGATGTCAGAGATTTGATCCACTTACTTAAAATTCTAAAGACTTTGAAGTATAACATTCTGAGATAACTAACCATTATTTCTTTTTCTTTTTTTTTTTTAATTAGTTAAGATCTTTCATATGGCAAAAACCTTTATCCAGCCTGAAGTAGTAATTAAATATAGGTATGCATCTTAAGCCAGTAAGGAATATTGCACATGGTCTGGTCTAACTGGTTGTAGAAGGACACCAAATTTTCTACTGTATGCTTAGTTCAGTTGGCCTGAGTGGCTTGAGGTATTCTGACATCAGTCTTCCTGGTTTCCGATCCCAGCTTTACCTCTTGCTAGGTATGTGAGTCAGAGTGGTCATTTCACTTCAATAAAGATTAGTTTCCTCATTTGTAAGATGGAGATAATAACATACTTACCTCTTAGGGTCGTACTGAGCGTTAAATATGTTCATATAAATAAAGCCTTTAGTGCAGGGACTATCGCATCATATATACGTATTGTCATAATGAATATGGCCATATTGATTACATTTTCATTATGCTTTTTATTGAAGGGTTGGATGATCTGCTTCTAGGCCTAATTATTTGGCTGTACCATATTTGAAACAAATGTTAACTAAAGAGTAGAAGTTAACTCATCATTACAGCACTTATGGGGCAAAACACTTTGAAGTGAAGCTGTCTTGTCCCCTTCTTCAGCTCAATGTACCTGTGGCTACGACATGATCCTGGTGTGAACATTCCAGTGCAAAAGGGAGGCCAGATGCATAGTGGTTGAAGGCCATAGAGTCAGTCAAACCTGGGTTTAAACCCAAGTTCTATCCCTAACACCTCTTTATTATTGGATACAATATTTACCTACTCTAAGCCTCAGGGACTTTATATAGTAGGAAGACCAAATTAATTCTTATCTCAATGGATTGCCATTTGGGGGATTCCATATGTACTTAGCACAATTCCTGGCATATTGTAATTATTCGATTTGCTATAATTGCTATATTACTGATTTCACATCAGACTGTAAGTCTAGAAACTTCAGCCTGAAGACCCTTTATCCATTCAATTATTCATGGAACACATATTTGTTGATATCCCAGATGGAATGCTCCTATACAAGGAGGAACAAGTCAAGCCCTTGGGGATAGAGCAGGGAACAAGAGAATCCTAGCTTCCTCTCTTGGTTCTTATTTTACCATCAGCAGATAGTGGACTAGATTTGGAGAAATCACATAATGGTAGTTTCCATGCAGAAAATTTGAATGGGATAATATAATAGAGATGTCGAAGAGCTACTTTAAGTTGGAAGGTCAACAATGCCCTCTCTGAGGTGACACTAAGTTATAATACAAGTCGGGGCGCCTGGGGGGCTCGGTCGGTTAAGCGTCTGACTTCGGCTCAGGTCATGATCTCACGGTCCGTGAGTTTGAGCCCCGCGTCAGGCTCTGTGCTGACAGCTCAGAGCCTGGAGCCTGTTTCAGATTCTGTGTCTCCCTCTCTCTCTGCCCCTCCCCTGTTCATGCTCTGTCTCTCTGTCTCAAAAATAAATAAATGTTAAAAAAATTAAAAAAAATAAAGTTATAATACAAGTAATAAAAAAAAGTCATACAAAGTATTCCGTTATATACCCAGAACCACTGGTTTATTAAATTAGCTTTGTTGATCTCCCATTCTCCACTTCCTTGATGTTTAACATAGCTGGGATTTTGAGAAATAGAGCTTTGGCTATTATTTAGAATGGAGGCCTGTGTAAACTTTCCTAAACCAATATAATGATCTTTATTATAGCTTTGATTCTCCAGGAGCGATACAAAGGCCAGCTTTATGCATGAAAATAGGAATACTGTATACTCCCTGAAACTTTATTCGTGTTTAAGGCCCAATTAACAGGCCAACTTCTCCCATCACCATTCATGTAAAATGGCTATAACTAGAGACTCAAATCCTAATCTTATGAGACATTAATTCACCAATTTACACTGTCATTTGTTCCTTGATTAAAGTTCTCCACCATCTTGATTTCTGTCACACTTTATGCTTTTTGTTTTCCTACCCCTCTTTTTGTCTCTTCCTAGTTCTCAGGCATCCTACAACCTTCCTAGTTCCAATTACTGTCTGAAGGTTGACAACTCAAATATACAACTCCAGCCCCAGACACTTCTCTGAGTTTGAGAATCATATCCAATGGTTTCCAATTGGATATTGCACAAGAACACCAGCTTCCCCACAAGTTGAACTCCTCTTCACTCCCCTCCCAAGCACACTCACCTCCCTCTCCCAAGCATGTTTACCCCACACCCCCAACCACTCTTGCCTCCTATTCACAGTCATGCTCATCTCCTACCCTCAACCACTCTTACCTCCTATCCCCAACCATGATCACCTTCCACCCCCAACCACACTCTTCTTGAGTGTGCTTGCTCTCTCAGGGAATGGCATCCTCATGCCCCCAGTCTCCCAAGTTAGAAACATGATCTCATCTTACCCATTGTCCCTCTTTCTAGTGTCATGTAATCAGCTTCAACCCAAACTCTCAAAACTAAACATAGCTGGTGAGTATATTCCTCATGCAAATTTACGTGAGTGATGCAGACATACCTGGTGAGGATGTTCCTCACGTAAATTCCTGCACGCAATTTAAATGAGCACTTAAATAAGCACATTTCAGAGGTACCTCTAAATACCTCTGTACCAGAGATGCGTGGAATATTCTGAGGCAGATTCAACTTCGATGGTCCCTTAATAGACTGTTTCTTTATTTCACTTTTAATGTGGCAGTAGGAAAGTTCACAATCACTGGTAGCTTATGATAGTTTACAGCTATTCCTCCATACCTGCAGTTTTTCTCATAGAAAGGCCTGTAGATTTGGGGAGGAACACATAATTTATTTAAGCCTGAAAATGGAAAAAATGTGAGTACAAATATGGAAAATATAAAAGATGAAATGTGTTGGGACAATGTGTCCTGGGGAACAGATGGCTGTTGGAGGAGGGAGATGATTAAATAACTGTCCTCAAAGAAAAGGAGAGTCTATAATAGGAAGGCTCTATATAAATCTTCCCAGAAAGCTAGGGAAGAGAAATTCAAACTAGGTGTTGAACGGAATGTATTTGTTTCTTTTGCTTTTCTGGAGCCCAGAGCCTTTGGCTAAGTGTATATTTCCTGTACTTCAGTTTCTTTTGTTCATTCGTCTGAGAAAAACCAAACATTGGTAAGACACTTCTAAATAGCTTACTCCTCTCAGGCCAAAGAGCTTCCATGTTTCTAAAACTTGTTCTCATTTACTTCATCCCTTTCATGACTTCTCATTATTCCTTAGACTTTTTCCTTTTCAATTAAGAAATCAAATAGTGTAGGGGTGCCTGGGTGGCTCCGTTGGTTAAGCATCAGATTCTTGGTTCTGGCTCCGGTCATGATCCCATGGTTCATGGGTTCGAGCCCCATATCAGGCTCTGAACTGACAGCATGGATCCTGCTTGGGATTCTCTCTCATCTCTCTCTCTCTCTCTCCGCCTCTAACCACTCTCAAAATAAATAAGCATTTTTTAAAAATTTTAGAAAGAAATCAAATCGTGTAATCACTTTCGTCTTTGCCAATAAATTGTTCCCTTATATTGCCCGTGTAACAAACCTAGTTGCCTATAATAGTAGCAAACCCAGCACAGAAATATTCCAAATGGCCCAATTGTTGCGGCCGCCTGGCTGGTTCAGCGGGAAGAGCACGTGACTCTTGATCTCGGGGTCATGAGTTCGAGCCCTGTGTAGCATGTAGAAGTTATTGAATAAATAAACTTAATTTAATTTTTTTTAAAAAAAAGACCCAACCATGAAACCTTGTTAATTTCAAGGCGCATCTAAATCCCACCTTAGAAACCCAGCCAAATGTAACAGGAAAAAAAAAAAAAAAGAAATTGATTAATCATCAACCAGCCACACATTTTAAATGAATCAGAATGTATTTTAAATGTTCACCATTCTGGATATGTAGGGGGATTCTAAGAAAAGCGAGAGCCGCACCTCTCTGCCAGTGCAACATTTCCTCTATGAAGTTAAACAATAGAAGAGGCCTCCCAACGTCTTTCCATGTGTTCATCCCGGCGACCTGCGTGAGTGTGCAGTAATTAAGCAATCTGAAACAGCGACTGACCCAGAGAGAAAGCCACTGCATTCGAGGGAAGTCCTTGAAATGTCTTCATCATTATCCAGCCGGTTTTCTTTATCTCTCTGAGACCAGCACAAGTCCAGATCCTCTCTTTTCCCAGAATGGTTTCTGCAAATAGAAATGGTTAATCTTAAATGCGTCCGCACAAACAATCCACCACAAAAGCACAGTGGCTACGCAGTGTCCTGTGGTAAATGCCTAAGGGCACAAAATGAGGGAGCTTGAGAGCCAGAGTGAAAGAAATGGAGTAATTAACCCGAGTCTGGCTGAGGGTGGACCAAAAGAAAAGTTGGAAGAGATGTTTGGTTCCTTTTATTTTTTAAGGTCAAAAACATAACCAGCATTTGAAAGGACATGAAGACGCAGTACCAGAGGGACCACACGGACCAAATGTGTGTCACTTAATGTCATCAGCCATCAGAGCTGGGATAAAATTAAGAGCGCCTTCTGTGATTGATAACTCGCGTCTCAGGCATGGCAGGTGCGACAATGCCCAGGTTCCGGGGCGCGGGAAACAGGGCTGAGATCACTTTGCAGGGATCCCTTTTGAACGACCCTCTTAGGGGTTTTAAGGAGTTTCTGAAATTTGTGACATTTGAAAAAAATAAAAACACATGACTCAGTTGCTAATTGAGTGAGGTGATATAAGAGAGCACTGCTGATTTTGCCAGCAGCCGTAAGACCCTCCTCACAGTCAAGTGTAACTGAACTGTGACCAAGCCATGGCCAGAAATCAGGGCTGGGAGAAGGGCATTCCCCCCGCAGCACAGTGAGCGGGGTGCAGCTTTGCTGTCTGAAACAGGCAAGGCTTTACACAGACTCTCATCACGTCTCCGTGGCTTTTCTACAAAGACAGACACTCGCACGCTCGCCACATACACGCCATTTATTTTCATAACCTAAGAAGGCATTTCTTCCCGAAGGAAGGTGAAACGGCCAAAGGGGTTCTGGGATCGTGACCATTTTACATGTATTGATTGATTGATCCTTATTGTCTTAGTGCATTATAAATCCAATTTAAAAGAATTTTGTGAAAAACAGAAGTTGCTTTGCTGCATGTGTTGGGTGATAAAGGTCTTTATCGTTTAGAATACAACCTGATAATCAGCAGAATCCGGACTGTGATTCAATTTGGGACACTATATATTTAAAAAACAAACAAAACAAATTCAAGCGTGTTTTCCAATCAGGTAAAATATTGGAAATATTCACTCTCTGTGAATACTAGTAGAACTTAATCTGCATACAATTTATTCAATCAGCCGTTCACTTAACAGAGTTTTTGAGGACCCACTTCTGTCTGAGGCGTTGAGATTGGAAATCTGGAAGGGGGACGAGTCAAGGGATGTTTCCCACAGGCCAGATGGGACAAACGTCATTTCTCTTGATCGTCATATTTTACTAATTTCATGTGATCTCTCTTCTATGGAAAAGTAAACAGAGATTCAAGCTAACCTGCCCAAGGTCAGGAAGCTGGGAAATGGTCAAAGGGGAATTTGGATTCGGTTCTCTCTGATAGGAACAGTCCTTCTGCATGCTAGTCACTCACTGTCCCACCTACACCCAATGGTAACAGAGGGATTCAAACTCCACCGACTCAGAAAAGGATCAAAGTTTAGTTTACAGGATCATTCTGGCATTCTGAGGGGAAAGCCAAGCAACCACCTGTTCATTTACAATATGGCAGTTTCGGAACACCTGGGTGGTTCAGCCGGTTAAGCGTTCGACTCTTGGTTTCAGCTCAGTTGCAAGTTCGAGCCCCGAGTCTTGGGAGTCTCTCTCCCTCTCTCTCTGCTGTTCCTATGCTCGCTCTCTCTCTCTCTCTCTCTCAAAAGTAAATAGACATAAAAAATAAAATATGGTAGTTTAACTATAGCTTTGTTTCCTCTATAAGTCTCCATTTGTGAAGGGTATTTTTTCCTTTTCCTGAACACGTGCTCTGCTTTTATGTACTTATTTATTTATCCGTTTACTGATGAACTTAATTAAATATCTTACTTCAAAAGTGATTTGACCCAACAATTTTTATGTGTATTTTTTCCTCTTTACTTATTTTTGAGAAGGAGACAGCATGAACAGGGGAGGAGCAGAGAGAGAGGGAGACGCAGAATCCCAAGCAGGCTCCAAGCTCTGAGCTGTCAGCACAGAGCCCGACGCGGGGCCCGAACCCACACACCGCGAGATCATGACCTGAGCCAAAGTCGGAAGCTCAACCTACAGAGCCACCCAGGTGCCCCTTAATGTATATTCTTATGCATATTTATCCACATGTATGTTTATATACATACACATCACACACACACACACACACACATATATCTCCTTAACAATATAATATTCACTAAATGTTAAACATGGTGGATCCCATGAAGAATACACACAACTTATCTGAGCTTCTGCGGTTATAAGACAAAATAAAAGAATAAGTGTTACTTTGGTAAAACTTCAACATTATCGTAGTATTTCTGCTACTAATACCTAAGAAAACCAGTATGACTCCTCAAGAAGTTCCTTTTCTTTCCTCATCAAAAGGTGCCCCCTTTCCTTGTCCAAAGCCCTAGGCAAATGGAATGTTCTGTCGCCCTTAGAGAACACAAGTGAAATATTTGCCACAAAGGAATGGGGGTCAAGGGGTTAGGGTGTGATGCTAATGACACCAAATGTAATTTCCGCACGAGCCTCTCTGCTTCTCTAAGAACAACAGATACCCTGCTCATTGCTTCCATCTTGGATATGTGTATCTTTAAACGCCTCGCCTATCTTTTCATCGACGTGAATCGTGTGGTCACAGGAAGATCAAGACGCTTTGCCGAAGATGCAATTCTAATGTCACTACGACAAAAAAACACTTTCAAACATATCGCCAACTGGGAAGGGGTCAACGATGGTGATTTTAAAACCTTTCCTCCAATTCCTGGACACTTCTCCCTTCAAACGGAGAAGGCTGATTCCTTTCTTCTTGAATATGGCCAACATTTTAGGGACTCAGCTTTAATTAATAGAATGCAGCAGAAGTGATGTGGTATGACTTCAGAGGTCAGGTTAGGAAAGGCTGCCACTCAGCTCTCCACCTTAGGACACATGTCCCTTGAAAGCAGCCACGGTGTGGTGAGGAAGCCCAGAAACTGTGGGAAGGTTAGATGTATGTGCTGTAGCCACAGCAGGGGCAGGAGTGCCTGCCCTGAGTTCACGACTGCAGGTGGGGGGCTGCCTGTGAGCCATCCCAGCTGAATCCAAAGGGAGCAGAGATGAGCGGTGACCGGGAGCCCGGGCCAAATTTCAGATTTGGTGAACAAATGAAATCTTGTTGCTGTTTTCTTCAGGTTTATTTGTTTCTTGTGAGAGAGTGTGAGAGAGAGAGAGAGAGCGCACGAGCAGGGGAGGGACAGAGAGAGAGAGGGAGAGAGGGAAGCCCAAGCAGGCTCTGTGCTGTAGGCACAGAGCCCAATGTGGGGCTTGATCTCACAAAGCGGGACATCATGGCCTGAGCTGGCATCGATAGTGGGACGTTTTCAGCCAGGGGCCCCAAGTATGGTTATTTCTTAAGCCACTGAGGTCAGGATGATTTGCGACTTAGAAACAGAGAAGGAAACAGTCGGTAGCCCTAATTTCCACGATCCAATGGAAAGGAGGTATTATTTCCTCCTCCTTCCATGGTGTATTCTGTTTGCAGAGACAAGGGTTTTCTTCAGGAACAAGGATGAACCTTCTGACCTGAATCCCCTGCGCAGTGTGCACGTTGGCAAGGATGTTAGACACCTATGATCATTCATACGCTGACATCAGCAGGGCCCTCACTGGGTTCCTGATCGTGCTGTTCCTCTTCGCTGAGACGTGTGGCCATAGTTTCAAAACTGGAAATGAACGTACATTGTCTAACAGAGACAGGACCTACATAATAACATGAAATCATAATTCGTTGTACATTGAACAGATACAATGGAAAGAACAGGAGTGGCAAAACTACTTCTTAGGTTTTTCCAGGCCTGGCCTAACAACGTAGCACAAGCTGGGCGGCGTAAAGAACGGGATGTTTTTCTTTCCTTCTCACAGTCCTGGAGACCGGAAGCTGGAGGCCAAGGTTAATTTCTTCTGAGGCTTCTCTCCTTGGTTTGCAGATGACCGTCTTCTCCCTGCGTCTTTACATAATCTGTTTGTCTGTGTCCTAGTCTCCTCTTCTTAGAAGGACACCAGTCATATTAGATTAGGGCTTACCCTCACGACTTTCTTTTAGCTAAATTATTTCTTTAAAGACCCTGTCTCCAAATACAGCTGCAGTCTGAGGTTTTAGGGGTCAGGACTTCAACCTAGGACTTTGTGGAGGGGAACACAACTCAGCCCATGACAACTGTTAAGGGACTTCTACATTTCTAATGCACAATATCTGCCAGGCCTGGGCTAAACATTTAAAATTGTTTTAATGTTTATTCATTTTTTTCTTGAATTTTTTTTAATGTTTATTTATCTTTGAGGGAGAGAGAGACAGAGCATGAGCAGGGGACGGTCAGAGAGGGAGAGAGACACAGGATCTGAAGCAGGCTCCAGGCTCTGAGCTGCCAGCGTGGAGCCCAGCCCGGGGCTCGAACTCACAAGCTATGAGATCGTGACCTGAGCCGAAATCTCAGTTCAGCCGACACTTAACGCTTAACGGACTGAGCCACCCAGGCGCCCCTGGGCTAAACATTTTATATATGTGCGATCTCATTAATACCTTGTGGAATGGTTAATATTATGCCCATTTTACAGATAAGGAACCAAAAGAAAAAAAAAAAAGGAGATGGGCTAATTCTCCCTAAAGAAAGCAGCCCGTAAATGACCATATGCAAATGTGCATGACTCCAAAGAGCATTCTCTTTTTATCACATCGTATTGTTTGTCCAATGGGTTAACTCCCATTGGGGTTTCATTTAATGGTTATGATCTGAAAAGACCCAATCATTGACTGCTAGAGTGTAAACTTAGTAGCACTTAAGAGCTATATCCCCCACCCAAGAACATGATTATTTTTCTAACATCCAAAATATATAATTTTTAATGATGAAATATGATCTATCATAAGAAGTCAACAGAAGAGGGTTTCCGGTGGTGATGAAATGGAAATGAACTAATTTTGCCATTACTCACCACAAATAGTCTAGAGAAGAAACTATTTGGTATAAAGCAAAAATATGAATATACGTATTTATGTAAATATAAATAAATCTAAATATAAACATGAATATAAATATGTTTTCAAGATAACCAGAAAGTAGCAATGGTAGAGATCATTGCAGTGCAGAAATTGGAAAATGTTATAAACCAGACCTTTTTTTTTTTTTTTCTTTTTTCTGGAAAGCTCTTTGTTGAACATGTACCATCACAGCACTGCTTTAAAATACTAAAATGAAAGACTTTCATATCCTCAAAAGAAACCCCATTCAAACATAAAACCAAACAAAATGGACACTATGAAGAAAGGTTTTAAAAATTAAAACACTCTTCAAATGGTGTTGGGAAAACTAGACAATATACGTGCAAAAGAATGAAACCGGTCCACTTTCTTGCACCATACACAAAAATAAATTCAAAATGGATCAAAGATCTATACGTGAGGCCGGAAAACATAAAAATCCTAGAAGAGAGCACAAGCAGTAATTTCTCTGACATTGGCCATAGCAACATTATTCTGAAACTATGTCTTCTGAGGCAAGGGAAACAAAAGCAAAAATAAACTATTGGGAATACACTGAAATAAAGAATTTCTGCACAGTAAAGGAAACCATCAACACAACTTAAAGACAACCCACTGAGTACGAGTAGATATTCACAAATGACATATCTGATAAAGGGTTAGTATCCAAAATATATAAAGAACTTATACATCTCAATACCATAAATAAGTAATTAAAAAAAAAACTGAGCAGAAAACACAAACAGACATTTCCCCAAAGAAGACATCCAGATGGCCAACAGACACACGAAAACATGCTGAGCATCACTCATCATCAGGGAAATGAAAATCAAAGCCATAGTGAGATATCACCTCACACCTGTCAGAATGGCTCAAATCAAAAGCACAAGAAAAAGCAAGTATGGGTGAGGATGTGGAGAAAAAAGAATCTTCATACCCTGTTGGTAGGAATGCAAACTACGTGGTAGGTACAGCCACGATGGAAAACGGTATGGAGTTTCCTCAAAAATTAAAAATAGAAATACTCTATGACTCTGTAATTTCACTACTGGCTACTTACTATGCACCCCTATGTTTATCTTGGCATTATTTACAATAGTCAAATGATGGAAGCAGCCCAAGTGCCCATCGGTAGACGAATGGATAAAGAAGGTGTGGTATATAAACGCAATGGAATATTACTCTGCCATGAAAAAGAGGCAACCTTGCCATTTGCAATGACATGGATGGAGCTAGAGAGTATAATGCTAAGAGAAATAAGTCAGTCAGAGAGAGAGACAAATACCGGATGATTTCACTCATGCGTGGAATTTAAGAAACCAAACAAATGAACAAAGACAAAAAGAGACAAATAAAAAGGCAGACTCTTAACTATGGAGAACAAACTGATGGTTAACAGAGGTGGGGGGTGGTTGGGGGGATGGGTGAAATAGGTGATGGGGATTAAGGAGTGTACTTGTCATGATGAGCACCGGATGATGGACGGAAGTGTTGAAATCATTATATTGCACACCTGAAACTAATATAACACTATATATTAACTATATACTGGAATTAACATTTTTAAAAAGAACACCAAGTAAATAAATGGCGTAATTAATTAATTAAGAATGGAAATAGAAATCATGGAATAAAATGTGCCGCAGACAACTCTACCTGATAAATAAATATAAGTGGGCTAAACTAGCGTACGAAACTTAAAAAAAAAGAAAGACTCTCATTGGGTTTCAGGGGAAAACCCAGTTACACACTGTGTACAAGATGCTCCCTAAAACAATGACTCTGAATGCTCAAAAATATGAAGATGGGCAAAGGAATGTCTGGCAAGTGTAGATGAATTGAAAGTTGAAGTTGTAATCCTAAAACCGGAGGAAGCGTTACCAGAAAGCGGTAACAGTAGCTGTCCCAGGGAAGAAATAATAATTGTAGGATACGGGATTCAAAGGTACTACATTGCACTTAGGACGTTTAAATCTTACTGTCACGTGTGTTTATTACGTTATTATTAATACAACTGTACATTCCTTAAAGAATATTAGCCTCATAAGCCAGCGCTTCTCAGGCATTTCTGTGCATCAGATATATCTGGAGTGCTCATTGAAATGCAGATTGCTAGGCTCTGTTAATTTGTAATTTTTTTTAACGTTTATTTATTTTTGAGACAGAGAGAGACAGAGCATGAACGGGGGAGGGGCAGAGAAAAAGAAGGAGACACAGAATTGGAAGCAGGCTCCAGGCTCTGAGCCATCAGCCCAGAGCCGACGCGGGGCTCGAACTCGCGGACGGCGAGATCGTGACCTGAGCTGAAGTCGGACGCTTAACCGACTGAGCCACCCAGGCGCCCCTGCTAATTTGCAATTTTTATGCAGTAGACCCGGGATGGAGACTAGGATCTGCATTGTTTTGTAAAACCCACATATGACAGAGATTTATTCATGGGAGGCAGGGGTGCAGAGGCTGCTGAATCCAAGAACTACCTCCCAGCACTAAGGAGTCTGTCCTAAGAGAGGATTCGCACTGGTGATACAACCGAGGCAGAGCCTTGTGTCCTCGATCACATGGAAAGGAACTCCCTTTTTCAGAGAGACTCACAGGCCCAGGGGAAGCCAGGATAAGAACAATTAAACGTTTGTTTATTTTTTGAGGGGCGGAGGGGCGGAAGGAGAGGGGCACAGAGGATCCTAAGTGAGTTCCACATCCACGCTGGCAACAGTGAGCCCAGTGCGGGGCTCGAACTCACGAAGCCTGAGGTCATGACCTGAGATGAGTCTGACGCTTAACCTACTGAGCCACCTAGGCAACCCCCGTTGAAGAACAATCAGATGTAGACACCGTGGCTGGCTTTGTTGTGTTATCCTCCTCTTGAGCGTCTCTTCCTTCCCTCACTCTGTACTGTCAGCGGCTCCTGGGGACTAGGACCTTCTTCTCCAAAGCACTTAGCCCTACAGACCTCAAACTTTCCACCATTGCTCTGCAAAGCCTTCTCAGAGTCCACTGTCCAGTCTTTGCCCATGCTCTTTTCACAGCTAAATAACAGCAAAAGCAATGACTCACACTTCCAGAAATCTTGTCACTTGATAAAGCTTTCTCTCATTTACCCTGTCATTCGAGACTTATTGCAAATGAAATATCGCATAATTTTTTTTGGAATGAAACTCGCTTGATGGGAAACGGCCACTGTCTAAATGACCACAAATACCTAAATGATAAGTAGAGGTTCATGTTGAAATCTAACCATGGCACAATTTTTGGAGGAGAGTTTCTGAGAGCAAGGGGACTTTCCAATCCGCCCCCCCCCACCCCGGAAATAGCTCCATACAGGTGGCTGTTACCGTGGCCTGTGGATGCTGGGCATTCAGCCGCTGGGTGCTTTTGTGGAAGCCTCAGGCCATAACCCATTAAAATAATTTTGTTTGTTTAACAAATATGTTTTAAGCTGCATCTGAGTCAGGTCCACACCACCCACCACGGTGAACGCCCGCTTCACACCTCCCAGTTTCTGGAGTGGATCAAGGAAATCGCCCCACAGGGTGACTTGGGTGGGTAGTAAAGGACCATATTGGTAGCAGGTACCAGGCATGGAACATTGGAGGGAACTGAAGGTTTTCTGAGCAAGGAGCTGTGTGGTTTTATATGAATATATTTTTTTATGTTTATTTATTTTTGAGAGAGAGAGAGAAAGAGAAACAGGATGCGAGCAGGGGAGGGGCAGAAAGAGAGAGGAAGACACAGAATCTGAAGCAGGCTCCAGGCTCCCGGCTGTGAGCACAGAGCACGACGCGGGACTGGAACCCACGAACTGTGAGATCGTGACCTGAGCCTATGTCGGAGCCTCACCAACTGACCCAGGCGCGCCTGTGGTTTTTAACTCAATACCCGGAGCAGAGCCTGGCATCTAGTAAAGCCTAAGGTCCCGGTTTGCAACTTTGGATGCACATGAATCACCTGGGGAGGAGGGGAGGTTCTAAAATCATGATGCCTAAGTCCGTCCCCAAGAGAGATTCTGATTTAATTAGCCCACCGCTCTCCTAAAGCACACGTTGAGAACACCAAGTGCTCCTAAGTCTGAAGTTCAGGATAAGGGTAGTGGTGAAATTTTGCAGCTGCGTTTTACTAAGCGATGGTGCTTCTGGCTGATGAAGCCCCTCCTTCTGGATTTGTTTTCCACATTCCCAGTCAGGCCCAGCTAATTCAAGAATCAAACGTTTTTAAACAAGTAAAGAATCCTGTGAAGATTATCCATTCTAAGCTCAGTTCCATGCCGACATCCCTCCACTGGTGCACGTCTTATAAAATTATTAAGTGTGAACCTGCTAGGCGCCAGGATTGGCGATACGGCAGTGAACGAGACAGATGTATCTTCTGCTTACAGAAGCTTCCTGAACCAGCTGTCATGTCAGCTCATCCTGCGTCCCTTGCAGCCTGGGGAACTCACTCACTCAATGTGAATATGAATTCCATGTCAGAGACTGTCCTAAATGCTTTGCATATACTATCTAGTTCAACCTGCAATTTGTACTGACAGACTTATCTCTAATTAGCACCTTAGGTACTTAACGCTTAAAGCTGTACCTACTCAGGACCTACCCAGAGGTATACAGCCAGCAAGGGCTAGAAACAAGATCTAAATCCAAGTGCACCTGACTTCAAAGCTCATGTTCTCATCACCCATGTTTGTGATCTCTCAGAAATTTGGATACCTTGCACTGATCTACAATCAGCTGCCTAGAAAATGTGAACTGGCCCTCTCTAAAAGAACATCAAGCAGTATACTTATCACGATGAGCACTGAGTAATGTACAGAATGGCCGAATCACTACATTGTTATCGTACATAACACTGGATGCGAACTATACTGGAATTAAAATGTAAAAATTAAAAAAAAAACAAAACGTTTAAATTAAAAAAAAATAAAACAACATCAAGCAGACCCTCCGAGATGATACCTTTTCAGACGTTGGAATGTAACAGCATCTAAGTTCGCTTTTTTTTTTTTTTTCACTCCAGATGTCAGTTATCCTGGTCATATGTCCCTGGACTGGTGCTCATGGGGGCCAGTGGCCTTCTTAAATTCTGTCACTGGGGACGGTGCCCGTCGTCATCACGCCTGTTGGTTCCCTGAAGTTCCTTTCTCGTGCTTTTGAATTCACAACGCCCTTGTATAGGGTATCATTCTCGTCATCAAAGGCACCAAGGATTGGTGAAATAAGATAAGATTATCCAACAAGTCGGTGGCAGGGAAAGATATTAAGGCAAGTCTGCATCCATGTCTGACATGATGGAGGAGATGGCCAAGAGTGACCTCTGGTTCTCACTAAATCAAAGCAACCCTGGAATGGTTTTTCTAATGGATCAGCAAACCAAGTTATATCATTTAATGCGGCAATATGCAAAAAACAAACAAACAAACAAAAAACCCCAAAAACTTATTAAGAAAAGCAAGGAGATAATTGTCACAAAATCCAAGTACTCTTTGGAAAGGAGACTGGAGAGGGGTGCCAAGAGAGTTTCTGAAATAGTAACGATCCTTGAGTTTGGTGGTAGTTACATGGTGTTTCCTTTGTAATCATCCTTACATATCTATTTTTTTTCCCATTTTTCTGGTGGTATGTTTTATTTTACAGAAACAAAAAGACTTCCTTTGATTTTTGGTAAAGAAAAATCATAACTCTTATTAATGGCACCTTTTAAAATAAGTGGCATATTTATTTCCATCTTTTAGAAGGAATTAAAAGAAGATAGATTAAGGGGCACCAGGGTGGCTCAGTCGGTTAAGCGTCCAACTTCCGCTCCGTCATGATCTCCTCATGACCGCTCTGTCATGATCTCGCGGTTTGTGAGTTCGAGCTCCACATCAGGCTCTGTACTGAGAGCTCAGAGCCTGGACCATGCTTGGGATTCTGTGTCTCCTTCCCTCTCTTCCCCTCCCCCACTCACACTCTGTCTTTCTCTCTCTCTCTCTCAAAAATAAATATACATTAAAAAATCAGAAGATAGGGGCGCCTGGGTGGCTTGGTCGGTTAAGCGTCCGACTTCGGCTCAGGTCATGATCTCACGGTCCGTGAGTTCGAGCCCCGCGTCGGGCTCTGTGCTGACAGCACAGAGCCTGGAGCCTGTTTCGGATTCTGTGTCTCCCTCTCTCTCTGCCCCTCCCCTGTTCATGCTCTGTCTCTCTCTGTCTCAAAAATAAATAAACGTTAAAAAAAAAAAAAATCAGAAGATAGATCATATCTATGACTTCAACACCTACCAATAAACTAAATATAATTCATCAAAAAGTGATATGTTCAAATTAAGTTGTGTTATAAATACACGTAAAGAGAAACATTTATCTTTTTTTCACCTTAGCCATGTCATGAAAAGTTAATTTTCCTTTTTCACTCCAAACCACATCAATTATAATGATAGTGCTATAATGACAGCTCCCAAAATCTATAGGCCAGTAAGCTGGAATCCTCAGCTGAGTCTTTTGCCAGCATCCTAGATCTCAAGGGGGTGATTTTTTTTTTAATTTTTTTAACGTTTATTTATTTTTGAGACAGAGAGAGACAGAGTATGAACAGGGGAGGGGCAGAGAGAGGGAGAAACAGAACCTGAAACAGGCTCCAGGCTCTGAGCTGTCAGCACAGAGCCCGACGCAGGGCTCAAACTCACAGACTGTGAGATCATGACCTGAGCCGAAGTCGGACGCTTAACCGACCAAGCCACCCAGGCGCCCCAAGGGGGTGATTTTAATGAGGAGTTTGACAAAGTCCCAACCCTGTTGTAAAGAGAAGAGCACACAGAGAGCTCAGGTCCAAGGCCACAGCCTAAATCTGCTTTTCTCATCAGCTTACCAATTAAACTAAGCAAAACATTCAGCAAATCAGAAAGAATGTTCTGGGGAAACAGTTAGGTTCCAGGGGCTCAAATGGTAGGAGTCACTTCAGGAATTCCATAGTATATAGTCAAGAACAGGATCGGGGAAAAATACAATAACATGATTTCAAAAATGACCTGATTCATATTATTTTATTATCTCTTGAGGGACGAGAGTGTGCTTTAAATAGCATAACTAGCATAAGCAAAAATAAATGATCACTTTTCCAAGTGTTTTGCAAACTGTTCTTCTTAAACATACCTACATTTGCATGTCCACGTTTTCTAAAAATGTTGGCACTTTCCAGAACACGGCCTGCAGTTAAAACCATGTACATCAAAGGCTTAGTCTAAGATACAAAAGACCAAAGCCTGGGCCTGATTTTTTTGTAAACATAAGATCCAGGTATGTGCCAACTTGCAGACGTGATTGGCCATTTGAAAATGTCTGATTCCAGATTGTTTAGGTTTTTATTTATATCTAGAACACAAGGAAGTATACCACACACACACACACACACACACACACACACACACAAGACACACCTATGGTATAACTGGAGCCCCAGCCAGAAATCCACACCTTAAATTTAGAGAGCATCAGCCCCTAATAATACCAAACCTACAGGCAGAGTTCTGTATGATAAGACATCTGTGGACAATTTATATCCCCTAATGGATAACCTCGACAGGCTTTGAGAAGTATGTATTGTGAATTCCAATGTTAACCCAAAGCATAATATTTTAATGCTATTTAATGCTATTACTTAAGGGTGTATGCGGAATACACATTGTAATTTGCCTAACAAAATATGCATTGTATAAAGAAACAATAAAACCATTGTACCAGTATCTTAATCTTTTCAAATACATCACTCCATGGCAAAATATTGCAAGGTGCCAATGGCAATTACATTTCACTGGGAACAATAAATAAATGCATTCGCAGGGGGTCCTGAGGGCCATCCTTCTAGGATTAAGTAACATCGATGGCCTGTAACCTCTGAGCATTCATTTCTCTCCCTCACCCATATGGAGAGTTTTATATTTTTTTAAAGATGGCTTTGATGAAACATATTTCATCTTCAAATTGCAAAGCAATTTGCAATGCACATTATAGTCTGCCTGCACTGGGTACCGCTGCTGGAATACTGAAACCGAGCCGCCGGGACAGTACATCCAGCAGAAGCCCTGAGGAAGCGGACAGACCTCCATGAGCTAGCTTTGAACGGGTCAGCCGAACTGCAAGGGAACTTCATTTTTTTCTGCCTGAGTTGCCAGCTTGGGTGTGATTGGAGCTTAGTGTGACCAGAAACGTGGCTACCTTCTCCCCCCTGGTCCTCTGCCTTGAAAAACTACTTAGTTAACCTTCTGCTTTTCAGGAGCAGCAAAACACAATATATGCTTTCCCGTTCCGCAGAGGCTTGAAATAATAATAGTATCAATGAGTCAGGCTGGCTGTCTATTGATTGATGGCCTTACTTACAGAAGAAAATGAGTGGATGTGGTGCAAAGCACTTTATTAATCATTTTTAAATTCCAAGTTTCTGAATGGCACTCTTTCATTATCCTTCTAAGTGAAATCAACCAAAGTACTTTATTTGCCTATATATCTTAAAATTTAAAAAAAAATTAATACCGTACATTCATCTCAGATGATTCTTCAGCGGTTTAAAAAAAAAAAAAAGTGGCATGCTGGATTTATTTCCATTAATGAGCCCAGCCATTAACACACCATAGAAGCAAGATTTCTACTCATAGCTGGTGACTTATGGCCAGATGATAACCAACAAGTCTGTCTGTCTATAATCAATCAATCAACCAACCAACTAATCAATCAAAGCTTTTATTAAATAATTGTAATGGCTTTAATGGGACTTTAAACCCAGAAAAAAACTTGTGGAATGTCTGAGCTGTAGGGTTTTGAAGATATTCATGAAGCAAAGGTAACTGTGGCCCCTGACTGCTTCAGTGCTGTTTCAGTTTGGGGGTATTTATAACAAATGCATTATTAAGGAGCTTTATTGCTAGTCATTAGAACTCATCAGCTTGGATTTATGAAAAAGTACAGAGGGCAAGAGGGTCCTCATATTCTTATAGCAACACAAGCATCGACCACAGAGGGGAAAAGAAAATTCAGTTGCACAACTGGCGAATTCACTGGAATGGACTGTTTATATGTCTCTGAGCTTGGCTACAGAATGATAATTAGCCTTTCGATATTGGATGCTCCCAAGTGCCTGACGTGTATTAGGTAGTCTAGAACTGAATTATAGAGGAAGAATTAAATAAGATGCAGAATATAGGGAAAATACATCTAAAGGAAACAAATAAACCTACACTGAATGCTCCCCACCTATATTCTCTGCACTAGTGAGAAAAAATAACAACTCCAAGAGAGAGGAGGTGAAAATTACAAAAAGCAAAAATTAAAATGGAAACAACAAAAAAAAATGTTTGCCAAAGGGAAACACACTCCAGATAAAAATAAACAAAATTCTCTTTGCATTGATGTACTCATAATTTTTCCACTGGGTACATTTGCACAGTTGGAATTAGAAAAAAAAAAAAAAAGCAAATTTCCCACTAGCACATTTGTTAGAAGAGGAAAAAGGGGAAAAAAGCCCCGGAGGTCAAGTCTCACGGAGAGAATGCCAAATGTCTTTGTGTCCGGTTATTTATGGTTTCAGATAATTGTACAGAAAATATCAAATTTGCATAGTGTGATTATTGCTGATTATTTATCTAGCAGTCAAAATGTTTCAGTGGTTCCTAGGATGACAGATTGACAAGTCCTTAAAACTCATTCATTTTATGAAATTTGCATGTAATTAGGCAATAATGAAGGGATGTTTGTGGACAGAGGGTTATACTACAATATGCTGGAAGCAATTCAAATGCTTGACAAAGTGTTAACATTATCTTCAGACTCAACCAAGCTTTAAATGCTTGGTTCAGAATCACTAAATGTATGAATTGGGTGAAAAGATCTAGAAAATTTTCAATGGAGTAAAATGCATTTTTGTTCACTTTTTAAAACACATTCACTCACTAGACTTAACTATATTTGGGAGTATTGTTGCACCGAAATTAGTCAGTCATGGTCTAGAATAGGAGAGCAAAGCAGGGAGAGAGATACCGTGGTCACGTGAAAAGAACAGTCCAGAATGTCCCTCAACCCTGCACATGAATGGCAGGTCAGCCCCTCTCAAGGTATGTGATCTTGGCCAGGTTACTTTTGCACCTCAGGACCATAGATACTGTATTGTGTAGACTTGAGATAATAATCGATTTCCTCAAGTCTAGGAAACACTTTTTTTCTACGTGCTTATAATGACTTTTAAAATCTGGAGACTTCTGCAATTGCCATGGAGGTTTTCATTTAACGTAATAATGCCTCTTTTGTCCCCAGAGAAAAAGTTGCACATTTCAATTGACAGCATCTTAGAATTAAAAAAATATATAGTATTTGTAAAAGGAAAAGCATGAAGCCAGGTATAAAGTTCATCCTTAAAAAATGATACCTATTATTCTGTGGCCTTCTTCTTGCTGAAATTTTACACCATTGCTTCTCCAAGATTGAGATGGACGTTATAAAATCTGCATTTGAAAGTTACAGATTGTCTCTGATCTTTACACAGAACCATCTTTTCAAGTAATTGATGTGTATTATGTAAAATGCTTCCTTTCAAAACCAGACTACCTGAAGTATTGGGTTATTATAGTAATTTAAATCAATGAAAATCTTAACAAAGCTTTATGAAGAGCTGTAAGAGGAATAAAAGTTATTTCTTTTGACTGCTGGATCCATAGTTTATAACTTGATCTCAGAAAAGTGCTCATTACTTTGTGATTCTACTCGGGACTTTTAAGTGTTGTTGGGTGGGGGTAGTGGGGGTGGGAGAAGGCAACCACATTTTGGCTCAAAATAGTAAACGAAATCTCTAGGCACAGGTTGTAGAAGGCCTTCAATGCCATTCCAAAAGATACAGACCTCAGTCAATGAACAATGAGGGATCCTTCAGATGGTTTCTACCAGGAAATCCATCCCATCAACCACACGGGCCACAAGCTTTCAAAATTCAAGAATATATCGGAAACCGTCAATTTGTAACTCTCTACATCTCTTGCTGCGACTAATATGGAGGTAAATTTTAGGCACTTTACAGCAATGTTGAAATCTTACCAAAATATTAAATGAATTAGGAAACAGCGATCTTAGCTAGAGGCTCATGGAGTCCTTTCACTGAGAAGGTTAAATTCAAGGTTGGTTGTCACGGCAGACTAATAACCCCACTCCCCAATATCATGGGCTTAGCATCATACAATCAAAGGAGGTCAGAGCAGAGCTCTGCTCAATGCAGACACTCACGAGTCCATTATCCCTACGTTCTCTGAATCGTCCCCAGAGCCAATGCAACCAGTCACAGTGAAGGACAAAGAGCCACAGGATGGGGTAGGAAGTGTTTATAGCGTGGAGGCCTGGCAATGGAACATAGCATTTCCATCCATGGTCCATGGGCTGGAATCCAGTCATTCCTAGGGAGGGGTCATCTAGATGTGAGCCTACCAGGGAACGGACATGGGCTTTGATGAACACGGCTTTGTCTCTGCCGTAATCATGTCCAGATATTGCATAATAACGTCTGGCTACCCATGGATTGATCATTCTGCCAATTGATCCCTATCTCTTGGAAGCAAATTCCTGAAAAGACTCATTTCTAGCGCCTCTCTCCCTATTTTCTCTTGAATTTGCTCCAGTTAGGAGTTCGCCTCAGTACCAACACAAGTGCTTCTGTCAAGGGCATTAGTGACCTCTACGTTAACAACTTCGATTGTTATACCATATGATTTCACTCATCTATGGAAGCTAACAAACAAAGCAGACGGATAAACAAAAAGCAGAAACAGACGTGCAAATACAGAGGACACACTGGTGATTGCCAGAAGGGAGAAGGTGGAGGGATGGGTAAAATGGGTGAGGGAGAGTGGGAGGTCCAGGCATCCAGTTATGGAAGGAATAAGTCACAGGAATAAAAGGCACAGCACAAGGAATAGAGTCCACGGTATTGCAATAGTGTTGTACGGTGTGTTAGCTACACGTGTAGTGAGCACAGGGTAACATCGTTAGAAGCTGAATCATGACGTTGCACATCTGAAACTAATATAAGATTGCATCTCAACTGTATTTAAATACATATTTTATTAATCCGATTGTTATTTCTCAGTCCTCATCAAACGAGCCCTGCTAGCAGAATCGAGGGCAATTATTTACTCTGCCTTGAAACACTATCATTCCTGGTCCTTCAGAGCCCAGCTCTCCTTGCTTCGTTCCCATCTTGCTAACTGCGTCTTCCGAACTTTCGAACTTTCCTTTCTGGTTCCTCATCATTTCTCTAACCTTTAAAAGTGAGGGTGTCTTCCTTCCCACATTCATTCCCACATTACATATCTAGCGCAGACCTCTTCACTAAACTCTAAACACATATACCCCACTGTCTGGTCAGCTTTCCCATTTGCATTTCTTTTTTTTTTTTTTTTTTTTTATTTATGTTAAGAGAGAGAGAGAGAGAGAGAATCTCAAGCAGGCGCCACACTGTCAAGGAGGAGTCCAACACGGGGCTCGATCCCACCACGCCGGGATCACAACCTGAGCTGAAATCAAAAGTCAGATGCACAGCCCACAGAGCCACCCGGGCACCTCCCCCCGCCACTTGCATTTCTAAGACACCTGCCAAACTCAATGTATTCCAAGCTGAACCCCATTTTATTTCCTTCAACCTTGTCCTCCATCAGTGGCAAGACCATCTTTCCACCTTTAAAACCCAGAAAAAAAAAACTTGACTCTTCTTTCTTTTAGCCCCTTAACTGGTTCGTCCGTCAATCCTTTTGGCTCTGCTTCACAGTGACCCAGTTGATTCTGTGGAACCTTGTCAGCTATGCCACTCATTTACCTAACACCTCCAGTTATTTCCTGCCATCCTCCATCCAAAGGCCCAAGTCCTTAGTGAGACTTAAATCTGCCACCTAACTCCCAGTCTGACCATACTTGCTTCTCCCTTCCCCATTTATCCTTCTCTTCCAGTCACACTGGCCTCCAGAGACGCCTCAAACCTTCCAGGGATGTCGTTCTCCCTTCTTGGTACTTAGATCCTTTCTGTTTTCTCTGCCTAGAATCATCTTCCCTAAAGTATCTTTATGGTTCATTCTGTCACTCCTTAGGTCCATTCAGGGAGGGCTTCTCCCCGTCCCCCGTTAACATTGCAAACTACTACCTTCCTCTATCTCAGCCTTCTTGATCGCCCCTGCCTACTTTTCTCTTTGGTCCTATCACCATCGTATTTTTCATACGATTTACTGGCTTACCTTGTTTTGTCTGTTTCCTCCAGATATCTGTTTTATTTGTTCCGAATCCCCAGCTCCCAGAAGAACGCCTGGCATCTAACCAACGCTTGATAAATGGTCGTTGAATGAGTGAATGAATGAATTTCTCTGGCCGCTTTCTGGACCATCTTGAAAAAGAAATGCCAAAGAGCCTGTCCATGAATTCAGAAGTTTCCAGAGAAAAAGAATAGTGTAAAAACACAGATGGAGGGGCGCCTGGGTGGCGCAGTCGGTTAAGCGTCCGACTTCAGCCAGGTCACGATCTCGCGGTCCGTGAGTTCGAGCCCCGCGTCAGGCTCTGGGCTGATGGCTCGGAGCCTGGAGCCTGTTTCCGACTCTGTGTCTCCCTCTCTCTCTGCCCCTCCCCCGTTCATGCTCTGTCTCTCTCTGTCCCAAAAATAAATAAAAAACGTTGGAAAAAAAAAAATTAAAAAAAAAAAAAAAAAAAAAACACAGATGGAGCTACTGGACCTTACCGGCAATGAAAATGCCCGAGTACGAGATACTAATAATCTACGTCAAGAATTGATATATGATCAAGTATATAACTGAGGCTCGGTGAAAGGTTCGACATCTGAATGTTGAGGGGATGCAGTTCAGTCCCTAACAGCTATGCCCCACCAAAGGTTTATTTTCAAAAACAGACAGAGGGCTAGATTTGCTCCACGAGCCACAGTTTGCTATCCTTTGACCTCGAAGGATGTTACATACACTTTATATATGAATGCGATATTTGATTATTTATAAAGGCACAATATGGAATGGTATATGGCATGATCACAGCTATCAAAGTATGTGTATATGCATTGGCATCTAGTCTGGTGACATTTACTTTTGTTCACTGTGTTTATTATTAATGACGCTCTATGGGTAACAGAAAAAAGATGGAGGAAAAGACAAGAGTAGGCGAGATGGCAAGAAAATACTGACAACACAAGCAAACATTTATCGTGTGCCTCCTGGAAGCCAGTCAGTCTGCGGAGAGATTCACGCAGCTCTCTCCTTGACTCCTCATGGCAATTGCTATGGTTTCTGCCATTTTACAGATGAGACAACTTAAGGCTGAGTCTCATACATCACCCAGGGTCTAATAGCTCATCTGAGACTTTCAGAACCAGGTTTGTCTAATGCTAGAACCTAAGGTACGAACCATTTCTAATCTCAGATTCCTGGATGATGTACAGTTTTTAAAGTAAGAAAATTAAGTGGGGAGCCTGGATGGCTCAGTCGGGTAAGCTTCAGACTTCAGCTCGGGTCATGATCCCTCAGTCCATGGGTTTGAGCCCCGCGTTGGGCTCTGTGCTGGCAGCCCAGAGCCTGGAGCCTGCTTCAGATTCTACGTCTCCATTTTTCTCTGCCCCGTCCCTGTTCTCCCTCACGCGCGTGCACGCTCTCAAAAATAAATAAACATTAAAAAACGTTTTTAACTGAGAACAAACTGAGGGTTGATGGGGGGTGGGAGGGAGGGGAGGATAGGTGATGGGCATTGAAGAGGGCATCTTTTAGGATGAGCACTGGGTGTTGTATGGAAACTAATTTGACAATAAATTTCATATAATAATAAAAAAAGGAAAATTGCTATTGGCAAAAAAAAACCCCACGTTTTTAAATAAAGTAAGAAAATAAGTTTAATGAATTATATTTATTTTCAAATAGTATGTATCAAATACCAATTAAACAAGAACCTTATGAAGCTGTAAACACAGTAGCAAGGCCTTGCTTTGAAAGATTGAACCATATGAAACCCATTTATTATAAGTCAAAATTGACCAGCTATGGACAATTTCGTATGGGGCAAGTACTTCGCACCTCAGAGTTAAGGTGGAGACTTGGTCTGGCCTTGGCTGCCACTCAAGTGGGCCTACCCCAGGAGAGTTTTTCCAAGGTACACACCAAGGCCTGCCACAGTCTGGAGAGCCTGATCAGGCTGAACAAGCTACAAAGATTTCCATTTACGGGGGTGCAGCCAAGGAGGGTCTTCAAAAGTGTTTTCGTATTCTTTGCCAGCGATGTGCTCCGTGTTTGGGTGCAAAATATAAATAGGCTGCAAGATATTTGTTTATTAGTTTAGGAAATTTAGCACTTGGGTCAAATGCCAAGCTGAATAGCTCCAGAGACTGAAGCTCTTTATGCATTCGCCCGACTGCACCCGGAGTTTGGGGAACGGCACTACCAGCTTCCTCCATGGCTCTGCCTCTCCAGGGAGTACGAACGGTTGGTGGAAAGGGCTGCTTCTCACTGTCAAATAATCCACTGGTCTCCCCATAATTTGGTTTCTGGTCTCTAGTCCAAGAGGTAAGAACTGGTGGCAAGTCCAATGGTCACTGGTCAGAATTCACCATGCGTCAACCACTGGAGAATCTATAGTCATCTCCAAACTACTAGCTGGCAGAGACTCTTTACCTGGGACAGTATTAACAATTCACAGTGAGAGCTCACAGAGAAAAGCCTATCTGAAAGCTTAGGACATGGAGCTAGCTAGTGGGCATGGTCCGCTCTGGGTGTTCTTTTCGCTGTTCGCTGATGTCCGTTCCTGGTTCTGGGATGGCTGTCTCAATCCGACTGTAGGGATTTGGAAATAGGCAAAGATCACTGCCGTATATTAGGAACACTTCATCTCAGGAAGAATAGGACATACCTCCTAACGGAACTGGAGCATGCCAGAGTTGAACATTCCAGACAATCCCCTGAGAGGACGATCACCTTGTGTGCCCCATTTCAGGGGAAATGGGACTTCCAGGACACTTCTCTACCGCAGGCTGTTTTTCCAGTCCCTGAAAGGGAAAGCACAACATTTGATAACATCCCAAAGCACACAATATATGATTAATGAGCTTGGCCTCCATCATGTCCTCCCCTACACCAGGTCTCGCGGAAGGCAGTAAGTTCAATAGCATGGCGGATGATCCTGAGAGGGTAACTCAGGATGCCACAGGCCAGTTTCTTTGCAGGAACTAGACGCCCAGTGTGTCCCATGCCCAAAATGGGCAAGTTTAGTGTCCGGTTTAATTGTCTTTAATTAACGGATACAAAAGGAGTAGTCTCACACACGTAAAATTAGGCCAGGGCACTTTCCATCGTCACTCGGGCAAAGCTGGTAACTCTTCTTGAGCTATCTCTCTTCGTCTTTATCTTTTACAGCGAATTCTTCCTATGAATGTACCCTTGACACTCATTAGAGCCCAAAGTCGCCACTCCAACAGATGTCAAGGTGGAGATGTGAGAAGCTAGGGGAAATCTTATCTGATGCCATCCTCCCTATGATCTCATTGCTTCGGAACTGAAAGTTACTCTCCCTGTCAAGGTCTAGGCCCGCCAGCCTTTAATACCCTGACCCACTTCTCTCTCCTTGACCTTCTTTGTCCACTGAAGCTACTCATCCTTTCTTCCTTCTGCATTGAGTAAGACCCACTGAGCTTACGGCGTCTCGACATACCCATCTTCATTTACATTGAAACGGACTGGGGCATGGGAGGGAAATATAAGGCAAGCTCCGTGGTTCAATCTATTCTTGAATCAAAACCCTTTGAGAGAGTGTTTTTTTGTCTACCTTGTATAGCAGCTCTTTGGGTGGGGGGAGGTTCCCATGCCACCCAGTGTGTGACAATTAGTTACAGCAACCCTGGGAAACCAATATGCCCTGCAAGGACCCACTCTGCCTAATACTTTTTGGAGATCAGTGTCCTTCAGTAATCTGTACTAAATAAGAGAAGAATCTAGTGTGATTTCTGATATAATATGGAACAGGTTTTCAATACAGAGGAATCATGTCTGACTAATTCATTCAACAAATATTTAGCCATGCAACAAATATTTATTGAGTGTGTGCTCTTGCCAGGCTCTCTTGTAAGTCCTGGAGATGAGCCCTTTCCCTCGGGGATCTTATGTTCTAATCTTCCTAGAGCTCTTTGATGAGGGCAGAATGTGTTTACAAATAAGCAAACAAAGGAGAGCCGGGGGCCCCAATGCAGTTCAATTGGAAAATGTCCTGCAAAAGTTCTGTGCAAGATAAATATTAAAATGGAGGAATTCCGGTGTCAGAGAGCAATGCCTGGTTCTGGATTAGTAACCAGCTCAGATAAAGGAAGCCAAGAATGGAAACAAAGAGGCTCCTTCACGGTAAGAAAATATAAAATAGAAATCCTCAAAGTATAAATTCTGTAACCAAAGTTCTCTTTTTTTTGAAACGATTTGGAATGATGAGGGTGTAGTGACATCTCCAAACTGCCGTCGCTGATAAGCTGCTGCAAGTAGGGAACTGGTACATTGATAACAATAAAAACCCAGGAACGAGTAGAAAAATGGCAGATGAACTTTCGGACGAGCAAGGACAAGGCAGAGACTAAAGGTTGCAGGGGACTCAGTCGAACTCGGGCTCCAACGATTTTTTGTTACCTTTCCTTTCTCATCATCCAGAAGTGATTCTGCTCTATTGTCTGAAGTTGACGCCTCCTCCAGTTCGCTCTTCACCTCTCAAAAATAATTCCAAAATGCGGGACAAAATTGAGAAGGTAGTTGAAAACAAAAAGAAGAGACACAGCTAAGCCATTAAACAAGCTGGTTGTACTTGTGCTGGCACAGAGTGTTTTTTTTTAATGTATTTATTTCTTTTGGAGACAGAAAGAGACAGAGCATGAGCAGGGGAGGAGCAGAGAGAATGAGAGACACAGAATCCAAAGCAGGCTCCAGGCTCCGAGCTGTCAGCACAGAGCCCGACGCGGGGCTCGAACCCACAAACCGTGAGATCGTGACCTGAGCCGAAGTCAGACGCTTAACTGACTGAGCCACCCAGGCACCCCTGACAGTGAGATTAAACTCGCCTCTTCATGGCCAGAAAAGAGTCACTGGATAAGGAATATAAAGACATGGAGGTCTGCCATATAAGGACAGAGTAAATAAAGTAAATAAACAGTTTCATATGCAAAAATATAAAATACCTCTCCTGAGTTCGCAAAGGTTACACACGCATAAAAGATGTGGATGGTCACCACTCATTTTTCTACGAGATCTCAGAATTAAAAGGCTCCCTTTGAAGTGTATTTAATATGTGTGCCCTGGGTATACACAGATACACAGCGGATGACTGGTACATATTTATTGGTGGATTATTAACTGAAAAAAATACCACAATGTAAATAAAAGATGAGTTGCTTCATCAAGCAGGGAGGGAATCTAAGGCAAGTGTTAATCATAGAGGTGAAATAAATTGACCACAGAAATAGACTCAAAGGGAGTTCCATTGAAGCTATTGCAGGATGAAGTTTTCTGGGGTGAGAGAAGTAAAGGGCTTGCAGAGGAAGGGGCAGAGAAAAGATGTTGTAACCTTCAAGTAGCTGGCATTGTGAACATTTCACTCTTTGAACAAACAAACAAATAAACAAAGCCCGGGAAGTTGAAGAGATGCACATTCTTACTTGTATAAGATCTTTACTTTTTTTTTTTTAAAGTTTATTTAGTTTTGAGACAGAGAGAGACACAGCATGAATGGGGGAGGGGCAGAGAGAGAGGGAGACACAGAATCTGAAACAGGCTCCAGGCTCTGAGCTGTCAGGACAGAGCCCAACGCGGGGCTCGAACCCACGGACCGCAAGATCGTGACCTGAGCCTAAGTCGGACGCTTAACCGACTGAACCACCCAGGCGCCCCCTACTTTTTTTTTAATTACTACTTTAACCTTTAAATTTTGACTTAATATATAATGTTTTCTTATGAATACAAAAAAAATTTTAAATATAAAATGTATACAGTCTCTCTAAGGGTGTATAGTCTGTCTTTCACGTCTGTTCCCCAGCTATAGTACATGCACATTTATATACCTACACATACTTCTATCTTCTTGACAGAAAAAAAAAAAGACATGTTCTTCATACTGCTCTGTTTCTTATTTATTTTCACATGAAGATTTTTTGGTATGCACTTGCGCATAAAGAATCTCCTCATTATTTTTGAAAGATCTATAGTATTTCATGGTATAGATACAGCATAATACATTCAACAAGACCCTACCTGTGACCGTTAGGTTATGCTGAACTTTTCTTTTGTTTGCAAAATTGCAATGAATGGATGCTCCTGTATATCTGTAGGATAAAAATTCCCAAATGTGGAATCACTGAGTTAAAAAATTTGTACATTTTTTTAGCATCATCGACGGTGCCACATTGCCTTTCATGACAGTATAATGACTTATATCAATGTGACGTCATATGAAATTCCTTCTCTTCCTCAACAAACATCTTCCTACCCAGTCTGGCATGGAAGCCCGATGCCTTCCTGTGAGGATGGCCAATTCCTGATGTTATAGGCTCACTTCGCTATCTGTAGGCAAAATGACGCAAAATGACTAGACTCCGTAGGACGCTACCCGTTGCATTTGTGGGTATTTGTCTACCTCATTAGCATTGACTGTGAGCTCCTGAAGGGAGATGTCATTTCCTTTGACCTTGCTTTAGAACACTCCCAGCAGAGAGCCGGCATGTGTGGGGCTTGAGAAAACTTATTTGATGTTGATGATAATGATAAATGGCATTTTAATTTACTGAAAGAGCAAATCACGTTTCAGAAGTCTTAGAGTCTCCCTTAAAATAACATTCAATGACAACAGCCTACCTTTGCTATGCTTTTCATGGGCAGCTAATATAAATACTTGCAATAGAACAGTTGTGTGTAAACAGCATGAACATCGTATTAATGACCTATTTTTTGAAACCTTCCGTTTTCACTGGTTCCTTAGGCACGAAAGCAGATTTGTGTTTGGCAAAGTATATCATCCTCGATTTCCTCCGTGCTTTCTGAAACACAAAGTGTATTAATAAAACCCAAACTGCCGGTTAAAAATAAGAATGAAGGGGGTCCCCCAAAAGTGATTTATGGCTATCGCGTGAGGAGTTGGTACATCGCGTGTGGTTATTGTGGCAGCTGAAGATACCAAGATAATCTTGTGTGGGATGGTTTTTGACACGTAGACCAATCGTGGGAGCCTCTAAGTGAAATTTTATAGCAGATCCCAATAACCCACAGAATCATGAAAGCATTTTCTCTAACATCCCCTGGCTCCAATCTGGGCTGCCGAGGAGGTCGGTTATGCATTTTGAGCTCTCTCTTCTCACAAAGCTTGCCTCATGAGAAGGCGATTGCAGGTCACAGGATTGCCCGTGTCATAAACACATACTGCTGTTTGTAGAACAAACAACGGGTTGAATTTGAGAAAAACGTCAAATCGCAGGAGTTACCTGTGTCGAACTAAAAAGGTACGTGCCTGACGAGAGCAACCACTGGAAGAAACAAAATCAAATAAATGAATTTCGTTTCATGTGTGCCTTATTAACACTCCCTGGGCCCAGAACACACACAGTAAGATCCCCTGCAACTGAGTCCTGCAGGTAGAGATTTCTTTATGTGCCTTCCTCAAAGAGCCCAAACTGAACAAGAGATAAGCTCAATATGACTCAGAATATCTCTCACAGAAGCAGAGAAGAAGAGAGAGGTGGGAAAAGGCAGGCAGACATATGAGAGGAGTCACAATGGGGAAAAAGCAAAGGGAGATGAAAATTCAACCCTAAGGGGACAGAAGAAAGGAAAAGATATTCAGGAAATGCCATAGGCTGTCTCGTAAAAGGTGTATCTTTTGAAAGATAAGAGAATCATCCCAAATGCATGTATGCACAGATGAAATCCCAAATTCCGTGGAACGCTGTTGACCATTACATCAAAATAAAGACGGGAAGATTCAGGATATTCCAAGAAGAGAATTAAAGCTTTGTAGAATGATCGACTTTTTTTTTTTTAACGAATCACCCACATATCTGGTTTTGGAGTTTTTTTGTTCTTAATTAAGTGAAGTTGCACAAGCGACTTGTGAGCTGCATTACTATTTTATGTAACTCCTCTGATAATGAAGCTCAGATGACTTAAAAGAAAGGAGCTCTGAGGAGCAAAAAGTGGACAGTGAATAATTCTCAATTATCTTGCCAAGGGCCAGAGGATGCGACTCATCCGGCAACACTGGTGATCAGTCGGGGGTCCCAGGCAGAACACAACAAGGCAAGCTGAGGGAAGTTGAATGAGGGACTGTTTCCAGAGGTGTAAGAGCTGGGGGATTGAGGTAAGGCAATCAGGGAGAGGGACGCTCCATGGGGCTGGCCATAGCAGGGAAGCAATCGTCCTCCTGGGCATTGAGGGCAAGGTGAGAGCCGCGTAACCTGAATCTGACAGGAGGAGCCAGCGAAACACCAGCCGTTGTCAAGTTCAGCCCAGGGGAAGGGAGAAGAGGGTCGATGGCCTGAAATCACTGTCTTTCTTCTCTGGGACCTCCTGCCAGTTCTTCCCACTGCCAAACAAGCAGAGCCAAAGGGCAAGGGAGCCAGGGGTCCCAGCCCATAAATGCCCCTTCCGCAGGGCAAAGGGAAGGGTAGGGAAGGTGGGAAGCAGTGGCACAAGCACATGGAAAGTCCTAGGACGGTGGACACACTTTTGCTGAAATACGTGGCAGATCGGAGTGCTTTGTCCCAGAATTGGTTGCATCATTTCCAAACTAAGAGAAACTCGCTAACTGCAAGTTACGCATTTGAGGACTCTGCGTGAACTCTTGGTCTCTGAAGACTCCAGCCAAAGCTTCTTGATCCCACTGGTCACAAATCGCCAATCAGGAAGACAGCGTCCAGCCGGGTCCTACCTGCGTGCGCACCGTGGAGCGCTGGCTCTATCCTGCTTCATGATTCCAGGTTAAACCTTCAGCAGACGTGTAATTTTTTTGGCAATATTTGCCCACAGGAAGATGGAGAGAGGGAAAGTGGATGAATATGCAGAAATCTATCCTTGTTGTGCTGTGGGCAACGGATCAACTTCAAGTGTAAGTCTTAATACTAGTGACTGACCCCGCTGGCTGAGAATGATTTTAACACTGCAGCATACAGGACTGAAAAGTATTGACGATTTCCCCAGATTGCATAATTCATTGCCAAGATTGGCACGTGGATTTACTAAACGTGATTGAAAACTGAGCCGGTAAAAAAAAAAAAAAAAAAAAAAAAAATCTTAATGCTTATCGGCCTTATCATTGCTCATCTTGCCTTCTCCACCTGTTTTCTCTCCAATTCGCCCAAATGTTGGCTCTTCTTTTATCATTCATAGCCCAAACGTAGAACTCATCATCATCACCAAGTGCTCCTGGTGAAAGCTTTCCCCATGTTTGAGTCCCTGGGTATGGTTGTACAGGTTGTGCACTGACAAATTGTACATGGTGGCCCTGCCACTTTTCCAGATTTTACAGGGAACTTAGCTGCCTCTAAGCCCTCATATTTCTGTGTTTCAAGTAAGATTTCTCCCCTTCCTTGAAGTTGCCAAATTTCAGCTCATTGCAGAAAATAGCAGCAGCCTAAAACCACCATACAATCTGGCTAAAGTCCCTATCTGACTAAATAGTAGGTTGCATTTTTTTTTTTTTTTTTTTTACTTTTCCATGTATGCATTCAGTGGCAAAAACCAGGGATCCTTTCTAAACGTGTTGTTCAATTAGGAATAGCCCATTACAATGGCCTTCGCTTCGAGGTGCTCACCTTGCAAACCCAAACTTAAATAACAGCCAGAGGACTGTTCAAGTCTATCCAAGAAGTAAGGTGCAAGAGGAGGTATAGACTGTAGGCTTAGCAGGAGGTCAGAGAAAGGAGCTACTCACTGGGATTCCTGGCCGCCGGAGCTGTCTCAGGCTCTATGGAGAAAGTGAGGCTTGGGTTGGTTGCATGTCGTAACAACCTTAAGGTTAGGAAATAAGCTAGAAAAACATTCTTCAAGTCCCTGACCCCGATTTTTCCACACGTGTCATCTTACCATCTTCCTGTTTTATCCGTTCCGGATCCTAGCTTAGTGCCTGACCCATAACAGGGTTTTAATAAAATCTTCAGAATTAATCCATCTCTGCTTCTTCACTACCACACCCATTGTTTCATCACTGGATGGATTATTTAGAGGCGAAGCCTTAACTGGTATAAGAACAGAGAACATCAGCGATATTTTTAAACTGTCGCAGGTTGTCTGTTCAGACGTCCAGCCTTCTGAAGCTTCGTTCCCAAGGCCCATCATTCCGCAGATCTTTCTGAGCCACTGTTCTGGAATCTTCGGTCTGGGGAAAGGGAGAGGAGGGCTGTGGGAGGGGATGCCAAGCTGAGCGCAAGGACCGGTGGGA
The DNA here is from genome assembly GCF_018350195.1 of Panthera tigris. Lineage (NCBI taxonomy): Eukaryota > Metazoa > Chordata > Mammalia > Carnivora > Felidae > Panthera > Panthera tigris. The sequence goes on along the minus strand of NC_056662.1, from coordinate 55,752,689 downwards.
AGAGTCTGTCTTACAGCCTCCTTAGGGGAGGAGGCTAAGTCACTGAGAGCAGGATTCCAGACTCTCAGTCCACCAGCGCTAAGCGGGATGAGGCTAGCTATCTGTCCTAAAGGAATTTAGATGCCAGAGAAGTAAATAGAAGTCAGAGAAACTGGGGAAGGTTTTGTGGAGCAAGTATGACCTAATTTTGGTAGGGGGATTATGAAGGATTTAGATAATTAGAAAGCAGGCAGGAAAGACTTTCTGCTGCAAGGCAGAGCACAGCCAGAGGCAGAGGGGCTGACGGGAGACTAGCAGGTGAATGACTAGCAGTGAGGAAGCTTCTCTGATGGCATGAAGGCTGAGACAGGGGGCAGGAGTCCGACAAGCGACCACAGAAGGAAATACATTTCTTTATCATTTTTAAAAATTTCCAATTTTTAAATTGAGAGAGGGAGACACAGAATCGGAAGCAGGGTCCAGGCTCTGAGCTGTCAGCACAGAGCCCGATGCGGGGCTCGAACCCACGTACCGTGAGATCACGACCTGAGCCGATGTCGGATGATTAGCTGACTGAGCCACCCAAGCGCCCCCTCAATACATTTCTCAATGAACGCACATCACTTCGTTTGTTCAGCCAAACGACTATAGAATTCTGCTGGGAAATGCATCTTAATCTCCTTTGTTGGGAAATGCATCTTAATCTCCTTTTCCCTGCATGCCCATTGAATAAATGAAAGAATAAATAGATGTCCATCAGCCTCTTCAAAGTCATCATCATAAAGGGATATAAAGATATTCCAAATATGTTACCATTGCTTAAAGCATTCTCAAATCTTTTTTCCCATGAGCATGTTCTTTCCAATGTTCTCAACCATGAGTCATGTCTTTCAGCTTTTGAGGATGGCCTGGATCTTGGTAAAAAGCGGAAGCAATTCATGGTCAAATAGAATATAGAACAGATAAGCTGGATCGTATATACTTGAAGCATAAGAAAGCAACACAAAATGAGGTGGGAGTTTTTGTATGGTTTGGGCACAGCTTAGACATGTGTGGCATGGGGGTGCCTGGGTGGCTCAGTCGGTTAAGCAGGTGACTCTCAATTTCGGCTCAGGTCATGATCTCGCAGTTCGTGAGTTCGAGCCCCACATGGGGTTCCGTGCGGACAGTGTGGAGCCTGCTTGGGATTCTCCCTCTCTCTTCTCTCTGCCCCTCCCCTGCTTGTGCTCTCTTTCTCTACCTCAAAATAAATAAGTAAAAACTTAAATTTCTTTTTTTAATGTGTGGCATTAAAGATGAGGACTTTTTCCCTCTCAGTAATGAAATCACCACACTGTGACCTCTCCCTACTGACGATCTCTTAAACAGGGAGGCACCCATTATTTTGACAGCTTTGTATTTAAATGCACATAATGAGAACCACAAATACAAAATCTGGGCCGGCAAAATATGTTCCTAGGTTCAAATTAGAAGAGGAGATGTGAGGAAACAGGTATACACCTACTTTTGGCTTTGCACAACAAATGGACAAGTTCAATATTCGTGTTACTCACCTACATATTAGATCTTTTGAGCTCCAAGCAATTTCTAATGTAAAGTTTTCCATCTACAGTTCACACTATTTTAGTTTGCGGTCACTGCTTCTTGTGTGGTTAACTGTCATTCTCATTGGAAGGTGTCTATGTTTTTAATTTCACCTTTTTTTCCTGGACTTGGGACGAGGATATAAAACACAATGGCAACTTTGTTGAATTATTTTTTACAATTTGCTTTTCAGTCACTTAAAAGATATAATGTAGATTTTTTTTAAATTTTTTTTAACGTTTATTTATTTTTGAGACAGAGAGAGACAGAGCATGAACGGGGGAGGGGCAGAGAGAGAGGGAGGCAGAATCGGAAGCAGGCTCCAGGTTCTGAGCCATCAGCCCAGAGCCCCACGCGGGGCTCGAACTCACGGACCGCGAGATCGTGACTTGAGCTGAAGTCGGACGCTTAGCCGACTGAGCCACCCAGGCACCCCAATATAATGTAGATTTTACGTCAGCGTTTGTTTGATGCAAGTGGTGGTTGCATGTCAGTCTGTTATTTTCAGTCTTGTGTGTAGGTTTGGAATATTTGGCAATTATAAATAAAGTTATTGGATATAATGTATTAGAAATATGTTTTAAATCATTAAGAAAAGGAGCATGCACAATTACTTTGTAAAAAACAGAGAAGGGACCACCACTAACACTTTATAAAATCAATTATAGAAAGACCAATGGACAGAAAAAGATCAGTGTATGGACGATCCGTTACGCCGATTCACCTGGTCACAAAATTCTCCGCCATTTATTCGGAGGGGCAAAGAAAACTAACTCTCGTTCTTTTTAGGAATAAACACAAGGGTTCTAACCCACATTTCTGGATTTTTTTTCCCGCCTTTAAGATCCATCGAAGCAAATTCAGGCTGCTTAATAAAATAATACCCAAATTCACTCCAGAGTACAAGCGTGTTCTCTTAGATATTAAGAAGCTGCATTCAGAGGGCAGCTGACCCTGTTTGGATCCTGTCACTAGGAAACTGATTTCCTTATTTACCTACGCCAGGATTTTTTCTAGTCATTTGTCATTTACATAACACTGAGCAACCAGTGCAGAGAATGTCCTAAACAACAAAAAAGCCTCTATAACAATTTTTGACACTGGGGACTTCATGGAGAAGTCCGTAAATTCATCAGCGGCAGATTCATTGCCCTTTTCTGTTTAGCTAGTCATTTCCTAGTGGAACACTGATGTTTTATTTGGCCAGCAAAGGGCTACGGGAACAGGAGAGCAGTTGTATTCATGAAGCCAACGATTGGAAAGAATTTCCTTGCTTATTTTTCTCCTCTGTGTGTGTGTGTTTGTGCTTGCACATGTGTGTGTTTTTATTCAAGATCTTGGGTGCAAAAGCCCCCTTATTTGTTTGCGAGAAATTTGAAAACATGTCTGTACATCGTTTATATTTATGATTCCTCTGTAGTCCTCTTTCTTAAATTAAGTTTTTGTAACTTACCAGATATTTTTGCAACTATGTGATGAACTGTTTCTACTGCATCAAATGTGTGTTACCTCGGCTACTTTTAGCCTAAGCCCATCCTCCACCATCATTTCCTTAAAGAAATTTTTTTTTCAGCGATCATTTTTTTTTCAAAGACAAAAATAGAAAATGGGGGAAAGGAAATCTGATCATACTTAACAACAAAACTGCCCAACGACGTGTCATTTACTAAAACGCGTTAGGTGATAGTCAGTTCTGAGAAAGAATAGTCTGTTTTCACATTTAGCGGCTTTTTCAGTTCATCTCACCAGTCATAATAATAAAAAGACAAGCTAACGTTTTATTGATAGTGTGCCTTTTAACAGATCTATCTTGCAAGTAAACATTAACTTCTGGCCTTTGCAATCACTTTTTCTATCTGTGCCTTTCATATTCTTGTCTCTTCAGATTTATTTAATTATCTCTACAGAAGAGAAAATGATTTTAATAAAAGGGAACAATTTCCTTTTTTGATATTTGATTCATTTTTCCTCCCTCGTTCGAGAGAGACACAATGTTTGGAGTAATCTGGTATATGAAACCATCACTCATCATTGTGGTCCCTTTTAAGCACATGTGGAGATTAGCATGCTTTGATTTATTTTGACAAGGATAGTAAAGTTGTTTAAGAACAATAGTCTGCCAGAAATATTTTAAGAGCCTTTAGTTACACCGGAAGAATGAACCGTGTCAGGTGTTTCATAGGCTTGAAAGATGGTCTCCAAAATCCCTTTTACTCTTGTTTATCCTAATGTTTTTGAATAATCCTTAAGATAATCAAGAAGTTAGGGACACCAGGGTGGCTCAGTCGGTCCGACTTCTGCTCAGGTCATGATCTTGTGACCTGTGAGTTGGAGCCCCGCGTCGGGCTCTGTGCTGACAGCTCAGAGCCTGAAGCCTGCTTCCGATTCTGTGTCTCCCTCTCTCTCTGTCCTTCCCCTGTTCATGCTCTGTCTCTCTCTCTCTGCCAAAAATAAATAAACATTTAAAAAGGTTTAAAAGAATAAAAAGTAAAAGATAATCAAGAAGTTATTAACTCTGCCATTTGAATACAGTGCACGAGAACGACGTTCAAATGTAAAATCTATTTTAAAAAACTTGCAAGGCAGAAAGTGACCTTGGTGTGCTTTTCATCCAAGTCAGAGAGCATTTCAACTCTGCCAGGATAGTTTAACCTCATTCTTAAGATCTCTAGGAAATAAAATGATTCACTTTCCCAGAGTAACCTACTCAAATGTGTCACACCTTCCCTCCGGGAGGCAAGATGTCTAAATGAAACTTGCATACAGAAATTGAATGTTTTTCCGGTACAATCTCATTTATAATATCTTGAGATTAGTGTGGCTACCTGGGAAACTGAGGACGGGGGTCAGTCATGCCAGTGTTCAGCTCTCTGAACCTGTGCCTCGTTCATCACTGAGGTCAATACAATGCAGCATTTCCAGACTGATAGATCTACATAAGCAGGACACTCCTAAGGAAATGGGAAGAAAGGTCATACAGAAACCATCCACATGAATTATCAACCCAGGGAGGGTGCCATTCATATGAAAAGCCCTTTATTACTTCGAGAGGTAACCTTCATATTATCAGGGTCAGCAATGTGTAACAATTTTCCATACAAAAGCATAGACTGAAAGACCAAATCTGGTGATAGAAAATTTTTTTTTAATTTTTTTTAACGTTTATTTATTTTTGACAGACAGAGAGAGACAGAATGTGAGTCGGGGAGGGTCAGAGAGGGAGGGAGACACAGAATCTGAAGCAGGCTCCAGGCTCCTAGCTGTCAGCACAGAGCCCGACACGGGGCTCGAACTCACGGACCTCGAGATCATGACCTAAGCCGAAGTCAGACGCCTAACCCACCGAGCCACCCAGCCGCCCCAGAAAATTCTACAATTGTGAAAATTGTACTGTACTTGTCAGAGTACTTGACGTGGTTGCTAACTATGATTTCCTATGGGAAGTGAGATGTTTTACTCAAAAGTTCACACCGATTCTTCAGAATCATTTGAAGTCTTGTATTGTTCCCTCTTAAAAATTATGAGTACTTTAGGGGCACCTGGGTGGCTCAGTTGGTTAAACATTCAAGAGTCATCGTGAATCTGGCTCAGGTCATGATCCCAGGGTCATGGGATCAAACCCTGCCTCAGGCCCCATACTGAGTATGGAGCCTGCTTAAAATTTTCTCTCTCCCCCTCTCTCTCCCTCTCTCCCCTGCTCCTGCACTCTCTCTCTCTCTCTCTAAAATAAAAAAAATAAATAAACCAAATTTAAAAAATTATTAGTAAAATAGTAGCAATTAAAAGTATGTAGCGAATAAGCACCTGGAAAGTTCCTCAATGTCGTATGCCATTAGAGAACTATGAGTTAAAACAAGAATGAGATACCGTTATACGCCTATTAGAATGGCTGAAGTCTAAAACACCAACAAGTCCAAATGCTGGCAGAATGTGAGGTAATGGCAACTCTCATTCAAGGGGAGAGAGGGAAAGAATGCAAGTGGTACAGTCCCTTTGGAAGACGGCTCGACTATTTCTTGCAAAAGTAAATATGGTCTTACCATACGGGCCAACAATTTACACATATTGGTATTTACCCCCAAAGCCCTGAAAACGTATGTCCGTACGAAAACCTAACACGGATGTTTAGAACAACTTCATTCATAACTGGAGTATCCAAGGTGACCTTCAGCAAGTGAATTAATAACATGGTACATCTAACAAGGAAGTATTATTCAACTCTTCAAAAATAAAGCTATTGGGGCAGCTGGGCAGCTCAGACGGTTAAGCGTCCAACTTTGGCTCAGGTTATGATCTCATGGTTTGTGAGTTCAAGCCCCACATCAGGCTTTCAGCTTTCAGTACAGAGCCCACTTCGGATCCTCTGTCCCCCTCACTTTCTCCCTCCCCCACTCACATTCTCTCTCTCTCTCTCTCAAAAATAAACAAAAACATTTAAAAAAAACCACACAAGCTATTAAGCCACAAAAAGACATGGAGAAACCTTAAATGCATTTTACTGAGTGAAAGAAGCCAATCAAAAAAGGCTACAAACTGTATCATTTCAGCTCTATGAAGATCTAGAAAAGGTTAAACTGTGGAGAGAGTAAAAAGGCCAGCAGTTGCCAGGGGTGAAGAAGAAGGAGGGATGATGGGGTGCCTAGGTGGCTCAGTTGGGTAAGCGGCTGATTTCGCCCCAGGTCATGATCTCATCGTCCGTGAGTTCCAGCCCCGCGTCCGGCTCTCTGCCGACAGTTCAGAGCCTAGAGCCTGCTTCAGACTTTGTGTTTCTCTCTCTCTCTCTGCCCTTCCCCTATCGTACTCTGTCTCTCTCTCAAAAATAAATAAACATTAAAAAAAAAGAAGAAGAGGGAGGGATGAGTAGGCAGAGCACAGAGGATTTTTAGAGCAGTGGAACTACTTTGTATGATACTAAAATGGTGAAAACATGCCATTATACATTTGTCCAAACCAGTATAACCTTATAACACACATGCATACAAATGAGTCCTAATGTAATCTATGGACTTTAGTTGAGAGTAATTTATCAATATTAGGGCATCTGGGTGGCTCAGTCAGTTGAGCATCTGACTCTTGATTTTCTTGATTGAGGTACAGGTCGTGATCTCAGGGTCATGGGATCAAGCCCCACATCAGGCTACATGCTAAGCATAGATCCTGCTTAAGATTCTCTCTCCCTCTGCCCCCAACCCTGCTTATGCTCTCTCTCTGAAATAACATAAGAATAAGAATAAGAATAAGAATAAGAATAAGAATAAGAATAAACTTATCAATATTTGTTCATCAGTTATAACAAATTTCTAACCAAATGCAAAATGTTCTTTTAAGTTATTTAGTTATTTATCTTTGAGAGAGAGACAGAGAGAGAGAGCAGGAGAGGGACAGAGAGAGAGACAGAGAAAGAATCCTAAGCAGGCTCTGTACTGTCCACACAGAGCCCGAAGCAGGGCCAAAACTCACTAACAGTGAGATTGTGACCTAAACCGAAACCAAGAGTCCCACATGTAACCAATTGAGCCACCCAGGCACCCCTAAAATGCAAAATGTTAAGGGAACCTGAAGGTGGGAAGGTGGAAGGAGGAATATAAGGGAACTTTGTGCTTTATGCTCGGTGTTTCCGTAAGCATAGAACTACTCTTAAATCATAGCCTATTAATCTAAAGAATAAATTAAATAAATGGGAAAAAGGGGAAAAAACTCTGTTGGAAAAATCACGTCTTCAAACCAGTTATTTACAAGGCAAGGATTGCCTATTGCTTTTTAACAATCTGTCGATATCACTCTCATCAGAGCTTAAAGACTTGGTGGGTAGGGATCCTATTTAAGTCACTTCACCTGCTATAACATCCTCAACAAACACGTGTCCACTGTAAAGAATGGGTTGGTGCCTCCTTGAAGCAGATTCTGGAAAGACTGGCCAACGCACCGTTTCAAGTTATTCAATATTCATCATGAACCAACAAAAATAATTAACTCTGCAATGTAACAAAAAGACTAACATTTCGGTAGTTAACATTCCAAACCAACGCGGTGTAGAAATTACAAAATAGGTAATAGCAGTAAGGAGGCACAGGTTCGTCACTCATTTGTACATAAATCCTTCCCGTCGAGAGAGTTTCCTTCTACAAATAAAGGAAGATAGAAAATCACGTAAAACTGGAGAAATGTGATTTCCTCCCACCATAGCCACGTGGTGTAAAGAGAGATTAAATGGATTGTGAGTAGTGATGCAATATTGAGTTACGAAGATGCCTTTCTTTCTGTAGGAAGGAAAAAGCAAACTAAGAGAAACTTAGTGGAGTTGGAAACACGTAGTATGAAATGTTTTCTTTTACCTATGGAAAACTTTCTAGAGCCGCTTCATAAAGGAAGCAATAATTTCCTGGCCATGGCTAATTGCTGAAGCTACGTGAAGTCATCTGATCTCCTACACCAAAACATGACAATTAATTCTTACAAAAGAAGGTAACTGAAAATAGGAAATTTTATAAGCCAATGAGAACACAGGGGTTCAATGTCATTACTCTTTGGCCTGTGTGGTTGATTTATTCATTAACAACTATGTAGTGACCTCTTCATATTACATACCAGGCACCGTTCTAGAAAACTACAACGCGTCGGTGAAGAAAGATGAAAGTATTCTGCTTTCTGGATCTTAGATTCTAGCTCTTGAGGTTTTTTTTTTTTTTTTTGGCTAGAGTCATTTCGGGTGGAATTAAACCCAATATATTTTTGTCTGAATAAACAAGAATATTTTTAAAGATATCCCCATTTTATATCTTTTGAGAAAGTACCACAGAGCCTTCTATGGAAGTCTAAGAATAGCCGAAAAAAATGAAGGAAGAATGAAGAAGGAAAAAAAAAACATAAAAAGTAAGAAGAGGGGCGTCTGTTTCCAGTCGGTTGGGCAGCTGACTCTTGGTTTGGGCTCCAGTCATGATCTCACAGTTCAGGGGTTTGAGCACCACTTCGGGCTCTGTGCTGACACTGCAGGGCCTGTTGGGACTCTCTCTTTCTCCCTCTTCCTCTGCCCTTCCCCCACTCGTGCTCTCTCTGTCTCTCAAAATACATAAATCAACTTGAAAGAAGAGAGAAAGAAAGAAAGAAAGAAAGAAAGAAAGAAAGAAAGAAAGAAAAAGACTTGATAAGTGCAAGAATAATTTCATTTTAAAATATTTGTAACATTAGAAATGCATTAATCTAGGGGCGCCTGGGTGGCTCAGTTTAAGCATCTGACTTCAGCTTGAGTCATGATCTCGTGGTTTGTGGGTTCGAGCCCCGCATTGGTCTCTGTGCTGACAGCTCAGAGCCCGGAGCCTGCTTCAGATTCTGTGTCCCTTGTCTGCTCATGCTCTGTCTCTCTTTCTCTCTCAAAAATAAATAAACATTAAAAAAAATTTTTTTTTTAAAGAAATGCATTCATCTATTGAGGGCCTACTCTGCACTTAGGATAAAATACCGAGCAAAAGATATACAGTCTTGGTCCTTATGGAGCTTACAATCTGGGGTCGAAACAGAAGTTCAACACCTAAAAAACATGAATCTGGAAGTAGAATTTGCAAACCGTGCTATTAAAGGCGTATACACAAGGGGCTGGCCAGGAGTGACTTCCCTTCAGAAATGGCATTTGCGCTCAGCTCTCAAGGATGAGAAAGAGAGAATGTGACATGTTTGAAACAAAAGAAATAGTGGAAAGGGTCCTGAGACAGAGGGTAACAAATACTAGTCACAGAAGGAAAGTGAGTGCAGTTGAAGGGCCGGGATACAGGAAGGCCATGGGCTCAAAGAGCGGAGCTTTTTAATGCCAGATACAGAAAATGAACGTTTCCATGGCCGTAGCATAGACATGTGCACAGAAGCTTTCATCTACATAGGAGAGGTTTTATTTTTTTGTTTCCCTACAACCTAAAAAGTAGGGAACAGTTTTGTTGACAGTCCGCCTGTCGATTTGGCATTGACCTTGGTGATAACCAGTTTCCTCACAAGGGCGTTGTAATTCTAGAGCGCTGTGCAGGAAGTGCTGATTGTCACAACAAGCCATCTCCTGAAGGTGTCTATCTGCTGTCTGTGCGACAGTGGCAGGGATCTTGCATTACTTATATTTACAAATTGAAAGGTTAGTTCAAAAAATTAGGATGCGTCCATGGCCATCATGAGAACGCATATCCTTGCACATTAAAAGATGGGGAATTACAGCTTGAGAACGTGGCTGATCCTTCTGGGTGGTTTTTGCTAGCAGAAGGAAACCAATTCTGTCCCTACGGTGCTCTTCAAAGACTTGGAGTCAGGGAGTAGAATAGGAAATGAAGTGAGGTTCAGTGACCCTTGCTGGCCCACACTGCGGGAGCCAGTAAACACAGGATTTCCACTTTATTCTTGGCTTTCTTTGTGGTGGCCCTTGGCTGTCTCTTCACATGCAAGCCTCCTTCAGATATATATATACACATGTTGGTATGTAAACACGCAATGGCTTTATTTATCATATATTACCGTGTCACTTTTAATTATTGCCATAATGGCTGGGGAACATGGTACAGTTTTAGAAACAAATTTGAAATAGAGCCCAAACAAGCCAGGCAATTTCCTTTGGGTTTTATTAGTGATAAAACTGCAAGTTCTTCACCCAGGTCTCTTTGCAGAATGATATAAAATACAGCTTTCAGCCTAGCCTATAATTTTCCATGTAATGGAGATGCTTCCTTTGTCACATATCAGAAGCTGTACTCCAGGAAAGAGATTATGAGCCTGGCCATATCATGATGTCATACGAGAGCAGCTCGACCTTGCCACCGGGATCCATTTTCATACCATTCTAGAAAATTCTTTGCTAACACTGATAAAGGGTTTAAATGACATCTCATGCCTTTCCCTAAAATTATATGTGTATGAACATATTATAAAACTGGACTATAAACATATAAAAGCATGTCTAAGGAGTACAATACCAATGATCGAACATCATATTCCTGTAAAGATTTGCTGTTGTTGTTGGGCTTTTCCATAACTAGATGTTTCTTTATCTTTAAACGAACTCCCTGGGGCGCCTGAGTGGCTGAGTCAGTTAAGCCTCCGACTTCAGCTGCGGTCATGATCTCGCGGTTTGTGAGTTCGAGCCCCGCATGGGGCTCTGTGCTGACAGCTCAGAGCCTGGAGCCTGCTTTGGATTCTGTGTCTCCCTCTCTCTCTGACCCTCCCCCATTCACGCTCTGTCTCTCTCTGTCTCAAAAATAAATAAACATTAAAAAAAATGTAAAAGAAATCCCAGACTTTGTAACTATTTCCTGTTAGGCAGAAATATATACATAATGGCATCCAGTTTTACTAATGTTGGAGTCTCTGTTGGCTTTTCCCCCCTTAGAAGTAAAGGAACAGCTCAGATTAAATTAGCATGTGCAGACTTGGAGAAAAAGAAGGGTTGAAAAGCCACGTTATGAGACATTTAAGTAAATGAGCATGCAGGGCTTTAACGTGATTTTCTTTTCCTTTTGTATTTTTAACTTGGTCTCAGGAAATGTAGTTCAAAACTCAAGACTTAACGCCAAGAAAGGACTTAAAACAAAGCCAAGGACTTTTGACTTTGGTTGTGACAGACTAACAGATATTGGAATACCCCCTGTTTATAAACCGCTGTGATACTGGACCAAGTATATGAGACAACTGTTTCCAAACATTGGACAATAGGCAGCGGAGTGGAGGAAAACACGCAATGTGATTGCAACAATAGCCTCAGCTTTCTGCTGACGGGACTTTCCGGATTGCAGTGCAGGAATGTAGAGCTCAAGCAGAGCAGGACAGTCACTCTAAGAAAGAGTCAGGGATCACATTAGGGAACCACTGAGATGGCCAGAAGAAGAAGGGCATGGTACCAAAGAAGACGGGGTTGGGTGGAAAAGGAGTTCCTGATGGCTGCAGAGAGGTCCCCTTAAGTTATTGCCAAAATACTAAATTGTGCCTGTGCGTATTCTGTGAAGCCAGGAAGGGCACTGCAACTGGAAACCTGTGAGATAATGGAGATATCTGAGACCACGGTATGGACTTTCAACTGAGATGCCAGCAGGTCATACCGCGAGAGCCGGACTTTCCAGCCGAGAGTAGGTTTACTCTAGACTTGCTTAAAGAGGAGAAAAAGAAAAAAGCTTCAGTAATCTAAAATAAAATTTTATTTCTGACATTTGTTAAAATGGTAAGGAAGATTTTATTCAAGACTGTTGCAATAGTAGGGAGAGATTGACCTCAACCCCAAATACAGCAAGACAGTTGCGGATTTATAGCTTCAGGCCAAAGTGAGAGGGTCAGTGGATGGAAAATTAATAGAGGAACCTGATCAGATATCAAGGGGGCGTGAGGTTCTTGCCAGACTGGTGCAACAGGAGTTTTGCTAAGGGCAAACCAAGGACTTAGACACAAAATGTTAAATATCAACAGGAATTAACAGAGGAATTTGAAATTAAAAGCACAATACCTCTTACATTAGTACTCACTCAAAATAAATTCTTAGGTAAAGTCTAACAAAATATGTACAAGATCTATATTAGGATGACAACAAAACTTTCATGAAAGCAGTCAAAGAAGAATGGAGTAAATGGAAATATATTTCATGTTCATGGATCAGAAGACTCAATATTGTCAAGATGTGAGTTCTTTTTAATGTTTATTTATTTTTCAGAGGGAGAGAGAGAGACAGAGTGTGAGTGGGGGAGGGGCAGAGAGAGGGGGAGACACAGAATCCAAAGCAGGCTCCAGACTCTGAGCTGTCACACAGAGCCCAATGCAGGGCTCAAACCCACAAACCATGAGATCATAACCTGAGCCAAAGTCAGATGCTTAACTTATTGAGCCACCCAGGCGACCCAAGATGTGAGTTCTTTTTAACGAAATTTATAGATTCAATGAAATCCCAGTCAAAATCCTACTAAGTTATTATGTAGCTATCAAGAAACTGTTTCTAAAGTTTGGATGGAGAGGCAAAAGATGAAGAATAACCAACACAAGGGGCACCTGGGTGGCTCAGTCGACTGAGCCTCCGACTTCGGCTCAGGTCATGATCTCACAGTCCGTGAGTTCGAGCCCCACGTCAGGCTCTGTGCTGACAGCTCAGAGCCTGGAGCCTGCTTCAGATTCTGTGTCTCCCTCTCTCTCTGACCCTCCCCAGTTCATGCTCTGTCTCTCTCTGTCTCAAAAATAAATAATCATTAAAAAAATTAAAAAAAAAAAAGAATAACCAACACAATATTGAATGAGAAAAACAGTGAAGAGACTCACACTACCTGACTTCAAGATTTACCATAAAGCTATAGCAATTGGTTGTACTATAGTAATTTTACAATAATACAAAGTGGTATTGGTGAAAGAACAGACAAATCAAAGGAACAGAATAGAATTCTCAGAAACAAACCCACACAAACGTAGTCAATTGATTTTTGACAATAGAACAAATGAAATATGATGATGCAATGGAGAAAAGTCACCCTGTTCAACAAATGGTCATGGAACAACTGGACGTATACAGGCATACATGAAAAAAAAAAAAAAAGAATCTAGACACAGACCTTACCCCCTTTGGAAATACTAACTTACCTCACTCAAGAAGATATGCAGATGGCAAATAAGCACATGAAACGATGCTCAACATCACGTGTCACTAAAAAATCGCAACTTTAAACAATGATGAGATACCATACTTACCTATGAAAATGGCTAAAATTCGAAACACTGACAACATCACACGCTGGTAAATGACGCGGATTCATTGCTGATGAAAATTTAAAATGGTACAGCCAGTTTGGAAGACAATATGGCAGCTTGTTACAAAATCAAACATATTTTTATTATACAGTACAGCAGTCACACTCCTTGGTTTTTCTCCAAATGAATCAAAAATGTTACATCCACACAAAAACCTGTACAGAGATGTTTACGGCACTTTCGTTTATAATTGCCAAAAGTTGTAAGAAACCAAGATGTCCTTCCGTAGATGAGTGGATAAATAAACGTTGGCACATCTGGATGATGGGATGCTATTCAGTGCTAAAAAGAAAGAAGCTATCAAGCCATGAAAAGACCTGGGGGGAACTTAAATGTTCATTATTAAGTGAAAGAAGTTCTGGCATTCTGGAAAGGCAAAACTATGGAGGTAGAAAATGATGAGTGGGGGGCGCCTGGGTGGCTCGGTCGGTTAAGCGGCCGACTTCGGCTCAGGTCATGATCTCACCGTCCGTGAGTTCGAGCCCCGCGTCGGGCTCTGTGCTGACAGCTCGGAGCCTGGAGCCTGTTTCAGATTCCGTGTCTCCCTCTCTCTCTGCCCCTCCCCTGTTCATGCTCTGTCTCTCTCTGTCTCAAAAATAAAAACTAAAAAAAAAATATTAAAAAAAAAAAGAAAATGATGAGTGGTTGCCAAGGATTAGGGAGAAGAGGGGGATGACCAAGCAGAGCACAGGTTATTTTTAGGGCAATGAAACTGTTCTGTATTCTCCTACGGTAGATATATGTCATTAGACATCTGTCAAAACCCGTAGATTGTAGAACACCAAAAGTGTTCTACACCAATGTAAACTCCAGACTTTGGGCAGTTAGGTTGTGCTGATCTAGGTTCATCAATTGTAATAAATATACCACTCGGGGATGGGGTGCTGTAGTGGAGGGGGCTGTGTTTACACGTGGGCAGGGAGTACATAGGAGCACTGTATTTTCTGCTCAATTTTTCTGTGAATTTAAAAGTGGTCTACAAAATAAAGTCTGTTTAAAAAAAAAAAACACTGGATAAACAAAGAAGTAAGGCAATGTGACCTACAGATAATAGGAATGCTGATTTCAGTAGATAGAAACTTGAAATAGTTATTATTAATATTTAATATGTCATTATTAATATTTTCAAGTACCTAAAGGAAGATACAAAGAGGAAATGGGTCAGAAATATCAGTAGAAAAAGAGAAAAAAAAACAAATAAAAAAAAATAAAAGAAGGAGGAGAGGAAACAAATGGACATTGTGAACCTGAAAAATACAATTAGTCAGAGGCAAGAAACAAATAACACAGGAGAACAATAATTAAAATACTATTGACTTCTTAACAAAAACAATACAAACCAACAAGCAAAAAGAATTAAATCCTTACAGTTGCTGGGGAAACATATCTCAACCTAGAATTTTATATACGGGCAAAAAATATTCTTCTCATAAGCTTCTAGAAGGAAACATAGGAAAATATCTTTGTGACCTCTCAGTAGACAACAATTTCTTAAAAGGGACACAGAAACACAAGTCGTGAAATTTAAAAACCAATAGTGTTGACTTCCTCAAAATTAATACGTTTGATTATCAAAAGATACTCTTAAGAATATGAATAGGTGAGCCACAGATTGAGAGAAACTGTTTTTAAAACGTATATCAAAGGGGGTGCCTGGGTTGCTCAGTTGGTTAAACGGCCAACTCTTGGTTTCAGCTCAGGTCATGATCTCATGGTTCATGAGTTTGAGCCCCGTATCAGGTTCCACACTGACAGCACAGAGCCTCCTTGGGATTCTCTCTCTCTCTCTCTCTCTCTCTCTCTGTGTGTGTGTGTGTGTGTGTGTGTGTGTGTGTGTGCGTGCGTGTGTGTGTCTTGCTCTGTGTGTCTCTCAAAATAAATGAAGACACTTAAACAAATTTTTAATATATCAAAGAACTGTGGGTCAAAGAACTTGTAATCATAATGTATGAAGAAGTCCTAAATTCTATAATAAAAAAGCCCATGTATGCATGAAAAATGAGCAAAGGACTTGAACAGGCACTTCTCAAGGGATTGGCCACTAACCCTTTGAAAAAATGCATCACTGAAAATTATTGGTCATTAGGAAAATGCAAATTGAAACCACAATATGATACTGTTTCTCACTTTTGAGCAGCTTGAGTTAAAAATAAATGAATAAGGGGCACCCGGGTGGCTCAGTCAGTTAAGCATCCAGCTCTTAGTTTTCGCTCAAGCCATGATCTCACAGTTCGTGGGTTTGAGCCCCACATCAGGCTCCAAACTGACAGTGCAGAGCCTGCTTGAGATTCTCTGTCTCCCTCTCTCTCTGACCCTCTCTCTCTCTCTCAAGAATAAATAAATCAACTTAAAAAAAAAGAAAAGAATAAATAACTAAAACTGAGAACTCTGAATATTTTTGAAGTTATACAACAATCCAGAACTCCCAATGTTTGCTTTTACCAGTATTGAATAATAAAGCTACTTTTGCAAAATGGGTTGGCCTTTTTTTTTTATAAAGAAGTTATGTCTTTCATATGACCCACATTTTAAGTCCTAGGTATTTATCTAAGACCAATGAAAACATTTGTCCACAAAACACTGTATAAGAATATTCATGGTAGCTTTATTTATTATAGCTAAAGACTGGGGAGAAAATTTTTCACCAGTAAGAGATTAGATTAAGAAATTATAGTATAGGGGCGCCTGGGTGGCTCAATCAGTTAAATGTGTCCAGCTCTTGGTTTTGGCTCAGGTCATGATCTCATGGTTCATGAGTTCGAGCTCCACATTGGGTTCTGAGATGACTGTATGGAGCCTGCTTGGGATTCTCTGTCTCCCTCTCTGCCCTTCCCTGGCTCATGGGGGTGTGTGCTCTCTTTCTCTCTCAAAAGTAAATAAATAAACTTTAAAGAAATTATAGCATATTTACACATTAAAAGACCAGAAATATGTGCACTGACATTAATCACATGGGAGAATAGTGTAAATATAAAAGAAGTGTCTCTTGTGGGTCCTCAAGATGGGAGCACTCCCACCCCTGTGTAACTCTGTATGATCCACTCCAGTTGAGTGAGGGTAGGAACTGTTCATAGGGCAGATGTCACTCTTAGGATTAAGTTACAAAATATGGCCACAGTTAAGTTCCCAAATGATTTGGGGTTCATTAAATGAGAGATTACATTGGCAAGTCTGACTTCTTAAATGGAAGCTCTTCCTGAAGAGACCCTATCCTGTTGAGCTCGAAGCAGTAAATGGTCATGTCGCGAACTGCTTATGGGGAGGGTCTTATTCTTAAAGTCACTGAAGTCTGTCAAAAATCTTAATGGGCTTTGAGGGAGATCCTGTGCTCCAAATGAGGACCCAGTCCTGTAGACACTTTGATTTCAGCCTGTGAGACCCTGAACAAAGGACCTAGAAAAACCATGGCTGGATTCCCCACACATGGAAATTGTGAGGTAATAAAGAGTGGTTTTTTTTTAAGCCATTAAATTTGTGGTCAATTTCTATACAGCAATAGAAAACTGATACAAAGCCAGCCATAAAAGAACACAGTATAGTGCTTTTTATACGAAGTTCTGGAACAGGCGAAAAGAATCAGTGGTAAAGCTTTGAACAATGGTTGCCTCTGCTGTGAAGGGGATTGACTGGGAAGGAACCTGAGGGAACTTTTGGTGGTTATGGAAATGTTGGAGCTATATAATTAAAATATGTGCATTTCACTGTCTGTTAACGCATCTCAAAAAATGAAGAAAATCAAGCTTGTATTTATATGTACCTTATTTCTGCAAAGCCACTGCTCTCTGTGATATTTATTTTTTTTAATTTTTTTAATGTTTATTTATTTTAAGAGAGAGAGAGAGTGCGAGCAGGAGAGGGGCAGAGAGAGAGGGAAACCCGGAATCCGAAGCAGGCGGCTCTGAGCTGTCGGCACAGAGCCCGATGCCGGGCTCGAACTCACAGACCACAAGATCATGACCTGAGCCAAAGCCGGATGCTTAACTGACTGAGCCACTCAGGTGCTCCTCTGTGATATTTCTTAATTCAGACTCATCTGAAACCCCTAGTCCCCACCCACCCACACTATTTCTAGTCATTCAGTGACTGTAGGTAACTGGGTTTATCAAATCACTTTTCATATTGCAATTATTTTTATTTTAATAAAAGGAGGTGGTGAACTATCTTTTGAGGTACCTATAAACTTATTCTTTTTAAGTCACACAAAAGGTATGCTGTGTGACCCTGAAACATGCTATGGATCGTTATAGCAGGGTCAGCAACTTATGGTCTTAAGCCCAAATGTGGCCTGCTATCTGTTTTTGTAAATAAAGTTTTATTGGAACACAGCCTTGTGTATTCATTTACATAGGGCATATGGACACTTTAATGATACAGTAGTAGAACCCAGCAGCCTGCAAGGGAGAGCTACCGCCCACACAGCTCTATAGAAATAATTTGCTGACCCTGCTTTGTACCATTAACTTTTTATCAAAACGTGAGCCTTTGATTTAAAAAAAAAATGTAATTTCAAACTCTTGCTTTTTATGTTATATCAGGCAAATTATTTAACTTTTCTGGGTATCTTCATCCACCTAGACAGACACACAGACAGACAGACAGAAATAGCTAAGTGATTAGCACAGTTTACAAACCATATTTCCCGTTAGATGGATTGATATGTGGAATATCAATATCATGTAAGCATGATAAGTAAATATCATGTGGGATAGCTTATCACGAAAACAAATGATCGTGTAAAATGACTACTGCGTGGGGCGCCTGGGTGGTTCAGTCGGTTGAGCCACCGACTTCAGCTCAGGTTATGATCTGGCGGTTTCTGGGTACGAGCCCCGCGTGGGGCTCTGTGCCGACAGCTCAGCGCCTGGAGCCTGTTTCGGATTCTGTGTGTGTCTCTCGCTCTCTCTGCCCCTCCCCCACTCACACTCTGTCTCTCTCTCCCTCAAAAATAAATAAACATTAAAATGAATATTGCAAATAACGGCTTAAAATAATCATCTTAAACTGCAATTTCTGGAATCCCTTTAGCTTTTACTGCCTTCCAGAGAGGACTAGAGCATGCAGGGTAGGAAATCCTACCGTGTGTTCCTCCTATTGTCATTGTAGTTTTGGCTGTTCTGCTCTCATGGTCACCAATGGTGTGAACTTGGACAACTTATTTAGCCTTCATAGACATATTTTTCCATCCTGAAAGTAAGTATAAAAATAGCATACATTTCACAGAGCTGTTTTTGGATTAAATGAAATGATATGAAAACATGCATAGTAAGGCATATAACAAATATTCCACAAATGAGGGTTCTCTTTTCCTTTCTTTTTTTTTCTGCACTTCCTCATCTCATTGGATCCTTTCTTGACTCCTCTTTAAATGCTCAAAGTTATCAGCCATTTGGATTCAAATAACTTGTTCTGAAGATATTAACTGACTCGGTATTGACGTTTGCTGTGTCTTTCATTTTTAACTCTTAAATATCTCTGAAATACTAAAAAAGAAGGAAATAATCGTTCTATTCTTTGTATCATAATAACTGATTTTTTTTAACGTTTATTTATTTTTGAGACAGAGAGAGACAGAGCATGAACGGGGGAGGGTCAGAGAGAGGGAGACACAGAATCTGAAACAGGCTCCAGGCTCTGAGCTGTCAGCACAGAGCCCGACGCGGGACTCGAACTCACAGACCGTGAGATCATGACCTGAGCTAAAGTCGGCCGCTTAACCGACTGAGCCACCCAGGCGCCCCAATAACTGATTTTTTAAAGCTAAACTTCTACTTAATTTGGGGGAACTTCTCTTTTCCCCCAGTCAAGAAGTCTTATTTATTTTTTGAAGTCATATGCTATATTCACATACAGCAGGACTCACATTTTGGCCTCTGGAAATCAAATTAAATTTGGCAATTCAGATGGCATCCTTACAGGATCCATTATTTTGGTGAGGAAGACAAGTTTCATGTGGACAACATAAGACTCAAGAAAGAAGGTTGAAAGTAAATGCTCTGGAAGGGAATCAATGCAGTTGTAATTTGACACAATAGAGGGGCCAGAGTAGGAGCTCTTAGAAAACAATGGGGTTCTTTAAATTCCACCCTTGAGAACTGAGTGACAGTTTGTCCAGGGAACTATTGTGTTCCAAATTCCATCTCAGGACAAGCCCTGCCTTCCCACAGGCCTCTGAAAAGTCCTTTATTTTGTCACCTTCTTCTAAAGGCTCCTTCAGAAACTTCCCAACAAACTAAGATTTTCTACCGGAAAATAGCTCCTTTTTTTTTTTAAGAAAAGAAAGTATTACCTTCAAATTCAATTTCAAAGTAAACCTCAGGACAAGGAAAACTCTAAGAATTTCTTGGTAGATTTCATAGTCTACGCAATCTGAACTTTGTAAAATGTTGTCTCACATCGAACCATTTTAATTTCTTTCTTCTTGCCATTTTTATTGTCTGGTTACTCACAGATAACACTATATCATAGACGTAAACTCAGATGACTGATGAAATCAACAACCTCACTATGAAACATGCCTAAGAATCTATGTTTAAGGACTAGCCGTTTAATCTGAATTTTCTAAATAGTCATGTAATTTTTTAGAACAATTATACTTTCGGAATGTACCCTTAGAAATTATCTTCCTAACAAAAGCACTAAAAAGTTTAGAAAGAATATTAAATAATATATAAATGTAAACACACGCCCGCGCGCACACACACACACACACACACACCACGTATGGTTTGTAAGGCTCTTTAATATTTTCATTAATACAATGTATCCATACCAAGAATTGCTTCTGATATATGGGAGGTGGTCTTAAATGAACATTAAGAATTTAAGAGTAGTTGTATTCTGTAAGTCACCCAAAAATACTCCCTCAAAGAGAAAATGTGAAATACGTACTGTTTTACGAGATTCTCGTTTACTGCCTAGATGTGAGAAGACACTTGAATTTTGCCCAATGTCTTTTATCTACAGAAATAATCATATGATATTTTAACTTCAGATGATTAAAATCACAACTTATATCTGTGGATTTACAAATAGTGTGACTGCTATTATTTTATTCCTGGAGTGAATTGCACCTGTGTGCAATTAATTACGTCCACTTAATAGCTGTGCATAAAAGAAAATTATAAACCGTTACATTGATATGTTTATTGATGCAAAAAATTTAAGTTGATTAACAAATAGAATCTAGTAGCCCATTACGAAACAAAAGATACATTGTGACTAATAAGATTTTGTTGCAGCAGCATGGAAAATTGAAGATACTGAAACGGCTATCATACCTATAAAACATAATCAGTTAGAAGATATAACAGAAAGAGATGTTTTAATAATGCAAAAAATAAAACATTTAGACATAAGTTTTAAAGCATATATATCAAATTTTATAAAGAAAATGTTAAAATATTTCTGAAAGGCACAGGGGTAGGCCTGAACAAGTGCAAAGAAAAAACGTCTTTTTAAATTTTTTAATGTTTATTTATTTTTGAGAGAGAAAGAGAAAGACAGAGTGTGAGTGGGGGACGGGCAGAGAGAGAGGGAGACACAGAATCCGAAGCAGGCTCCAGGCTCTGAGCTCTCAGTACAGAGCCTGACGCGGGGCTCGAACTCATGAACTGGAGGATCATGACTTGAGCTGAAGTCTCATGCCCAACCAACTGAGCCACCCAGGCACCCCACAACTCCTTTTTACATAGGGATATTTACACCTTAAAGATATTGATTTTACTAAGTTAATATAAATGTATTATATCATCAACAAAATAACAACAGCTTTTTTAAAGATTTGCAAGTAGATTATAACATATATATGAGAAAATAAATCAGTAGGAATAGCTAGAAAATCCTTGAAAAAATAGGTGGAAAGAGCAGTCAAATGATCACCTTATAAAAACAGCAACCTATTTGTGAAGGAGGGTTGTGGAATAGAGATTCTGCCGGGCTTCTCTGAATATTTCATGTTATATAGTTTGTGGACACATTTCAAGTGACTATAGAACACACGTGTCGGAGGCGCCTGGGTGGGTCAGTCGGTTAAGCGTCCGACTTCGGCTCAGGTCATCATCTCACGGCTCGTGAGTTCCAGCCCCGTGTCGGGCTCTGTGCTGACAGCTCAGAGCCTGGAGCCTGTTTCAGATTCTGTGTCTCCCTCTCTCTCTCTCTGACCCTCCCCCATTCATCCTCTGTCTCTCTCTGTCTCAAAAGTAAATAAACGTTAAAAAAAAATTTAAAAAAAAAAAAAAAAGAACACACGTGTGGACTGTACCTCCACAGATCCACATGTAGGAAGATAACTCAAAGACAAAGAGAGCTGTAAATATATCTAAAAATATTCACAAACCAATTTGTTAGTGGTAGTATTTGTTACTTTTAGAACCTTTTCATATGTATGTTTCCACATGATGCAGATAAAAAATTATATTAATGTCAGGAACAAGTATTTTGATCTAAGCTAAAAACATATGGGTATAGGGGCGCCTGGGTGGCTCTGTCAGTTAAGCGTTTCTCGGTTTCAGCTCAGGTCATCATCTCACGGTCTTGTGAGTTCCAGCCCCACATCAGGCTTTCTTCTGACAGTATAGAGCCTGCTTGGGCTTCTCTCTCTCTCTCTCTCTCTCTCTCTCTCTCTCTGCCCCTCCCCTGCTCACGTTGTCTCTGTCTCTCTAAAAATAAATTTAAAAAATTAAAAAAATCTTAAAAACGTATAGGTATAAAATCAAACAAGTAAACTTCTGCATGTTAAAAATATTTGTATAAATTCATGTTTATTTTAAATATCTACTTATTAACTCTGCCTCCTAAAACTGTCCATGATCAGCGATAATCCAGTAGCAACGAGCCCTCCTAGTGCCCAGATTGTGTTCTCCAAATGCCCTTCTCCACTAAAATGACTAAGGCTTCTTAGAGTCATGGCTAATTCCAGATGTAAAGAAGGAAATACATACGATGAGCTCAGAATGTCTTGTGTCGGAAAACCAGAAAGTGATCAAAGACAGATTGGGTTGAGCGTGAAGGACAAAGAAGGCAACATAAAGATCTCTCATCAGCCAAAAGCCAAGGATGGAACAGTTTTAGCATCAAAAAGAATAATTTATTTAAATATATTGAATATGTAAAAATATATAAGTTCACAATGAGATGAGAGAGAGAGAGACTGGGGGTGGTATGAAATATCTAGGACACCGACTTCTTACACTGAGTATTGAAAATTCCATTGAATGGGGGAAAACTAAGCATTTATCCTGACTGTCCCATATACATTCTGATTCACAATACACAAACAAGGATATTTGATAAGATATTTCTTCTTTACAGAAAAAAGGTAGCTAATAAATGTATAAGGAATGACAAAATTAGAAAAACACCATTTTAGAGACGCCTGGGTGGCTCAGTCGGTTAAGCGTCCAACTTCCACTCAGGTCATGATCTCACGGTTCATGGGTTCGAGTCCCACATTGGGCTTTCTGCTGTCAGTGCAAGGCCCACTTTGGATCTACTGTCTCCATTTCTCTGCCCCTCCCCCACTCATGCTCTCTCCTTCGTCTCTCAAAAAAAAATAAACATTAAAAAAATAAAATAAAATCACCATTTTGCAACAGCTAAGGGATTCATTCAGTTGGGGAGTAATCCTCAGTGAGATAAAAGATGGTTGAGAAGTTTGACAATGAAAAGATCAGGCTTTCAGCACCTGAAAATTATCGATCTCAGCATTTCTAAAAATGGGACAATCAGACTGTGTGAAGCACATAGCAACAGCTTATGATGGATTTTTGGAAGAAACAAAACAGTTGAACCTGAACTTGAATCTAATCAAGTCTCTAGAGCCTATGTAAACGTACACACACACACACACACACACACACACACAGGAAACACAGAGGTAGGGGATAGAGAAGCAAGCTAAATTACAACAAAAGGAAGGAAGAAAGAAAACAAATGAGAAATTGAGATAATCTACAGAACCAGTACCTATTTTCTGTCAGAAGTCATTGACATAAAAACTAAATAAATATGTGGAAAGAAAGCAGTAAGAGGGGGAAACACTCTAGATTTTAAAAGTCTTTAGGTGTCATAACAAGTCAATACCATGTGCAAACTTCTGGATACAATTTTGCAGATATTTTTGAGATCTCTCATACCATAAAATGATTGTTATCTCGGTCCCCTATAATAAGGGGATGGTACATAAGAAAAAAAATTTAAGATGCATACAAAAACAAATAAGAAAAAAATACATAGAGCAGTAAAAAGACATGACTACCGAGATTAGCTTCCAAAGCAAATCTTAAGCAAAAGAAAAGGAAAAGGAAATAATACAAAGAAATAACTGAGGCAAAGGTGACAGGATTTAATAAATGTGGAACCTGCTTGATGTCCACAGTGCTCATTACGCTGTTCTCTGTACTTTCGTGTGTGTTTGGAAAGGCTCATAACATTTTTGAAAGATTTGCTCAGAGAGGCAGCTTGGTATCTCAGAAAAAAGCAGTAGGTTTGATATCAGGCTGACCTGAATTCAACTCTAGCCACACCAACTACTCTATGGCGTGGAGAGAGTTGTTCATTGTCATTAGGCAATTTCCACTACCCTCCATGCCTCATCTCTCACATAGGCAATAGATTTGTGAAGCTGGTTAACTAGAATATAGGGAAAAGAGTCTCCTCTTGATGATGGTGCACTGGCACGGATTAATCAGAGAGTTTCTGACTTCTTGTATCATGTCTAAATTGCCTTTTGTTCTCAAAGGAGTTGCTAGTCTTTTTTTAACCTATGAAGGTTTTATAAAATATCCTACACCTAGGTAATGCTGGTCTAATTATCACCAACAACAAACTCTCCATCTGAGGATTTCCTCGAAATCGTGCTGTTATTAAGGAAGCTAGCATGATTACCATGATATATTAACAAAATTGTGGTGTGTAATTAATTCGCCGTATCAACACTGGCCAAAGTGAACTATAGACCATTCAGGCAACTATGCCTACTGATATGAAGAGGCTAAAGAAGGTCTAAAAAGGATTAAAATTAAGGAAATGTGTATATTATGAGAAAGTTTTAGAAAACGTGGGATAAAGCGTTGCTTATAGCGAAATGTAATGATATTAATCAAAATTATGTATGGTAATTTCAAGCAGTATGGACTCTATAGTATAGCCTGTTTAACATATACTGTAGGACCTAGAACAAGAGGAAATACATATAGAAAATCATGTTTTTCAGTCACAACTTGCCATAAACTATATAGGGAAATCTAACAAAAGATTCTCGTAGGATGTTAAAGAATGTTTATTCCCGAGGATGAGTGGAGGGAAATACACACACACACACACACACACACACATATGATCTAAATGTACCATTTCCCAAAATCATTTTGAAAGGGTATTAGAAAAAAAGCCACAAACACACACATACACACACACACACAGCATGGCAAAAGTGAAAGCTACAAGACACAATTTGATGGGATCTTCTTAAGAAGAAAAGGAAGGAGCCAAAAAGGAATCCCTTAAGTAAAACTTGTTCACTAGGAAATCAGAAATTGCCACATAAAATACATATATTCTATATGTCCCATTGGTTGGAGATTTTATCCTGATGCTTGCAAAGGTTCAACAAGAAGGCACAGTCCAGCTTTTTAAGGGGCGGTAATTTATTACAAGAGATAGAAAAGAGCAAATATTTCAAGTGTAATGTGCTAACTATTTGACACAAAGAGTTATAACTAAGAATGGAGCCTCCACGGGGCGCCTGGGTGGCTCAGTAGGTTAAGCCACCAAGTCTTGATTTCAACTCCAGTCATGATCTCTGTCATAAGTTTGAGCCCCCTGTCAGGCCCTGTGCTGGGCATGGAACCTGCTTGGGATTCTCTCCTTTTGTCTCTCTCTCTCTCTCTCTCTCTCACTCTCTCTCTCTACCCCTCCCCCACTTGAGCACACAAGCACAGGCACACGTGCTCTCTCTTGCTTTCTCTCTCTCTCACAAAGAAGGATTCATGAGGTTGTTTCATGCATAATCTATTTTGTTCCAGTTTGTTGCTCAATAGTATTCCAGAGTATAGATATACTACAATTTCTTTATGTTTTTCATCAGTTTCCAGTCATTTGCGTTTAGGGCTATTATAAATAATGCTGCCATGAACCTTTACATAAACCTTTTTGTGGGTCCTTATATATTTCAATTTTGTTGGGGAAATACCTGGGAACAGGATTAGGTAAAGTTATTATAACTCTGATTTCCAAAGTGACTGTACCACTCAGGCTTCCCCTCAAACAATGCTCAGAGAGTTCCAGTTGCTCTGTATCCTTACCCAGACTTGGTGATGTCAGGCTTTTTAAATTTAGTTATCCTGATGAGAGTACAGTGCTATCTTATTGTGGCTCTACTTTGCATTTCTCTGATAATCTGTGATGTTGAGATCCCTTGATAGGCTTAAAGACCATTTGCACGTCTTCTTTTGAGACATGACTATTCAAAATCCTTTGCCCATTTTAATCGGCTCTTTTCCTTGGCAGTTACCCCCCACTCTCTTTGGGGCTGATAGCTTGGCAGCTTTGGTTTTCTGGTTCTCCAGGCAAGAAAGACGGGGTGTTTCCACGGGTGGCCTCTGTCACTGCTATTCACACACTGCCAATTGAATGTAGTCTCATGCGAAAAGCTGGGAAACAGAAATTCATATCGTATAGTTCTCCATTTGTCCTCTTCCAAATGTGCCTTTTCCATAAAAGTGTGTCTGCTTCTAACCACTCTCAATACCTTAGGTATAGCTTTTTTTGCATTATGTCCCGGTTTTCTGCAGCCCACGGTCATCCAGAAGGGTCTTAGACCATCGTATGTGAACAATTGATATCGTGTATCTTCTTTATCATTCAGACTAAAATATTTTCTGTATCTTTTTGTTTCATTTATCTAATTGAGGTTTTCCTGGATATTGTATGGTAACTGATAATTTTTTTTTTGTAACTGATTTTTAAGTTAGTTCCACTGTAGTCCAAGAATAGACTGTCTGATTTCAACCCTTTTAAATTTATTGGGAGGCTGTTTTATGGCTATCATGGCAAATGATCATGTGCAGTGAAAAAACGTATATTGTTGTGGAGACTAGGGCATTATAAATGTCAGGTCAAAGTGGTTGATAACGATATTCAGATCATCTATAATTTTACTGACATTTTGTCCACTTATTTTTAATTATGAACCCCCGCCTTCAGAGAGTTGTTTCATATTTTGCCCAGAGTTCATAGTTGTGATATGCAGGAAGGCTGATTTGCAAAGAGCTTTCTCAGCCATATGAAAGTGGACCTTGTCTTGTTTAGTTTTACATTCTCTTTCTAGGATATTTATACTTGCTGAAATGCATAGTTTTAATCTTTAAAAAAAATTTAATGTTTATTTCTTTTTGAGACAGAGAGAGACAGAGCATGAGCAGGGGAGGGGCAGAGAGAGAAGGGAGATACAGAACCTGAAGCAGACTCCAGGCTCTGAGCTGTCAGCACAGAGCCTGATGCGGGGCTTGAACTCACAAACCGCGAGATCATGACCTGAGCCGAAGTCGGACGTTCAGCTGACTGAGCCAGCCAGGAGCCCCTGAAATGCATATTTGTAATCTTATCAACGGCCTCTTAATTTCTTCTGAAATTCTCTTTCTTAGTATCTATGTTCTAGGAAAGAATATTCTAACGGATTTTAATAGTTGTTTTGTTAGTGGGACAAAGGTATAGAACATTCCGGGGGCATGGATTTGAGGAAACACTACCTTCCATGGTCCCTTCTTGGAGATTTATGAGGCTCTTTAGCAAGTAGTTCTGAGAATTATGTTAAACTTTGTCTAGATCACCAATGGCCCACTCACTTGAGTATGAGAACTCGCCTTCACATAATACTGGAGAACATGACATGGAGCAAAAGACAGCGAGCCCTCATCTAGTTCATTCCATTTACTTCTTTTCATGACAGTGCATTTTCCATATGGCATTTCTTTTCATTGTTACCCTCATTTTTCTCTCAGAACCTAATGGAAGGTCTGTTGAATGTAGGTAAACCCTTATCCACTGTTACACATACACCTTTAGCATAAAACTAAAGTATAAGGAGTTTTATATTTCAAAGACTCATTTTACGATGGTATCTCCTACTGTTTGGGGCTGGTAAGCGGGTGATCTGTTCACATTTGCAAGACTCCAAATTTCTAGCATTTTTCTTTTCCTTTTGCATTTCTCTTGCAAACTGGCCAATTCTTTCTAGGGCTCATCTCTTTCTTCTGATACCTTGCCAAAGACCTTACCAAAGACTTCTCATACCTTGCTAATAGCAACTGAATCCCATGATTAGTATTTTCTGATCTTTTCCCCTTGAGCACACATACCTTAGGTAATCTAAAGATCGGCCGCCCAGGTATCTTGCGATGATTCACCATCTTTCCAGAATGAATAGTGTTTTCCTCACCACCCACCACGCAGCCATAAGTCAATGCCAGATATTTTAGGGGTTTGTAGAACCCCGTGTTTAGCACCAATTTATGTGTTATTTTATGGCTTTTTTTTATATTCCCTAAATCATACCCATCTGTAAAGCTGCATAGGGTTTTCTCATGCAACCTTAGCATATGGTCAATTGTGTTCTGTAGAATTTCCTAAGTCTAACATATGGAAAAGTTTTTGATGGCCATGCTCTAATATCCATTAGACCACATTACTAAAATCTCCTATTAGTTACAATCGGTTTTTATTTTACTTTTAGGTTTTTTAGGGAACAAATTGAGCTATAAAAAATAATGTGGATTTTCACTCTCATTGTATTCCCTACTATCTCTAAGCCAAGGTTAAACGGTATTGGTAATAATAGATTCACACTTTATTCTGGCTTTGCATGCCTCCAAGATTTCATCACTAAATATGAGACAGTTGAATTTATATAAAAGCAGTATTTATAATATAAGGATGTAATCTTCTGATTACATCAAGAATGGATTTCGGATACTGTCAAAGGTCCATTTACATCTGAGATTAATTATCTAATTAATTCATTCATTAAGTATTTATTGCCACTTATTATGTGATGACACTAGACTTACAACAGTGAATGAGAGTGATTCAGTCCCTGCCTCTATCGATTTTCCAGTCAGAGATGAAAAGTATTTTTCCCACGTTATTTATGTTACATTTTAACATATATCAATCTTACATCACTGGCAGGAACAGTACTTTTTAATTAATAATGTTCTTCTTAAATGATTAATTTCTATTGTTTTAAAATATTTTGCATCTATACCAATAAGCAAAGCAGACTTAGCTTTTATGTTATATTTTTTCAAACGAATATTGTGTCGTGTCTATGGCAGCTTTTAAAATACAGTGAGACATTTTCCTTTATTTCTACTTTCTGGAAGAGTTCTGAATATAAGTATTTATTTTCTTTGATGGTTTGAAAGAAATTATCCTTAAAACCATCTGGAAGCAGTTTTTTTTTTTTTAAGTTTCAGTGTCTTTTGTTTCCATTTCTTTGTTATTTTTCTAGTTTATAAAATGTTTTCCTTATTCTACAGTCACTTTAAGAATTTGTTTTTGAGATAATTATCACTGTAGAACTTTTGGTCCTTTTTTTTAATCCCGGCATTTTGACCCAGTAGAATTGCTATTCACATTGTTTTGACTCTTTTTTGTGACTACAATCATTGTAAGCATAATTGTACCAAAACTAGTACGTGTTCTCTGAGAAAACATTTAGCACTTTCAACTCATTATTTAAATTTTACATAATAAAATGGCTTTCATACTTTAATAAATATTAGGTTTTATCTTCCTTGTCTTCCATAATAATCATCTGGCCTATTATTATTTTCATTTCTTTGTACATCTTCCCAGCACTCCGGAGATAGATAGATAGATAGATAGATAGATATACATCCTATATATCTATCTTTTATATTTACTATATATTAATTATATTAATAGTATATTTGCCATATGTATATCATCGTCTTACCTTTTTCAAGTCTCTGTTCACTAATCCATAAGCTCCTTGATGATAAGGAATGTTTGTACCTATTTAAAATGACTATCCAAATTTCTGTCATGGAGTAACCCCTCAACAGGGGTGAGATAAAGAAGACATTCAGTGAGTGAATATCATGCTAATTAATGTTGCAGGTTACTACTAAATTCTCAAAAAAAAAAAAAAACAGAGAGAGAAAGAGGAAAAGATTAGGTGAACCATGGATACGCAGGTAAAGAGAGGAAGCAACTGTTTCAATAGACAACCACAGATATGTGGTTTTAGATATATTAAAAATAAGAAAGGGGCACCTGGGCGGCTCAGGTGGCTGAGTGTCTGACTTCAGCTCAGGTCATGATCTTGCGGTCGTGAGTTCGAGCCCCACATTGGGCTCTGTGCTGACAGATCAGAGCCTGGAGCCTGCTTCGGATTCTGTGTCTTCCTCTCTTTCTGCCCCTTCCCCCCTCATGCTCTGTCTTTCTCTCAAAAATAACTAAACACTATTTTTTTTTTAAGTAAGAAAGGGATAGAAGTCCCTGAGATAGCTTCTTTCCAGATTGTGCTGAAATAAACATGACGATAGAAGACATGATTATACTCACCACATTCTCATAGGATAGCTGGTCAACCCACGGAGAGAGTTGTGAAGCCATTTCCCTCCCCAGATATGGCCACCGTAAACATTTTGTGCAATATAGGCTCCATCACTGGTAACAGAGGAAGCCTTATTTCTCATGCCATGAAATGACTAGAAGTTTCCATTTCTTCTTTCATCTTTTCCCACTCCGGCATTTACCCTGTGCTCCCATGAAAGAAACTCAGGGGTTAAATCAGCCAGAAAACCTGGCAGTGATCTTTTCAATACAAGTGTCGTTTGAGGCTCAGAACTTACCACCAATCTAGTGCCTTCCTCTCCGGGGATCTCCTCACTGGTACAGAATGGACTGTTTTTATTCTACTATGTCCATTGGTCCAGAAATGCCCTTTATAGCATTTTCTCTTCTCCCAGAGCGGCATCCAGTCCAAGGTCAAGCACTGCATTTACATCCATGTCTCTATCACTTCTTTAATCTGAAACATTTCCACCGTTTTTCTTTGTCTTTTATGACATTGGCACTTTTGAAGACCATAGCCCCTCCCTCCTCCCATTTATTTTCGCAGAACGCTCCCAGTTCTGGGTTTTTCTGAGGTTCCCTGGTGACTAGTTTCTAAGTCTGCATTTTCAGTCGGACTACTACCCATACTACGCAGGGGTGGTGATGTCACGGGCATCCCATCTGGAGATGAAAGAAAAATCTTCCCGAATCTCTCCACTGTCTGATGTGGGTCAATATCCTTCTAGCATCCAGCAACATTTTCCTTATTGCTCCACACCCTGTCGACATGGGAAGCCACACGGTTTAGAGCTTTGTGGTTGTTGCTGTTATGGTAATACCCCACCTCTAGGTAACTATTCATTTATTTGTTAGTTTACACTACACCGTACTGTTCCCTAAATAACCTACAAGCTTTCATAGCTTACAACAGCAAAAGATTATTTCCCCTTCCTGTTAAATGTCAGCTGTGGGAAAGCTCCAGCTTTGCTCCATTGTATCTTCATTCTGGGACCAAAGGTGAAGAAGCAGCTGCAATATGAGAGGTGCCACTCACGTAGCAGAGGGGAAAACAAAGCAATGGTGGTGTTCTTTGGCCCTGAATGCTTCTTCTTAGAAGTAGCATAGTTTGGTTCTTCCATCATTGTATTGGATGAAGCAAGTCACATAGCCAAGTACGGCATGGAGGGAATTTGGAGTCTAATACTGTCCCAGAAAGGGGCAGAAAATACTTGAGGACAGTAATGCAGCCTACCGAATAGCCTGAACCAGGATAGAAAATGGAAAAAGCAAAAAGGCGGTGGGTGCGGGTTGAGGGTCTGGTGAATCATGGATCCGGTTTGCAGCACATGCAGCCTATGAGGACGTTCAGTCCTTTGCAGAATTCTTTCTCCAGGGGAAAGTCTGAGCTCAGACCTGACAGTACACTAAATGACAGGCACCTTGTTGCCTGAGTCAGGAAATCCACTCAATCAGCCTGAAATCGAACTTCTGACAACGTGCGAGGTTGCGCTGCTTCATTTCTCTTCTAATGATTTTTTAATTTAATTTTATTGTGGCAACAATATTTACCATGAGGGTCTATCTTCTTAATAAATGTTTAAGAGTAGAATACAATATCGTTAACTATAGGTACCATTGTTGTACAGCTGGTTTCTAGAATTTACTCATCTTACTTAAGTAAAATTTCATGCGCATTGATTAGCAACTCCCCATTGCCTCCTTCCTGCAGCCACCATTCCAACTCCTTGATTCTATGATTTGACTATTTTAGAAACCTCGTAATTGTAATCATGCACGATTTGTCCCTCTGTGACTGGCTTGTTTCACTTAGCATAATGTCCTCCAGCTTCATCCATATGGTCACATATTACAGACTGTCCTTCTTGTTTAAAGCTGAACAGTATCCCATTATTTGTATAGGCCACATTTTCTTTATCCATTCATCCAACCATCCATGGACAGTTAGGTTGTTTCCACATCTTGACTCTTGTGAAGGGTACAGCAATGAGCACGGGAAGGTTAACATCTCTTTGACATCCTGATTTCAGTTCTTTTGGATAAACACCCAGAAGTGAGATTTCTAGATCACATTGTAGTTGTAGTTGTAATTTTTGAGAATCCTCCATACTCTTTTCCCTAGCAATTATACAATTATACTATTGTGCATTCTTAGAAACAACGTACAAGGATTCCGGTTTTTTGACACACTTTTTACCACTTGTTATATCTTACTTTTATGATAATAGTCATCCTGACAGGAGTGAGGTGCTGTCTCATAGTGATTTTATTTTAATTTTGAATTTTTTTTAAATTTTATATAAATTCAGGTTACTTAACATATATTGTAACAATGGTTTCATTAGTAGAATTTAGTGATTCATCAATTACATATAACACCCCGTGTTCATCCCGACAAGTGTCCTCCTTAATGCCCATCACCCATTTATTCCATCCCCTTACCCAACACCTCTCTAGCAACCCTAAGTTTGTCCTCTTCAGATTTGCTTCCCTCTCTGTTTTTATCTTACTTTGCCTTCCCCTCTCATACGTTCATCCTGTTTTGTTTCTTAAATACCACATATGAGTGAAATCATATGATATCTCTCTTTCTCTGACTGACTTATTTCACTTAGCATAATACCTTCCAGTTCCATCCACATTGCTGCAAATGTCAAGATTACATTCTTTTTGATCACCAAGTAGTATTCCATTGTATATATATATACCACATCTTCCTTATGCATTCATCCATTGATGGACATTTGGGCTCTTTCCGTAATCTGGCTATTGTTGCTAGTGCTGCTATAAACATCGGGGTGCATGTGCCCCTTCAAACCAACACTTCTACATCCTTTGCATAAATACATAGTGAGTAGTGCAATGGCTGGGCTGTAGAGTAGCTCTATTTTTAATTTTTTGAGGAACCTCCATACTGGTTTCCAGAGTGGCTGCACCAGTTTGCATTCCCACCAACAGTGCAAGAATGGTCCCTTTTGTCCACATCCTCACCAACATCTATTGTTTCCCGAGTTGTTCGTTTTATCCATTCTGACAGGCGTGAGGTGGTGTCTCATTGTGGTTTTGATTTGTATTTCCCTGAACCTGAACCACTTTCTTACACCGTACACAAAAATTAACTCAAAATGGTTGAAAGACCTAAACGTAAGACAGCAACCCCTCAAAATCCTGGAGGAGAAAACAGGCAACAACCTCTTTGATCTCAGCCACAGCAACTTCTTACTGTACGTGTCTCCAGAGGCAAGGGAAACAAGAGCAAAAATGAGCTATTGGGACCTGCACAGGGAAGGGAACAATCAACAAAACTAAAGGGCAACTGACCAAATGGGAGAAGGTGTTTGCAAATGACATACAGATAAAGGGTTGGTATCCAAAATCTATAACGAAATTATCAAACTCAATGCCCCCCAAAAAAAAAATCCAGTGAAGAAAGAGGCAAAACATATGAACGCTTTTCCAAAGAAGATATCCAGATGGCTAACAGACACATGAAAAGATGCTCATTGTGGTTTTGATTCACATTTCCCTGATGATTAGTCATGTTGAGCATCTTTTCAAGCCTTCTTCAGACAAATATCTATTTGAGTCTTTAGCCCATTTTTAGTAGGGATACAATTTTTTTTTCTATTGAGTTGTAGGAGTTCCTTATATATTTTGGATATTAACCTTTTATCATATATAAGGTTTGCAAATATCTTCTCCACATCAAGGTTGCTTTATCACTCTGTTGATTGTTTCCTTTGCTGTGCAGGAGCTTTTTTAGTTTCATGTAGTTCCATTTGCCTATGTTTTCTTCCAGGAGTTTTACAGTGTTTGATCTTAAGGTCTCTAATCTATTTTGACTTGATAGTTGAGTGTGGTGTTAGATGAGCGTCTAATTGTAATCTTTTACATGTGGATATCCAGTTGTCTCAACACCATTTGTTAAAGATAACATTCTTTCCCCATCGTGTAGCCTTGACTCCCTTGTCAAAGACAAGTTGGCCATAAATGTGTGGATTTATTTCTAAACCCTTTGTCCCACTGGCCTGTCTTTACACAAGTATCATACTCTTTTAATTACTAGAGACTTGTGATATATTTTGAAACAGAAACTTGAACGCCTCCTGCTTTGCCTTCCTTCTCAAGCTTAATTCGGCTATTCAGACTCTTCTGTGGGTTCTTGTGATTTTCAGGATTTTATTTTCTGTTTCTGTAACCAAACGCCATTGAGATTTTGATAGGGATTGCATTGAATTTGCAGATCACTGTGGCTGATACGGACATTTTAGCAGTGTGAAGGCGTCCACTCTATGCACGCAGGGTTGTTTCCGGATCCTCGTGCTACTCTCCAGCTCTTACATTTTGCTCCAATGACACATCATTCCGGATCTGCAAACAGATCAAACTCTTCTCACCCTATGCCTGCGCTGCTGTCTACTCTTCCCTGAACTCTCTCTGTTTGCTGTTTCTGAAGCCTTCCACTCTCTAAACCTCACATTTCGCATAAAAATCATTGTATTGAGACACCTTCCCTCATTACTCTCTCTAAAAGAGTCCTTCCTACATGGCTGCTTTTCCTATAACAGCATTCTTTTTATATTCATCTTTGTCTTTCTTATAACCTGTAATCGTTTCGATTGCTTATTGCTGTGTTTTCACATTGTTCATTTCATACCCTAACATACAGCCTCCTTAAAGAGAAAGACCTTCTCTCTTAGGGTCACCGTTCATTTCCAAATCTTTGGCATAATGCCTGGCATATGATAATTGATACTTTTGTATGAATGTTTTTAAGTGGGTTTCTTATAAAAATAGCTTAGTAAACCTGTTGGCTGCAATTTGGCAATAAAAAGATGCTCAAAAATAGTTTATCACCTCTTTGTTCCATAAATGATTCCACAGAGGCAACTTTTAGCATGATATCTGTGACAAAAATGAGCAATTTGACTCTGAGTTTGCTATAACCGGTATTTGTAGATTAATTAATTTTGTCTCTTCCAGTGTATTCTTTTTAGATAAGGAAGAATGTTGATCAATGTGCTCACAAGCCAATGGAGGTTCTGGGAATAAAAGGATCAAGACACCCAACTCTTCCTTTTTGAGATCCAAAGGGACTGGGATTGTCTTCAGGATTCCCATAGAGAAGGAAAAAGGCTATGGATTGGTTACCAGGGATCAACACCCAGGCTTTGATACTAATGAAAGAGGAGTACCTAAGTAGAAAGGATGGATTAAGCTACATGATCTTCTGACCCAACTGCCCCACTAAGGTTTTGTGAGTACAAACTGAAGAGTTTTATTTCATTTGTTCTTTTGTGAGCCATTGGGTTGATCTGTGTGGGAATCTGGACTTAGCTATGTTAGGATGTCATTGCAGTTCCTGCCAAGAAAACATCTAAGAGCTTGGGCTCAATCTCTAACACCGACGGCACCATGATCAATATAAAGGCTGCTGTGTGAGTGACGTGTGTATACAACCTCGCTTCCCAGTTCTGCTCCAATTACAGCCAATCATCCCTGTCCCCCAACTTCTATCAGTTCTTCTCACTTCCCTTTTTCCCTCTCCCTGACAGTATGTGGGATCCAATCCTAGACAACCAGAAACATGTCTTCCCCTGGACATTGCAGTGGGTATGGGGTGGGCACAGGATCCAAAGGACAATGAGGATCCTCCCTACATATTGCTAACACAGGAATCTGATAAGATACTTTTATTCTCTGGGGTCTTATATCAAAGGAAAAATGTGCAGTGGAGTTGGGTTTGCCCTTCATCATCAGGGAAGAATGCAAACAACACAAAATATCCAAAGAGGGAAAGAGAGAGAGAACCGATGATGTGACCTGAGCTCCATATTTTCATTCTGCCAGAAGCCAAAGCTAGCCCTAAAATTTTTATTTATGAGAACCAATCATCATCTAGTATGCTTAAGGTAGTATGAGTTCAATTTTATAATCTGTAATGCAGAGTTTTAACCAATATAGATGAAAAATATACAAAAGAAAAAAAAATGTTTTTTCCACAATCACACAGAATGGATTAGGGGTAGATGTTAGCATTTGGGGAAGATTTTTTTTTTTTTTTTACCTACCTGAAAAACACCAAAATGGAAAAAGAAAGGAGAGAGAGACAGATTATCTCTTACTGACCCTGAATAGATACCACGCTGTTAATGAAGCGGTTACCGTAGAGTGAAAAAAATTAGCCCAAAAAAAGCCATCTCTTTTCTATGACAAGCATTTAGACTTACTATTTATGAAGGCAGATATTATCCTTTAACGTTACTCTGAAAAAGTAAATAATTAAGAGTTCACATTTCTCTGGCATTTTAATAATTGAAAGAGTAGGTTCTAGCTTTAAGTTTCTGACATCTCTCCATTACGTTGAGTCTTGAATAAAACATAACTTCTACTATGACTGCTGAGCTAGCAACATCCCTTTCTTAGTCCGTTCAGGCTGGTGTAACAAACCACCACAGACTGGAAGGCTGAAACGACAAACATTTATTTCTGAGCTCAAAGTCCAAGATCAAGACGGTGGCACATTGGGTGGCCAATGAAGACCTGCTTCCTGGCTCACAGCTTCTCTCTGCATCTGGACATGGTGGAAAGGGTGAAGAAGGTCTCTGGGGTCTCTGTTATTAGGGCATTAACTCCATCCCTGAGGGCTTTGCCCTCTTGACCTACTCATCTCTCAAAAGGCCTCCCCCCCAAATATCATTACATTGTGGACTACGTTGCAACATAGGAATTTTAGGGGAATGCAAACACCTCAGTCCCTAGAAATCATAGTCTCCATTGGGCCACCTGATTGAGATTATTATGCATTAAAATACACTTATACAAGATTGATTTCTTTATATCAAATGAAGGCTTTCCAGGAGCAGGTATCATTTCTGGATGTGATATCTCCAGGATGACAGGCTGAATAAGAGCCTTCTATTCACAAGAGAACCAACACTTTGCGGACTACTTCAACAGATGATACCCTGGAGGTATTGAGAAAGAGAGATTCACAATCCTGCCAAATCCAAGAACCAAAGGGTTTCCCACCCTCTTACAACAGAGTGCTCTGACACTTGTAATTGTCAGCATATTTCTCTCTCTCTCTCTCTCTCACACACACACACACACACGCACACGCAATTTTTCTACAAATTATAACCACTCTGATCAAGAGAATGGATGCACGTTATTCAGCAGGAAGATAGGGAAAGAGTCCGGTGACAGCTGTGGAAGGAACAATTTGAAATTGTGAGTCAAATCCCTTTATCAGAAAACATCTCTATATTTTACAGATATCGAGAATAAAAGAGAAATAAATATGCCACTATGCTTTGAATCCTGCTTATAGTATGTGGAATTCATGCTGCTCATTTCTGAGATACTCTCCAACTAATATTCAAGGCTGAGGGAAGTCAATGTTTAAATCTTTGGAAGTAAGTAGGGGTGTTGGGGGATGATTTCTTTTTAATAAGTATTTATCTGCAAAGGGTTGTCTAGCCAGTGAAGTGGGTGCACTAACGGTGTCGGTTGTTTCCATTCTCAACCTGGACGGGGGCCATCCAAAGAGGTATTCAATCCTCCCTTCAATTAGACAATGCACAGCTCCTAGGAATGTTCTCGAAGCTTCGTGGCTCCACTGCCCGCCACCCTAGCCCGAGCGCTGGAAGCCGGATGAACCGGAGGAGGCTGTCTGGACTCTGATGGTGGCCACACACCTGTTTCAGGAAAAATGTCCGGCATCGTCTTCACAGCTCCTGATGGCATGTTACCGCTTTCTCCGTGGTGATCAACAAAGCTAAACTCACAATCTTCTAGACCGAACTGTAAAGACTGGCAATGCAAAATCTTTGAACTGACCAGATGAATCGAACTGCGAAGAGTATGATGACAGTGGAGGTGGCACTGGCTCCCATCTGTCCCCCCCTGCCCTATCAAGCCCAACCACCGCAACAAAAATTAGTAAAATAAATGTTGGGAAAGAAAGGAAAGAGGGGCGCCTGGCTGGCTCTGTCGGTTAAGCGTCCGACTTCGGCTCAGGTCGTGTTCCCATGGCTGGTGGGTTTGAGCCCCGCATCGGGCTCTGTGCTGATAGCTCAGAGCCCGAGCCTGCTTCCGATTCTGTGCCTCCCTTTCTCTCTGCCCCTCCCACCCACCTTCTCTCTCTCTTTCAAAAGTAAACATTAAACATTTTTAGAAAAAGAAAGTAAGGAAAAGAAAAGAGAAAGAGAAATAAAAATAAGAGGGCAAGACACGGCTCGGGGGAAAAGACACGATAATGAGGGAACAGCAAGGTTACATCATAGTGCTGTATTTTACAACCCTGTCTACACACAAGAATCCCCTGGGAGCTTAGAAAATTCTGAGGCCAGAGCCCCACCAGACTGATGGAGTCAAAGTCTTTGGAAGCGGGTGTTGGTTGGGGTATTTTCTTTTACTCTTCCTTGAAGGGTTTCTAACGTATAGTAGGCTTGAATACTACTGACTAGATGGTCGCATTTAGCAATTAACTTTTTTTTTCTGAGTTTTAATTTAAATTCCAGTTAGTTAAGCTGCAGTGTAACATTAGTTTCCAGTGTACAATGTAGTCATTTGTCACTTATATGCAATACAAGATTGTGATGCTCATCAGATCAAATGCACTCCTTAATATCTCTGCATTCCCCACACACCTTCCCTCTGGTAACCATCAGTTTGTCCTCTATGCTTCTCCCTATGCTCATTTGTTTTTTTTTTTTCTTAAATTCCACATATGGCTGAAATCATTTGGTACTTGTCTTTCTCTGACTCATTTCACTTAGTGTCATACTCTCTAGCTCCATCCCCATCATTGCCAACAGAAAGATCTCATTCTTTTTTATGGCTGAGTAATATCCCATTGTATATGCATGCTATATCTTCTTTATCCATTCATCAGTTTATGGACATTGGAGCTGTTTACAATCAATGTACAGGAATCTGTTGCCTTTCTACATACCAATAATGAAGCCGAAGAAAGAGAAATTAAGAAATCAATCCTATTTACAGTTATCCCAAAAACCGTAAGAAACCTAGGAATCAACCTAACCAAAAGGGTTAGGAAAACTGTAAAACACCAATGAAAGAAACTGAAGATCACACAAAGAAGTCAAAAGGCATTCCATGCTCGTGGATGGGAAGCAAAAAAATTAAATGTCTAGACTGCCCAAAGCAGTCTACACATTTAATGCAATCCTTATCAAACTACCAATACATTTTTCCACAGAGCTAGAACAAACCATCTTAAATTTCGTGTGGAATCACAAAAGACGCGGAATGGCCAAAGCAAACTTGAAAAAGCAAAGCAAAGCTGGGGGCATCACGTTTCTTGACTTCAAGTTATATTGCAAAGCTGTAGTGATCAAAACAGTATGGTAGTGACACCAAAATGAACACATAGATCAAGAGAAAAGAATAGGAAACCCAGAAATAAACCCACAACTATGTGGTCAATTAATCTTTGACAAAGCAGGAAAGAATATCCAGTGGGGAAAAGACGGTCTCTTCAGCAAATGGTGCTGGAAAACTGGACGGTGATATGTAGAAGAATGAAACTGGACCACTTTCTTACACCATACAGAAAACTAAATTCAAAATGGGTGAAAGACCTAAATGTGAGGCAGGAAACCATCAAAATCCTCGAGGAGAAAGGCAGTTAACTCTTTGACATCAACCATAGCAATTTCTTACTAAATATGTCTCCTGATGCAAGGGAAACGAGCAAAACTCAACTGTTGGGACTCCATCAACATAAAAAGCTTCGCTAATTAACTCTTTTAATTTCTTTATGTATGTATGTATATGTGCCTATGAATATATGCACATATACGTACATATATGAAATGTATTAGTCTCTCATTTCTGCCAGACTCCAAATTATCGACAAACATCATTCCTGTGTGATTATTATCGGTTATGCTTTGTCGGGATTTTGTTAATATTATTATAATTAAATGTTCTATATTTTTGGCTATTTTCAAGAAATCACAGATTCCTTATTAATCTTATTAATGAGACAGCAAAAAAAAATGATTTATGCCATAATGTATTGTCCACCATAACATCACTTCACTGTAACTTGATGCTACCTCTACAGAGGAAAAAAAATTCAGGACAACTTCAAAAAAGCCAAAATGAACTTAAAAGCAAATAAATGGATACAATAAAACAAAGTGCCTATGCAAATGTTATTTTTTTTTACCTAAAATCTGTTCTGTAATATTTTTTTCAGATGCTCACAAACCATTTATCACTCAAGTTTTTTTTTTTTAATTTTTTTTAACGTTTATTTATTTTTGAGACAGAGAGAGACAGAGCATGAACAGGGGAGGGGCAGAGAGAGAGGGAGACACAGAACCTGAAACAGGCTCCAGGCTCTGAGCTGTCAGCACAGAGCCCGACACGGGGCTGGAACTCACGGACCGTGAGATCATGACCTGAGCCAAAGTCGGACACTTAACCGACCGAGCCACCCAGACGCCCCTATCACTCAAGTTTTAATGACTTAAATGTTATTAAAGCCATAGTGTTTAGACTGATTTCTCTGACAATAGTAAAACTGACAGGTGGTAAAGTAATATGAGGGGAAAAAAATAAGAAAATGCTACATGCAGAACTCCTTTCCAATAAGTAACTTATGAGACACTTGCTTGTACATTTCCAGTATCTTGCCTTCAGGGAATTTCCCTGTTGAATACCAGACCTGCAAAACAAAATATGGGTTTGTACAAAAAACTGCTGCTTGGTGCATGTAGGAAAATCCCCACTTCCTTCCCTGATAACCAGTATTCTCCCAACATGAAAGAAATGGGCTCTAATGCAAATCTTTATGGATTTACTGTCCTCCCCGATACTTGTGCAGTTTCCAACTCACTGCGGAATACCGTCAGACTGCATTATACACTAGAATCACAGAACCATTGCAAGTGAAAGTCTCAGTATCACACATACCAAGGTTTTGATAGCATATGAGGGTGTAAAATTTAACAATGTATTTTTTTCTGCCTGGTGAACATTAACTCCTACTGAGCCCAGGGCTAACATATAAATAGCCCGGCTATAAGCATTTCATAGCCCAGCTAAAGACTGCTCCCATACTCCGCTTATTCTTCCTGCTATAAACATTTTGAAGGGCTTCTCAGGTTTGTAAATCCGTGAAATCTTTCCCCCACAGAGGTCACCTAAAGAAGGAAAAGAGTGGGGGATGTGGAGGTCTCTCAAAGCCTGCACACGAGTGGCGAGCCATTACGGATTCCCCCTTCACTCTAGTCAGAATTGGAACAAATGTCAAAAGTCTCAACAGCTGGCTTTGTGGAATTGCAAAATGTACTTCGTCACCGAGGGGATTCGACGCTACTCTTCTCCAACGCTACTGGAAAACTCACTTAAAATTGTGTATTTAATGACAACAGGCAAGATATTATTTTTATTAGAAGATAGGACATTTGTTTATGATCCTGTGTGTTATTTTAAATTCCAAATCCAATTTCTACTGTCACAGGATTCCTTAAATGAATGAATTCTTCCAGTCTATCCTAAGAAGCATAAGAGAGGGCAGCCGTTGGTTTTAGTTAAGCATACTTGTAAATTAAAGAGAGTGATTTATTGTACTGGACAAATTTGACTTTGGCTATGAGCATTAAAAAGATAAACATGCAGAATCTAAAATCGAATCAACATTCTTCCATGATTCCAAGTTCATCAATACTCCTCTAAGTTTGCATACATATCCTGCTACTCTTCTCTAAAACAAGAAAAGATTATATACTAGTGAACTAAAAAAAAAAAAAGTTCTAATGGGAAGGGCACCATAGTCTGTTTAAAAAAAAAAAAGTGGCCTTTATTTTCTCCTCTAGGTTTTCTTAATAATATGTAATGATATATTACTTTCATAATAAAAAATGATAAGTAATAAAGTATATGGCTTATATCTTAGAATTTGACCATATTTCACAGATGTTACTCTTTTGTAAAACTGTGAAAGGAAAATCGTTTCCCTGATGAGGAAGTTAATAACAGAAAGGCATTTCACTTTATTTATATGTTGAAGATTTGTATTTTCAACAATTGCCAAAAATAGAAGTTTGAAAGTTTAGTAAACCCCTTCTTCGTACGTGTATCCAAATCAGAGAATGATGTCATTAAATTATTCATTGATCTGAAGTTAAAATTGTTATAAATATAAAGAAATTATGTAACAAAAATAGCAAAATCCAATTTTCCCTGAGTTACAAAGAGTGGGTAAAAAAGCAACAGTGATAAGGGGTTCCTCTAATAATTTTAAAATTTCCTCATCCATGTTTTGTAACATGAAAAAGTTAAGTCTATGGAATAATGATACTCACTAGTTTATTCCTCAAATTCTGGAAAATCTTATTACATTCATGAAAAGCTACCAAAACACATAGAAAAAAAAAAAAGCCTCATTTTATAGGTATGAAACTAATTCTTGGCGGGGGACTGTTGTCATTCTCCAGGTCACTGAGTCAGATTTCACAAGATTTGGGGCTTGAACCCAAGTTTCTGTGTCTTAATTTAGGCAACAATTACTTTAGTTTGTTGTTAACTCTTGTTTGTTCTTAACGTTGCCACTTTTAAATGAATTAAAGTTAAATTTTGTCAATAAGATATTATAAGAATGTTCAAATATACAGAAACACTGCAAGAATCCTATAGTGAATACTTACATGCATACCATCTAAATTCTACAATTAACTTGTAACTGTATCTCAAAATACGCTTCCTCTTGAAGTCTGGATTATCTGATGTTAATGTAGGCACTTCAGTATTCTTATGGTTACTATTTGAATAGTATAATGTTCCATCTAATTAATTTTAGGCCATTTGTATTTTTACATATGAAGTGCTTCTCTTTAGATAAAATATAGTTGGGTCTTGTTCTCTTATCTATACTGATAAATCTTGCCTTTTAGTTGGAATGCCTAAGCCATTTATATTTAATGTAATTATTCATATGGTTGTATTTGTGTCTACCGTTTAAAATTTTTTTCTGTGTCTCCTCTGTCTTTTGTTACTTTCTTCTTCTTTTCTTTCCCTACTTCAGTTATTTTTAAATGTTATGTTAATTTATCTATTAGCATTTTCGCTACACTTTTCCATTATTCTTTTAAAGTTGTTTTAAGGAATATTATACATAGCCTGCAATGTTTACAGTGTATTTAAAATTAATATTATATCATTTCACATAAGATGGAGAAAATTTTTATCATGTTATTGCACACTGTTCTGCCCTCCACTGTTTCTGACAAGAAATTAGTCATCATAAATTCAATTGTTTTCTTATATCCAGTGGAGTGGTATTTCTCTGGCTGTTTTCAGTGTTTTTGTTTTACTTTGCTGAGCATCTTCAATCTATAAAGTTATGTCTTTCAATAAATTTGAGAAATTTCTGGAAATTTTTTATTCAGATATTTTCTTCCTGCCCTGCCCTTGCTTTTCTATTTCTTCATTCTGGGACCCTAATTGCATTGGGGTTAATTACACAGGTTAGACGTTTTGGTGTTGTCTCTCAGATCCTAAGGCACTGTTCTTTTTTTTTTTTTTCTATTTCTTTCTCCCTTTTCTTCAGACTAGTAATTTCTATTACTGTATCTTCAGGTTCAGTACTCTTCTCATTGTTTTTTTTTTTTTTTAAATCTCCTCTTAGTCATAATCAGTAAATTTTTTAAATTTCAGATTTTATGATTTACAGTGCCAGTGTTCCTTTTTTTCTATTTCCCCCTCTGTTCTGAAATTTCCTATTTTTTTACATGGGCTGCAAGTATGTTCTCAATAATTACAATAGTTGAATTAAAAATCCTTCTTTGACGAATTCACTGCCTGCCCATGT
This sequence comes from Panthera tigris, assembly GCF_018350195.1. Classification (NCBI taxonomy): domain Eukaryota; kingdom Metazoa; phylum Chordata; class Mammalia; order Carnivora; family Felidae; genus Panthera; species Panthera tigris. The sequence goes on along the minus strand of NC_056662.1, from coordinate 55,708,933 downwards.
CAGAGTTGGTGTTAAACAGCCTTTTCTCTGTGCTGCTGTTTCTTTGTAGACTGAGTAACTTCGGATTTTATGCTGATGATTTTGAATGTTACGTTGTGGGCTTTCTGGGTTCTGCCATGTTCCTCCAGCGAGTGTTAATTGTTGTGCCTAGCAAGCAGTGAACTCGGCTGAACTGAAACTTTAAACTGCATGATAAGTAGAAGCTGAAATATTCTGTTGGCTCTGGCTGCACTGGACTCTGGACAAACTTGGAAGTTTGTCCCATCCATGTATAGCCCAAGGTTTGGCAAGAGCTGACATGCAGAACTGGGGGCTCCATATCTGTGATTTTCACTTCCCAACATTCCTATCACCTTTGACTTTCCAGCTGTTGGGATGGCTATCACCTTTTTCCTTGACTTCTTTGAACCAATGTGTCTGTGTCTTTCCATTTAGTCCAGCCACACTGGAAGGCTGGGACCTATCCTATGGCCAAATGCTGTGACACTGGGGAAACTCGCTCAGTGACATTTTCTCTTTCAAACATAGAATCCTTTTTTTTTTTTTTTTCTTCCTAGTTTTGGTCATTCTTCAATCGATAATTGTTTCCTAAGGAAGAGTTTGTTTGAGAAGAACTACTTGATTATGACATGGAGTAGAACCGTGTTAAAATTAACTTTTGTCTCCTCTTTGCTTTGTTTATATTTTAATCCTTGTGACGGTAGAGTCATTTTGCTTAGTGGCTATGAGCAGAGTCATACTACTCTGCTCTGTTCAAATATTAGCTCTTTCACGAACTAGGTGACCTCTTTGCTTTTCGTTTATAAACTGAACATAGTGATAATAGTACCAATCTCCTAGAAGTGTTTGTGAGTACTAAATAAGGCATTACTTGCACAGTTGTTAGGATAGCGACTGGTACATGATCGATATTTAAATGCTAGTTATTGTTAATATAAATAACATTATTTTATTAAACCATGTATATATAATTTCTACCCCTGGAGTTCAGGCCACTCAAAAACAGAAAGATCTTTTATTGGCCATTTTTATAATCAAATTTTGTACCACTCCCAACTTGCAACCTCCTTTTTGATGGAAAAAGAAAACATGTCAACACATAAATGTGCTTAGGGATACCTGTCTTTGGGAAATGACTGAATTTTGGCTAATTAGAAATGAATTACTAAAGTTTCATGCAGTTTTTCCCCTCTGGCCAATTATTTTATGTGGCCGGCTAAAGTGTACTTTTGCTCTCTAAACAGCAAATGTGGACACGGACCGTACGGGGTTTGGAGCCTCATTTATTTACGAGAAGGAGCCATGTACCCTTTAATCAACAGAGCAAGCTTATTTTCTTGCATCTGGCCACATGACTGTCTTCTATCCCATTTCCACTCGCAAAAGTCAGGTTAAGCCTACTGGCGAACTATTAAAAATTACTTAAAAATAGCATAATCGTTTAGAAGCCTGCCTTTTGCAACTCAAAAATAAATTAAAAATCAATCAACTAATGAATCCCCAGTTTCTCTTTGTTTGGACTACCTCCAGCTGCCTATTTGCAGGGGCCTATTTTTGTAAACATGTTAATAGAAGATAGTGACTGAAAGACTTAGTAAGTCTGACTTTTTTTTTTTTTTTTTCATCTTCTGCAGCTGTCTCTAGCTGCAGATCCAGAACTTTTAAAATTCAGGGGTATGAAAGAAACTATAGGACCTGTGAAGGGGTGCCTCAGGAAAAAAAAAAAGGTATAAACTTCAGAAGACTCATGAATCACAGGCACAATGTACTGAGGAGAAACTTCCATGGTCTACAGACAGCACATCAACAGTGCTTCCTTGACAGCCATCCCAGCTTGAAATCCCGACCATTGCCCAGGCAATATTGTCACCATCCTGCATTGTATTTGTCCGATTTATATCGTGTCCTTCAGGCAAAGATCAGATGGGGTTTTCACATGTTGGTAAAGAACTTTTCCAGGTTGTTATCTTACAAATATAAATTAATAATAATAATAATAATAATGCTCTATGACAAAGCAGATTTTTACAGTGAGACATTGAAAGCAATTCAACAGAAAGCATCAAGATTTAGCATAACGTAGCATTTGGCAAAACATTACAAAAGCTACCAGCGCCTCTGGCTATAATATTTTATTCAGTCGCATACGTTTGAAAGTTTTTATTTTTCCCAGTAAGTACTGAAAAGTGTTGTTGAATCACTTTACCTCGCTTCCGTTGCTTTCCCTTTCTATACGGGAGGACTGATGAATGAAATTTTCCCGCGTTTGTAATTGAATATTTATACCCGATATTTTTTTTTCCTTTCAAATAATTGTAGCTAAACTTCCCTTGAACTAAATTAAAAAGCGGGATGCAAATTGTCTGTGTATTGTGGTTGCAATTATGTAAAAATATGACTGCATATGAAAAAAGGACTGGAAGGGAATATGCAGAAATTACTTTAATTATATAGGTACGATGGAAATTATAGGAGTTTCCACATACACACAACATTTAAATTTTATGTAATATTTTGTTATTGTTTTTACAATAATATTTTATTTTTTTTAAAGTTTTCCCACCTACAAATGCAAGTCTGTCAGCTTGAAAATACATTAAGTGATTTTTAAATTAAATCACTTTTTTTCTACTTTTCAGAAGCTCCTGCTTCTACCTTTCCCATCCCTTCCTCTTGCAGTAAATTCATTCAGTGAAACATTTAACTGAATTTATTGAGCACCAAAAATACGCCAGCTCATGTGGATGCAGTGGCCACGAAGACATGCCACGTCAATTGATTTTTCCTTCAAATCTTCGCTGTCTGCCGACTTTCCAGAATGTTCCAAGGATGCCATGTCTGATGACCACTCCAGCTCCCTTCCTGTCACTGCCAAGTTTCTATAAACACAATCCCAAAGGAGGTCCATGTGATCAAAATGTAATCCCTAACCTTTTTTGTTCTTACCCCAGTTTGGCAAACCACACAACACTCTTCTCTTTGCTCCCCATAAACAATCTGCTTTTCAAGCTCGGTGACATTTTCTCATTTTCCATCATTTCTCATTACAGCAGGACATTTAACAGACTTAACCAGCTGCTTTTTTTTAAACTTCTTCTCCTCCATTCCTTCTGCCACTCTAAAATCAACTTTTCTCTCATTTGAATGATCACTCATATTTCTTCATCCGTCCTCCTTCTCTCTTAGTTATCTCCTACTTTTGAATTCCCTGTTCTGTTCCTCAAAATTCTTTTTTTTTTTTCACTCTTTCCAACCATTCTCCATGATTTTATCTGCTGGGACAATGCTTATAATAATCATTATATATATATATATATATATATATATATATATATATATATAATTACAATAGCTCAACGTTGTTGAGGGCTCATTATATGCCAGGTGCTATGCTAATCGGTTCAGGCTTTGTTTCCATGATTTTATTTAATCTTTGCAACAACCATAAAAGGTAGAAAATCTCACTGTGTAGACATTCTTCCTATCTTTTTTTTAATTTTTTTTAATGTTTATTTTTGAGAGAGAGAGAGAGAGACAGAGCACGAGTGGGGGAGGAGCAGAGAGAGAAGGAAACACAGAATCCGAAGCAGGCTCCAGGCTCTGAGCTGTCAGCACAGAGCCCGACGCGGGGCTTGAGCTCACGGACTGTGAGATCATGACCTGAGCCCAAGTGAAGTCGGATGTTTAACTGACTGAGCCACCCAGGTGCTCTTTTTTTGTTTGTTTGTTTTGTTTGTTTGTTTCTTTCTTTCTTTTTGTTTTTTAGAGAGAGAGAATTTCTGGGGCACCTGGGTGGCTCAGTCAGTTAAGTGTTAGACTTCAGCTCAGGTCATGATCTCATGGTTCTTGGGTATGAGCACGGTGTTGGGCTCTGTGCTGACAGCTCAGAGTGGAGCGGGCTTTGGATTCTGTGTCTGCCTCCCCCATTCATGGTCTTTCTTTCTCTCTCTCTCAGAATTAAATAAACACACACACACACACACACACACACACACAAAACACCTCAGGGAGAATTTCTGAGCTTCTAGGAGTGAAATCATTTTTCTAGAATGTTACTGTTCTAAGTAGAGGGATTGGACTCCAACTCTACCTGAGTCGGAGTACAGGGACCACCCTCCCGAGGGCTGGACTGTGCCCCTGCCAGGAACGACCCCAGTAATGTCCACTCTGACCCGGCCTCTCTGGCCAATGCATTTCTCATCATTGCCATGCCATTCAAGTATTTTGTTAGTCCTTTCCTCAAAAATGGCACACCAGGACCTCACACACAGCATTTAAGACAGATGCTCATCCCCTAAAATGCTTCCTTCTCTGATCTCTCCACTTATTTCAATAGCATCATCACTGTCATTCACTTTTAAAATAGTGGTCTTGGGGCACCTGGGTGGCTCAGTCGACTGAGCGTCCGACTTCAGCTCAGGTCTCGAGCTCACGGTTTGTGAGTTTGAGCCCCTCATCAGGCTTCACGCTCACTTTCTCTCTCTCTTTCTCTCTGCTCCTGCCCCTCTCATCAGGATGCACTCTCTCTCAAAATAAATAAACTTTTTTAAAAAAAACCCTAAAAAATAAAACACTGGTATTCATCTTTGCCTTGTCCTTCTCTTTTGTCGCCCACATCTGCAAAATTACCAGAATTCATTGACTTTATTTTCTTTCAAACCTCTGTTAATTTACAAGAAGGAACACACACATATACATACACACAACAGCAAAAGCCTCCCAGCAAAGGTTTTTTTAAGATAAAGAATTAAGAAACTGAACATAAAAACGGATGATAGCCGTCTTTCATCTCAACAAATTTAGATAAAATAATCAACTGAGAGAAAAAAAAACTCTCAAATTGTAACAAAAAAGGAAACCAAAGTGTACGTGAAGATATATCTAAACTAAACTAGCTAGAAAACTAAAAGCAAAGAATATGGCCAAGTATACCAGAAAGAAATAGAAAGCAGGAGTCATGTATTCAGGGCTAAAATACAAAGCAAAAGCTGATACAACACAAAAAGTATACCTGATAATGAAAAAAGTGCATAATCTTCAGTGATAATGATAGCGTATAATCTCCACGAACAGTCCTCTGACTCAGTTTGAATTTTTATGATTTTAGGAGTAGGCGATTGGCTGAGATTTTTTTCACTGCCCTGACTCGGGTTTCCTGCATCTCTAATGCAACTGTACATAGTCACAGCACGAAACGTTCTCTAAATGACCTCTCCTCTTAAAAGCAGCGTGACACAATGGCTATGAGAACATATTTGCAAGCCGGGTGCCAGTTCAAAGCCCAGCTCTGCTACATACTCCCGTGGAAACTTGGGCAAGGTACTTAACCTCTCCATCTTGATTTTCTCGCAGGCAAAATGGGGCCAACACTTGTACTGACTCACAGTTTACAAAAATAAATTAATTATTATTTGTATAGTGCTTAGGATTGTACCACATAGATACTCAGTAGCCCATAAGTGCTTGTGATTGCTAAATAAACATGTACACTTACGTGGCTAAACCATTTCCACGGTTATTTCTTGACTACTGAATAAAATGCTGACTTTTCAAGCTTGAAACTTCACTTCCTTTGTGTTTCAGAATATCATCTACCTTTCCAGCATTGTGTACCAATACTCTGAGTATTGACTTCGCTTTAATTGCTACTAGATCAGATAACTCACTGAAGACTTGGCCACTTCTATGTTGTCCTTAAAGCTGAAATGCCACCCCATTGTCTCTGCTTCAAGCCCTAGTTCAAGGGCTGCTTTTATCTGAAAGCCACTCCCCGATCATCTCAGATTGATCTGGGTTTCCTTGTAAGTCTTATCCCTCTGTTATCCTATGAAAGGGGTGGACTGAATGACGAGAATGTTACAATCTATTTGTATCACGTTTTTCTATCCTCAGATTTTAAGCTCAATGAGTAAGGGGGGGTGTGGTCATGATTCCTTGTAAATTTACTGTGTGGGATGCATGTTGTCTTATACGTGTTTACATTACTTGGTGTTCTGAAATACACTTTGAATCAATGAAAGAAAAGATTTTTGCATTTACTAAAGCAAGAACTGCATATTTTAATGCTAAGTAAGTTTATAAGCACCAAATAACACAGTTCAATTTGAATCAGTCACGTGTCCTCCTTGCTTACATAGAAAAATTTTGTTATAGTATGTCTCAGACTTCCCTTTTGTTCCTTTTCATGGATTACAAAGATAGTATCTTTTGGCTTTATGTGACGGCATAGTGGAAGGGTTCAAGTAGGAAGTCTGAAGAAGTCTGAATCCTGTCTCTACCATAGGTAAAGTTTTCTCAACTTGAGGGTTGCAAATTTCTCTGAGCCTGTTTCATCTTGTGTAAAATAAGGTAATACCACCTATCATGCAAAATTAATGTCAAGATTAAATAGGCTTCTATGATGCATTTGGGCCGTAAGAGAAATGCAGTCAAAGATAAGTAATCAGAATAGTTATGATAATAATTTTTCTTTTAGGCTTTGTTGTAACACTCTTTTAATTTCATCTTATTATATTTAGATTTCTTACCAAAGGTATGCTTGCTCTTCTCTATATTAGCAGTAAAGCTATAGGGCTAACATTGTGTGTCTTTTCACTTCAGACTCCTTATTTATAACATCTTCCTGTAAAAATAGATCATATGTTAGGAGTTATCACTTAATGCATTCATCTTCCTAATAGTTTAGAATATCACATACCCAAGGTCTATTTCTTCTCAGGCTAGTAATATTTTTCTCCTGTAAATATCCTAAATATTCTGTAATATCATTTACCTGTTCATGAAAGTGGTATGTGATAACATAGACAGCTTGCAAGACAATATATGTTCGCGTGATCCATGATTAATGTGTGACGCTTCATTAATAAGTTGGAAGTCATTAATCAATGGGACAACTTTTGAAATGCTCTCTTTCTCCCTTTCACACCACACTGTGCTCCTTTGCTATCTCTTTCTCTCCATGTTTAGTGTTCTTTCTCCTTCTCTACTTCCTTGTTCTATCATTCAAAATGGTGGCCGTGACCAACTGATCTAATCTCTTACTAGAACTTTCAATCTCAAGACAGGGCCACTGTTATGAGCCTTTCTTTATCCCAAACACTTCCGGTTTCAACCCAAAACAGTTTAAAGTATTCTGTGGGAAGCTAACAATTACTAACCTCCAGTCAACCTATCTATTGAGGATTTCATCATCTTTCAGTAACCGTATCTGAATTGTTTGATCTCCTGGCATCTGTTCAGGTTCGGATGCATGATTGGGAGACGGGGCTTTAGTCACCGGTAGTTTGGGGTCAAATTTGAGCTCTGCTATTTGCTTACCTTGTTCTCTTCAGCTTGCCCTGTTGGGTGTCTGTGTAATGAAATCGCTCACCTGTAAAACGGGGATGAAAAGATCAGAGGCAGTGAGTGCACAACACTCAGTCCAGGACCAAGCACTTGCAGGGTGCCTCAGTCACTGAGAGTCTTAGCAACACTATGCCACGTTAGGCTGCGTGAGGCTGAAATTAACCGCACGAACCTAGCCTGGGAAACAATCACCTTTGACAATTTTGTTTCCCGGAGAAAACATGTCTTGAGTTGTAAACAACCAATTTGTGAATGTGTGTTGGGAACACAATTATGATATCAGGCACTGGAGTATATGTAGCAAGGGTTGGTCTGTGAGTTGTGCGCAAAAAATGTATACAATCTAAGATAAGCCGTTAACTCCCTTATTGTTTTGCCTAATTTTAAGAACAATTTCAGTATTTGAAGCAGCGGGAAGAATAAAGTTGGTTATTGAAGTAAAAAATTAATTGTTCGCTTTGCTTTCCCTAAGGAAAACCAGAGAGCTGTTCTTGGTAAACATTTACCAATGGGCCATTTACCTTCATGGTCTTAAGAAACCAATAGATGCTTATACCTGCTCATTAATATAAAGGAAGTCAGCAAACTGACATGGGGACAAAAGACGTATTTCGTCGTAAGTAAAGGAAACTACAAATGAGATAAACACAGAGTGTTTGCCAAACTGCAAAGCAGCATATGCATTCATCCTCAAATTTAACGTCGTACTTCTTGAGCACCTACTATGTGTCGGACGCTGCCTCGGGTGCTCAGAATCCCTGTGAGCAAGAAAGACGAGTTCCCTGTCTTGGTGGAGCTCAGAACCCCACGGGAAAGACGGGGAAAGAAGCAGCCAACTGGCATCCAGCGGTTAAATTCCAGTCAGACAAATCACCTGCTCTGCTGGCACCAGAAAGGGCAATCGATCCCGAAATCTGGAGATTGTTCAAGGGAGAATGCCCATACCTGGGCCGACCCAGGAGCGACTCAGAAAGTCTTCCACCAAAACTTGGAAGTAGAAATAGCTTGTTTCAGAATGCCCCACATCCCTAAGCGCCCTCCTTCCCTCCTGTCCATGGTAGGTAGGCAATACAGTACTGTATTCACACTCCACTCGCATATGTTCATCAAAACTTCCCCTTAGATGCTTTCTACTAACAGTGTAAGAATGAACGTCCCCAGTAAAGTTACGAATCTCAGGGCAGTTTTCATTTTCACTGAATGAAATTCTTTTTTTTTTTTTTTAACATTTATTTATTTTGAGACAGAGAGAGAAAGAGCATGAACAGGGGAGGGTCAGAGAGAGAGGGAGCACAGAATCTGAAACAGGTTCCAGGCTCTGAGCCGTCAGCACAGAGCCTGACGCGGGGCTCGAACTCACGGACCGCAAGATCATGACCTGAGCCGAAGTCAGACGCTTAACCGACTGAGCCACCCAGGCACCCCGAAATGAAAATCTTAAATTAGTATGTGGTGAGTGTGGAATTTGCCAGAAGGATCACCGGGTGAGACAAGGAAGAGTCATAGCCCCCACTGGTAGTTGCTGACGAGTCCTCAGGGAGATACTGTTGAAGGATGAGTAAATTTATCCGAAGGTACATCCACAAGATCCCACTTTCTGGCAATAAACCTTTTTCTACAGGATAAAGGAAAAGTAGACTCAGATAAAACTACAGCTGTGAAGGGTCCCATCTCTTGGCTAACTCATATCATCATAAGTACAAAATGAGCAGCTGGACAGAGGACATTTCTTAAGTGCAAACAGCAATGGACCTCAGGAATCGGAAGTGTCCCATCTTGAACATTCCTGCCATGGTCAACTTCTTGATCTGCCAGCTTTCATTCCCTTCCAATACTTTTTCTTCAAAGCCCTACTTCCCCAGGCGTTCTGCAGGGCAGTAATTCACCTGGATCCTACCTTGTGGGCAAAGTCCCGCCCATCCCAGAAAAGGCAAGTAGCTCATTAAAACACAAACAGTACATATCCTCCCAGGGTCTCTGCCAATGTTTGGTTTTCGCTTTAAGATTGCCGTATGTTCTCATGAAGGGAAGCAATTGATTTCCACTTTAACTTGTTCTAAGCTCATGCCGATTTTTTTGGTGACAGAATGATTGAAGAGCTCTCAATTTTGGCAAAACTAATCAGTGCAACTCACAGTGGCCTGCAGTGACAATTACTCTAATGACGTTGCCTTGGAGAAAGTTGGTACTGTTTGGTTTGACCTTAACCATGCAGTTGAATGAAGGACTCTTAACAAGGCACAAAAATCGGGGCCCAGATATAGCACCGCTCAATGGAGTAAAAGAAATTATTAGCCCGAAAAAATGTTTCATCTCTAGAATTTTGTTTGTCATGAACAAGATCTATGCTTGCTTTCGGGGACCTCACGGGCAAGGCAGCGAAAAGAACTAATCCGTATGTAGCACATTCATTAAAACCAGGCAGTGTCTTGAGATACAAATTAAATTGGTACATCTGGAAAGAGGAATACTAGGATTCACAGGTTGTTGTGATTTTTCCTTATCGTAAAATAATGGAAGTCGTGGTTCTGATTTTTATTTGATTAAAGGAATCACTTCATTGTTCTAATTGGAAAGGTATGTAAAACTTTCAGGATACGGACATATGGATCAGCTTTGCTAATGGTGTCTCTTAATTTGGCATTGTTAACAGTCTGCTTTTTCCCTAGTGTACATATTTTTAGTTAGTCACAAAGTACTTAGTTGAGCAGTTTTTCTTTAATTTCCCCCCCCCCTTTTCTTTTTTCCAGAGGGCTTTTTCACTTAAAATGTGTTGAGAATTTTTATTGCTATTATGTCTGTCTGAATTTTCTCAAGTAACACAGTTTTTATATGCTATTTGGATGAAGACATTTTAGAATCCCCCAGGAATAGTTCAGTTTGGAAAACATCCTATAGACATGTTTTGCTGGAGGCAAGCTAACATTACAGATTAAAAGTCTATACACCAAGACAATAGGAACAAAATCATAGTTTCCTCAAATCAAAGGGAAAGATAGTTTTTTTGTTTTGTTTTGTTTTGTTTTGTTTTGTTTTTTTTCTTTTCCACTGAGCCTGAAACACCTATTTGGAACTTTGTCTGAAACAAAAGCAGGTTATCACGAGCTTCAGACGGTATCACTTTCACCCATTTGTTACTGCCTTCCTTTGTAGCCATGACCAGGTACGGGCATGTGCAGGAAATTGCAGGAATGCCTTCACTGCAGATTGGCCGCCTCATGCTAAGCGACTAGATGGTGGTCCAGGAAAATAAGAAATGAAACAAAACCCAGCAACCACATCCCCCAAACGGGCACGGGCCAAACTCTTCCCGGTTGGAAAATGGTTCCCATCACCTGCCTTCTGGAGCCCGAGTGCCCGTTTATTTATAAACAAACACAGAGAAAGCAAAACCCAGTGCTGTAAAAAGTCAACACATTCAGAAACTTTCTAGTAATTTCGAAGTGAGAAAAAGTTGTAATGGTTGCTGAAGCTGCCTTGTGTTATATAGCCATTTGTGGCAGACGGGTCAGTGGGGAAGCATGGCAGTCGCCTTACCTGATCTCCTTGTCTTACCTTGCCTTGCCTTATCTAAATTGCATCAAGGAGGCATGTTCTTGGCTTGTACTCAAGGGGTGCCTGGGCAGCTCAGTAATTTGAGCGTCCAACTCTTGATTTCCGCTCGAGTCATGATCCCAGGTTTGTGGGATCGAGTCCCCTGTGTTGGGCTCAGGGCTGAACATGGAGCCTGCCTAAGATTCTCTCTCTCCCTCTGCCCCCCCACCCCGAACCTGTAAAGAAAGAGTCATGTACTTGCATTCAAATTTTAAAAAATGATAATAGTTCAATATAATCTTTTATTTTCAAATTTAGGTACATCTTTCTACCTTTTTGGATTATTTACAAAGGCTAACATTTTTATTGCATTCCTTTAACAAATTCTCAACTTTTTTTTGCTTTAGACCGCTATTGGAGATTCTGTTCGTAAAAGGTCCACGTAATGGTCATATAAAATCAGGAACCTATACTCATACAAAAGGGTCTGTTATTTCTAGGAGAAATACCTACTTTTACTTTTAGAGTTCTCGGCTTAAGTAGAATAAAAGGTAAAATTGCTTATAGTTTTCTATCAAAGTAAATAAAGCCCATGCGAAGTACTAAGGAGTAAATTCAAGGCATCTTTATAACTTGAACAATGTTTTCATAATTGATCAAAATCATTGCCCAAAACCTAAAAACGAGGTTAATCCTGTAAGGATGTGGCTAATCACAACTGCCTACATGTTGTTGTCTATTTTAAAGGAAGAGGAAAGGGGACAGAACACAGAGAGTATGCTCCAAAGTGTCTCCTTGATCAGCCTCTTATGACATTATCTTCTCTTTCGAACATTCCTAAAATCTCCAGTATTGGAGTCAAAATAGCAAGCTCTTTATTCTCTTATTCAGTAAAGATGTCAAATTATTTATTTACCATAAAGACATGGTTGAACTCAGCTGTTACACACCAATACAGTGGTTCCAACAGTTAATAGTGTAAGTTTGAAAGAACCCCTCCCAAGGCATCAAGGTCTCCGCAACCCAGAATTCGGTATATCTTCATTCGGGACCCTGCTTGAACCCAACAGCTGGCATCCGTTCTTAATGGTCAGTGGCCTTGCCTTGTCTTAATGGTTGTTAAGTATTTTTAGTATTATCCTTGACTATAGGCAAGCATTTTTCCTCCAGAAAGTCAGGAGGGGAGAATACCTTCTGTTTGGCTCATGACATCATGAATAGATGTAGGGAAACAGACACTAAGCAGATCCATTAAACCCAACCCTGAGGAAATGAGAATCAGAGGTGATTTTTCTAACGATGGCAAGTATAGAGCACAGGCCAGGGAAGGTAGCTTTTAGCACAATCCACCTGGGGAAGGAGTTCCAGGGTCCCAGATCAGGATGTGACAAAGAGAATTAGGGCTCTAGATCAGTTGGCAGTTAGAAATGATAGCATGGGGGAAAGGGGGGGGGGGTCAAGTAAAGGGAAACAAGAAAAATGGGAACCACAGGCAAATTTGGCCTACTTTATTCTTTCCAAAGAGCTACTAGTCTGATTTAATGAAAAGTCCTAGTAGAAGGCTCCATTTTTTGGAAAGCGTTTCCATTTCACTTTGCAAACCGCAGTCCGCACGTCAGTCCCTCCCTCTCCCCTCCTCAGCACCCTGAAGCATGCCGCACTTGGCTGAGCTATAATGTACGTTGCTTCCCTCCGACTCAGAGATCCTCAAGGTCAGAGATCACATTTTAGTCTTTCTGCATATCTAGAGCCCCACACAATGTCTGCACACAATCGTCCCTTAATAAATGTCAGCGGAATAGTCATTACGAATCAGTTGTGAGTTGACAAATGTGTGGGTTAGATAGTAATATTTCCCCATACCTGGAGTGGCAGGAGAGGGCTTCTTTGAATGAACAGATGGTGTATAGGTTCTTAAGCTTTCTTGGAAACACGTCCCCAAAAGTATTTTAAAATTCCTCTGTAATCTTGTTTACATTTGCGTTTGCCCAGCCAGAATGGAAAGGTGATTTACTCAGCAAGATAGTGACATTTAATCCTGTTCTATGTTTTCACAAATACAGGATTAGGAGAAAATAAATGACGGAATTATTACTGTATTTGTGTACACAGGCAATACTCCCTTTGCCCTGAGCTATTCCACTCAGCTAAGCAAGACCTTCAACAGAGGGGAGAGAGACCCGGTGCACAATGCCTTTCAAGTGTCTTTGAAAAATTAACACAAAGGGAACATCTTATTCTAGATTAGTAGGATACAATACATCTCTTAAAGGCTTATGGGAAACTACTTTCCCTTTTCGCCCACTTTTAGAGGTTGAAATTGAATCCTACCCGCACGGGTGAATTTCTAGAAAAGACTACTACATGCCGCTCCTATATGCCTTCGATGCACCAGCAGAACAAATGGACACAATGGGAATAGACAGTTTATGCCCTCTTTCTTAGTCACTCAGGCTGCTGTAACAAAATATCATAGACTAGATGGCTTAAAATGATGGAAAGAAATTTTCTTATAGTTCTAGAGGCTGGATGTTCAAGATCAACATGCCAGCTGATTGGGTTCTTGGGGAGCACTGGTATTTCCTGGCTTGCAAATGGCTGCCATGTCTCTGTGTCTTCAAGTAAAAGAGAGAGGAAGAGAGGGAGAAGGAAAGAGAGAGAACCTTCTGGTTCAAAAACACTAATCCTATCATGAAGGCCCTACCCTATGACTTTATCTAACACTAATTATGTCCCAAAGGCCCCATCTCCAAATACTATCACACTGGAGATGAGGGCTTCAACATGTATCTTTTGGGGGACATAAATATTCAATCCATAACGCCCTCATATGATAAAGTATAAGTGTCTTCATTAGGGAAAAGTGGATTTTCTGTTCCCTATAGAGACGAAATCATTGAACCCACATATCTGCTTCCAGCTGCAGCTGAGTTTAAAAAGCCATTACCCCTGGTCTAGGCACCGGACTATTCAAATCATTCAAAGATGAACAAAATGAAGAAACAGGTGCAAGAATGTTGAAAGCAGCATGTATCAAAATGCATGCTATGCAATACTAGTTTTGGGGATGCCCCTGAAGCTTCTAGGTCAAAGACATTGGGCCATTACTCAGTGATCATGAGCCTAAGTAACTCCTTGCAGTGCCAGGCACTAAAGAAGGCTGTTGAATTCTAATGACCCTGGTGTATTTTAATATATCGGACGAAGAGACCTTTTCTCTATATGAATGGATGTCCCACAGAACTAGTGTCCTGCAGAGCTGTCTTTGGAAAACGTTTACCTGAGAATTGCGTATGAGTCTTGTTGATAAATTGTCACGGCTGATAGGATAAGAACTGAAAAAAGTAGCAATCACGGGGAGTTGTCCATGAAGCACAGATACCTGTTTAAACAGGGGATTGGAGTCCAGTGGTGGTATGCATAAGGGTTCCCTTATCTCTTGGATAATAATAAACCCCATTGTCATTCAAAAGGTATGCTCGCCATCTGCTCTAGGTGTTAGGAGGATCCCTCCCTACTCATAGAGATCTTATTCATTGATCAAATCGGAATTAAATAATATTTATGATGTTCCAGATCTCGAGCTGAGGACGCAGAACTGAGACGATGTGAGTACACAGGTTCCTATACAGACACTTCCGCCTGATGGAAACACAAGGAAGAAGAGTTCCTTGAATGTTGGTGTTTGAAGTGTCCTTAAATGTTATCTGACAAAGCTCACACCAGATGAAATAGACTGACTAGGCCTATATCTGTTAAAGAAATTGACTCATTAGTAATCTTCCAAAACAGAAATCTCCAGGCCCACATGGACTCACTTGCGAGCTCTACTAAGTATTTAAAAAGGAAATTATACCAATTCTTGTCAATCTCTTTCAGGAGATAGAAGCAGAAGGAATACTTCCCAATTCATTCTATGAGCCCAGCATTCCCTTAATCCCAAATTAGTCAAAGATATTACAAAGAAAGGAAATCACAGACCACATCTCTCATGTATATAGATGTAAAAATTGCCAACAAAATCCATAAATGTATTGAGTGTATTATATACCATGTGCAAGTGGGATTTTTTTCCCAAGTATGCAAGGCTAGTTCAACATTCAAAAATCAATCAATGTGATCTACTACATGAACAAGATAAAGAAGAAAAATCACATGATCTTCTCAATAGATGTAGAAAAAGCAGTTGACAAAATCCAACACCCATTCATGATAAAAATTCTCATTGAGTCAGAAGAGATGAAAACTCCCTCAAGTTGATAAAGAATATCTATAAAAATAAAATGCTTAGAACAAACACCATACTTAATGGTGTGAAACAAAAACCTTCCCCACTAAGATCAGGAATAAGCCAAGAATGTCTCCTCTCACCACTGCTTTTCCACATCATACTGGAAGTTGTAGCTAATGCAATAAGACAGGAAAAGAAAACGTATACAAAATGGGAAAGAAGGAATAAAACTGTCTTTGTTAACAGATGACATGATCATGTATGTCAAGGAAAATCAAGAAGTATTGACAAAAAAACCCCCGAAATTAATAAGTGATTACAGCAAGGGGCAGCTGGGTGGCTCAGTCGGTTAAGTGTCTGACTTTAGCTCAGGTCATGATCTCGCAGTTCGTGAGTTTGAGCCCCACGGCCGGCTCTGTGCTGACAACGTGGAAACTGGAGCCCATTTTGAGTACTGTGTCTCCCCATCTCGGTCCCTCTCTCACTCACGCTCCATCTCTCTCTCTCTCTCTCTCTCAAAAATAAATAAACATTAAAAAAATGTAAAACATAAGTGATTACAGCAAGACTGTAGGATACAAGGTTAATATACAAAAGGCAATTGCTCTCCTATATACCAGCAATTAAAAGGCACAAGTTAAAACTAAAAATATAGTACATCTACATTAACAGCCCCCCAGAATGAAATATTTAGCTATATATCTAACAAAATATGTACAAGGTCTGTAAAACTTTGATGAAAGAAATCAAAGAAAAACTAAATAAATAGAGAAATAGTCCTTGTTCACAGGAAAATTCAATATTATCAAGATGTCAGTACTTCCCAACTTGGTCTATAAATTCAATGCAACCACAAACAAAACCCCAACAAGTTATTTGGTGGAGATCCACAAACTAATTCGAAAGTTTGTGTTGAGGGGCACCCGGGTGGCTCAGTGCATGAAGCTTTGGCTCAGGTTATGATCTCACAGTTTGTGGGTTCGAGGCCCACGTCAGGATCTGTGTTGACAACTCAGAGCCTGGAACCTGCTTCGAGTTCTGTGTCTCCCCCTCTCTCTGTCCCTCCCCCATTCGTGCTCTGTCTCTCTCTCTCAAAAATAAACAAACATGAAACAAAAATTTTAAATAAAGTTTGTGTTGAAATGCAGAAGACCTGGAATAGACAACACAATATTGAGGGAGGAGAACCAAGTTGGAGAATCTGCATTACCTGACTTCAAGACTTGATATAAAGCCCCCATTTCAGAACAGTATTATTGATGAAAAAATAGGCAAACAGATCAATGGAAAAAAATAGAAAACCCCCCAACACAGTCAACTGATCTTTGACAAAGGAGCAAAGGCAACACGATGGAGAAAAGACAGGTGTTTTTTCATTTTTGCCCAAACAACTAGATATCCACATAAAAAAAAAAAATGAATCTATGCAAAAAGCTTACACCCTTCACAAAAACTAACCCAAAATGGATCAGAGATCTAACTATAAAAAACAAAATTATAAAACTCTTAGAAGATAACGTTGGGGAAAATCTGGATGACCTTGCATTTGGCAATGACTTTTTAAATACAGCACTGAAGGCACAATTCAGGAAAGCTATAATTGATAAGTTGGACTTTCTTAAAATTAAAAATTTCTCTTCTGTGAAAGGCAATGTCAACAGAATGAGAAGGCAAGCCACTGACTGGGGGCAGATATTTGTAAAAGACCTATTGAATAAAAGAAACAACTGCTACCCAAAATATACAAAAAATTCTTAAAATTCCACAATAAGAAAACGAGCAAGCTGATTATAAAATGGACCAAAGGCCTTCAAAGCTACCTCACCTAAGAAGATATACAGAAATAAACATCTGGCAAGGTGCTCCACATCAGATGTCATCAGGGATATGCAAATTAAAACAATGAGATATCACCACACACTTGTTTAAATGATCAGAATAAAAAATACTGACCTCACCAAATGCTGGTGAGGGTGGGAAGCAACAGGAACTCTCATTCATCGCTGGTGGGAATGCAAAATGATACAGCCACTTGGGAAGACAGTTTGGTGTATTTTTTGCAAAACTAAACCTACTCTTACCATATTATCTGGCAAGCACACTCTTTGGTATTTATTTACCCAAAGGCGTTGAAAACTGAGGTCCACACAAAATCTACACCGAGAGGTTTATGTCAGCTTTATGCATTGATTATTGCCAGAACCCGAAAGCAACTAAGATGTCTTTCAGTAAGTGACTGGGTAAATGGGGATCCATCCAGATCATAGAATACTATTCTATGCTAAAAAGCAACGAGCTATTTATACTTGAAAAGAGATAGAAGAATATCAGTGCATATTGTTACGTGAAAGAAGCCAATCTGAAAAAGGCTACACACTATATGATTCCAATTAAAGAAACCAAAACTCTGACAAGAACAAAAAGATCAGCGTTGCCAGGGGTTCGGAGGGAGGGAGGGATAAATAGATGGGCGCAAAGGATTTTAGAAACTTTGTCAAATACTTAGTCCAAACACAGTGTACATGGAACGAGTGACCCAAACAAAAGACCACATTGTGTTTCTATGCTGAATCTTGAAATGCATAAGCCTGAAAAGAGTGTCACATAATTATGGAGGAGTTTCTTTCACCAGTATTAATTAATATCTACCATTTGTGATATTGATAGTAGTTAGTGTTAGTGGAATACTTGCTTTGTGATAGGTATTGTGCCCAGCCTTTAACCCTTCAAATTAATAATGAGGTAGTTATGGTGTCCTCACTACTTTAAAGAGGGGAAACTGAGGCATGGGAGGGTCCAGATTTCGTTGAGGGTCTCATGGCAGCCAGAGGCAAGGCTGAGATCGAAACCCAGTTCTCTCAGATTCTGAAATCTGTGCTTTCATCAACAATGCTACACATTCCTTACGGGAGTTTGGTAGCATTGTAACTCCAAATACAGTAAACCCTTGGTTCGTGAGCATAATTCATTCTGGAAACATGCTTGGCATCCAAAGCACTTGCATATCAAAGTGAATCTCCCCAAAAGAAATAATGGAAATTCAGATGATTCATTCCACAACCCAAAAATATTCATATAAAAATGATTACAATACTGTAACATAGTAAAAAATAATAAAGAAAATACAAAATATACAGAAAAATAAATTAATTAACCTACGCTTACCTTTGAAAACCTTTGTGGCTGGTGTGAGGGAGACAGGAGAGAGGAGGGTTATTGTGTAGGACGACTTTCACTACCACTAATGGAATTTCTGCCATCAATTGGCTCAATGGGATCTTTTTCTTTTCATGCAACGTTAACAAGAAACCTATCTAAGGACACTTGCTTTTTCCTCCTTTTGCGAGTTTCGTGGAAATGTGACATTGCATTGTCGTTAAAACAGATTCATCACTCTCACTGCTACAGCCTTATTCAGGTGCTGATTTTCTACAGAATTTTGCACTGTCTCCCACATTTTACACATCTCCCTAATCTCATTTGAAGGGAGAGATCCCTCCACGTTTCTCTCCTCTTCCTCTGCAGACAAGATACAGATGTAGACTTCTTATAAAATCTTGCAATTTCGGCCACTCACATACCTCATTCGTACTTCTGGACGATTTCCTTCTTAACTTCCACCGTAATCATCTCCTTCTTCTTACCGCCTTTCTTTTCAACCCTTTTCTGCATCGGGGCCATTGCGAATGCCCACACGGATGACTATAGTAAAGTATTAATAAACTCTTGCCGTGTGCTGTATTTACTGTAACTGGCAATAAGGCTGCAGAGGAAAGGGTCTCTTATGCAGGCAGCCTGGCTTAGAATGAAGCAAAGCATTCCGAAGCTTCCTCTTGTATGGAAAACCAAAGGACTGTCCATAGGTGCTTTGAAGTGACAAAAAAATACACGAGTGACAGTTGTGGGTACCATCCAATGATCTGAAAAATCACTGATTTCTGCCAAGCACCATGGCCTGAGTCTGAACATCTGAACATGGGAGATGATCACCCACAATCCCATAGCGAGAGAGAGAGAGAGAGACAGACAGAAGAACGATTGACTCGGTTGTGATCATGTGACATTCAGCATCATGTACAACCCCTATTGCAAGATATTGCTCATTCATCAAGTTAAAATTTATTAGAAATATTTGCTCATCTTGTGGAACACTCGTAGAACAAGTTACTTGCAATTCAAGGTTTTACGGTACTTAGAAAATTTACCATTGGTGTCATCAAAAGGTAATGGCAGAGTGTGGTTCAAGGTTTTTGGGGTTTTTTTCTTACAAAAGAGGAAACTGAGGTAAAAGGGAAATAGAAACAGCCTCGTGAAAAGAATGACCACAATGCATGCTTTCCAAAGGCTTACATTTGTCGTATCTCCAGTGCCTAGAAGTCGTGATGGGATACTTACCAAATAGCACGTAATTTGGGCTAGGCACTAAGCGGGAACTCAGTACATGCCCAAGTAAAGAAATAAGAAATACATTTCTTAGTGAGGAATTTAACAATATCTAATGTCAATTTTTAATAAATAGTTTTTAGAATACAACTGAGGCTAAAGGTTCAGGAATTTTAAACTCTTTGATATCTTGACTTAGTTATAAAGGAAATGAATTTAAGTTCAGCTTGCTTCATAAAGAAACTAATCCAGATATTCTTGGCATGAGGATTCTGGATGAGTCAGGATTTACGCACACATACTCACACATACACACACACACACACACACACACACACACACATCATGCAATTGTCGGGTATCCCAAAATGACTTAGGGTAACACTTATTTTCAAGGAGAGTAATAAAAAAATACCCTTTAATGCTGAAATTTTCATTCATAATTGCCTATTTAGTAAGAATAGTTTGAGCAAGCCTGTGACTGCCTGAATTACCCATCTATGCAGGGAAAACGGTCTTGAGCATGTATTTCTTTCTGGGCTCGTGCTAGCAGAGTTTGAGGTTTGAAAAGGAGTACCCAAACATTTGTTTCTCCAATTCATTTTATCCTGGATTGTTTTTAAATAATTTTTTTAATGTTTATTTTTGAGAGAGAGAGAGAGAGAGCATGAATGGAGGAGGGGCAGAGAGAGAGGGAGACACAGAATCTGAAGCAGGCTCCAGGCTCCGAGCTGTCAGCACAGAGACTGGCGTGGGGCTCGAACCCACGAACTACAAGATCATGACCTGAGCTGACATTGGACACTTAACTGACTGAGCCACCCAGGCGTCCCATCATGGATGGTTTTAATATAAAGATACCTTTCTTTTTTCTCAGATGTTTTTCACCCACGATTTCATTATTGAACACCTTTATTTCGTCTCTACCGGGGACTACATAATTTTAAGTTTTCTGACTTCCCCAGAAGACGCACCTCCCCCCCCCCCCCCATCTGGGCCACTGTCTACCTTCACCCTGGCAATAATTAGTAAGCAGCACAGAGGAGCTTTTTAATGTCTGGCTGCACAGAGGTATAGCGACAGGAAGGTGCTAAGAATCCATTATTCATGTTTTGAGCAAAAAAAAAAAAAGGTAAAAAATCTTTAAAATGGGAATTGTGCCATTTCTCTAACTTTACCAGCTAGTCAAGCGCTGGTCTGTAACTGTGGAAAGAGAGCAGATGTGACCATGTAATGCTCCACAGCCAAAGCAGCTTGAGTTGCCAATGGAAAGAAATGCTAATAAGAAGTAAATGACTCCAATGTAAATAAGGCAAAGTATAAACAACCAAACAATTCAAAACATCACATAAAACATAAATCAAGAGCCACCGAGCCCGGAGTTGTGTAAACTCAAAACCAAGTTCCTAAACTTGCTGGAAGCGGGAGGGTATGTTGCTCCGTTTTGAGTTTTTGTTTGTTTCTGAGAATGTGGAAGTCACCCATCATGAAAGGGCTCCCTTTTTTTCAGATAATCAGGCGGGGAAAGGCCCAAGCCAAACAAAGCCAGAATAAAGGACAAATATGTACAAGTACACAATAGAGGGGGGAAAAATAAGCAGTCCCATGTTTCAAAACCTAAAAAATTCAAGGGGTGCCTGGGTGGCTCAGTCGGTTAAGCGACTGACTTCATGATCTCACAGTTTGTGAGTTCAAGCCCCGCATCAGGCTCTGTGCTCAGAGCTTGGAGCCTGCTTCACATTCTGTGTCTCCCTCTCTCTCTCTCCGCCCCTCCCTTGCTTGTGTTCTCTCTCTCTCTCTCTCTCTCTCTCTCTCTCACTCAAAAATGAATAAACATTTACAAATTAAAAAAAAAAGTTTAATAAAAGAATTCAAGAGTAGATTTTGAAAGTGAAAGATTCGTCCTTTCTGAAGAGGGGTAGCCGAAGCGAAGAGGGTAACTAGCATAGTTGAAAACGTGAGAAAGCAAGTTGAAATGATCTCCAGAATGTGGATGGGAAGGCAGTTTGATATAGCTTGATTAAGCGACCTTAAAACTAGATTTGGAACATCAATCAATTAATTTGCTTATTTGTGGAAAATTCTGTTTGAACTTGGTACGGGAGGGGGAGGGGAAGGTGCTCAGAGTCAAAATCATCCATAATTCTGCTTCACACCGATAAGCACTATTAAAATCTTATGCATATGTTTCTAGATATAGAAATTAATCCTGTATATGACTGTCATAAAAAGTCACGCCAAGCATAGTGTTTGGAAAAATAGCTATAATAATTTGAAATAACACGCATATATCCTTCCTTATCACTAATATTCTTCTACAATATTATTTTTAATGTAGACGCTGTAATTTCATTTCAGGAACTGATCGGAGCTTACTTAATCAATTTCCTCTCTGCAATTTGGATTCTTTTCATTTTTCCCACTATTATGAACTGTACTGTGGTGAATATCATTGTGTCTACGTCCATGAATGGATAGCCCTAGGATAAAATTTTAGGTTTCTTAGAGATGGACCAAATATACAAGCATGTCTGACTGTTTGATGTAATACTAAGAAAATTTTCCATCAAGAGTCTTGACTGGATCCTCCCATGAACACCCCGTCACCTTGTGTGAAGGTGTTCTCCATGCAACCCTACCCACTCTGTGGGTGTCTCCATATTTTTTCACTGCAAGTTTGAGTGGGTAAAACATGATCTTGCTGCTTGAACTGTTAATTACTAGTGCAGTTAAACGTGGTTTTGGCTATTTTTATGTATTCTTTCATGAACTGCCTATCTGCAGTCATTGTTAATGTTTTCCCTCAGGACAAAAGAGAAGTTTGTCCTTTTCTTCAGGAGCTTATGAGTTGTGATGCTGTTGGTAAATTTTCTGATTAGCCCTGGCACATTTGCCTGCATTTCCAAGAGGACAGATCTTGGCCTTATAATCTACTTATTAATTCTAGTGTTTTTCTATTTTCTATTTCATTAATTGGTTTTTCTCTTGTTTTCCCTAGATTTATTTAATGATTTCCTCTAAAGATTCTTGAGATGAAAGGTTAATTTATTTACTTTCATTATAATCACCACCACAAGGATCATGTCGGTTTTACTTACCATGAATGTAGTGTTCAGAATATGGGAAGCAAAAAATAAAAGTCTTTATTAAATTAATTAATGACAATTTAACGATATAAATTTTTCTCTGAGTTTGGCAATTTCCATAATTAATTTTGGATATATATCATTTGCAATTCCATTATTTTCTAAATAATATGAAATTACAGGTTGATTACTCATTTGCCATAAAATAATTAGATTACTATTTCTATAAATTTCAATGTCAAATAACTATGATATTATTGTTTGTTTTTTCAGGTAATTTGACAGGTAGAAATTCTGTTTGAGTGGAAAAAAACTACAGTGTATTTTTTTAATTTTTTAATGTTTTTTTATTTATTCTTGAGAGAGAGAGAGAGAGAGAGAGAGCACGAGTACAGGAGGGGCAGAGTGAGAGAGGGACAAAGAATCTGAAGCAGGCTCCAGGCTCCGAGCTGTCAGCACAGACCCCGACACGAGGCTTGGACTCACAAACCATGAGATCATGACCTGAGCTGACTCTTTACCAACTGAGCCATCCAGGTGCCCCTACAGTGTATTTTTATTTACTTTGTTGCCTGGAGAATGATCAATTGTTAAAAATTTTCGTAAACTTGAAGAGACCCAGGATTTGTCTAATTTTCGCATCTCTCCCAAGATATTTGTCAGCAAAAGAGAGAAAAACAGGACCTTCACAGTTGGAGAAACGCAGCAGACACCATCATAACCAAATAATTAAAGTCAGTATCACAACTAATTAGACATTTCAATCCAGTGAATCCCATATGATGCACTGAGAAGGAAACGATACCATTTTATGGTATTTCTGCCAGACCTGTGTGATTTCAGTCCAATCTGAGAAAACATCAGATGAATACAAACTGAGGGACATTCTATAAAACAACTGGCCAAGTATTCTCCAAAAGTGTTAGGGTCATGAGAGACAAGGTACGGAAAAGGAACTATTGCAGAATGCAAAAGACTAAGGAGGAATTCAATATGAGATCCAGGATAGGATCCTGGAATAGAAGAAGGACATGAGTGGGAAAGCGAATGGAATATAAATAAGGTCTTTAGTTAATGGTATTGCTTGTAGGTAAGGTGTGAACTTTAGACAAGCTAGGTGAGGGGTTTAGGGAACTGTCTGTACTATTTTCTCTTTTTCTAAGTCTAAAATTGGTTCTCATTTTTTTTAACTGTGTCTGATCTATCACTTTCAAACTATGTGATCTGGTAATCTCTTACTCTCTTAAGTTTTCGTGCCCTCATCGGTAAATCTCGAACACAGCTACATCACAGGATTATTCTGAGAAATAAACAAATACGTAAATTCTCTTGGCTCATTGTACAGGTTCAACAAATGTGTAATGAGTCTAAAAACGATTGTCTCAAATATTTCTGAAGGCAATGCCCATTCCTTACTTGGAGGATGCAAAGTTTGATGCAAGTCTATTAAATCCATATTTATTTTTCAATCTACTTTATCTGCTGAAGACAGAAAAGGGGATACGAAAATCTTCTTTCGATTTTCAATTTTTAAAAAAATGAAATACCATTTTTGGTGTTATTTGGTGGATCAATATTTATGGCTCTTCTGATCTTGAGGGTATGATACCTGTTTCTTTCTACCCTTTTTTAATCTGATAATCAGTAATGCTCTGGCTGTTTCCTTTTTTTTTTAATGTTTTATTTTATTTATTTTTGAGAGACAGAGAGAAACAGCATGAGCAGGAGAGGGCAGAGAGAGAGAGAGGGAGACCCAGAATATGAAGCAGGCTCCAGGCTCTGAGCTGTCAGCACAGAGCCCGACACGGGGCTCGAACTCACGGACCGTGAGATCGTGACCTGAGCCGAACTCGGCCGCTCAACTGACTGAGCCACCCAGGCACCCCTGACTGTTTCCTTTTTATTTGTAAACGCTGGTATATAATTTCTCCTTTTTAATTCCTTCCCATTGGAGGTTTAATCTTTTATTCCAAATTTGTAATTATTTGTATATTTGAAAATTGTGTCTTTTCTCTGTCATGTATGTGGAAAGCATATTATCTTAATACATCTTTTGCATTTTTATTTGAACAGTGTGAATACAGTTCACATCGAATGATACTTTTTTCCGTTCCCTGCTTCTTGGGAAAGGAAGCATATTTAACAAGTGTTATCTCTTGAACCACTTGAAATGGTTCTGCCTCAGATTGGGTGGATACCTGGTCAAATCTCTTGGGCAGAGGTCCAAAGACAAAAGAAAATTTATATTGACTCTTCTAAAGGACAAGTGGCCTGTCAGGAGTCAGGAAGGAGGTGGCTATCGATGTGAGCTTTAATTCTGGGCCAAATTGTTTCTTTGTTCAGTTTGAGCTGGCAGCCTAATACCATTGGCTTTCTCTCTGGCCTCCAGTCCTGCCCTTACGTCAGTGCAAATGAGTCCCATGTTCCACCATATGCTGTTTATCATGGCGCCTGCAGGGTTTCCTAAGGATCTGAGGGGTTCAAGGATGACCCCCCCGCCCCCCCCCCCCATTCTGCTGTGATGTCTCTAGTGATCTCTTCCACCCACTCCCCTGGCCAGTGTTAGCTTCACCTGAATGTAAAATTCAAATTGGTCCGTTTTGTCTTCAGTCTGCCCTTACCTGTGCTGAATCTTAAGGAAATGCAAATGAGACTCTTCTCCAGATGCTAGTCCAAGTACTAAAATCCTTTTTCCAGTTTGGTGTTATTTTAAGACAGTAGGGAGATAAAGGTAGGAAGTCAAGTTGTCACATTGAACGTAAAAAAAATCACCTTTCCATGGAAATATCAAACGTCAGGTGACTAATTCTGATGGGATGAAACCAGGTTGAAACAAAGCAATGTTTTTAATTTAAATATGTTCTGGTTTGGGCTGGAATCCATTTTTTGCTTAAGCTGGGAAGGTGGAAAGTATAGATGGAAAAAGATGGAAAATGGAGGGAAAAAAAAAAAACAATAGACTTGGTCGTATTTTTTAATTCCTATTCCTATCTGTATGCTGTAACTCCCCAAAGTTTACTTAAACTCAGGTTTTTGGTTTTTGGTTTTTGGGTTTTTTTCCAGCTGATAAATGGGATTAACAGCAGAATCTCTGGCCCCAGAAGGTTGCTTTAGGCTTTAGGTAAATTATTGTCTGTGGAAGCACCTTATAAATTTGAAAAGCCCGTGTCAACGTTGAAGCACTGCACAACTCAAAAGGCCACCATTTACAGTAAAAACGGTGCCCTCGGAGCAAAACTCACATGGGTTCACATGAGCAAAACTCCCTAACTCACATGGGATTCATATAAAGGCGAACGGGACGCCCACAGATGTATCGGTGGCCCTGAGACGTACCTAGCATGGTTAGTACAGTCACAAGTCAGACGCAGTAAATGAATAAAGGACGCAGTGCTGTAGGCTAAGTTCGATCAGAAAGAGACTGTTACGTGAGACCATACTTGGTGTCAGAGGATCTAGGAGAACCTAGGTCTGGAGCAAAGGTTGGGAAGAATTTCAAAATCCCATTCCGTTGCAAGGATCCTGAGCCAGGGTACTCGGTTGCTGGAGCAAACAACACAGGAGTCTGGGTTACTCAGGAATGCAGTGGTGCATTGGGAAGAACCCACAGTCTGGTGGATAAAACTTAGGAAGATAGCCTAGGCTGTTGGCAAAACTTTATCAAAGTAGGGCCCCTACCCAAAGGGTAGCCTCTAGCTTCGTTCCAGGAGGTCAGATCTGTGGACCAACAGCGGCATCTTCACCACGGTGCTTGTTAGAAACGCGGAACTTCAGGCTACATTCGACATCTACAGAATCAGAGTCTGATTTTAACAGGGTCCCCATGCAATTTGTGCACGTTAAACGTGAGATTTTCTGGTCTACAAGGATCACTTTATTTCAGGTCTTCTTTTAATCAAAAAATAATAATAATAATAGTGTTTATTTCTTTTTGAGTGAGACAGAGAGACAGAGCACAAGCCGGGGAGGGGCAGAGAGAGAGAGAGACACAGAATCTGAAGCAGGCTCCAGGCTCCGAGCTGTCAGCACAGAGCCCGACGCGGGGCTCGAACTCACATGCTGTGAGATGATGACCTGAGCCGAAGTCAGATGCTTAGTCGACTGAGCCACCCAGGCGCCCCTTCTTATAATTTTTTAAATATTTTTTTAATTTTCAGAGTGGGGGAACACAAAGATGGGAGGAGCAGAGAGAGAGAGAGACAGAGAATCCAAAGCAGACTCTGAGCTGTCAGCATAAAGCCTGACACAGAGCTCAAACTCACGAGCCATGAGATCATGACCTGAGCTGAAATCAGACACTTAACCAACTGAGTCACCCAGGGGCCCCTATTCCAGGTCTTCTACGTGTGATATTTAAAGGTGGTGACTACAGGATAACAAAAAACACAAGTATTGCCTTGTGTTGTGGTAGGGCCTGATGTTTTTTACAGAACTCTCACACTTATTTTTTCACTTGAACCTTACAACCATCCATAAGGAAAAAGCTTTAAAAGGTTTGATTGCCCGGCCAAAGTGAAGTGAATTGAACAGAACTGCAAGAAGAGATGATCATCTTATTTCTTTTCAAGTAATAGCTTAGTGGAGATAATCGTTCCTTCCTTCTCGTAAAATCCCATAGGAATTTGCTTATATCTTTATTAAAGCAATCGCTACAACCTGCCTTATGTGAATGTCATTTATGAACGTTGGTTATGACCTCATGGAGGTCTGGTGTTCTCCTCTAGGACCGGATACATTCCTCAGTCATAGTAGGTGATTTCAAAACTCAGAATTCAACTGAGTTTTCTATAAAGGTCAAAATTTACTTTTTGCCATTTTAAAATTATTTACTTATAGGGATGCCTGTCTCGAGTGACTCTCGATCTGTGGATTGTGAGTACGAGCCCCAGGTTGGGAGTAGAGATTACTTAAAAAAAAAAAAAAAAAAAAAAAACAACTAAGATTATTTACCTATATATTGCTGATGGGAATGTAAAATAGTCCACTACTTGGGAAAACAATTTGACAATTCTTTAGGAAGTTGTGCAGATGCTTACCATCTGGCCCAACAGTGCCAATCTTGGGTATTTACCCAATAAAAATAAAAACATATGCCCACATAAAGAGTCATATGAAAAGTCCATAACAGTTTTCTTCGTAGTCACCAAGCATGGAAAACAATTTCCATCTACTGGGGAATGAACAAATTGTGATATTTTCTTACAATGGAATACTATGCAGTCATTAAAAGGAAAGAGATACTGATGCATGCAACAACACACATGAACTTCCAAAGCATTAGGCTACGTCAGAGGAGTCACGCACAAAAGACCACACACTTTATGATTCCCATTTGTGTGAAATTCTAAAAAAAAAAAAAAAAAAAAAAAAAAAGCAAAACTGTATTAGCAGGAAGCAGATCAGCACTTATGGGAGGACTAGAAGTGCAGAAGAAAATGACCTACAAAGGGGCACAAAGGAACTTTTGGGGGGGGATGAGAAGATTCTGTATTTCGATCGCGGTGAAGATTTCACAACCGTATGTAGTTGTCACAACTCACAAAATTACACGCTCAAAATGGGCTAATTTTATTAGATGTAAATTATAAATCAATAGAGCTGATTTCAAAATTATAGCTAGAAAACTCACCATTAGGAGATACCAAGAGATGTGTTTCTAGGTTCACATAGTTTTATATGGTAGAGAGAGAGAGAGAGAAATAGAAAACTAAGAATATATTATAAAAAGCATTGGAAGACTGCAGAGAAAAGGAGGAAAGACATCTATATAAAGTGAAGAGTGTTTAAGAAATACTGAATAAGGCTCCTAGGTCACTTCTTTTTAGTCCCCCATAGCTTTATTCAGGTATTATTGGCATATAACACATGTAAATTTAAAATGTAAAATTAAAATGTACAAGACGATGGTTTGATACACATATATATAGCAAAATGATTACCACAGTAAGGTTGGCTAGCACCCCATCCCATCACAGAATCGCATCATGGAATCCCTATTTGTGTGTGTGTGTGTGTGTGTGTGTGTGTGTGGACATTTAAGATCTACTCTCTTAGCAGCTTTCAAGTATAGAATACAGTATTGTTCATTATAATCGCCATCTCGCATATGACATCCCCAGAACTTACTCATCCTATAGCAGGGAGTTTGTAGCCTGTGACTTCTCCCCATTTCCCCCACCCTGCCTCCAGCCCTTGGAACTACCATTCTCCTCTCTACTTTTACAAGTTTGGCTTTTTTAAAATTCCACATGGAAGTGAGACATGCAGTATTTGTCTTTCTCTTTCTGACTTATTTCACTCAGTATAAGGTCCTCAGCTTCCATCCATGTCGTTGCAAAAGACAGATTTACATAAGGTAGATTTTTCTTCTTTTTTATAGCTAAATAGTATTCCATTTCACATTCTTTTTTAAAATTTTTTTTAATGTGTATTTATTTTTGAGACACAGGGGTGGGAGGGGAGGGGCAGAGAGAGAGAGAGAGACACAGAATCCAAAGCCGCTCCAGGCTCCGAACTGTCAGCACAGAGCCCAGCATGAGGCTCGAACTCGCGAATTGGGAGATCATGACCTGAGCTGAAGTCGAATGTCTAACTGACTGAGCCACCCAGGCGCCCCTCACATTTTCTTTATTCATTTGTCCATCAATGGACACTTAAGTTGTATCCACGTCTTGGTTATTGTGAATAACGCGGAAATGAACCTAGGGGCGCCGATATCGTTTTGAGATAGTGTTTTTATTTTCTTTGGATGTAAACCCAGAATTGGAATATGGTTATATGATAGTTCTATTTTTAATTTTTTGATGACATCATGTACTGTTTTCCACAGTGGTGACACCAATTTACATTCCCACCAACAGCACATATGTTTCCATTTCTCTTATATTTTGGATACTAGCCATTCTAACAAGTATCAGGTGATATCTCCTTGTTTTGATTTGCATTTCCCTGATGACTAGTGCTGTTGAGCAACTTTTCATGCACCTTGTTGGCCATTTGTCTGTCTTCAGTGGAAAAAATGCTTATTTCAAGACTTTGCCCATCTTTTAATCAGATTATTATAAGATTTTTGCCATTTGGTTGTAAGAGTTCTCTATTTTGGATATTAACCCCTTATAAGACATAAGGTTTGGAAATACTCTGTGCCCTTCTATAGGCTGCCTTTCTATGTTGCTGTTTCTTTTGATGTGCAGAAAATGTTTCATTTGATGTAGTCCCAATTATTTGTGTTTTTGTTACCTGTGCTTTTGACGTCTCATCTAAAAAATCTTTGCGAAGACTCGTGTCAAAAAACAGTTTCTGGGGCACCTCAGTCAGTTAAGCATATGACTTGTGATTTTGGCTCAGGTCATGATCTCACAGTTGGTGGGACTGAGCCCAGCAACAGGCTCTGTGCTGACAGCAGGGAGCCTATTTGGGATTGACTCTTTCTCCTTCTTTTTCTCTGCCCCTCCCCCACTCGCACACAGGTGCTCTCTCTCCCTCTCTCAAAACAAACAAACATTTAACAAATATCTTCGCCTTTTTTCTTCTGGAAGTTTTTCAGTTTCAGGTTTTACAGTTAAGTCTTTAATCCATTTTGATTATTTCTGTGAGTGTTGTAAAGTAGGGAGTCCAATTACATTCTCCTGCATGTGTCCATCCAGTTCTCTCATGAGTCACTTCAGATACTACCACTCACCCCTACAGGAGCTTTTAAGTGGTGATTATTTTGCTTTTTTACCAAGTTATGAGCTATGACTCTCTCTACTCTCTACTGCATAGGGTGATCTTATGTAATGCCACCTTTTAGCATATTCCAGTCTCAATCCATCAGGCCCAAATCAGTTTTTCTCTTGAATCTCTCAGATATCCAACCTGGCAAGTGCTGAATAAACATTTATTGAGCAAACCAAAGATTTAATGAATCTATAGCACAGCTAACACTTACTGAGGCATTCAGCATACTCTTGGTCTTCTCGGGAGCATATTTCAAGGGCCTTACGTGATTTCAACTACCTTAAACTTAGCAAGGATCCTGAGATATGGAAAGAAGGGGCTGGATGAGACTGAATGGCTTTCTCCAGTTAACATCTTGCTCTCAGACAGAACGGAGATGCACCACCAGGCAATGTGCCACCAGACTTAACCGGTAAGCGCCCTGCCCCACTGTCCCCCGTGCAGGACAGAGAGCGAGCTTTCCCTCTTGTTGTGGCACTCAAGTCTGCCTTGGAGGAGATCATTTTTGTTTTCCTGCTCTCGGTAAGTCAGCTGTGAGCACATCAAAGCGGCTTAGCCAGCAGCAAAGGAACCCAGCCTCATCGCATGGCGGGTATTTGCGAACATCGTATTTCCAAAATGGCCGTCCACCTGGAAGGGCTAAAAACTTGGGCTCGGTTTCCTTTGGGGATTTGTGAACATCGTATTTCCAAAATGGCCGTCCACCTGGAAGGGCTAAAAACTTGGGCTCCGTTTCCTTTGGGGATTTGTGAACATCGTATTTCCAAAATGGCCGTCCACCCGGGAAGGGCTAAAAACTTGGGCTCGGTTTCCTTTGGGGATTTGTGAACATCGTATTTCCAAAATGGCTGTCCACCCGGGATGGGCTAAAAACTTGGGCTCCGTTTCCTTTGACAGGTCGTTTCTTCAAGCCGTCTTCTTAACTCGCGGCTCTTCTGACCCCCTTAGTAGCAGATACAATTCATTTCTTATGCAGACTGACAAAAAAGGATGCCTGGTATACCGCGCTGCATATCCTGACTTCATTATTCCCTCATGGCAAAGACTTGAAACTGTAATGTGCGAGAAGGAAGAGGTGCCAACATGACATTTACTACTGCTAATATGAATCTGATTAATTCTACAACAAGAAACATCGTCTTAACTCTTTGTATCCTATAATGAGCGAGACCGTTGGAGGCAAGCCGCATACTTTCGCCGCATCACACGCACACATCGTGGGATTCTTGGGGGATGAAATGGTAAGGTAAACACTACCTTGGCAACAAGCATCTGCAAATTCTCTGATACCAAAGGACCTTTTCCTACAGGGGAAAAAAAAAAAACAAAAAACAAGCGAGGCAGAGGCCACTCTCAGTACTCAGTTGGGACTGCCCTCCCGCTTTCCGGGGAGTTTGCTCACGGAGGGGAGAGCGGGCCAGGCTGACGGACCAGGCCACCAAGCGCAGGAGTACTGCTTTCCAGAGAATGCCACGGCTGGTTTTGTTTTATTTTATTGACTCCCTCAAAATGCTCTTCATTGTCCTGTGGCCTCGGGGTGCGTGTTCAAAAATGATTCTACATTCCAGCAAGCCTGTATTTGGAATTGCTATTAAAAAGAAAATGCCAGAAGACTACTCACTCTTTTCACTTAGGGGCTGCTAGACTGAAGAAGTACACCCTCACTCATGACCTTAAGATTAATTTCCAACACACACACACACACACACACACACACACACACAGTTCAGGTTATTCAAGGTTTTGTGAGACAGCTAGTTCCTAAGAACAACGTAGCCCCGACCTGCTTTCTACAGAATATTTCTCATTATAGAAAACTTTGATTTCTGCCAGGCTTTTTTCCCCCCTATTTAACTTCCCCTCCTCCTTCTCCCCTTATAGCAAACACATCTCAAAATATTTATACATCTTTTAAAAATCACTGTATTATCTCTCATTAACTGTTGGTAGTAAATCTTTGAGTTCTCAAAATTCATACTAAAATACCATACCCCCAAAACTTTGCTTTCCTTCAACTATTATATTGGCAGTGGTTATTGAACGCTAAATATTGTAGTTCTTCAATTTGATTTCCCCTCCTAACAGGTTTGGCTAAAATGTCAAACATGTAGAAACTGTGAAAAATACCATAGAATGTGCCGAATAATGTATTACAAGAAAAATGTTTTTCATCAACATACACACATACGGGTGTGCATGCACACACACACACACACACACACGAAAAAAAAAGGAAACTGGCTCAGGGGATTGAAACATGCATTTGATCATGTATCTATAATCTTTTCCTTATGTATTTAGCATGTATGTACTTGGAAAGCTTGGCAGTTTTAAAGAACGAGATCACTTTTTTGAGGGAGGTAAAAAAATTCTTTCTAAAACTGCGTTTTAAGGAAAGTAAAAAGTAACTATTTTGTGGCTTTGTAAATAGCATCACCTTAGACTATTCATACATTTTATTATTTAGGGTAAAGGGGTGATATTTACATGTTCCTGGCAAAGTTGCCGTGGTGAAAAAGCCAGAGCTCCCCAAACAAATGCTCTAGTGGATCCGGGACAGAAGAAATGGAATTTGGAACTGAGTTTATTTTAGAAGGTAAATTGTACGTGCTCTTGTTTACAGGCTACTGGTGACCAAGGGCAGCCATGGGGGCTGTCGCTTTGCAAATCAAAGAATACAAATAACTCTGAGTGCAGGCAAATGACACATGGGGCAGGGTTTTAACTGTGAACACATGCTCCGGAGGAGCCCATGCAGGAATAAAAAATGTTCCTGTTTGGTTAGTTTAGACTCTGAAAGAAGCTTTTGTGTGTAAAGATGTAATGGGATCCTGGGGCTGGAGCCCTGCCCTGTGGCATATAGGTCAACGTGTCTGTCCCAGCGAACCAGATCTAGAGCTTTGAGCACGCCTGTGCCCTCCCTCCTGGCACTCGCTTTTGTAAGTCTTAATTTGCTTTTGCCAGAATGATTAAGAAAGGGACCCTTTTGTGCCCCTCTGTGGAGGTCCTTAATAGGGAGGCCAGGAGGCTGCGGAGAGGTGTTTTTTTGACGATGGATGCTCACAAAAATTAAAGAGCAGTTCTGTTTCAGTATTATAAAACTCCACTCATTGAATGCCGTCCAGAAATCTGCTGGTTCAATTTCTTCGTCCCATCTGTTTCCCTCTCACTGGCTATATTTGTTAATATTTCCTCAAGCAGCATGCTGTATTGCCCTCACTGTGCTAGAGAAAAGGGCGTAGATTGATCATTTTTGCGGGACGGGGAAATGTTTATTTGGGGCGGGAGAACGGTGCCTTCACTTGCCTCCTGTCCAGAGTCAGAGACAAAACTTCTTAAAATCGAAAAAGAAAGAAAAAAGGAAGGAAGGAGAAGAGAAGAGAAGAGAAGAGAAGAGGAAAAAGGCCAAAAAAAAAAAAAAAAAAAAAACCCCAAAAAAAAAAAAAACAACCAACCAACCGAACAAAAAAAGACAGAGGTTGTTTTGGTATTGGGGGTGGGGGTGGGGTGGGGATCGCCAGTAATGTCAGGAGAGCCATCAGCTTGCTTATCTGTCTTTCTACTTTGGCACGTGAAAGCTCCCAGCTCAGCACGCCATGTGTCAAATCTATCATTTCGTATGTCAGCAGCCATTATTCCCTCTTTTGTCACCAGTTTTGACCAAAGGATGAAAAATTGCTGTCTTACTCAGACAAAATTATTGCTGGGGCTAAAAAAAAAAAAAAAAAAAAAAAAAAAAGAGGGCAACTTCAGCATAGAGGAGTAGGCCAAGGTGAAACACAGACAGACTCTCCTCAGATTAGGTCTGGGTTAAGAGAGTATTGATCTGTGTGCTAAAAACTGTTGATCTCCGAGCAGAGGATGACAAATGGTGGCAAACAAACAAACAAACAACAACAACAACAAAATTGACTGTCCCCAAGGACATTTGAGCCGCTCAATGCTCTCCGTTAGGATTTGTTTGGTCTGTGGGTTTCTACACTGGGGGATTTCAACAAAAATAAGCAAATACTAAACAGAAATGAAGCGGCCACAAAAACGATACAGAGAAAAACCTGGGGGAAAAGCACAAGCCCAGAACCCGGGCAGGGTCCACATATTAAATAGCAGGAGCTGTAAACATAGACAGGGCTGCTTGCCTAAGCTCATGGATTATGCATTTTTTTTTTTTTTTTTGGATGTTCAGTGCCGGATTGTTGTAAATTGAAGAAGTGTTTTTTTGTCCAAAGTAGGTATCTTTAATTATGGCAGGTTAGGCACTTAAAAAAAAAAAAAAAAAACAAAACAAAAAAAAAAACGCAACCACATATAAAGTATGATGCTGACGTTCATAAACCCACAAATGGAAGGAAATATAGAGGCTTGCATTCATTAAGCAAATGCAGTATGACAAGGCATAAATTCAAATTGTTTGGGGGTTTGAGTAATTTTTCCCAACTGTAGGAACTGAACTTCAAGTACGGAGAAGGACTAAAAGGGCATAAAATAGCAACTAACTCATTTGGCCTTCTAGAAGAACGTGGGATTGTGGTTGAGGGAAGGGGACACGGGCCCAATACACCCTAGCTGGAAGTTAGCCCTTCCATTCTTCATACAGAATTTGAGGTGAGATTTTTCACCTTTCGGACCCTCGGTGTCCACTTGTCCGACCACATGGGAAAAACCCTCCTCCATCCTATAGTATTTGTGTGAGGATTAAATAAATTGGCCTAATGGCACAAAACAAGCATGCAATAAATATTATCATTGGTTTTTTCTTCAGAAACGTATGGCTTTCCATTAGAAAATCCCTTCTCTCCGTTTCTTCACGACATCAAGCTCTAGGCCTTAGCATACTCTGTTCCTTGTGCATGGCAGGCACTCACCCATCCTCCACCGCCACCCCCACCCCCGTTGTCCACTTGAGTCCTTCCCATCCTCTAGTGCATGCCTCAGCCTTACGTCCACAGAGAAGCCTAACCCAGCCCGCCCCTTCCCCAAACAGTATTGGACAACCTATGTTATTCTCTCCCTGCCTTCCTATTCACTTCTCTAGTGATCAGGTTATCACGG
Source organism: Panthera tigris (assembly GCF_018350195.1). Lineage (NCBI taxonomy): Eukaryota > Metazoa > Chordata > Mammalia > Carnivora > Felidae > Panthera > Panthera tigris. Next base: position 55,673,584 of record NC_056662.1, on the reverse strand, counting down.
TTTCTCCCACAGATGCATCTACTCATTTAATGAATTATGTTAGATTACTTAATATTTTCTTAGTAGTGAATATCTTACCATTGGTCTAGTGATTAACTGGACAGAAGGGCCACCATGTGAAGGCCATGTCTGCTCTGCTCTGTTTGCAATGAACACCCAGCCCCTAGCCCCATGGCCCCCTTGGAGAAGATGCTTAAATAATATTTGCTAATAGAGTGAGCCAACGGATGAATGAACGGATGGATGACTCCCTCAGTACCTCTGGGCAAGCCAGACTCCTGCTTGAGAACTGATCTGGAAGTCAGGAGACGGGGGGCCTTGCTTTTGCTCTGTGACTTACAAAATCATCACCTCCCCTGCTTCCGGGCTCCTGGACTGCACAAGGGTGGCATCACACCGGAAGACATGACCTCTCAAAGGGCCTTCTCAGCCTGATTGTCCCAGATTCTGGGAGCCATTCACAATTTCCTGTCCTGAGCAGTTTAAATGTTTGACATAATTGAAACGTGTGTTTAGACGCAATAATAACGGGCACTGATTAAGTGAAGGTTGCGTTTACACACAGCATGGCAAAGCCTGGTGGTTCACCGGACCTGTTGAAATATATTCTTCAAAAATTATTTGTGAGGGTGCCCTGGTGGCCTTATCGCCTGAGTGTCCAACTCTTGATTTTGGCTCGGGTCGTGATCCCAGGGCTATGGAATCGAGCCCCATGTCAGGCTTCGTGCTGAACGTGGAAACTGCTTAAGATTCTCTCTCTCTCTCTGTCTCTCTCTCCCTCTCCCCCACTCCCTCTGCCCCTCTCCCCTGTGCACGCTCTCTCTCTCTTAAATTAAAAAAAATCACTTGTGGAATGAATGAAAGAAAGAACTGCATTACAGCTCCATGAATATATCATTATTTAAATTAGAGTGAAGGAGTTGTTCGAGACAGAGTCTCTGTTAACACTGATTTTAATAGCCCTGTGTGAACTCTCATACCGAATGTATGCAAATTAGCTACTTCCCTTAGATTAAAACAATGTGTCTCCATTCTCTTTCACCAGGCAAAAGTTTTGATCAGGTTAAATAAACGACCACAGTTCGGAAGGAGAAAAAGATGTTGCTTTTACTTCTTGTTCCCGCAAATATAATTTTGGCTATTTGTTTCACTGAAATAAAACCAAAAATTAACAAATTTAATTGCCACCAAATGGTAATCAAAACCATGAAAGTATCTTTGCGCAACTTGTTCTGTCTTATTCAGTGAAATGTGAGTATCAGTAATAGACTCTTTTCTTTTAGATGTTTTCAAGGAAAGAAAAAGTTTTCGTTTCTTTGAAACAGTACCGAGAGTAAGAGTTGTTTCAATACTAACTAAAAATTTAGTGCAGGGTAAAATGAAACCTTCACAGAAATTAATTTCATATTCTAGTGGACTGAATACTTATAAGTTACTGCAAAAGAGTAAATGCTAATATTAACTAATAGTGTGATTTTAAGAGCACTGGGTTTACAGTTAAGAAGATTCATGTTCCACTCCCAGCGGTGTGATTTTCTGTCTCTGTGTGTTTTTTGGCAGGTATCTTAGACTCTCCATCTACTTTACTCATCTATATAACTCGCAATTCTAACAGGATAGATTGTCTTGAGAATTAAGTTAACTGATATATAGGTGCCTACCTACACAGTCAGAATTCAATAAAAGCACACCTATACACTTTTATAAGTAGGTCACCGTATGTGTATTTCAGTATCTACCGGAAATCTTATAATGCAATGCGAGCATGCTATACCTCTTGGAGATTCAAGACTTTTCCAACCTGAGAAAACACGTTCCTCACATTTATGGAAAAATCTAAAAAACTGTCTGATAAGATTGCTTTCTTCATTAAGAAGATATGCAAGGCAATGCAAATGAAAATATGAAATCTCATAAATGCATAAATATGGAACTTGCACAGTTGTTTTGTCCTAATAAAAAATGTTTGCTCTTAATCTACTTGAGAATTCGGTGTCTAACACATTGTCAGGATACCATAAGAGTTTTTAATAATAACTCCACATATTAAAATTGTTAGCCTTAAAGTTAAATTCTAAAACGAAATTGCCTAGCCCCACATGGACCTAAAATGGGTCTTTAGTGTGAGAGGAATAAGAATGTATAAATTGGCTGTAAATTACAAACCTATCCTCTGCCATTGGCCTGAGTGACTTCCTTCAGGTTAGCATAAAACACTCTTGTATGTTCCGTTCACTTTTTCTTAATCTCTTCTCTTTCTCCCGGTCACTCTTGCTTTTAATCTGATTCCCTCTCACTCACTCTTTTCTTCCTCCTTCCTTCGTATTTTCCTCGAACATATTCTTACTCCAAAGAAGAACATATTCTTATTCCAAAGGATATTGGGCAACGTGCCAGCAGGAAAGAGATGATTACAATCGAATTAGGATATTCAGGAAGTATAATAAGGAGACTGTCTACCAAAGCAAGATTTAGGGCAGTGTCTGGACTAGCCACCAGGGGGTTGGAAAGGAGCATTACGGGAAGGCAGGGGATTCTGGAGACAGGGAAGCCCATGTAGACAGGACTGCCTTATGTGAGTTGAGATCCTCATGCACCAAGAGTCCTCCACTGCGGCCAAAGAATGAAGGAATAAATAGCCAGACTCCCTCTCGGTGCTCCCTGCTGTCTCCCACTGGAGCACTCCACTGTCAGAGCCCAGCTGTAAGCCAGAGGGCAAGGGCTTCTTTATCAGTCCATACAGACCAGACCGTCTGGACAGGCAGCAGGTGGAAAGAGTGGAGAATGACCTTGAAGAGATAAGTAGAAGTCATCCAGCCGGTCGTTTTCATCACACACACCCACCCACACCCACGCAGACCCATTATCATACTATCACACTATATAAACAATTATGAAAGGGACTCAGGACTTCGGGACTGGGGCAGGAAATATATAAGATGAGTATTAGATGAGCTTGTGGCTCACACGGGTCTCGTAGCTTCAGAAAGCAAGAAAGGGCTCAGAACGTCACTCACGACGATCTGAAATGGTGGGCTATCCCAGCAGAGCACAGGAGCCAACTGAAAACCCTCCCAATGGCCAGATCTGGAACAAGTGCAGCCACAAAATAAAGTATTACTGGATTAGATTCCAGTCCCAGGTACGAAATAAATGTCGAGTCCACACTGATCCCCCCCCCCAAAAAATGCTTGATAAAAAAATACGGACGTAAATGAGAAGAGACCAACTTCCCCTGTGGAAGAATGCTATATTCTCCAATTTAGTAGAATCTCCACCTTCAGAAACGTACAGCGTGACTCCCCCTCCTTAAGTGCGGCCTGCCCATGGGGACCTCCTTCCAAAGTGGAGTGTTTAGAAAGGGAAGAGGAGAAGGAAAAGTAACTTTACACGGGAGAAATCGGAAACCCCAACCGGGCGCTCAAGTCAACATCAGTGGTGGTGAGTCCTGTGGATAGCATACACCCTTGATGCGATGTGATGAAAACGGCACTTTACCTCCCTGGTCTTCGGCCCCCACCCCACCCGTCCCTTCAGTCTAATCGTGGGGACAGCATCAGACAAATCCCAACGGGAGGACAGTATCCTAAGCAACTGACCAGGATCCATCAGAACTGTTCAGGGTGTAACAAACAAGGAAAGTTGAGACATGACCAGTGCCAAGTAGAGCTGAGGAGGCATCGCAACTAAAGGAAATGTGGTATGCTGGAGAGAATCCTGGGACAGAGAAGAACATAAAGGAAAAACTAAGGAAATGGAAATAAAGCATCACCTGATCTTAATAATAATGCACTAATCAGGCTCATTAAGTACAGCAGACATATAACACATGTGCCAAGAGGTTAATAACACGGAAACTGGATCCGGAGTACAAGGGGACTGTCTGTCCTATCCTCGTAATTTTTCTGTACATTGACCAACCTCGTTTCTTTTTTTTTTTTTTTTTTTAAGTTTTTTTTTTTTCTTTATTTATTTTGAGAGAGAGAGAGAGAGAGCACGAGCGGGACAGGGGCAGAGAAAGAGGGGAAAGGGAGACTCCCAAGCAGGCTCCCGAGTCTACACTGTCAGTGGAGAGCCTGATGCAGGGCTCGAACTCATGAACTGCGAGATCACGACCCGACCGAAGTCAGGCGCTTAACCGACTGAGCCAACCAGATGCCCCCCATTTTTCTGTACGTTTAAAACTATCCCCAAAAATAATGTTTACAGAAATAAATCTGGGAGCATACAGATAGGAAAGTAAGATAGATGAGTCCAAGGGTGAGGCTGAGATGCCTGTAGTGAGTGCCATAATAAAGGTGACCATCTTTGCTGTTAGTTCGGGTCGTTCTGTTTTTTTTTTGGAAACTGGAGTCCATTGCTAATCACGATAATCAGGACTTTGAGTTCGCTTGATTCCCACAAGTAGGGATTTGGAAGCGTTCGCTAAAAATTCTACCCTCGCACTCTCATTTTAACTGCATGTACAGCTCCTTCACCCACACAAATGTCGCTTTCACACAAATATGTAACATTTAACAAATGTGTTCTGAGCAGACCCAGGGAGCTCCACCAGCAGGGGTCTTTGCAGCAGGGAGAAGCAAAGACCCACATGGGTCTTCTACCGCAATCAACCCCGCGACTCTCACTACTCTTTGCAACTTCTTTTGAGCTTTTTAACCTGTAAAATTACAGGGCGAGATGAACTGCTACTCCTCCTGTCTCTAAAGTTCTTTTCCCAAAAGTAGCTGGATAATCGATTCGAGTGAGGGAAGAAGCGCACTCTCTCTCAAAGCTCTTTTCTCCGCCATGAAGAAACAAACATATGAGGTCATTATCTTACTAACACCCCATCGCTCCAGAACTAACAGTTTATAATGGCCCGATGAGGACATCGTCACCTGTGTTCTCCTCCCAAATTCCCGGCACGTACACCCTGAAGGTATACTTGTTAGCTGCTTGTGTTTGTATCTATGGGCAGAAAACTAAACAAATAAAGTACCTAGCCTTTGCATAAATTACTTAAATTATCATGTTAATTATCATTATCATAAAAACATAAATTATCATGTTTTTGGATACACAGCTTCGGGTTTTGCTAAGCCAGCTAATCTAGAGAATAACAAGAAAGTTAGTTTTCAAAGGTAATTTTAATGGAAAGACCATATCTCTTTCACTCATTCCACCACACTGCCTTTGAAGTACTTCATGACACTTTAATGACCTTGAATCTAAAAAAAGGTGATGCCTCAGCTTCCCCTGTCTGTAAAATAAAGAGGTTGGATGGGATGACTTGTAGGAATAATTAAAAGACCACTAGACCAATCACCTCTTTAATCACTGAATCCCTTGTATAAGACCTCTAGTACAGGATGCTTCCTAATTCTGAAATTCAGAGATGTAATCGTTGATTTAATTATTGTGTTTTGCGGGTTAAATGATCACATGTGGCTTATAAAATGTCTAGATACATAAAAATGATGTCAAAACCTCACCTGTGTCTTTTCCAGCGTTAAGGGATTTTATTCAGACCACGGTGCAACAGTCTGAATGCTTGTGAGCCCAAATTCATACGTTAAATGTCTTAACCCTGAAAATGATAGCGTGAGAAGGTGGGTCTTTGAAAAGTACTCAGGTCATGAGGGTAGAGCCCTGTGAGCGGGATTAGTGCCTTATCCATGAAAAAGGCTCCAGAGAGACCCCTAGCCTTTTCTACCATGTGAGGACCCCATGAGAAGGCATTGGCTGTAAGCAGGAAGAGAGCCCTCACCAAGTGGCCACCACGCTGACACCTTGATCTTGGACTGTCCAGGTCTGTGAGAAATAAATGTCACCTGTTTATAAACTACCCAAACTCTCGCATGTTGTTATAGCAGCCTGCATGGAATGAGATACATCACCCCCCCTAATGTTGTCATTTTAGTACCAAGAAACTCTTACCACAGTCATGGTACTGCAATTAATTAGGGCTCTTACCAAGTGGTTCCAAAAAAAAATGGAACTTATGGAATCCTTTTAGAATCAGATGGAAGATATGAAGCATTTTCCCAGAAATGATACAATGATACGTAAATGCACGTTTAAAAGTGCATGAGCACGCAAACACACACACACACACACACACAATAAGCTCACGGACACAACTCCCCAAGGCCCATCTCTTTTTCCACGGTACATATGGATTTAAGTTCAAGAAATTCTGATCTAAGGACTGATACTTGTTGAACCAGGGAGAGTAGTAGAATGTGGATTATTTCCCCCAACTGTTTCCAAGACTCTTAATGGATTCAGACCACGTACAAATTATTCTAGTGAGGTTTTGACTGGAAATAAAAAAAAAAAGTGTGAAAAAAAGAGAAATGCAGAGCAGTGCACATAATATATATGACAAATGTAAGTAATTTTTAAGTTTCCAAGTAAAATAATATTGTTCTACCGACGTGTATGCTTTAAAGTATACAAGGTGTACTAGAAGGACCAAATTTATGATGGTGATGACTCTTAATGAGCGAGGCAACCATTAGAATAAATTAATTTGTTATCTATAATCCTATTTCCTTATAAGGAGGCAGAAGAAACTTGATACATTGCTAACAGTTGTTGATCTAGGAGGTTGGCGTTTGGGTATGGTTTGATCATCCTTTGTACTTTTTAGGGACATCTTTGGAATGGTGCCCAATGCCCAGTGTAGCAGAGCTGGCTAGGGCCATTTTCAGAGCTGGTTCTTATCTCTTGCGATAGGAGAATGTTCGCAAGCTGAAAGCAGGGAGGTCTGTGGAGTGTTCACATGGGGCAGGAGTGGTCAGGTGTGTGGACACTGGAAGGTAGGTGGAGAGGGCAGACCATATGCATGTAAAAAAGGGTGCATACATCCTACTCTTGTGAGGGAGCAAAAGCACGCCTGTGTGTTACCGCCCCTTTGCTGCTCGCAATCCCCATCACCAGCCCAAAACTATCTGCCAGTCCCCTCTGCTGTCTCCCTGTATTGACCTGGATGTAATCAGTGTTTGGATACCTTCCCTCAAACTAATTGCCTACACAAAGATTAGCTCTTTGAAAAGACGGTATGTTGTACATTTGCATGCTTTATAAATTTAACTCTCATTAAACTTTTCGGGGCGCCTGGGTGGCTCAGTCAGTTAAGCGTCTGACTTCAGCTGAGGTCACGATCTCAGGGTTAGTGGGTTTGAGCCCCGTGTCAGGCGCTGTGCCGACAGTTCGGACTCTGGAGCCTGCTTCAGATTCTGTGTCTCCCTCTCTCTCTGCCCCTCCCCCCCTTCAAAAACAAACATTAAAAAAAATCTTAAAAAGTACCGAAATTTTAGTTTCTGAGTAAAATAAAATGCTGAATAAATTACAGATAAAGAACTGATAGAAATAATCCAAATTCTTCTAATTTCAACAGTGGTATAAACTTTTTTGCCTGATATTCTCTTTACCCTAAAAGAAGATCTGAATAAATATTTTTATAACGAAAGAGTGACTGGATTTAAAACATTGACGATTGTTATCTAACATATTTTTTAATCAGCTTTTGTTGTTGATTAAGGATTTAAATGTCAAATTGCATGAGGCTAATTTCATTTTTTTTTTAAATGTATATTGAGTACCTACCATGTGGCAATTACCGGGTTAGCTCCTGGAATAGAATTAGCCAACCTGAAGACATATATAAAATTGTTTTTCTCCATGAGGCCATCATTAAAAATAAAACTAACTTTCTCTTCTAGAGTTATATCAGATCTGATTTAAAATATGCTGTTTTAAAATGAATTATAAACTGTCAGAATTCATGGTTATGAAAAGAAATTTCCAGATATTTCTAATGACTTGGAATTTGTGTTTAATCTAATCAACCACACTGACTATTGAATTGATGTGTCTGTGAATATAAAGATTTATTGTCCCTGGAGGTAATTATTGACCTCAACATCTTATCAGTCAATATTTACTTCTCGGGCCAATAAATCTTGATATAACCTCATGAAAGTCAATATCTGTTTAATAGTATACATGGAAATCTGTAATAGTTTGATTACAGGCTTCAATGTCATGCTGGCTAGTGCACCTCTTCACATCTAAGGGACAGTGAATCTTTTTTTTTTCGACATAGAACATCTCTGATTGCTATGATTCACTAGTTCTCAGTCTAATATTGGGTTGGAAATATTTATATCTTCGTTAAATTCTCTTTTGCGTTTGCGTTTTGCCTCTTCAATCAAAGTATAGGCCCCAGTGAAGCCGAAGACTAATTTAATGCTTTGTGGTTTGACTCTTTGCTCCTGGTACAGCTCTTCATCACTGCAAATAAAACAGTTTCCATGGATGGAAAGTCTTTCAATGCAAGGTCCCCCAGGGGTTTCAAAGTAAGCCATCGCCCTTCCAGCATGCACATTACAACATATCTTCCAGAACCAGGAAGGAGTCAGGGCTCTCACATGCCAAGACAGCAGAAATGACTATTTCATAATGAGCACGATGTTCCCATTCTGGAAAGTCAGAAAGTAGAGGCTTCGAGGGTGATAGGCAGCTCAAGGATCATGCTGTGACCCCGGATAATATATAGCTAGTTTACATGGCACACTGGTTGCTTAATGCCCAGGTATTTGTTGACCAGGGCCCTAAAGAAGAAAATATTTAAATCAGTTTTGGGGACCCCTGGATGGCTCAGTCGGTTGGGCGTCCAACTTCAGCTCAGGTCATGATCTCACGGGCCGTGAGTTCCAGCCCCGCATCAGTCTCTGGGCTGACAGCTCAGAGCCTGGAGCCTGCTTCAGATTCTGTGTCTCCCTCTCTCTCTCTCTGCCCCTCCTTCACTCACTCTCCGTCTTTCTCTATCAAAAAATGAATAAACGCTAAAAAAAAATTTAAAAAAATAAAATAAAATCAGTTTTGTTGTTTCATGGGCAAGTTCTAAAACATGAAAAATGCAGCACAAAGAACCATTGGACTACTTTAAAGAGTCATTTATATTGATGAGGCAAAACCATAGGCCAACAATTAGGTCCTGTCAAAGGGGCTACATTTTCCATGGCTATAGATATCCTCAGCAGGGTTTCCACACCTTCTTAGAGTTTCGCCAGCACCGTTGGGCCTCTGATGGCCCAAGATGAGAAGCTCTATCAGGCTTCAGAGCCTGGGCTTGGTTTCCAGGTTAATCTGTTTGCCTTTGTAAACCTGCCTGCAGTGGCAATAATTAGGAAGCCAAATGCATCTTCTTCCGATGGTACCTTGCACGTTACCCAGCACCAGGCCTGCCTGGTGCAGCAAATCACGTCGACATAAATGGTAACAGATGGGCTTTCTCGTTGGTCCATTCAGATTCAGATCTCAACAGCCCCTGGGATCTAGCAGGAGAAAGGTGCCTGACCCTGGAACCGTGCACCTGTTATGAAGTGTGGTTACGAAAGTGCCATCTCCTCTCCTGCTATCATCTGAGGCCAGGATACAAAAGTAAAAGGACATGACAGAACCTTGTCTCCTTCCCTATACTACCAGCTCAATGGAGATGGTTGGAAGTTAGCCTTAACTCCTCCTCTGGCGCTGGGTACAGTGGTTGAGCATAAGAGGGAAAGTCTGGGGACCAAAGCTTGCTGTGGATCAGGATGAATTTCCAGAAACACTGGACTTGAGCCAGTTTGCATGGAGATCTACAAGAGGCCAACTGTTTTCTGAGTTCAGTCTTAGATAAGATACCTTTTACCCCTCCATCTAGTTTGCAAACCCAAAAGATATCCCTAAGCAGAATACCCCAGTCCATCAACAACCCTTACCACTTAAACCTCTAAGATGTCTGAGGCCATGTACCAAAATAATCACAGAGGACACCAAAGCATGATTAAAAATGGCTGAGTGACTGCATCTCGCAGACAGGAGATATTCATTTGTAAGAACAAGCTGGGATATACATATTTTCCCAGAAAGAATCATAAGGCCAGAATCGGCGGCCTTTTTGGAAACACTATTTCCAAATCTTTTCGGGTGACCTGGGAACCTCTGCCATGAAAGAGGAAGAAAGAAAGAAAGAAAGAAAGAAAGAAAGAAAGAAAGAAAGAAAAGAAAGAAAGAAAAGAAAAAAGAGAAAGAAAGAAAGAAAGAAAGAAAGAAGAAAAGAGAAAGAAAGAAAGAAAGAAAGAAAGAAAGAAAGAAAGAAAGAAAAAAGGAAGGAAGGAATAAAAGAGAAAGAAAGAAAGAAAGAAAGAAAAGAAAGAAAGAAAGAAGAAAAAAGAGAAAGAAAGAAAGAAAGAAGAAAAAGAAAGAAAGAAAGAAAGAAAGAAAGAAAGAAAGAAAAAGAAAGGAAGGAAGAAAGAAAAAGAAAGGAAGGAAGAAAGAAAGACCCTCACACACAATTCACTCAACACTGAGTCAAGAGATAGCGATTTCTTTAAGGTGATGTCTGCCCAGTTTTTGGCAGGTGTTACATTCCACGTGTCCCAATAGCTTGAGGAAGTCAGAGTTGTGGAGAAAAAAATATTCTCTACAAGTGTGTTGATCCAAACCATCTCCCACTCCTGACTCTGGGGTCACTAAGACACAGATGTGCGAAGGGAGAAGCCATAGGTATATTCAGGGCTTGCATGCACCGGTTTTGGGTAAGCACTAAGTTGGTGCAATTTGTCTTGACTTGGCTCTTCCAGGGTTCAAGTCCTCTCTCACTATGTGAGCCTTAAGGGCCATTGTATCCCATGTGGGATAGTCCCGCATTATACTATCTGAGTAGGGAAGGGTCTATGTCTGACTAAATTATATATGAATACCCTAATTCTTAACTATGACCGGAGACATCTGCAGTGTGTTATCTAATGCCTCTGAGTCTGAGGTCTGCCCTGAGGATTCGGATGTTTCCAGAAGGTGATCCGCTAACAAGCACCCAGGGGTCATCCCTCTGGGCTGATGTTTTCCTATATAAATCTCGAACGATATAGTACAATTCTGAGGTTCCTCCCATCTCTGTCTTTAATAGTATGTTCTTTAATCGTTTCTTTCATCAATACTTACTAAATAGTGACCACTATGTCCAATGTATTGGTCATTTAAAAATGTCCCGATGCAATTTCCAATTTCAAGAGTTTTACCATATGGAGTCAGTGAAAAACCAAATGTGCTTGTGTGACCAGATAAACCAATGGATTTAATGATGAATCAAAGCCACAAAAATATAAGATATTATAAAGTGGAGTTGGCCTAAGTGTCTAGTGGGTATTGAGGTACCTGAATTTGTTCAGGATTATTAATACTGTAAATGAAAACATCTCAGTCTAAGCTACTCAGAGGCCGTTAGCTAGCCATATCAGGCCTCACCTGGATCTATTCTCCATACAACCCAACCAAGAAAATATTTTTAGATAGCAAATCTGATCGTATTAACCACCCTCGCTCTACCCCATTTTGGGGAAGTTGAGAAAGATAGGTTTTGATTGGCAGGGAAGGGCCAGAGACCATTCTAGGAGGGAAAAACCTTGTGAACAAAGGCAAAGAAGCATGACACTTTTAGGAAAAGATGCAAAATTTATGTTAGAAATGAATGGATGGGGGTCACCTGGGTGGCTCAATCTGACTCTTGGTTTCAGCTCAGGTCATGAGCTCATGATGGATGGAGTTGAGCCCCACATTGGGCTCTGAGATGACAGTGCTGAGCCTGCTTGGGATTCTCTCTCCCTCTCTCCTGTGTGTGCTCTCTCTCTTTCAAAATAAATCAATAAACATTAAAAAAAAAAAAAAAAGGAAACGAACAGCTGCAAGGTTGAAAAGATAACTCCAGCAAGGTATATTTTCGAGAGATGAGCACAATAACACGGTAACATTTTCCATCCCCTGTGCTCTTCTGCAAGGTCTACTGTGGCTATCTTACGATGTCCAACCACGGAGGCGGAAAGCCTTTCTTAAGGAACTGCACTCAAGACTGACCTGGGGAGATGCATCTTAATCTGGACCTGGTCTAGTCACTGAGATCCGAGACCTTGAGCTAATGCTGTAATGAGACGAGACTCTGGGGGTGTTTGTGCATTTTGTATGAGTACGGATTGCTGTGGCCAGAGGATGGACTGTGGCAGATTTTATTTTCTGAAGAATGCGGCATCATTGTACCCCTCCCACGATGTAATTTAGACAATGCTACTACCAAATAATGGGGACATGACCCTTCCCATGGACCTTGAGTGAACCTTTGGGACTGCCATGACCAATAAAGTACCGGAGACTCCTGAGGCTACTTCATAAAAGATCACACAGCTTCTGTCCAGACTTCTTGAAACACTCTTTGTCTACACAATCCCTATTACAACACTCCATCCTGGAACCCAGCTACCTTGATGAGAAAAAGCCCCAGCCAAATGGAGAAGCCACATGGAAATGCTCTGGTCAACACTCCCAGATGAACTGAGCCTCCCATTCATCCCGGTCCAGGTACCAGACATGTGGGTGAACAAGCCACCAGAAGATTCCAGCCACAGACATTTGAATCCTCCCAGCTGAGGCTCCAGACATCCAAAGTGGCACAGACACGTGGCATTGCTGCTGTGCAGTCTTAATTTCTGGCCCACAGGCTCTATGAGCATTAGGAAGGACTTGTTGTTTTCTGCCATTAAGTTTGGGGTGGTTTTTATGCAGCTGTGACTAGCAGGAACGACAAAACCAAATTGTGGAAGCCTTGCATACCAGCCTGAGGAATGTTAATTCCATCTTGAAGGTCAGTGATTTTCTAACTCCGGTCCACAGAGATCCCTGAGCAGCCCCAACAGGGGCAGGTTTGGGAAGGCAAGACGGTACTTGGGGTCCACAGCCATCTGCTTCTACCTTCTACCACATGTGTCTGCTTTCCGGGCTGGGCTTCCAAGTAGGTTTTTGCATACTAGCTATCATGTCAAAAATGATAGAATACAGATATTGTGGTCAGTAAATCATTAAATATACAAATATATATAAATAAATCTATTAACTCATGTGCTGGTGCAATGGCTCAATGGCTTGTCCAGGTGAGTTCGGCACATACACCTGTACGTTCTCCAATGTGAGGCCTGACTCAGTTGTGGGTCATTCTAGTGGTACGTTATCTCTCATTGCACTCCAAGCTCACGGTCAGGCCTATGCTCCCCTAACAGACTATGCCTTTCATCTGATGCTAAAATCTCTCCAACTGACCTGGAATGCCCTTAATACTGCTCAAGTTACATCTCTGGACGGCCCTGAAACAGAATCACCTGTTAACAATGGGTTTCAAAGGCCTCTTCCTACATCTGCCTAGGAATCAGACCCTTTGGAGGTCGTAACAATCAGCTATTCTTAATGTAAGAAATAGACTCTCCCTCTTGTTGGTACTCAACCACTCTTGTGGGGAGTGGTTACAAAGTCATAACGTGAAAGACTTGGCTATAGGGAGGTCAATAATCAAGGCTGGCAACATAGTTTGCCACAGGGGTGGAGATGGAAAGAAAGCACATTTGTTAACGTTTATTTATTTATTTATTTATTTATTGCGGTTGCGGGTGGGGGGGAGGTGCAGAGAGAGACAGGGACAGAGGATCCAAAGCAGGCTCCGTGCTGACAGCAGAGAGCCCGACGCGGGGCTCAAACTCACAAACCATGAGATCATGACCTGAGCCCAAGTCAGACACTCAACCTACCCAGCCACCCAGGTGCCCCAAAATATGCACACTTGAATACGCTTACTAGGGCATAAATGAATCTTTTACACATAGAAGTTTGAGAACCCTGGAATGTAGACATAAATAAACAAACACATAAATAAGTAAAATAACCAAGCTCTGAGGACTATGCTGCATGAAGTCAACTCTTATTAAGTGACATCCATGTCACAAGAGCCATTCAAGATTTTTTTGACAGATTTCAGGAGGAACCTGTTAGCTTGGTGCAGGCTGGATTGGAGACGAGAGAGATGGCCAACACGGACGCCAGTTTAGGTTATGTTAGCAACTCAGGAGGAGGGTGACAAGGCCCTGGGAACTCAAGGCCAGGCATTTTTCCTTTCTGGGGTCTCCAGAGGACAATCCCTTTCCCTGCCTTTCCCAACTTCTAAAAGCAGCCTGTGTCCCCTGGCTAATGTCCCCCTCCTCCAACTTCAGAATCAGCAGCTGTAACACCTTCAAATCTCTCTCTGTCTCTGGTCTTCACCCCCCTCTCTCCCTTACAAGGGCCCTTGTGATGACGTTGCCTTACCCAGATAACCCAGGATAACCTTTCCATCTCGAGCTCCTTAGTTTAAGTTCATCTGAAAAGTCCCTTCTGCCGTGGAAGATGACATTTCACAAAGTCTTGGAATTAGGACGTGGATGTCTTTGAGGGCCATTGTTCTTCCTATCCCACCATCCCCTTCCCTTCTGGGGACCTTGTGAGGAAATGCTGTGCACAATGTGGGGTGAAAAAGCTGGGGTACATATCATTTGATTTCTATTCTCGATTGACTGATCGTTGTCCTGGGGGCATTAAACTTGCAGGCACTTCCTGACTGCCCTGTCCTTGGACTCAGCAAGCTCCCACGACACAACAAAAAGCTCTCAGGCAGAGAAACAGAGGGACATGATTGCTCAGGTGGGATGCTACCTTCAAGGATCTCCAACTGTGGTCCTAGGTTCTGGGTGAGCCCAGAGGTGGACCAAGGGATTACGGGCTCACCTATCCCTGGGCTAATTTTTTCTGCCCCTCCTCTTTCCATTCTCTTTATTGAAACCATATTTTCTGATGAAGCACCAGCACAAATTTAACCTCATCTATGGGGTGTTCTAAGAATTAGTTACTTCTTTCTGCTCTTTCCTGGGATTTTGCACTTCATAGTCTCTGTGATCTGACACCGCCTGGCTTTATTCTGTAACAATATCTACTCTTTCAACACCATTGCTGCTCGGCAAGTAGGCAGCTAACTCCTTGGAAGCAGGAGCTATATTTTTTGAAGCCGTTTCTGTTTCCAGCCACAGGAATGGTGCTCAGTCCATGGTTGGGGAACGAGTACATGGAAAGCTAAGGATTGGGTCGGCTCCAGAGAGCATGGGTTTCTCCAATCAGTTATCAATTATTTTTTTAACATTACCTGGGTATTTACAGTTGGTTTGGGAATGATGGAAGAGGTTTCACTCGAGATTTTCCTTTGCATTTTCCTCTATGTGTGTGTGTGTGTGTGTGTGTGTGTGTGTGTGTGTGTGTGTGTTTTCCTTGTACCTAAACCTCAGATTTTACAGAAAGGGTGGAGGGGTGGGGAGTCATGGGTTGGTAAACCAAAGATCACACATGATTTGAGCACTGAGAATTAATTGAACCTTAAAATCTGCCCAAAAGTTAACCACAAGAGAATGAATCACCACCTTCACCGCTGAATCACTCAAGGCCCCTCTCACCCCAAAACACCATAACCTCAGCTGGGTTTTGATCCTTTTAAGCCCTGGCCCTCTCCACATCGGCGTGCCTGCCAGTAAAGTGGTGGAGAACCAGAGTATTAGAGGCAAAGTAGGTAGGAGACCACAGCGGTGACTTCTCAGCCTGTAATTATTTTTAAGAGATGGAAGAAACCCTTCATTTTGAAGAAGCAAACAAATGTGATAGCAAAGCCTTGGGCTTGAAGAAACACATCAACCTTATTTCAAACTAGGGATCGTACAATATTGATGTCAGCAAGTTGGCTGCTTTTACTTAGAAAAACATTATTATAGGGGCGCCTGGATGGCTCAGTCGGTTGAGTGTCCAACTTTGGCTCAGGTCATGATCTCGCGGTTTGTGGGTTCGAGCCCCGCGTCGGGCTCTGTGCTGACGACTCAGAGCCTGGAGACTGCTTCGGATTCTGTGTCGCCCTCTCTCTCTGCCACCGCCCCCCACTCACACTCCATCTCTCTCTCCTTCAAAAATAAATAAACATTAAATAAAAAGAAAGAAAGACATTATTATAATGCTTTCACAACTGATTATCTACTTATTTTTAAAAATGCACACTCATGATTTTATTGTTCATAGGAACTTCAAAGGGGTTACCCGGAGCCTCATCATGTAAATCGCACGCCCACTGGTCTTTGTCTAATGAGTTTATCAGTTCTCAAATAGTTTAAATGAGATACACATATAGTTTCCAGAAGGTGAGGTTTATCGTTTTACTTTCATGTAATTTGTTCTCTTGTCCTTCGTGTCAGTTGGATGCTAGAGTGAAAGATTATTTCAGGGAATAAGCAAAACTGACAGGATGATCTGATTTAAGCCCAGATTGCAGATGGGGTGACTTTCTAGCCATTTCCATGGATTGTCTCCTTTGCTTCACTTCCTTTCCTTTACAAAAAATTATTTGAGAGAAAAAGAGAGAGCTCAAGGGCACGCACAAACGGGGGAGGGAGGGGCAGAGAGAGAGAATCCCAAGCAGACTTCATGCTGCCATTGCAGAGCCCAATGTGGGGCTCGAACTCCTGAACCGTGAGATCATGGCCTGAGCCATAATCAACAGTCAGATGGTTAACTGATTGAGCCACCCAGGCGCCCCTTCACTTCCCTTCCTATGTCAGGTTCTCTGAAGGGGAAATAAATGGCAGATGTTCATTTGTTCATTTGTTAACGTATTTTTATTCAACAAAAACTTATTAAAATCTCCCATACTCTTTTTATATCACTGTCACTACATACAAATACCTAAAAAAAATTGATATTGGCTATATATTAGATTGAAAATTATCACTAGAGCGATGATATAATGAATAAGATACATAATTATTAAGTTATACTGTGTGATATTCAACATGAGTTTTTGCCAGAATGTAACACACGTATCTAACTCTGTTAGGTCAGAGTTGAGACATAACTTACGTGTCACTGGACGATATTGTTCGTATTTGGGAATCTAATTAAGGTAATAATCACCTGAATCAAAAGCCACTTTTATGCTAGTTAGAGAGATGATCTCACTGTTGGGTTATAATGCTTGCTTTCATTTCTCCTACAGATCCATAACTTGATCTGCCCGTATATGCTTAACAGATTTTATCAATGCTTTTTGATTTATAATGCATATTACTAACATTATTTTAGATACCTGGCATAAGATATGAACTCTTTTTATGAATGTAAAAGTGAATAAGATTTAAAAATTCAAATCAATGCATTTGCCACAGTTCTCCCAAACAACGAGGATGGACATTTTGGTGCTAGCTTTGATTCCTTTCTCTCTCTCTCATCCCATATATTCAGTCAAGACTTGTAAGGGTTAATATCAGGCAGGGTCAGAGAGCAAAGTCATAGCCAAACTACTGACTTTATAACTCTCACCTTAACATTACTTACTTTCAACTGTACATGGGTAAATTAAGTCAAACGCCAAGCATTACAGGAAGAGGCAGTTTGGTGTGAACTTTGACACTGAACCGCAGAACACAAGTTAACATAATTTTTAAAGATTCACTCATGTGCATGGGCATGTGTGTGTGTTTTACTTTGTAACGTATCCATTCACTTGTAAAGTAAATCTATTCTTTAAAAATTTATTATTCAAAATTTCAGGTGGTTCCTTCCAGATCTCTGGCCTTCCCATACACATCATCATCATCGTCCTCCAGTTCTGGCCATGCCCCAGACACCGACCTTCCTTTGGAAACTGACGTCCACAAACCCTGTATTTATTTGCACTACTCCTTAATCCAGAATGTCACATAGTCCCCAGGTTCTGAGAAAATAACAGTCTCCCGAGTCTAAAAATGAAGTCTTCAGAATCTGGCATCAGCTAAACTCCCATCTGAAACAAGTCAACTCTTCCCATGAGACTTGGCCTGGCCTCTGTATATCAGGTGCCTAAATTAATTCTCATGCTTTTCTTCATGGCATCCACCTCCACTCACCCAAGCGTACCTGTTCTGTATCTACAACCTTCTAGAAACTTTCTCTTATCAACCCCATCTTCAGTGACCACTCGCTTCCATATCCTTGCAGCCATTTCCCTCCCAATTATTGATACTTAATTATGTGCTGCCCTGTATTATAAGCCCTTTCTAAGGTATGCTAGGAAAGTCTCTTCAAGTGGAGCTTAGTCCTGAAAGTGAGATGTTATCTCTTTTTTGGAGTCACCAGTGTGCCTAGCGCAGAATCTTATTTTACATTAGAATGTTAGAGGTATGACTTGGTGAATTGATGGAGCACAAAATTAAGCAAAATCATCCAGGATATTTCCCCCAAATAGATCCTGGCATAATCCTTTTCTAATTCTTCATTAGTCTGAATAATTCACTCCATGTCCCAATCAAACTAGGAAATGTTCAAAACAAAAGAACCAAGTTCTGCAATTTGACATGCCATCGAATAAGCAGGGCCCTTGAGTGATTTTGTTATTTGAAAATGAAATGTTTGTCCCTGCCGTGGTGCATGGCTGAACCACTTGAAAACTGCAACACTGAAAATCAAGATCTTTGTTGTGAAGGACAGTGGTGCAATGGTTAAGGCACATTGCTTCATCAAGAATGTCTCTTCAAACTCGAAAGTGAGACCTGCAATTATGAGAGGCAGAGTCCTTAAGATGAGAGGACGCTGTCATTCTTTTGAGCTCAAAATTTCTTGGCTAGCAGCAGATTTTTATCCCAGTCCCCAAATCTCACAGCATTCCGAGTGGTTGTTAACAACCACTGAGCATGCGTTGACTGAGGGAATTATTGTAGCACATTCCCTAATAGTTGACTGACAATGCAAGCCTATGATAACACTACAGCTCAAATGACCTTTTTACTAACTGCTCTGCTAAGTGGACATGGAAGAGAAGTATTAATGAAGACTTTATGCAAGCTATTTGACTTCTTGTTCATACAAGAGGGAGCAGACTCATTTCCTCTGTGCTTTTTCTTTCTAAATATAACTAAAATCTCTGGAAATAGCACAAGGGACAACCCAAGGAGAACCGTCAAATGTGAACAGATGAAGGAGAACATGTTAGGGACCCCGGGACTAGAGGAACAACATGGCGGCAAGTCTTCTTAGGGCCACTGCCAACAGCACAAGTGAAAAACAGAACTCGCATATCCCAACCTCCAACTTAGCATCAAAAGGCAGTCTAGGGGCACCTGGGTGCCTCAGCCAGCTGAGCGTCTGATTCTTGATCTCAGCTCAGGTCATGATCTCATAGTTTGTGAGTTCAAGTCCCACATCAGACTCTGTGCTGACAGTGTGAAACTTCCTTGGAATTCTCTGTCTCCTTCTCTCTCTGCCTCTTCCCTGCTTGGACTCTCTCTCTCTCTCTCTCTCTCTCTCTCTCTCTCTTTCTCTCTTTCAAAATAAATAAATAAACATTTATTAAAAAGGCAGTCTAGGAAATGTCTATCAACTGATGAATGGCTAAAGAAGATGTGGTTTATATATACAATGGAATACTACTTGGCAATGAGAAAGAATGAAATCCTGCCATTTGCAGCAATGTGGATGGAACTGGAGGTTATTATGCTAAGTGAAATAAGTCAGGCATAGAAACACAGGGATCATATGTTTTCACTCATATGTGGAATTTGAAGAACTTAACAGAAGACCATGGGGGAAGGGAAGGGGCAAAAACTAGTTTCAGAGGGAAGCAAGCTGTAAGAGACCCTTAAATACAGAGAACAAACTAAGGGTTGTTGGGAGCGTGGGGGAGAGGGGAAAATGGGTGATGGGCATTGAGGAGGGCACTTGTTGGGATGAGCACTGGGTGTTGTATGTAAGTGATGAATCACGGGAATCAACCCCCAAAACCAAGAACACACTGTATACACTGTGTGTTAGCCATATTGACAATACATTGTATTTAAAAAATAAAAACAAAACAAAGACAACACAAGAGACAGAGAAAAAAAAAAAAGGCAGTCTAGGTAAGCTCCTTCCTCTAGAGGATTGAACTGGAGTCCCATCAACAACACCAGGTGAGCTGAGCAGCACAAACAAAGGGGAATCGTGGAGGATCCTGCTAAAAATCAATAGTCAGGAGAACTATTCTCCTTCTCCATCTTTGGCCTGAACCTCCACCCCCCTCTCCTGAGAGACACCTAGCAGTTGGGGAGCTCCAGCCAAGAGACAAGGTGTGGCTGAGCTGGCAAGCAAGCGGGATCCCACCATGACAAATGGCCCAGCCTGGGAAGCTTAATTGTCTGAAAATAAATAAATAAATAAATAAATAAATAAATCTATACATAGACCCAAATGAACATGGAAATACAACATATCAACATATGTGGGATGCAGCCACAGCAGTGCTGATAGGGAAATTTTTGCTGTAGAAAAGAGGAAAGTTTTCAGTCAATAACCTCAGTTCCTGCCTCAGGAAACTAGAAGAAAGAAGACCAAAGTGAACCCAAAGCAAGAGAAGGCGGGCATAATAAAGGTGAGAGTAGAAATCAATAAAATTGCAAACAAAACAAAACAAAACAACAATAAAGATAACTGATGAAACAGATAACTTGCTCTTTGAAAAAAATAAATAAATAAAGTTGATACAACTCCAGCAAGACTGACAAAGATAAAAGAAAGGGAAAACAAAAATCACTAATTTTAGGAATTAGGAAATATATCTATAGACCCTGCAGCTGTTAAAAGAATTATAACGAATACAAACAGTTTTATGTTTATAAACTTGATAACTCGAAGAAATGGTCCAATTCCTCAAAAGCTATGAACAGCCCAAACTCAACCAGGGTGAATAAGGTAATGTGACTAGTTTTAAAACCATTAAAGAAACTGAATTTATAATTTAAAATCTCCCAGAGAGAGCCCAGTTGGCTTCATTGGACAATTCTACCAAACATTTAAAGAACAATTAATATGATGCTGCACATTTTTCCCCAAAAACAGAGTTAGAGAAAGCACTTTCCACCTCATTATGAGGTTAGTATTTCCTTGATACCCAAACTAGGAAAAGGGCAGCAAAAAAAGAAAACTACAGTCCAAAGTCCTCATAAACTTAGACGAAAAAAAAATCGACAAAATATTAGCAAGTCAAATCCAACATGGTGGAAAATGAATATCATCCCATGACTCAGTGAGAGTTATTCCAGGTATATTAGATTGGTTCAACATTTGAAATCAATCAATATAATTGATCATATCAGCAGACTAGAAAAGGAAAACCATAACATCATCTCAAATGATGCAAAAAAAGCATTTGACGAAATCCAACAGTCATTCATGGTAAAAACTCTCATTAAATTAAGAATGCTAAAGAGACAGGAACCTGGGTGGCTCAGTCAACTAAACATACAACTCTTGATTTCAACTCAGGTCATGATCTCATGGTTCCTGAGTTCAAACTCCGTGTCAGACCCTGGGCTAACAACATAGAGCCTGCTTGGAATTCTCTGTCTTCCTTTCTCTCTGCTCCTCTCCTGCTTGCATACATGCACACATATTTTCTTTCTCTCTCTCTATCCCTCACCCTCTCTCTCTCTCTCTCAAAAATAAATAAACATTTTAAAAAAGAGAGAAGGTTTTAGCTTAAAAAAAAAAAAGAATGCTAGAGGGAATCACCACAACCTGATAAACAACAGCTACAAAAAAAAATCTACAACTAAGAACATACATAAAAGTGAATGTTATCCCCCTAAAATCAGAGACAAGAATACCTGCTCTCACCAGGTATTCAACACAGAATTGCAAATACTAGCCACCTTAATAAAGCAAGAAAAATAAATTAAAGAAATATAATTGTAAAGTAAGAAATAATACTATCCTTATTTGCAGATGACATGATGATCTACTTTAAAAATCCAAAGAATCTACAAGAATCTCTTAGAACTAATAAGTTTGATGAGGTCACAGGATACAAGTTCAACACACAAAAATGAATTACATTTTCTATACAGCGACAATGAGTAGGGCAAAACCAAAATTGAAAATGACACAGCTTATAATCACGTCAGGAGAAATGAAATGCATAGGTACAGGGTCTGTATGCTAACATTACAAAGTCCTGATGAAAGTGATCAAACAAGACCTAAATGAATGGAAAGACATGCTATGTTCATAGATTGAAAGACTAACAGTAAACATAGCAAGCATGTTTATTCTTCATAAATTGATTTATGGTTTTAATGCAATTTTTATCAAAATTCCAACAAGTTTTTCCCTTGACATAGATAAGCCTATTTTAAATTTTAATAGAAAGGTACAAACTCTGGAAAAGCTAAGTCTACCTTGAAAAAAAGAAGAAAGTAGGAGGAATCATTGTACTCCTTATTAAGGCTAACTACAAAGCTACAGAAATCAGGACTGTGTGGTATTGATAGAAAAATGTATGCTATCGACAATAGCCAAAGTATAGAAAGAGCCCAGGGGCGCCTGGGTGGCTCAGTCGGTTAAGCATCTGACTTTGGCTCAGGTCATGATCTCGCGGTTTGTGGGTTCGAGCCTTGCGTCGGGCTCTGTGCTGACAGCTCAGAGCCTGGAGCCTGCTTCAGATTCTGTGTCTTCCTCTCTCTCTGCACCTCCCCCATTCGCACTCTGTGTCTCTCTGTCTCTCAATAATAAATAAACATTAAAAAAAATTAAAAAGAAAGAGCCCAAATGTCCATTGACTGACGAATGGATAAGAAGTGGTATATACATACAGTGGAGTATGAGTTGGCAATCAAAAAGAATGAGATCTTGCGAGCTGCAATAATGTGGATGGAATTAGAGTGTATTATGCTAAGTGAGATAAGTCAATTAGAGAAGGACAAATATCATATGATTTCACTCATATGTTGAATTTAAGAAACAAACCAGATGAACATCGGGGAAAGGAAGCAAAAATAAGATAAAAACAGAGAAAGACAAACCGTAAGACACTCTTCAATACAGAGAACAAATTGAAGGTTGCTGGCAGGGTATTGGGTTGGGGGTGGGCAAAATGGGTGATGGCCATCAAGGAGGCCACTTGTTGGGATGAGCACACTGGGTGTTATATGTAAGTTATGAATCACTCGATTCTGTTCCTGAAGTCATTATTACACAATATATTTGCTAACTTGGATTTAAATTCTTAAAAAATCACAGTAAGAAAAAAAAGAACGAAAAACGTATGGATCAGTGAGACAGAACAGAAAACCTAGAAAAAGACTCTCACAAATATGTCTAACCAGTACCAGAAGAATAAACAGGATGTAATATGAAAGAAATTCCGTCGTGTACCCCTTGATCATATACTTTGCTTTCTAATTTTTTTTAAACCTTTATTTATTTTTGAGACAGAGAGAGACAGAGCATGAATGGGGGAGGGTCAGAGAGAGAAGGAGACACAGAATCCTAAACAGGCTCCAGGCTCTGAGATGTTAGCCCACAGACCGACGCGGGGCTCGAACTCACGGACCGTGAGATCATGACCTGAGCCGAAGTCGGATGCTTAACCGACTGAGCCACCCAGGCGCCCCTACTTTGCTTTCTTATCGACCAGAACCATTCCATCCAAAATGGGACAAAGCTGCAAAAGTAAATCAGTGGACAAAGGATAGCCTTTTCAACAAATGATGCTGAAGATATTAGACATCAGACATCCAACACAAGTTTTACTACATACAAAAATTAATTCAACATGGATCACAGACATAAATGTAAAATACAATACTAAAAAAGTTTTAGAGGGGGTTGCCTGGTTGGCTCAATAAGCATCTGACTCTTCATTTCGGCTGAGGTCATGATCTCATTGTCGTGAGTTCGAGCCCCACATTGGGCTCTATGCTGAGCATGGTGCTGCTTGGGATTCTCTCTCTCCTCTGTCTCTGCCCCTGCTTGCTCATATATTCTCTCTCTCAAACTAAATAAATAATTTTTTTTTAAGTTTTAAGGGAAAAATGTATGAGAAAATTTGGGGAATGTAAGGTTGGGCAAAGAGTTCTTAGAGTTGACACCAAAAACATGATTAAAAAACTGATAAATTGGACCTTATCAAAATTAGAAATATGTGCAGAAGACCCTGTGAAGAAGATGAAATGACAAGTTATGGAGGAAATATTTGCAAACCATGTACCTGACAAAGGACTAGTATCTAGAATATATAAAGAACTCTTACAGTGCAATAATTAAGAAATCCAATTAGGAAATGGACAAGGGTATGAACAGATATTTCACCAACAAAAGGATATGGCCAATAAGCACATAAAAATAGGTTCAACTTCATTATCCATTAACAAAATGCAAATTAAAACTATAATGAGATATCATTGTATACCTATCAAAGTGGCTAAAATGAAAACTAGTGACCCATCAAATACTGACAAGGTTACAGAGAAACAGGATCACTCATAATGCTGGTGGAAATATAAAATGGTGCAGGCACACTGGCAATCAGTTCGGTAGTTTCTGATAAAACTGAACAGTTAAATTACCACACGAACCAACAATTCTATATTTGGGCATTTATTCCAGAGAAATGAACAACTGATCTTCAACACAAAGCCTATGTACGAATTTTCATAGCAGGTGTATTTATATGTCCTTTAATAGATGAATGGTTAAACATTTGTCAGAATCATTAGAATTTAGCTCAGATTCTTTTTATCTTTCTCTAGCTGCCAGGCCCGGGAGGGAGACCATCGTATATTTACATGTTAAAGTGGGACAAAGGTAAACAAAACACAGGTCTTAACCGTCTAAGAAATTAGAGGAGGCAACAGGATTTATCCTTAATGGAGCTCCCCAAGCAAAACCGTATCTAACGTGTTTGTAAACATAGTGAGTCATCCTTGAACAGTAACTTCACATGCCTAAATTGATCACGACACTTGAGCTTTCTTGTCAATAACCAATCCTAACTGCTTTCTCTGCTTCAGGTGTCTGTCCTATTCTATGGTTCTCATCACTGAAACCACCAGAGGACCTTTTGAAATATACAGAAATTCAGGCTCCACCAAAGGAGGTTCTGACTTAGCCTTGGATGGGTCTTGTGCCTCAGTGCATTGAAAGGGTCTCCTGGGGGTTCTATTGTACAGCCAGGGTTGAGAACCATTGCTCTGGAGTGAAGAATGATCTTCCTGGAATGAAACCGTGGTTCCGTTTCTTGCTTGTATGGTGCACACAATGACTTCTCAGCACCCCTCTGGGTCCTAGCCTGGGATACATGACATATGCCTTTCTGTGGATTTCTGGGAGTGCAGATGCCCTCTTCTGGGCATCTACTAAATCCAAATCAGAAGACTTTAAGAGCTCCATGGATAGTGCCCACCCTGGCTAAGAACCACTGATAATAGAATGCAAAGTCCGAATTGCTTTAATATATCTTTCAAGACCTCCCCAGAAACTGACTCAAGCCTTCCACAGTCACTGTCTTGTATGCTTGCCAATGTTGCACCTTATGAAACCAGTTGTATTTCTCGAAACCAAAACCCTCTCTTCCCTGGATTCCAACAGTAGCTCACCCTCCTTGTTTCCCTCTGCCAGGCCATGCCTTTTCTGCCTCATCTGCAGCCTCCTATTCCTCTGAAAAGGAAGCAAATAAATACGCAAGGCTCTTAGTCACAGTTTGCCATCCAGTGTGCAATTTGACCGAATTGTTTTCACAACTTGATGCTTTGGTACGTGCCCCACTCTCTCTAAGACTATCTTCTCTCCCCCAACCTTTTCCAACGTTTTAAAAATTCCTATTTATGGTTTAAAATGCAATTCACTTTCCTTCTTCTCTATAAAGTCGGTAGCAAAGTTGGGCACACCCTCCGTTATGTAGTTACGGTACAAGCCTTGTTAAAGAGTCTTTTATAAGTGATCCCCTATTTCCCTGTCTCCACCCAGTGAACAGTGAAATCCACAGGATAGAAGGAAGGAAGGGGCCTTATTGAACATTGTGACTGGGAGAATTAGTATTTGTTAAGTGACTGAATTTAACAAGTACTATCGTGGGCCCACTGTGCATACGAGTTCATGCTATTTAGATGAATTCAGTTATGCTATCTAACTTGTTTTGCTGTTGCAAGATGCGATCCTATTTTTCTCATGTTTTAAAGGGAAAAAGCATTTATTCACAGATTTCTTCTCAAAGGTGTAGGAGAGTTAACTAGAAGAATGGCTATCGGGTTTGTTTAAATCCTTAGAAACCTTCGAGGGGGGCCCGGGTGGCTAATTCGGTTGAGACCCCAACTCTTGATTCCAGCTCAGGTCGTGATCCCAGGGTCATGGGATTGAGCCCCACATCAGGATCCATGCTGAGTGTGGAGCCTGCTTAAGATTCTCTCTCCTCCCCCCGCCCTGTTCTGAGTGCAATCTCTCTCTCTCTCTTTCTCTAAAATAAATAAATAAATAAATAAATAAATAAATAGAAATAAATCACCTTCAAAAAAGGCAAAACTACAAATTGATAGGAGATGCCAAACAAGGTTAATCCAGTGTGGGGGAAATGAAATAGTTACTATCAGAATCATTGGATATGTTGAAAATAGAAGTCTGGAGCTTTGTTGTTTGGGGCTTCACCGGTCTGAACAAATTTCTAAGCATTCTTTTGGCTGAGTCTAGTTAACATTAAAAGTCCAACTGTCATTCGGCTACAAGGGAAGTGTGAGAATCGCAGCGTTGGGACACCTGGGTGGCTCAGTCAGATGGGCGTCTGACTTCAGCTCAGGTCATGATCTCTCAGTTCGTGAGTTCAAGTCCCTGTGTTGGGGTCTGTGCTAACAGCTCAGAGCCCGGAGCCTGCTTAAGATTTTTGTGTCTCCCTCTCTCTCTCTGCCCCTGCTGTGCTCTTGTTCTGTCTCTCTCTCTCTCTCTCTAAAAAAAAAAAAAGAAAAGAAAAAAGAAAGAAAAAAAAAAGAAAAGAAAGAAAGAAAGAAAAAGAAAAAGAATCACAACATTGACTCAGCACTATAATTTTAAAATCCAGAGGTAGTAGTTCACATATTTATTGCTGTAAGGAATGAAGAACCCCGCAGGAGGATTCCAGGCTTAAAGACAAAAGGAAATAAGCACTGGCCTTGAGGGAAATAAAAGTTGTATCGGGAGTTAATAATGATGACAAAAATACTCCAGGTAATATCTGAAAATCCTGGGGAGTCACACTGAAAATAATTCTTCTTCACCAAACAACAGGAGATTGTAAGCGCTCCTAGAGAATGATGACCATAATACCACCACCACCAACAACAACAACTACTACAACAACAACAAGAAGAACAACAACAGCAATAACAACCGACTTACCCCTGTAGGAGAAAATAAAGGTATACAAATTTCTCAGATTCAAACATAAAAGACTGTATACCAAACAAGAACAAGTTTAAAGGATCTAGATGTATCCCAGTTTTATAGACCAGCTGTATTAGATAAAAAGAAGGGGTAGATGTCTTCTTTACTCAGCAATTGTTTGGTTGGTTTGCTAATTGCACGGTCCTTCACTAGGAGCTATGAGTGCTTCAGACAAATAAACATCATTCTTGCCCTCAAGGGGCGTGAAGCACAGACCACAGGCAAGATGCCCAGATACAAACAAATTGATGTGTGGTCAGAGAGTCTGTAACTCTTTCAGACAAAGGCTTGTTAAGGTCACTATTCTTTGGACAAGGGAATGTGAGTGGGGAGAGGACAGATTAAGTAAAAAGAATGCAGGAAGATTAAGTACGGAGGGTCTTTGGGGAAGGGCGGCTATATTGGCCTCATTATGGATAGGGGTTCAAGATGAGGCTGGAAAAGAGGATAAAACCTTCAAAGACAGCCATGTAGCTTACAAATTTGTTTACAGTAGTCTGTTGGGAAGTCTGGGTTCTGGTCAGGAGAATGACAATGACGGAATCAGAGGTATTTGGTGGTGGTAGGGGCGGGGAATTAATCTGATAAATGTGTGTAGAACAGACCAGAACAGTCAAAAGTTGGCCACTAACCAGAGCAGAAAGAAGGCTGTTGTAACAGTGCACAAGTTACTTAATTGGGACTTGGATTAATGACGGCACTGCCAAGTCAGATGGCCAGAGAGATGCCTCCCAGGTCGATCAAGAGGGAAGGAAAAATTAAAGAGATAAACTTTGAGCATATGTAATCTGAGGGAAAGGCAGAGCACTGACGTGAGCTGTGTGGGAGGGAGAGAGGAACCTTCAGGCAACAGCAGAGTTGAGGGAAAATGTTTAGTTTTTACTCTAAACATGTCAGTGAAAGTTGGTCCCTTGCCACAAAGAGGTAAAGAAGCCAGTTAAAAGACAGTGATGGAAGGAAAGAAGGAAAGGAATTAAGGGAATAATCTACAAGAGGCAGAAAAAAAAAATAAAATCAAAATTCAGGTGGTTCACATTGACTTGGGGAGAGGGAGGATGCTTCTTTCTACACGACAGAAGAAAGGGAGGAGACGGTGCACAAAGACGGACCTTAGGCATTTAAATGACCCCGATGTAATAAAACAATTGAGCTCTTGTAACTTAAGGCTATAGCTATAGATTTGCAGGATTTTAAAAATAAGAGACCAGAAGGAAATAGACTTTCGAATTGAAAAGAAAGAAAGAGAGAGAGAAAATGATGTCTTCATCTCGTGCAGTTTCCTTTGTCAAATGCTACAGATGTTAAAAACATACTAGGGGCGCCTGGGTGGCTCAGTCGGTTAAGCTTCTGACTTCAGCTCAGGTCATGATCTCGCGGTCTGTGAGTTCGAGCCCCACGTCAGGCTCTGGGCTGTCAGTCCAGAGCCTGGAGCCTGCTTCGGGTTTTGTGTCTCCCTCTCTCTGTGCCCCTCCCCCACTCACGTTCTGTCTGTCTCTATCAAAAAATGAATAAACGTTAAAAAAAAATTTTTTTTAAATATATGGGCACCATGGATGTCAGCGTGGGACCGAGTAAGGTAAATGAGCTGAGTTCATTGCACTTCCAGATCTCTAACAGACATGTGAAAATGTAGGGTGAGCACACTTCCAGTTATTGAAGTGACCGAATTGTAATTCTGAGGACAAAAAAAATAACAAAGTTATAAGGAAAGATGTGTGTCACCATCCTTATCTACGTATTTTCAAATCCAAAGAAGCTAAACGTGTTGATAGAGACAACAACAAATAAGTGACTCCGAGAATTCTCGAATCGGAAATACGCAGAGGTCATTTACTTCACTCACTGCAGAAATGCACTCATAATACTGCTAATAAATGAGTGCCCAGCAGTGGTCTGAGTGATTTAGAATATGGGAAGCTCACTCACTGTATTTCTAGAAACAGCATTCTAGTTGGAAGTAGAAGTTTCCTTTACCCATTTACTTGGAATCTTCCAGTCATTTCTGGAGTAAGGTGGAATAATACATCAGCAGATAGTTGAAGAAGATAGTTGTGCCTCATCCCCTAGTGTCCTAATCTCCATGCTACATGTCCCTCCACCCAGTCCTCTTAGTGAGAGGACCTTCACCAACTCAACACTCTCCCCAGATGAGCTCAAATCAGTCTTCTTTCAATATGGAGGGGGACCCCACCATTTTGATGGACACAGGCTTCAGCCAGCTTGCTCCCCACCTTGATCCTGTCTCTATTTCTACAATGTCAGCCTGCAGTTTTAATGGGCTCATTGTTGACTCATCTGGTATGGAGAGACTATCCAAACATTCCGTGGGCTCCCTTGTATGTTGCACCTTCTCTTTCAGTTAGGTTGGGGGCTTGCAACTAGGTTGGGTGAAAGGATTCTGAACAACAGTGAAGTGTGTCACTTCCTGGCTGAAGTAATGAAGAGCCAACGTTGTCCCGTCTTCTCTCTCTTCCACCCTAGTGGCCACCTTAGAGGTCTCATGTTCAAAATGGACAAGGGCCACCTGACTCACGTGACCAACTGATTATTTTATTGCTAAGCTACTGGTATTGAGGGAGTGATTTGCCTATATATATATTTTTGAAAATATGTATTTGCTTTTTATGCACACTGCAACCTATCTTGATCATGATCAAAAATACCCACACCATTTTTCATATGAACTTCTTCGGAGCTTGATCTTCTTCCTTTTTTTTCTGTTTTAACTTGATTGACATCTTATCCCCATCTTTGAGACAACAAGGAAAGAGATACTATGTTTTCTGTGTAAGGGTTCCCATGTACATTACATGACACATCTATAGATCCACTTCCTGGAGCCTCCTTTCCTTGCTTTCTTACACTCACATCGAATCCATCAACAAACTGCTTATTCGAACTTCAAACTCCATCTCAGTTCCATTCACATCTCTTTTACAAATCACAATCCCCTCCTGCACCGCTTACTAACTGACCCCTCTTGTTCCAGGCTCGCTCTTTCTTCCTAAGCAATCTCTTCAAAGGAAACAACCATGTTTCAGAAACGTAAATCAACGGATCCTGCCTGACACTCACCAGTGGTCTCTGTGAGGATTTGATAGAAAGATGTGGAAAGAGGAGAAAAAAAAAAATAAAAGTCCTAATGCAAAATTAACAGGAAGCATTTCACCTGTCTCTCTAAACTTGAAGGCAGGAGCTGTGATCTTCATGGAAAAGGTGTCCTGTAGAACTCACCCCAAAGATAGCAGTAGGCAGGCTGCCCTGAGAAGATATGGTACTTAGAGTACTTAGAGAAAACCACTGACAGACCTAAGTGTCAAAAGGAACCCAACATGGGGCACCTGAGTGGCTCAGTCTGTTGACTGCCCAACTCTTGATTTCAGCTCAGGTCATGATCCCATGGTTCCTGGGATTGAAACCCCCATCAGGTTCTGTTTGGGATTCTCTCTCTCTCTCTCTCTCTCTCTCTCTCTCTCTGTCCCTCCTGCTCTCTCTCTCTCTTTCTCAAAATAAATAAATAAACATTAAAAATGAATTAATTGAAGGAATATGTGGACACAAAAGAACGGTGGTCATTTGCAGTAAGGGTACATATGCTGAGAAGGTGGCTATAGACAGGAAGCTGGCAATAGTGATCAAAATAGGAAAAAATAAAAACACTGAAACTGCAAGAATTAGTGAGGTACGTGGAGAAATACAGTATTTCACTGCATGAGGTGGTGAGAAACAAAACAGCGTAATTTGGTAAACAAATGTGTTATTTTGTAGTGTCTCTACAGTTCATCCACATGCTTAGCTATCACTGCTCTTAAAATATGCCTACCAAGATTTAAAAAAAAATTTAGTGTTCATTTATTTTTGAGAGAGAGAGTGAGGAAGGGGCAGAAAGAGAGGAAGACAGAGGATGCGAAGTGGGCTCCGTGCTGACAGCAGAGAGCTCGATGCGGGGCTCGAACACACAAACCATGAGATGGTGACCTGTGCCAGAGTCGAAGACTTAACCAACTGAGCCACCCAGGCGCCTCCCCGTCTCCAAGATTTTTTTTGAGAAATTATGGGCATTGAAGAGGGCACTTGTTGGGATGAGTTTTGGGTGTTGTAGGGAACCCAATTTGACAATAAATTATATTTTTAAAAATAATTAAAAAAAAAGAAAAATTATTTTGTCATCTTATTTCCCCTCCTCTTAAGGAATTTGAATATAAGATGTTTCCAAACTTGTCCTGTTTCAAAATGATTCAGATATTAATTAGCTCCACTGACACCACTTCCTCGACACCACTAGTCAATTTTCTACGGAAGTTTGCGGATCGTTCATAGCTCTTCATAGAAAAATACACTAGCAGTAATTTTGAACAAAGGGGTGATGGCTAATCTTAACCTTTTGATCCCACAGTAGCTGAGGAATTGAGAATCTTCATAAGATTGTTCCTGAAAACCTTGGTAAATTTTTAGGTTAAACCTTGTTGACGGGCGTTGTTTTTAACTCAGTGGTACATTTTATTTCACTCTGCTGGTGCTAACACCCTCCTTTCCAGTGGGTTCCACTCTGAATGCCATGGTGGCACCAGCCCTGTCCTGGACCATGACTTAAACCAAGAGAACTCGCTTTATATCTTCAGTGCTTCGCCTTTAACAACGAACTTCATCCTCAACTAAGCAATGGCCTTGTCTGGAATTTGCTAATTCCCTGCATTACAAATAGTTTTGCACAGGTCTATCCATCTATCTCCCCATCTTCTCTCTCCTGAGTTTCTGGTATTCTTGAATATTATGTTCAGAGCCTGGTCGTTACTATAGATTGAATATATTGTAATAATTGTAGTAAGAGTAATAACGATATAGTACTAGTTCATACCTACTGAGGACTTTTAGGCCCATAAGGCTTTTTATTACCTTGGGAAAACAAAGTACTGAATAAGGCAGGGCCAAGGTTAATAGTTCACTTATAATAATATCAAGCTGTTGGAACTATTTTTCTGTAAAGCTCTTGGCTTTCCCCTCGTGCTTACAAGTTGACTGCTGCAGCCCGAAGCATCCAGTCTTCAGACAACACCTCCAAAGTTAAGAAGGAAGAAAGAGAACTTCGTCTAGATATATCTTATCTCTTTATCAAAAGGGGAACAAATCTTCCCAGAATCCCCGACGGACTTCTCTCAGGCCCCCATCAGCCATAATGAAATCATGTGTCCATCTCTTAACCAACGTGGGCAGAGGGTAACGGGATTGCTACAGTTGACCTGGTCCTATCGAGTCTCATCCCCTGACACTGGGAGAAGAGCCCACTTTCCCTGAGTACTTCATTCCTCAAAACCTGAACAAAATCTGATTCTCTTAGCTGGAGATATTGAGAGGAAGCTCCTGGCAGAGTATTATTTGCCCCAGGTAGAGCCCATTAGTGTTCTCAATTGAATAAATGAGGAAACGGAGTCTTAGGGGACTTAAATCACCAGCTCAAGGTCAAATAGTAAGCATGTGGCAGAGATAGGACTTGAACCCAGTCTAGTTCAAATAACTTCAGAGCCCTCTCTCATCAAGCAAGCTGCTCTGGTTCTCAGTGAGTATGAAGCATGCCAACAATTTCAAGATAAAACCAGCACTTTTTTATTTCTAATCCTCCCCTGAAGAAATATTCTAGATCTTCCCTGAAGGCCTGAATTAGAGAAAGAGAAGAGCCATGGCACAAGGTCCTTGCAGCTTCCCTCAGTGTGTGGGAAAATGGAGTGGCACCTGCAGAGAGTGAGGCCAGCAGACAGGAGGGGCAGGGGAGGACCTCTCTGCCATACCCAGTAAAGAAGGAACACTCAGGCTCCAAACGGCCCCAGGGTCCCTTGATATGGCTCTGGAAGCAGTGAGATGTGGGTGAAAGTGCAAATAGAGTTCATAGGGCCATAGTATCTCTTGGAGGGCTTGCACTATAAGAAGGAAACAAATGTTCCGCATCAGCTCCCATGAAGCATCAGGTTCATGCAGTCAGCGGTAGTCAAGTGCCATCAACCTGCTCCCCTCCCATCCATGTGGCGGTGGTCTGTACCTTAATAATCTCTAATTCCTACAGAAGAAAAGACTTCAGATTCCCCTGGACAAATGTATCTATGCGTCTTGGCCATTCAAGACTTCTTACCACCTTATCCCTTCCCCAAGTGGCTTTCTTTCTAAGAATCAACTTGTAAGAATGGACCAATTCACATGAGTAGCCCCTAAGCTGATTTTGCCTAGCCCCTACCTGTTTATGTTTTCTTATTATATTTTCTACAACCAGATGAGCCATGTTGCTTCTCTGCTCACAATAGTTTTATTTATCCATGAACACGTTCAATGGATGCGGCTAGTTCCATCATCTAACCATTTGCATGTGTGGGCGCACACCCATACACACATTCACACACACACACATAGGTTAGACTTTAGAGTGTACCACACATCAAAATAAGTCATGGGGTTGAAAGGTACAGAATAGGACATATGGTCAATGGTACTGTAATAGCGTTGGATAGTGACAGACGGCGGCTACCCTATGGCGAGCACCGCGTGACATATAGATGTGTCTGATCACTATGTTGTACACCTGAAACTAAGGTGAGATTATGTCAACTACACTCCAATGAATAAATAAACATAAATAAATAAATTACAAATGGATAAAAGTTTAAATGTGAGAAAAGAAAACAACGAATGTTCTAGAAAGAAAGAAATGCAAAGTTTATGTCATACTTTTCAAGGGGTGCCTCGGTGGCTCAGTGGTTAGGCATCCAACTTTGGCACAGGTCATGGTCTCGTGGCTCGTGATCTCGAGCACCTCATCAGGGTCTGCGCTGACAGCTCAGAGCCTAGAGCCTATTTCAGATTCTGTGTCTCCCTCTCTCTCTCGGTTCCCTCCCCCACTCATGATCTGTCTCCCTCTGTCTCTCAAAAAATGAATAAACGTTAAAAAAAAAAATTAAAAACAAGAGTCAGACACTTAACCGACTGAGCCACCCAGGCACCCCTGGTTATTAGTTTCAATATACGAAGAGCTCTCTTATGCCTTAGAAGAGATTAGCAGCACCAAGGAAAAGGGTAAAGATTTGGAACTAACGAATTCACAGAAAATAAGCAAATTTTCAATAAATACATATGGAAAGGGTCAGGATTTTTGTAATTAAATAAGCACTAGTTAAGATTAGGCATGAGTTTTTCAACCTCAAACTGAAAAATAAAAACCCCAATTATAACACCCACGTTGGTGAGGTATTATAGCTCTACTATAATGCAACTCTTCCAGCAATAAAACCATAAATTGGTGTAGCTTTTCCAAGTACGTAATTTGGCATACATTACACTAAAAAGTCTTAAATAAATAGATTGATATACCTTTTGATTTAATTATTTCACCTTTAGGACTTTCTCCCTAGGAAATTATTAGCTAAGATTCGCCTGCTGGATTTTTATTGCAGCATTGTTTAGGACAGGGAAATAAATAACCTAAATATTCATCAATAGACAGTTAAATTATTTATGGTACATAACATTAGTTGGAATGCACTGCAGCCATTTAAGGGGAAAGTAATAAAACGATTTAATTTTGTAGAAAATAGTTGCAATGTGTTGTTATTAACAAAATTGCATTCTTAAATACATTTTCAATGTATCTATGTTTATGCATATAAGCATGGTGAAAATGAAGAGTCTTTGCGTGTTTTTTTCCTTTTCTCCAAATTTTCTAGGATAAAAAAAAGGAATACTTTTGGACTAAAACAAATTTATCTTTATCTGATCTATCTTTCCAGGCTGGCTTTACATATGATCTTCATAAAATGTTCTCAGATTTCCCCAAAGGGGGCATTCCTTCTCATGAAGTCCTATAGCACTCATCGCCTAGGAAACTCATAAAATATTTATGAAAACCCACCTGTTTTGTATGTTTTGTTGTTGTTATTGTTCTCTGTACCTGATTCATCTTCCTTATTTTACCATCCGTTCCTAAAAGGTGAGAACTTGACCTTTGTGCTTCAGTATTCTCCATAAAATACTTTGCAATTAATATGTGTTCAGTAAACTAAACCATTATAACGAGGTCGTCTCCTTTCATAAAGCTTTCTGAAATATTGTGCGACAACGAATCCTGAAAATGCAAGAGCAAAAGCGATGATGTCCTTTTACCGCGCACCCTGTGACTCATACTGTCCAGTATCCAGGCCTCTGTATAGTTCCCGGCCATGTTGAGGGAGCTTGGCCATGTGACTTTTCTTGGCCAATGGGACATCAGCAAAGGCGATGCGCGCAAAGGCTTGATAAACACTGGTACAAACAATGAGGATTGCTTTCATGGGATACTACCACCATCATTTAAAATAATTCAACCTATCCAAATGAAGGGGCCGCAAGAAAAGAACGAGATTGCTCCAGTCAATAACTTCAACTAACTGCCAGGCATGTGAATGGGATCATCAGCCCCAGGCCAGACACCAGTTGAAAGTAGTTGATTAAGTAACCCATGGCCAAAGCCAGAACTGCCCAGCCAAACCCAAACCAAATACAGAATTATAAACAAATAAATGGTTGTTGTTTGAAGCCACTAGGGTTCGGAGCAGCTTATTATAGCTGACACACATCCCTATCATTACCTCCTATCCTGTCTGCTGCCCCAGCTGACCTACGTCCATGACAGGATATGCCTGATGGGTCACAACACTCTTTCACATTGAGTCCTGACCTGACGTCACAATCCTTTTCAACCAGGACCCTGGTCAGCCCTTTCCAATCATAGGAGCTGACACGGAAGTTCGAAACTTTGCAATTCCTGAATAAGATCACACTTTCTCTTATCTAAACTGAGACAGACAAGGTTTTGAATAAGATTGGAAGCCTAAGTGTCAGATAGTTCCAGCACTTAGTCTGAGTTACATTATTTTTTACGACCAAGGGAGCTCTGCTGCTAATTCATCTGTCCATAATTACACTGTCGGATGGATAGCAACACGTATGAGGCTTGCCTCCATTTTATGGGTGGACTGGTATATAATGACCTCTTACTCTTGTTTTCAGAAGGAAGGAAGGAAGGAAGGAAGGAAGGAAGGAAGGAAGGGACTGGGCAACAGTTGCCATTTCCTATGTATTGTGCACACCCTTCCTTCCGTGTAAGCAAAGAATTTAACATCAAAATCAGAAAGTCTCAGTGGAAGCCAGTATGGTGGTCCAACTTTACTTCAGGCGAATTTGGCCATCTGCGCCTCACTTTCCTCATCTGTAAATTGAAGACTGTTACATCTGTCCCTTACAGGGATCTTATCGTAACAAATGGGATAATATACACGAAAACATATTCTTCAGAGGAAACTAGCTATAATTATCATAATTTAAGAGAACACAGAAATCAACTTGTGTTTACCAAAGTGTGATACATCTTTCAGTTGTTGTCAATTGAATTCCTACCAGGTATGGGAATTTAAATTTTGTTTACAATGATTTCAATGAAACCCTCATTTAGCTATTTTAATATCGGTCCAGCTGTTTTAACAGCAGTAATTTCAGTTTGGGTAGAATCCTATTCAGATAAATTATATATGTATTGGAAACTCTAGTGTGTGTAATATTTCTCTGAGAAATCATTTTGTTTTATGCCCTAAAAGGAAAACTCTCTGAAGTCAACGATAGTCTGTAAAACAAAAGATGTATCGATAAAATTTTGCAAATGAAGTTGCCATCTCTAAAACTGGAACATGTCTGCTTTTTAGCTTGAATTAAAATTTTAACTGTTATGACAGGTAAACTTTTTGGTTAACTGTGACTTAACAGAAACTTTTTCTTACACCAAAAACAAATGTAACATCCGGGGTGATTGACAAATCTGATAATCAGTTGTAAATCACAGAAATTTTGTCGCCAAAAGGTATCTAACTGATCATTTTAAAATCCTCTGGTTTGCTCTGCAAACTAAAATATTGGGGGGGGGGTGGAAAGAAGAAAAGATCTCCAGGTCACTTCTTATTTTGCATGCTTAGTTTAATGCCTAAAGGCAGCAAAATAAAATAGAGTTGAGAAAATATATGTGTAGCTCAACCTCAACTTTCCCCTCTGTTTCTTCTCAGATCATTCTGTAGTTAAACCAATTTTCATATTCCTTTTTTATCCTGTGCAAATGTAGATCCCTGCTCATAAGTTTTGAAATCCAACCTGGATAGAAACTGTTTCATAGCAGCTTTCCTTTTTGGTATCGTTTGCCTCTTTCTTCTTCCTTAGTCTTCCCCAGCCCTGCAAGCATAGTTGGGCAAGACGTTAGTATTATTCATACTGTAGGGATGAAGCATTTGAAGCCTGGCAAGAGGACTTTGAATAAAAGAAAACCAGCAGAAGTAAACCCAACCATCTGGACATGTAGCCAAGGCATGGCCGGTTATTCTGGGCCACCTTCAAAAACATTGAGTAATGGAAACCTGGAGGGTCTCAAAATCCTTTTCCCAAAGTGGTGTGGTTAGCATGTGGGTTGTTGGGCCTTGCTGACACTACATTGAGTAGCATCAGCCCAGCCACAAAATGGCTTCCGTTTGGGTCAGGGGCAAAAGCTGTGCTCCAGGAGCTGTGGCACGTCTGAAATCTTCCCCAACTTATTGTGTCAAAGCCCCACCAGTCAGTTAGTGAGCTTTGTTTCCTGGCACTTATTCTCTGCAAGACTCGTCTTCTCTCCATGGTCTGGAATTGCTTAGTTAGGCTTTGGCGGTGGGGGAGTGGGGGCGGGGGGGGGGGCGCAGAGCCCCTTTTGAGAGCCACTGAAAGTGCCTACTTTTGTCCCCAGCCCACCGTCTGAAGCCCAGACACAGATCCAGCCCCCCCTTGAACTGGTGTGCACCTGCAATCTCTTAAGGTGCAAGGCTCATGCTGCTGGGCCTGAGCAAGTGGAATCACTTGGAGTAACTGAGTTGCTTTAAAAGGAAGGAGTAGGCATTTTATAACAAGTGAGGAAATCAAGACTAGCTGCTCTTTGCGATACTAGATTTGACCAGGTGAACGGGGGGAAGAAGGCTGAGAGAGGTAATCCAGCAGAAGCCATTGCCAGAAGAGCAGCACAAGGTGGGCGGGACAATGCCCGGACCGCAGTGTTCCTATGCCCAGGGATGAGCTCCCCTGTGTGTGTGTATGGGGGGGGGCGGGGGGAAGGGACAGTTCAGTTGACCACACCATGACTTGTCTGAGAATCTCCCCACAGCCCTGATCTGATTCCCTCCGATTAAGCTTCTCTGACACAATGAAGCTCAGGCAAAACTTCCCAAACCTGCAGCCTGGCTCCTGTTGAACAAAGTTACTCATTGCTTGGGAGTATTCATTTTTGAAACAAAATCAAGCCACGTGCTCACTGTTAAAAAGAGGGAAGTCTTATGGTCAGGAACAGGTTGCAGTGTGCAGAGACTATGATGCTGGAGATACAGAGACCGGGTGGAGAAGGAAAGGACATCATACAAAGTGGCCTTGTCAAAAGAAGGTGTTCATTCTTGGAAAGCTGCCAGTCAACAATGTTAAATGTCTGCCTCTAGGTTCACCCCTTGGCCCCCAAGAGTCGTGTTGAAAGCGTAAGGTGAGGCAGAAGAAAGAACCTGCATAATCACCAATTATCATCCCCAAAATACAACGTTTGTTTTCTTATATGGAAATTATTCAGTTAGTCTCCTAAAACCAAAGTAATAACTTTCTTTTGAGAGAGAGAGAGAGAGAGAGAGAGAGAGAGAGAGAGAGAATCCCAAGCATGCTCCATGCCCGACACTGGGCTTGACCTCAGGACTACGAGATCGTGATCTGAGCTGAAATCAAGAGTCGGATGTTCAACCAACTGAGTCAGGTAATAGGCTGAGGTAATACATTTTTAATGGAGAATTATTACAATACTTATAACTGTTCGCCACAAATAGGTCATTCTCTGTGATCCTGGTTATAAAAATCACTATGACACCATTCGGCAATAGAAACTGAGATTTGTGGTGATGACTCTTCCCTGGGCAAGGGCTTGTATGTGTGCCTGGAGGCTTGGCATAGGGTAATTCATCAAGGACGAGGAACATAAAACTATCCTAGGAGTTGGACCACCTGACGTATTTGAAAGGATTTAGACTCATGCCATCCTGAAGCTGGGACACCTGATCTAAAATGAGTACAAGGGACTGCATTATCATCTGGTCCATTTATGGAATGCATTCCATATTTGTAAATCTAAATCTTTGTCAGAAAGAAAATAAAGGAAGGCAAAATTAGAAAGAGAGAAAATAAATATGGTGGACTCCCCTGGATGCCCCAAGCCCAGCAAGGGGCTCCCTGGGTCTCTGGAAAGGAGCGCTGCAAAATCATCTTTCATCTCAGAGAAACTAGATCAACTCATCTCATCATGTAAGGGCTCCAGAGAGATACGAAAGGGAACTTTAAAGCGGATAGTTTTCATTCTTTTTGCCTGGGAAAGATCAATAAACCATACCTGAGAGTTATCGAAGTCCACATCCTGGTTCTGTGTCCTCTATGTATGTATAGCGTAAAACCCGGTACCAGCTTTCTGTCCTTTCCATTTTCTCGCTTTCTTCCACAGCCAGTGCCGATATCTCACATGTAGAGGTGGTTCTCATAAACCCTACTGATTGCCTCTGGCCTTCACGTCCCAAAATCCCAAGGGCCAAGGGCCGTAAGGTACAGCAGAAAATTAACTCCTCCAGCCTAATCTCACAATACGGAACACATACTCTTAAGGTTTCCTCAAATACATATTCGATGCAGCCCCACATACAATTTATACAAACTGTGTGATAAGCATCTGGTTCCTTGAAGACTCCCAACTCACTGGGTTGGAAATACAGAACTATTGTACGATTGTCATTTCCCGCTTCAACCATACCCTTGTCAAATTCTCCTTTTCTGATTCTGTAATTTTCTGGTCATTCTATTAAACGCTAGCCCAATCCGGTCCAGGATCAAAAGTCCGAACATGCCACCTGGTTCAAAGCATTCCCAATTTCTAGTCTAGATTTGTAGTTCTAGGAGTTTGGAGTGAGGAGGGAAGCAGTCCCTTTACTCTCTCCCTCTTCTGAGTGCGTCTCCCTCCAGGGTTGGGCGCATGGGACATCGGGAAAGATCTCTGGAGGTACTAAAGCCTGACATCTAGGTGAATAAGGTCCAGAAGCAGAGCATGGCACTTTGTG
Source organism: Panthera tigris (assembly GCF_018350195.1). NCBI lineage: Eukaryota > Metazoa > Chordata > Mammalia > Carnivora > Felidae > Panthera > Panthera tigris. The sequence goes on along the minus strand of NC_056662.1, from coordinate 55,633,325 downwards.
GGAACTGCACATTATTTCCTACGGCAGGAACACAGCATCCACACAAGGCACAAACCTCACACAGGAGGCACAGAGACATCGGCCAACCTCTCAGAGGCGAAACATAGTTGAATGGTAAAAACCTCATGAAGTTTTCCACATAAATATCGAAATGCGTCACGCTTCTATTTTTGTCTTCTGATGCTATAAAAATGTACTTTTTCCTAAGAGCAAGTTGAAAGCAGAGGAAAACTAGGAGACGTGGGTAAAATTGAGCTCATGAGAAGTTTTGTCTTCTCGATTGATTTTATCTATTTATGTGTATTTATTTATTTATTTATTTATTTATTTATGTATTTGAGTACAGTTGACACATCCTGTTACAGTTTCCGGTGTACGACCCAGTGATTCAACTTCTCTATATGTTACCCTGTGCTCACCACCAGTGCAGTTACCGTCGGTCACCAGTCGACACCACGAAGGTGTAATTGACGACACTCCCTTTCATCCCTACGACTTATCCATTCTATACCTGAAGCCCGTGCCTCCCACTCTCCTTACCAGTTTCGCTCCTCTCCCCGTCCCCTTCCCTCTTAACTGATTTTGGACGCAACCTCTTGCACATACGTTTCTGTTCGTGTTAATACTCGCAAAACCTTTCATTGCCTGATGCGCACAACTTCCTACGGATCTCCACTCGATCCGTATCTCAGGCACGATTGTTGGAGGTTTCTTCTTTTCTTAGTTCTATTACTCGACATTGTTTAAAACTGAAAGTGGGTGTTGTCTTATTTTTCCAGAAAGATCTCTCATAGTTCACCAGGGGCACCTGCTAATGCAGGTAGTGCAGAAACAACAGAGTATCTTACCAACATAGCCATCAATTCATGTGATGTGAAAATATAATTAGAGAACGAAGCATCTGCAAACCAGGATCCCATGCATGACCAGAATTATAAAAATGCATATGAAAGCTGGTAAAAAGTGCGTATCAAGGAAAATGTAATTTCAACATTGAAAAAATGTAAGGCAAATCTCAAGGTTTTAGAAAGATTTCTGTGCTTCCCAGTTTCAGCGATTAGCTTAGAGCATCATAAAGATTGTACGCACTGTTACCAAGCGGATTGTTCTCCCAACAAAAATTGACTTGTAAACAAGGCTTATTTACTGAATAAGGAGTTTCTGATTAGTAAACAGTTCTGGAAATTTTCGGAAATCATGAAAAGTAGGATGCATTTGAAACACTGTAATATTAAAACCAATACTACATAGTTATTGCTGACAAATAATCATCTGCTCAATTAAGTTATGGTCCGAAAGTAGACTTTGCTTGAAACTAACAGTTGTTTATTTCCTAGGAAACAGAATTTATGATCAAGAAGGCATGATACATAAATTTTGCGTAGCTATAGAGGCAGTTTTTGGTGTTGGTAGAACTTTTCATGATCGTTAAAGAGAAGTACTCCAAGGTGTGAGCTCCTAAATCATTTCTTCCCAAAATGGGCAAATTCAAACTGAAATTATTTTAACAATAAAGATTTAGAAATCTTAGGGCCTTGTGAATGAGATCAATATTTATTCAACGGGTTCACTAAACTAAGATTAGATTGTCTGAGATATATGCAGAATCATCAAAGACTATTTTAATTAAAAAGAAGCTCTTACGTTTCCACAGTGCTGACGACAGGACTGACAGCATCTTACACAATACAAAACTTATCTGTCATAAATCAAAATTAATATTATTAACATTGTGGCCAGGCTACATTAACATAAAGTGTGAGTAGAAATTTTAACGGGATTATAATGAATTATCGAGAGGAAAAGCCAAAAGTACGTTTACATGCTTTCAACATATCTTTCAGACTTTACAGTAATGATGCCTTATGAGGAAGTAAAAGACCACTAAAATGCTCTCAGACTGCTGATTATTTCTATGGCACTCTTAATAAATTTATGTGTACATATGCATGTATGAATGGGGGTAGGATTAACAAATATTTTTAAGGAAAGAGGAGAAATAACATGAAGGTTGCTTTGTACTTCTCCAAACACACAACACTGGGCGGTAGCTTATTAAGAATCATTAACTTTATCGTGGCACCTGGGTGGCTCAGTTAAGTGTCGGACTTTGGCTCAGGTCATGATCTCACAGTTCATGAGTTCGAGCACCGCGTCGGGCTCCGTGCTGACAGCTCAGAGCCTGGACCCTGGAGCCTGCTTCGGATTCCGTCTCACTAGCTCTCTGCCCCTCCCCTGCTCACGCTCTGTCTTTCAAAACTAAATTTAAAAAGTTAAAAAAATAACAAGAATCATTAACTTTATTCGTGTAATTGAACTAACACAGCTTATGGTTATGGCCCAAGTATTTCAGGCTCTGTGGATAGAATTTCTTTTTGTTTTCCTTTCTGTGTTCAAAAATGAGAAGCAATGTACCCTCTTCCTAATCTGATAAGAATAATAGACACAGCGAAATCATTTGGGAGTAGAGCAAAGAAATTACGCCAAAAATAATCTCTGAGAGTTTCAGAGTTGAACTGTTTCCCCTTCAGAAGGAAAGAGTTTCAAAGGAAAAATGTACCATGGTGGTGATTCCCCCTCCTACACCATCAGTAAAAGAGTAGAAATTTTAAAGGCTTTTGCCAAAGAGTGAAGGTGGCTTTCCTAAATTGAAATAAGTGGTTTTAGAAGATGAATTTGGCAAAAGGAAAAAAAAAATTAAAATACAGAATGAACCATTAAATGCGGCAATGGCTAAAACAACCACGAATTATATGCAGGTACAAATTTAGTGCAAATCCCAAGACTGGTTTTGCCTACATCTTGAAAAGCTCAACTTTGTCTGTGATTGGTGATTCAGTTGGTTGTGGCTATTTGTTTATTCAGGGTGCCCTTCATATGCGTGTTTCTCTTGCCTCTGAATTTCCAGATACTGCATTGGATGAGACAATGAAGGCAATGCATTTTCTATTTTGTACTTCTTAAAAATATACTGAGCTTGGAAGAGAAAATAGACACGGTGGCCGGGCAGTGATGTTGGTGGAAAAGAACTGCTTTGTGAGCGTACGAACCCACATACTGAGTAGCCCCAGAGGACTTCACGACGTTATAGAAAGGTTACCCCCACACCTTGCTGCACCATCAGAGATTACTGATGATGCTGTACTAATGGAATCTTCCCTCGAGCAATTTTGTCTCATGTTCATCCATTCTCACACTTTAAATTTCAAGCTTTAATTCACGGCCTAGAAGTGTTTTGAGTTGACCATGTGGTTCACGGTCTTGTTGGCATGGCCAGAGGCATAATAACATGATAGTGAGGGAAATGTCTTCATATCATTCCAAGAAAATACCATGTGAAAAGTGGGACCTGGCATTACCTTTAAAGCTTCTCACTGGCTTGATTAATTTATCCTCCTAGAGAGACCCATCACTGTGACTGGCAACCAATCAAATCCCCTCCCAAACCTTAGAGTCCTATACTGCTTACGAAGATGGCAAAAGAAAACATTTAGAGCCGGAGGGGTGAGCACGAATACACTCCAGGAGTGTGTGTTTATATATAAATAAGGAAGGTATGTGTGGTTAGGTTAAAAAATAAATGTATGTTAGGGGAGCCTGGGTGGCTCAGCCGGTTAAGCGTCTGACTGCAGCTCAGGTCAGGATCTCACGATCCGCAAGTTCAAGCCCCACGTCAGGCTCTGTGCTGACAGAGACTTCATTTTTCGTTCTCCAATACATTCCCGGTACCCGGATGAGTGCCTGGTGTCCAACAGGCTCTCAAAACATATGTCTGGAATGGCTGACGGGCATAGACACGTCATATGTGGAATGGGTGAGGCGAATACAGTCAGGTAATTTGGACTGGAATCGTTCAGGTGAAGTGGCCCTCTGGCTGTCGGGAGGGAAGGGAGAGGCGAAGGTTGGTGGGAAAGTTAGGGAGAAGGTATTTGAAACGGTAGGACATGACATAGGGAAGCAGAAAGAGTGAGTGGAAAGGGAGGACAGTACACGTAGGACGACTCTCTGCCCGGAATATTGAGAAACAGTCTAAGGCGTAAAAAGTGGTGGGAGGCCTGGGTGGCTCAGTTGGTTAAGCCTCTGTACTCTGTGTCGGCTCAGGTCATGATCTCGCAGTTTGGAAGTTCGAGCCCTGCATCCAGCTCTGGGCTGCTGGTGCGGAGCCTGCTTTGGAGTCTCTCTCTCCTTCACTCTCTGCCCCTGCCACACTTTTGCCGTCTCTGTCTGTCCCAAAATATATAAATAAACTCAAAAAAAATAATAATAAATGAATAAACAAAGCATAATAAGTGGAGTCTTAGGGGGAAAGAGAACTTAAAAGCACAAAAAAAGCCATTTAAATTTCATTTATTAACAATCTAAGTATCAGTGAAAGATCGGAGAGAGGAACTAACTTGGTTTTTTACAACCATCAAAAAAGACAGTACCTTTGATATAGAAATATCTTGAGAAAGGACTTAGAGTAGCTAAGCAGAAGGTAGTTTCGCCAGTCTGAGAGCGAAAATGTTTTGGACGTGGAGAGAGGATTTGTTTCAAAAATTTTATACAGAAAAAAACCAGGCATGGTTAGTGTGAGAATGGATTTAAAAGATAGTCATTCACTCACTTAATCATAGCTATTGAACAGGTATGATGGGATATAGCAGCAAAGAAAGCGGAAAAAAAAATGTCATCTTCATTTACTTTTCAATTCATGGGCAACAACAAGAAACCAAAATATATATATATATATATATATATATATATATATATATAGGTATGCCTATATATATATAGGTATACCTATATATATATATATATATATATATATATATATAGGTATGTGTGTGTGTGTATATATATATATATATATATACCTATATATATATACATATATATACATATATGTATACATATATACATATATGTATACCTATATATATACACCTATATATACATATATATACCTATATATATACATATATATAATAATTAAATTAAATTAAATTAATAAACAAGGGAACCATGCAGAAGTTCATAAGGTTCTGTGCAGTGTACAGAGAGAGGAATAATGGTGTGGAGTCAGGGCAGAGGAGGTTAAGAAACTGTTGTTGTATTTTTTGGCAGGTGCTCAGGGAAGTCCTCATCAAGAAGGTCACATTTAAGACTTGAAGGAGGTGCTAAAGTCATTTATGTTCTAGAAGGATAGACATGCCATCATACTTGCAAAGAATTTAAGTGGCATAAACACGTGGGGACAAATAGAGTTTATAACTCTTGTTTTAAAAACTGATTTTGGGGGAGGCACCTGGGTGGCTCAGTCCGTTGGGCGTCCGACTTCGGCTCAGGTCATGATCTCGCAGTTACTGAGTTCGAGCCCCGCATCGGGCTCTGTGCTGACAGCTCGGAACCTGGAGCCTGCTTCCGATTCTGCCTCCTTCTCTCTCTGCCCCTCTCCAGCACACACTCTGTCTCTCTCTCAAAAATAAAATAAAAACATAAAAAAAAAAAAACCTGATTTTTTTTTTTCTCCGCGAAATCTAATTTAGTGATACATCCAAATAACCCGGGGGAAGGATTTTTATTTTCCTCATGCCACATGAGAGAATTGAGGATAGTAACGACTCTCAATGCCTTTCTCATTTCCTTCTTTTTACAATATCTCTTCCGGTTCATCAAATGCCCACTAAGCACTCTGACATTTGTCAGGAGCTATAAGGATCACCATGATCCCCCCAGAAGGATGAGCGGCAGGGCTTAAAAATTTGAGCGAGATATTAATTCAATGATATAAAACAAAGGGTCACAGAGATGCAGGGGGGAGACAGAAAAGTCACTTAGGGAGAGTTGAAAAATGGATAAGTCTGCAATAAGTGGGATTCTGAAAGACCTAGATGTGGACTCCGCATCTCACCTGGAAACCGTTATAGAAGCAGAGGAAAAGTCAAAGCTTTTTTGCGGATCTGTTTAAGCGAGAACATGAAGGACAACGTACGAGAAAAGCCTGCAAGAAATCATCTCTGGTCACCTACGAAGATTGAAAAGCAATCGATTTGTTCTTTAAAAATCCTCACCGCCTCCTGTCTCCAGTTCCGGGGCGAACAGCTAGGTGACCACAAGGTCTCTGGTTTCTCGGCTGTGGAACAAGCAGGCTGGCGTTCCTGAAAGTCCCTCAGGTTCAAAGATATCTCTGCCTGCCGTGCCATATGTCACTTGGTCGTTGACAATTCAAGAAGTAGTATTTATAACTGAAACAAATTATAGAAGGCCATTCCCCCAATCATCAGCCTTATGTTCTACCATTTCAGATTTTCTAAGACCGTGCTGATACCTTTTTTACTTCAGACTGACAACTGCTTTTATTTTCTTCCAGTGTTTATTTTTGAGACTCCCCTCCTGTGTAAGTGAAGTCCCCCACGGTTCTCGTGTATTTCATCTTTCCTTTGAGCGCATTTCTGGTTGTGAGACTGAACCAAGGAGATTTGACCTAAATAAAGTGCCAATGTGGGAAAGAAACAAGAGGAAAGGGAGGAAGTGGTGACAGTCACAAACGATAGTGAACAAACGCAGTATTGGGGCAACAGTTCAGGCTCTGCTTTAACTGAGCTGCATGCTAAAGAAATACCCTCACAGGGGCGCCTGGGTGGCTCAGGTCATGATCTCACGGTTGGTGAGTTCGAGCCCTGCATGGGGCTCTGTGCTGGCAGTACAGAGCCCTCTTCGGATTCCCTGTCCCCCTCTCTGTCTGCCCTTCCCTTGCTTGCACTCTCTCAAAAATAAACACTAAAAAATGTTTTAAAAGAAACACCCTTCAATTATACTTTTCAGTATATCCTCTTTGAACACCTGTACATGGTCGATTACGGACTCTTTTAGGAATACCATACTGTTTTCAACTTTGGCTTCTATTTTTGTGAAGACAGTTTCCCTTTTTTATTTTTCTTGAAAACCAAAAGTTACCTGTTAGTTTCTCGTTGCCAAATTCTCTGATTACAAACGGCAAGGAGCCATCACACGTTACAGGTTTGTGGCCCGGCTTACATTTTCTCCTTAATGGGAAGTCTGTGAGCCCCAGACGCTTGGAAGGCCCTGCGACTTCCACACACCCTCAGATAGTCTCCAGTTTGGGTCACTACCATTGGTTGAAAAGTAGAATGACACAGGGGCGCCTGGGGGGCTCAGTCGGTTAAGCGTCCGACTTCGGCTCAGGTCATGATCTCGCGGTCCGTGAGTTCAAGCCCCGCGTCGGGCTCTGTGCTGACAGCTCAGAACCTGGAGCCCGCTTCGGATTCTGTGCCTGCCTCTCTCTGGCCCTCCCCCGCTCATGCTCGTTCGCTCTCTCTCTCAAAAATAAACCTTAAAAAAAAAGCAGAATGACACAGTTCTTTAAAAAATTTCTAAAAGAATGGAATAGAAATTCTAGAATTTCTATTAACAATTCTAATAACAATTCTTAAAAGAGTTGAAAGCAGGGTCTCAGATGCTTGTACGTACGAGTTCACGACAGCCAAAAGATGGAAGTTTCTCATGTGGACATCGATGGATGAAGAGATAAGCAAACTGTGGTGTATATGTAGAATGGAATACTATTTAGCCTTTTTAAGGAAATCCTGACGCGTGCTCTAACATGGATGAACCTTGAGGACATTGTGGCAAGTGAAAGAAACCAGATACAAACAGACAAACAGTGCATGATTTCACTTATGTGAGGTACTTGGAATAATAAGAAGCAGAAAGTGGTTGCCAGGGGCCAGGGGACGGGGGAAAATGAGGGCTTATTGTCTAGCGGGATAGAATTTCAATGTGGAAAGATGGAAAATTCCTGGAGCTAGACAGTGGGGATGGTCGCACGGCCACCAAACTGTACGTGGAAAAACGGTTCAAGTGGTACGTTGTATGCAGTGTGTATTTACTGCAATAAAAAGGAAATAATTCCAGTTCAACTCATCCTCCCGGGAGATGATAGAGCTCATGGTCTGCCAATCCCTTGTAGTGCCACACTGTGGCTGTTCCATCGGGTAAATATAGAGACTGGATAAATCATTTGTTGGACAGCATTGAGAGACAGCTTTGTCAGGTGAGGTGCTCAAGTCACATATCTGGCTGCCGAGAAGCCCTCTCAGGATGTTTTGACTCATTACCCTGAGCCCTTCATCAGCCGATGAAACTAATTTTTTTTCATCAGCTGATTAAGATTCAAGATAATGAGTCAAAACATGCCAGTAGTAATTCCCAACAGTGTTGAAGGCAGGATGTTAACTTTTCCACGCACATATATGCACGCAGACAGACACGAAATGAACCAACACAGCCTACCGCATATGGAAAAGTTCATTTCATTAATGGAAGGGGTAGTGATTACCACATGCGGCTGAAAGAGAGAAACAAACAAACAAAAAAAAAATCAGCTGACCAAACAATGGCATCGAATGCTAGTAATTTTAATAAGAAGAGCGAAATCGCATGAAATTAACTCATGAGACAACACAACCGGGGGAAAGAAAGTAGAAATCACACAGGAAATTGCCGTGCACAAATTTGAACGGATTCTAGGAAAACCAAAATTCCAAATGCTTTGTGCTTCCTCCTGAATCAACAAATGCACTTCAGAATGTTTTTGATGGCAACTGTATCTAAGCTCAAAGTTCCAGGAATTTTCCACAACTGTTCTGCATTCTGGGGGCCTTTTGTCTGACTACAGAATATTGAGTTTTACCAACAAAAGCATTTGATTGAACACTAGACCCCTTAATATCAGATATATATGTATTTTAAATTCCATTAGGCCTCCATTGGGAAACCACCTAATATTTGGAATGCATTGCTTAATGTGCTAACTGATGTTATTTGCGTGTGGGTGCTCACTGTCAGAGACACCAGAAGCCTAGTGACAGTTATTGCTGTTGAAAGGATTCTAGGAGGGGTGTGAGCGGAATGGTTAATGGGCCAGGAATCAAGGGAGTTAAATATTTCCTAAATCTGGTAATAGTCCAGCATTCCAAAGGCTGAGGAAGACTGGACAGCAAATCTCCTGCCTCCCTATCAGCCTAGGCTTATCTCTTCCAGTAGCGCGAGGAAATCAACTTCTAAGCTCTGCTAAGAAAAGTCCCCCCCTTTAAAAATACAATAAATGTTAAAACATGGCATGAGCTAGAGTCAATGGCAAACTGAAAGCAAACAGTTTACGCTGAGAACAAACAATGGCTCTGATCCTCATTCTTTGAATTGCAACAACCGAGAAGGCGATGCTTTTAAATGCAAGAGTCAGAACAGCAAAGAGACTGCGTTCTCCCATGCACCATTAAGGGAAGTTTCTACCTGCAGCCCACTGCTGATGGCAGGCTCTCTGAAGCCTTCTTGCGGGAACACTTTGTCAGAATTTTGTCTGAGGTTTCTTTTTTTGGGGGGGTGGGGGAGGGGAGGGGAGGGAAAAAAGCATAGTGCTAAAAAAGATGAAAACATTCTTTTGTGCTTTTTTGCTTTTTTCGCTCCCTGTTCTTTCCTGACTGCGGTATTTCTGCTCAACCAGTGCCTGTCACTCGCGGGAGACACCATCACTCAGCTTATTAAGAAAGCATCGCTCCTGCTGTAGTTTGATTTAAAATGAGCCGCTTAGAGGTACCACCTCGAAGGGATCAACTTATGCATGTGTTCAGCGAGGGTCTTAATTGATGCACGATTTACTACACGAAGCAAAACTTTGCTTGGATAAGCTGAAGTGTTATGTCGGGGAAGAGCCCTTTCTATGGTTTTACGGGCTTGTCTTCTCATTGGGAGCATACATTTACTAACTGTATAATTGGTGGCACGGTTCTTCCATCATAAACATTGTTATCAGTTAATTAAACTTGAAATGCAGCTTTGTTCCACAACATGTTTTGTCAGATTGTTTTCCTTATTTATTTATCATCATAAAATTTTACTTGGTGACTGGCAGCTTCTCAGCCCTCCAATAATAATATAAATCAAAACATAAGATTTTAGTCTTCATGCAATTTCCTTTTGGTCTGAAAATATGAAACCAGATGTTTTTGGCATGCTAAAGATGCTTTTCATCTTTTTTTAGATTCTTTCAGTGCAGTCAAAGTAAATGCATTTTTAAAACCTACTTATGAAAGTTAAATTCCCTTTGTTCATCTCCGAGTAGTCTGGTTTGCATTGATGCAGTGGCATTGAGAGACCTTTCAGATAACGTACTGAATTTCTTGGAGGAATTACACATGTGGAGCTAAGAGCTCAAAGGGCAGCAGAAATTGTATTAATAGCAGATCAGTAGACCATGAACCGTGATTCACCGGAGGGTCCCTCCAAGCAGCATGCCTAAAGGTGGAGGTTCAGGTTGGACAACAACGAATATGATCTTGACTATCTATATATTATCGGGGTGATGTGCCTAATTTGTTCACATAGTTATCACATACTTGTTCCAGCTTGAAACTGTGGGGCCCGTGAAAGCAGGGCCGTTGGAATTTCCTGTGACAGTGAATCTCATTTCGGTAGATATTACCATCTATCTCAGCCTAAGGCTATCACTAAAACATCTAAACATTCCCAGATGGAACCTACTTGGCTGATATTAGAGGGATTTGGTGTTACTGGAGAGACGTGGGGTCAGTAAATAGGAGCAGGAATAGAGTGGCACAGAGGCTAATCTCATTTGTACGTGGCCTCAGATTGCCGTTACGTCCCTGGGCTATTTGGCGGTTTGGGTATTGGAACTATTAGGACAGACTGAAATATTTGGGCATCTCGGTGGGGTGGTGTATGGAATGATTTACAATCAGCTTCGCTATCTGAGCTTTGATGTGGTTCTTCGCCCCATCCTCGGCCCCCAGCCTCATTGCATGAATTCCACGGCCCAGTGCACAGGACACTTCTACTTCTTTACCACTGCCCCCAACAGCGATAGCAATCTCTGTACTCGGGAAGAGTGGGAACTGCCCTGCACCTCACTCCGCTTGAGTTTTAAGCAAGCTTTCCCAGAGGCAACACTTTTCCACATATACAGACTTCATGAACTTCCTTAGTACTCACTGCAGTTGACATCCCATCCCCAGCAACCCAGTGCATTCGTCGTGTCAGAAGTCTGCAGTGATCCCTTACGTAGCACCCAAACACAATGTCTTCCTTCAACGTCATGGGCCTCTGGACGTTGACCTCTTCCTTCTTCAGTTTGTTTACCCTCTCTCAGCTTACGCGAACTAAGCTCTTTTGGTTCTCCTGTTTCTCTGACCTCCCTTCCCGATATGATCCGCTCCTTCCTCTTTCCCTGCCTGACTCTGAACGTTGTAATCTGCACGGTTCTACCTCTGTTCTCCTTCCAACTTCACTCCTTATAATCTTCTGGCTGTTACAATGGCTGCCATGACTATAGATGTGGTGATGTCACCCGTAATTGTGGCTCTCATTCACATCTTGCTCCCGCACTGAGGAACCCGGTACCTAACCTGCCTAGTGGAAATTCACATACACGGGCACCTGGGGGCTCAGTCGTTCAAGTGTCCGACTCTCGATCTCGGCTCAGGTCATGATTTCACAGTTCATGAGACTGAGCCCTGCATCAGGCTCTGCGCTGACAGTGCAGAACCTACTTGGGATTCTCTCTCTCCCTCTCTCTCTCTGCCCCTCCTCCCCTCATGATCTCTCTCTCACTCGCTCTCTCTGTCTCTGTCTCTTACAAAATATATAAACAAACTTAAAAAAAAAGAAATTAATACAAACTCAGCATAAGAACCTCATCTTTACCCCCAAATTACTATTTTTCCTAAATGGTTAAGCCTAAATAATATCACCTAGACATCCAAGCCAGAGTCCTGTTGCCTATCTGTACCTTTATACAGATCACCCCGTACTTACTTACCCGAAGACTCTGACTCTACCTTTTTATTCTTTTAAATCTGTCCAATTCATTCTGTTAATATTAGAACTAAAACAAAACAATACTTAAACTAATTCGGGAACATTTGGTTCTCTGCAAGTTGGTAAGAATTTTCTCATGTTTGGATCTATTTTTGGATAAAGATTCTTGCCATGCTAATTTTAAATCACATAACATAAACCACCACCTTCTCACAGTCTGACCTTGAGGGACACAAGAAAATGCAAAATGAGATACAAGTTTAACGAATAAAGGGAGAAATATTGCAAAGGAAGAAAATACAGGAGGACAAGCAAAAAACGCATTTCCCAAACCAATTTTTTTCCTATTTTCTTATTTTTATTTATTTCAAGTTTATTTACTATTTTGAGAGAGAGAGAGAGCACACACACAAGCAGGGGAGGGACAGAGACAGGGAGAGAGAGAACCCCAAGCAGGCTCTGCCCCATCAGTGTGGAGCTCTATGTGGGGCCTGAAACCATGGACCGTGAGATCATGACCTGAGCCAAAGTCGGATGGTAAATCAATCGAACCACCAAGGCACCCACTTATTTTCTTATTTTTAAGAATGGTACTTGGGAGCCTGAGTGGCTCAGTCGGTTAAGCATCCGACTTCGGCTCGGGCCACGATCTCACAGTTCATGAGTTCAAGCCCCGCTTTGGGGTCTGTGCTCACAGCTCAGAACCTGGAGCCCGCTTCCGATTCTGTGTCTCCCTCTCTCTGCCCCTTCCCTGCTCACTCTCTTTCTCTCTCAAAACTAAATAAACATTAGAAACAAGTTAAAGAAAAAAAAATGGTTCTAAAATCCCTTTCATTAATTAAGTCAGGTAGGGTTTTTTGTTTTGTTTTGTCTGTTTCCCTTATTTCCTCCTTTTCATCTTAGCTCCCAGGTACAGTAGGTTTACAGTGCTAAGGTTTCTCCTTTGCAAGCATCTTCTCTAGGCAGTCCATTGCCTAGTCCGTAGTCCCTTTTCTAGGCCGACCCACTTCACAGCCTCACTGTATCACCCAATCAACTGTTGCTATGTGCCCTGGCCATCTTCTTCCTGATCTCGGTGGCCTTTCTGCAAACGAGAGCTGCTTAGAATGCTTTGATGCTGTCTCATTACTGTCAGGTCAAAGGCCACACGTCTTAGTGACATGATCATGGGTCCCATCATCTCCTTGGTATCTATTTCTGCTCTGTTTTCTTTGGCTCCCAATATTCAGGTGTGTTGACTGATCTATATTCTTAAAGTACTACTCTGCTTCCCACCTCTTCTTTATTAACACTCTCTCTCTTTTTTTTTTAAAGTTTTTTGGAGTGTATTTGGTTTTGAGAGAGAGAAGAGACCGACTGAGTGCGAGTGGGGGAGGGGCAGAGAGAGAGAGGGAGACACAGAAGGTGAAGTAGGCCCCAGGCTCGGAGCGGTCAGCACAGAGCCCGACGCGGGGCTCGAACCCGTGAGCCGTGAGATCATGACCAGAGCTGAAGTCGGACGCTTAACCGGCTGAGCTCCCCAGGTGCCCCTTTACTCACGCTCTTATCATGTTCTTCTCCCCCTCATCGTCTTCTATCACCTACCCAGGGAGCTCCATGACTCAGCTATAGGGTCACTTGCCCCAGGTCTCTCCCACTGCCGACGTAGAATTAAGCTAACCATACTTTCCTTTACTTTTCCTTAGGCATCTTTCATCATGTCCCATCTCTCAGCATCTGTAGCACCATACGATACATTTTGTACACAGTCTCATAAATTATACTACAACTCTTGAACTTCCGGAGCCATTTCTGGCTATGTTGATATTCCAGTGCTTGGCACAGTGCCTGGCATTCAGTAGACCAGTGCAATATAGATCAGAGTGCCCATGCTGACTGGCCATGAGAATGCTACACCTTATTTTCCCTCTTTTGTTCCTGGAGTTTTGATCCTGATTCCACCACCTACAGGCCAGCATAATCTCACTCTGTTTTTATTGCATCTTCTGTCAAATGATGATAATATAGCATACTTAATAGCATTGATGAAATAATAAGAATAGTAATAGTAATAAAGCACAGTGTGTCAAATGCTTAACACAGTGCCTCATGTATAGTAACTGTTTAAGGAAAGCTGTTATTTGTTGATCTAACATGATCATCAAATGAAAAAATTATTAGAAAAAAACTATAAGATGATATCAAATCTATCAGTTTCCTGAGATAAAAAATCATGCTTTGAGTTTATGGGGTTTTGTTGTTGTTGTCATGATGATGATGATGGTCGTGGTGGTGGTGATGGTGATGATGATTTGTTTGTTTTTTGGTTCATAGTCTCAGCACAATGTCACAGTCGAAATAAGAATGCCATACATGTACTTGAATGTTATATCAAAAAGATAATATGTAGGCAAGTCCAAATTTGGGGAGAGGATAAACACAAACACAAAGGGAAATAAAATCAGGTGGAAGACAGAGCTTAGCACAGTGCCCTGGACCCAGTAATCTATGAGCCTCTGAGTGAAATAGTCTGTTCTCATGATGCACAACAGAGAGGAGACTGCAGAATAATGCACTGAATATGGCAGTGGTAGGAGGGTCCTAATGGTCACTTTCTTTGCTCCTTTTTTCATTATCATTATTTGAATCACTTATTTTCTCCAAATTTTGCAATTGTGCATGAATCATCATAGTATACCTCAGAGTTGATGTTACCTCTTTGTAGATGTACCTGGATTCCTGCTTCCATAAAATCCTTGCTAAGCACTCCCTCTTCAAAGATTAAATCTATCCCTCAGTAATAAGGTCATTTCTGTTTTTAATGAAAGGAATTTTAAGAACTGAGCTCCCTAATTTGCTTTCAAATTTTAGAAAGTAGCTAAATGGACCTCTGTGTCCTGATCATGTTTAAATTATTCTTTCAGCAACTTTATTGTGCACCTACTATGCATAGGAAAGCAGAACCATACTTCCTGTTAAATAAACTAAGTATGAATTGTTTGAACTGTATTTATAAGTTTGAATCATGTTATAAGACTGGCGTGGGAAACTTCTGAAACCTGATCTCACTATGAAACATTTTTACTGTCTTCTCATTGGAAGCAAACATCTTAGCAGGCTTCTCATTGGAAGCAGGAAAATTGCCTACCCTTTGTTGACCTTTGGAAAGATGAGTCAAGGTCAACTGCAAAGACTACTTAATACTGGGTCATTTATTTGTCTCTCTGCCCTTGGGTAACTGTCCCCTCCTTCTGCTCTGTAGCACAGTGGGCTACTAAAAACTGCATGTCCCAGAAGTCCTTGCCCCCTGGCTTCCGGTTAGTTTCAGCACTAAGCTGAAGTTAGTGGAAGCAGTAGCAGGATATTAGGGAGAAGGTAGAGGGAAAGCAAAGCCATAGTATTTCTACCCTGTCTCGGTTTTCATGGGTTTCTCCAGCAATGGCTTTACCCCTCCCAGAAGCCTGTTCCCACAAAGCATACTGCACATTTGTCCTCCAAGGACCCACTCCTGGGACCTGGCACATACCTCTTCCCTTGGCTTCTCCAAATCTTTGGGGAAGCCATTCCCTGCAGTTCCCTGCCATTCCCTGCAGTTGTTAACCTCTGGATTGGTTCACTTACCCCTGTTTTCAGAACTTCCAATGCCTGCGTAATTTGCTTTTGTATTGAACTCCTATAATAAAGCACCCAGGCACGAGCTGTTTTCCTGAAAGACCCTGACTAATAGAGCCAACTGTAACTTATGCAGCCTTTGTCATGTACATGGGGTATCTCGGTTTGCACTTTTAAGGTAAGCTACCTTGCCACGAGCTCTTGAGAGACCATCTTGAATCCTGTCAGAGAAAGGCTACGGATTGTTTTTATTTTCCAGCCTCACTGGGTTTGAGAGTCTCTTTATTAAAGGCTGACTGAGGTATGCAAGATTGCAATTGCTAAGAAGGAGCAGGCGGCGTGCAGGCCGCCTGGAGCCCTGGCCTCTAATGGTCTCTTCTAGAAGGCAGTTTCTCCGTGATGAAATATTGTTTTAAATGTGACAATCTTTTGGCAAAATAATGTTGTCATCATCTGCCTGAGCTCTCCTCGGCAGCATTGTAGAGGAGGGTATTCAGCACTTTTATCATAGACTGCAAAACTTCCAGGCAGGAAAATAAACATCTAAAGAAAATGCACGCACACGTTTGGTGGAAACCTCCGGCTATCGAGATCTGGATCACCAAAGGAGGTAACTCTGTATTTGTTATTTAAATAGTCACCTAGCCACCTTGTCTTCCGTCTTACCTGTGCCCAGGCAATTTTCAGTACTGCTGAAAGGAGGGGCACTCCAAAAACTAAATTTGCTCATGGCATTTAAAACCTTTCTTGGATTTTTATAGCTTGCAGGGTGAAGACCAAATGTTCTACTGTGGTCTTGTACTTGGCACTTTCAAGTGTGTGGTCCCTGCCTTTCTACGTGGTCACCGGCCTGCCACTTCTGCCCTCTTATTGTTCCCTCTAGAAGCCACGAGTGCCTCCCGTCTGCCATCCCCTTTCATACATCTATACTTTGGCGTTTGGTGTTCCGTCCCGAGTAGTTCTTCTTCCTCCTTTCCTTCTTTGCCTGACTCACCCCTTCTAGACTACTCGGGCTCTTCTACTAAAACCTATAATCTTCCCTATCTTCCACCTCTCACCCCGTTTGGCTGAAGTGCTACCTCATGAGCTTCCGCTGCATCTGCTACAAGTCCCTACTCTGCACATAGCGCAATGATCATTTGTCCACCTGGCCAACTCCCCCCCCCCCCAACCTAGCAAATCTCGTGGGCAGGAACACCCTCTTGCAGTTCCTCCTTTTTGTCAGTGCCTCATCGACCGCTCATATTGTTTCTTTTGTCAAGGGCTCCTTGGGGTCTTGGCCCGCTTTAATTTATTTTTGGTTTTTATTGTTGATTTGTTAAGAGTTTAATGTACACAGTGTTGATAATTTGGCTGAGTGCGATTCATAGGTTGGTCTCATATTAAATTCGTCAGGACTTCACAGGAGAACTCTGGTCACAGTGCCTGTGATGCTGGTTGGTTTCAAATTTTTACAATAGGCAAGCATGCCCATTCTTATGAGTTGTACGAATCACTGACTTTAAAACGATCCTATATTGTATAGAAAGGAGAAATTCCAAATGACATCAGACTACAAAACAGTGCTTGACCTGTAGCATGCATTTTATCATACTTTCATGATGAAATTTCAGGGCTTTTATAAAAGGGAGGAGCACCATGTAAACTGAGAATCACAAAATCATGTACTTCTTGCAAAAAGAAAATTTGCTTTAGCTAGAAATGTTTCTTTCACATTTTAGCAAAACACACAGCGGAAAAACATGACACTAAGCATTTTCATTTGTTCTAATACACACACACCTATCCATGAAAGGAATTTGGATCTAAATTATTTTTTTATAGGGAATGGATATGTTTCTCAGGGATTCTGAACACACCACACAGATAACAGAATTGGTCCTTACTGTTTTGACCATTGCCAGAACAAGCACATTTCCGGATTTATTTATTTTTTTTTCCCCAAAGGTTGAGTAAGACATAACAGACACTTCCTGCTGCAGGCATGGCCTGGCGGTAGGTCGGATACCTGGGTTATATAAATCTTTATGCTGAACGTTTATGACATTTCAACTTAGAAGTTCATTCAGTTTGATGATTGAGGCAGCAGGCAATTATGACATTAAACAGTTCACAGACCTTAACCCCAGACCCAAATGGTTTAATATTTTTAATGGCTGACTCTGCCTCTCCCGATGTGCACAGACCAAAGCAGAGTTTAAAACCCTCACCCATGTTAATTGCCCCTGCTTTGTTGCAAGCACCGCTGACTGTCTTCCAGCTCCAAATGTCTTCAGTTATTAAAAATTATCAATGGAAAGTAATAGAAAGCAATCCAGACTTACACTGGCGATACAATTGGCCACATATGCCCTAGTGGAGCATAAAATAAGAAAGATCGTTACTATTACTACTGCAGTATCATATCAAGGAATATACTTTAAAAGTGAATCACATTATGCCTGTTCAGTCAATTATTCTACTTGCAAAGACAAAGCTTCTTCCTGATGATGACTTTCCTTTCTTAAGTAAAGACATGGTCTCAGATTCAAATGTCTACTTGAGTCTGAAGATGCTACTCACCAGAGTAAATAGGTTGGGGAAAATATCAAATTTACGTAAAAGACACATCGAATTTGATTGTGATAAACTTGTTTGCACCCAATATTTCCTTCGTTACTGACCTCGGTGCAGTTAATAACTTGGTCTCATACTGAATTTCTATAATCTTCCCAGTTTCCTAATCTCAAACTGATTTTCACAACTACTTAGTAAATATAATCACTGTCGGTTATAAATTCTAGATAACAGCTGTAGTCTTCTAGACAGATGGAAGAAGGTTTAGAGTGACACTTATGGAGGCAGGTGGGGTTAGTGAATGCTCAGTATTTAAGAAATGCCTTTTACAATCAGAAAAAGTCCTTGACACGGAGCTTTGAAACACTTATTGGTTACATGTGATGGGCCATGTTCACACCAACTCTTTTATTCAAGGCTTGAAATATATTTTACTAGTCACAGTGATAGAAAGAACATTAAAGATATTTTAGTTAATTTATTCTTCCCTACCATCTGCAACATAAAGTCATTTTCAAAAAAGTATAGAATATTTTGCCTGTAGATATGGTTTCCTTAAAGAACTTTGACTGTATCTTGTCAATAGATTAACATAAAGTTGAGGTGATGTTTCTCGAAATCTTACCGTTTCATCCTTCCTAGGAAAAAGGGTTCCACTTCCAACCCAACCACAGTAGCAGCCACTACCTTAGCAATCATATGCTGAATCCTTCTGATAAAAACGAGCTAGTCTATGTTATTCTGTCAACAGAGGCTGTATTTGTACCTTCTTACAAGTTATTTGGGTCCCCCAAGCTCTCCTTCCCATTACTCAGAAAGATTCTTCAATTAGAACGCCAATAATTCCAAGACCAGTCACCAAAGTGACCGAAGGTGGGTGGGGCTAATTGACGGCTATCTCGGCCTGAACTCCCCTCTACGTCATTCCTCCCTGAAACATCAAGTCTTGGGCTTGATGAAAAGCATTAGTCCTTGGGCTCGATGAAGTCTATACTGGTCCCACAAGAGACGGAATGTGCCATATAACTTTACCATTCAAAGCAAAATTCATGAATGCATTTTAGAAGGTCCGTGATTCCTTTATTTTATATCCAAATTTTTGTGATTACAATATGTTCATTCTTCCTATGGAAAAAGATCAAGTCTTCCTCAGCTTCTAGCTGGTGACCTAAAAAACGTCGACAAACTCTGTCTTGCATATGCTCACCGGGCATGCTCTATCCTACTACCCCCACATGTAAGAGGTTATCACATCAGAATAGGATTGCCAGAATATATGCAGCAGGTCAGTAGCATTGGTCAAGCATGAATCTCTTAAACTCAGAAGCTTGTGCTCGCTTGACTGGCTTCCTTACATTTGACCCTCCATCAAGTCCCCCATGTGCGTTCTTCTAATAGCTTGTTCTTACAACTACGTCAGTGCTTTCCAAAGCTGTGTTATTCTTATTTTCCCATCTCTCTGCCAAGGTTCTGAGTGCCTTTATGTCTTCTCATTCTGTTTTCCTTAACATGGAGAAGAAAGTCTGGCACACAGCAGTTACTCAATGAATGTCTAATGAACAAACGAGTGAATGGATAAATAAGTAAATGGAGTGTCCAGAGATGATACGCGCCGCTCATTTTCCCTAAGGACCCAGGTTGAAACTGAATCTGATGACCTAGTGAAACACAACAATAGGAGAAAATTGGGAAACGATGTTTCACAGAGGAGTGGTCGTGGAAATCTGTGAAAACTCAGCACAGGTATAGTGAACAATTCACTACCAACCACCTGTGCTTTTAACTGACTCAGAAATTCTGCCTTAGAATCACATTTCATGGAAAAATCCATCCTTCTGGGATGTCTCTAAAACCCGACCCTGTGATTTTGCCTCCCATCACCATCCCATATCCCAGGTCACCCCTTGTCCTCACCAAAGGCATTGCTTGCTGTCCAGCCCTCAGTCATGAACCATGTTCTCTCTTCCTTTTTGTTCCACACCCTCCTTAGATATACTTCTTTCTGCTCCTCAGCGCACAGACCCTAGAACCACACTGCCTACCCTCACATCCCAGTCCTGCTACTTACAGCACTTTGACATTGGGTAACTCATAACCTTTCGGTCTCCAAATCCTCATTTATCTAGTGAGGAAAATAGAAGGACCTACCACAAAGGTGTGGTATGATGATTAAACCAGCCACTGAATACATCATTAAAGAATGCAATATACACAGCTCCTATATACTCATGTGGGTGTGCACATAGGCAGTCAGTTCTCATTATTTGCCCCAGTTGTATTCTACAAAGTTTCTGCAAACACTGAACCAGCAAATACTGAATCATTGCTCCTAGGGGCAATACGGGGTTAGGTTCCTGTGAGCCTCTGGTCACATTGTCATCAACTGGCCAACCCACAACCTTGTTTTACATATGCTTTGTTTCCAGTCACCTTCATATATATATATATATATATATATATATATATATATATATACATACACATACACATATACATATATATATATATATGTATATACACATATACATATTTGGTATGGTCATTATCCTTAAATTCATAGCCAACAACACTAGAACTCATGCCTGGATGAAGTCCATCTAAGGTTCACCCCAGCTTTTGTGTGTAAAAGTTTACCCAGCACTTCAGCACTATACCCAGGGGTCATTTTAAACAGCAAAATGACAAACAAAAGGCACACGTATGCAGTAAAAGTGTCGCTAAGTAAGACTGTGGAAAGGACTCTTGCTGACAGTATGAGGGCTGAAACAGGGAGGCATCGTGTGACTTCGTTCCCCCTCAGTGGGGATCATGCACCTCGGGTGGCTCTAACTTTTCACCACTCCACACACGTCCTCAAATGACTGCAAAGTCACCATGAGTTGATTTGGGGGTTACAAAGCAATTGTAACAAGTAGGTGAATTCATAAATATAGAATCTGAAAAGAATGAGATTTCACTGTACACGCACACACACACACACACACACGCACACACACAGGCATTTCATGAGGTAGAGAGGCCTCTGCAGTTCTGGTTCCGAGTCAATTCCTCTACCTTCAGCCCTCCTTTTGGCAATTCCTCTCAAACCTCTCAAGAGAGAGAGGGAGGGAGGGAGGGAGGGACAGAGGGTGGAAGGGAAGGGAGGAAGGAAGGCAGGAAGGAAGAAGGGAGGGAGGAAGAAGGAATGGAAGGAAGGGAGGAAGGGAGGAAGGGAGGAAGGGAGGAAGGGGGGAAGGAGGAAGGAAAGGAGGGAAGGAAAGAAGGAATGGAAAGAAGGAATAGTCCTGTCACTCTCTCCTCTTGTCTTTACTGCAAGCCCTCCCTAGACTTGTCCTCCCTCACTGACTGGGGTCTTGCACCTCCCACCCATGCTTTACCCCTTAGCAATCTGACTTGTGCAGTAACCACACTCTGAACCTGCTCTTCTTAAGACCACACACTGCCTCCTGACAACCAAATTCTACAGACACTTCCTAACATTGACCTTTCTGGGCTACTTCCCACATTTGATACTGTAAATCACTGTCCACTTTAGAAACTCCTTCGTTCCATCCTATCCAACCACACTGCCATCTCACACCTCTCAAGATGTCCTTCTGCTGTCACCTCCCTGGATTCCACTTCTCTTCCTGACTTTCAGATTGTCATTGTTCCCAGACTTCCTACCTCGGTTTGCACCCCTCTTGCATAAATAGTCTTCATGACTTCCAATGTCCCGCTGATGCTCGTAGCTGCCTCACAAAGGCAGCCCCACCCCAAGTTCTCATCACAACTTTGTTCATACTCTCCTCCTGCCTTGGACTGTCTTCTCTACTAGCCCTTGCCTCTTTGCCCGTCTGATGCCTAAACAAGATTTAAGATTTAGTAAGATGTCTTATAAGATTTAAATGACACTTGAAGAGATGAAAGGCAGAATTCTTTGTTAGTTATAGCTCCAAACCCGAGAAGGCAGAGCCACACAGGAGTTTGCTCCCAGGGATGAGGGAACAGCAAACAGGAGCTATAGGGGGCAGTTATGTATATGTTGTTATGCATAACAACAACTCAGGTTTCAAGGCTGCCTGTTCATTGGCTAACTTGGTATGAAGGCTATCCCTAGTCGTCTGGATCCTGGCCCCAGGGAGGCATGGGTGGGTATGTAGTGGCCCTGGAGGGTGAGAGGCCAACAAGAGAAGTGGTTGAGTTATGGGCTTACTTAACTACTCAAGAAGAGGGACCAGCCTCTGGCCAGAATGTCAAAACTGGGTCAAGACAAAAGAGAGAAAGAAAGAAAGAAAGAAAGAAAGAAAGAGGAAGAAAGAGAAAGGAAGAAGGAAAGAAAGAGAAAGAAAGAAAGAAAGAAAGAAAGAAAGAAGAAAGAAAGAAGAAAGAGAAAGAAAAAAAGAAAGAAAGAAAGAAAGAAAGAAAGAAAGAAAGAAAGAAAGAAGGAAGGAAAGCAAAGACATTACCTTCATCAGCTTCTCCAGTTGGGTTAGAAACTTCTCTAAGACCCAGTATCCCTGTTTCAGCCATGGTATTACAACTACCCACTCAAGTCATCTTTACTTGGTTGTTAGCATCAATGGCAAGAACTGTGTCTTCTTAATTTTTGTGCTCCAGGACCCAGCACACAGAAGGTGCTTAATAAATATTTCCTCAATGAATTAATTAAATGTAAAAACTAGAGAAAAGTAGAACATCACCCATATCTTCAGGAAAAAAAAAAGCACCTATGTTTAAAATGTGACCTTTGGGGGAAAAAAAAATTAATGCAGAGCAAATGTAAGAAACAAGTAAAGGCCTAAAGTAAAACTTAGTGTTTAAGTGAACTAGGTATTAAGTTGCTATGGGAAAAAGTTAATTCATTTGAGGAAAGATGAGAAGAGTGTAACAGAGATTAATTAAAATTTAGTTTATCAGATTTTTCCTAGGAGATTGGCAATTTAGTCAGAGGAAAATCTTATTTAAGTGCATAAGTATATTTCATCTTATAAGTGGGATGCATGATAAAATGAAAACAGAGAATACCAGTGTATGTTAAGTAATTACCATTTTTGAATTGGACATGCTCTAAAACTCTAAATCTAGAGAATAAAAGTCTCAAGGTAAATGTTGGCAAGTATCTCGGTATGGTGAAGTTTGAAAACCGGATGCATAGGGTCGCCCGGAACTTTCGTGTCCCTAAAGCTGACCGACACTTCTTGGCATTCGGCTTACTGATCTGTGGACACACGTGTGGCATCGCTCCATCGGACGTCTTCTTTTCTCTCGGCTTCTTTACGTCCATCTCTCCGGGTTTTCCTCTTGTCCCCCGCTTCTCGGTGGCTTCACTTCCTAGCGCCTCCTTCACCCCACCTCTGAATGTCAAGTTCCTCAGGAATCAGTCTTGGTCCTTTCGTCTTCCCAATCTACATTCCCATAGATTTCACCTTCTCCCTGGGCTCTGGCTCCCATCTGAATGCCGACGGCTCACACCCATGTGCCCGGGTCTCGAGGCAGGTAGGGCAACGATGGAGTCCAGTCTGTCAAGTAACTATCCTGGTTTTCAATCCTCGTTCTGCCAATTTCACCTCAGTGTCCACCTCTGTCAAATGGGGACTGTAAACCATAACACGGGAATGTGTGGAGACAATCGGAAAGCGGCAGTCTGAGACATAGAGTCGAAGCGCAATGGAATCCGCCCACTACTGTCACCATGACTCTGCTGTCCTTGCGGCTCCAATGCTATTCCACTCCCTTCCCACCCTTTCCAGTTCTGGCTCTCCTGATCTTTTTGGAGTAGTTGCTCCGACAATGGCTGTCCCACTCCCCACTCCCCCAGAGACGTCTCACCCAGCTGCTGATGACCGTCCCTCGAGCCTCAGACAAACCAGTTGCGGCTACCTCCCACCCCCGCCCCGACTCTCACAGTCTCCAGCGGGGTGGGGAAATGCTCTGGAATATACTGGTGCTCACAAAGCCTCAAGTCCTAATCAACCCCTTAAAGAGAAAGCAAGGAATGGTCTTAGAGTGTTTCATCTAGGGCCCCAGTTTAGTGTCAGGGTTTAGAGTATGTTTCCATAAGGAGGAGATACCAAGCTGAGATCTTAAGGAGAGTTGGGAGCTCTCCCAGGAAAGATGCACTGGGCTGGTTGATGGCACAGCTTTGGGGTGGGCGGCTTGGAGAACGGCCCCTGAGGAGCAATCCAAATGGCCAAGGAGAGAACAGATGGAAACGCTGGGTGGACGAGTAAAAACGACGAAATAACCTCCAAACCTAAGAAGAGTACTCAAAGCTGTCTGTGCATCTTGCTGAGGAAAACAACATGGAAAGGTGCTTTTACCCTAAATTGAAAATCAAAATCGTGGGAAACAAAGATGAAGTGAGGAGACCACAGATAAGTCAACCAAAGGAAAGGATGGTTTGCCGACCTCACCTGTCACCTGGGACCCGGTCCTGGCTGCCTTCCCCCCACCTCCCAACAAAAAATAGAAGGGGATGTCATCTAAAAACTTGTGAAGATTAGCTTTGGGTGCTAATATATAGTCAGTGATCAATAAATAGTAGCTAGGTATGAAATCATGAATTAGATGAACACTTTCCCTGGTGACCCAGAGTTATTATGAGTGCCTAACAATGACGTTGGTAATGCCAGACATCTGAAGCAGAATTTGGATGGAGGAAGGTTGCCTTTGTGAAGTGCTGTGGGCAACAAGGATGTGACAACATAAATGCTTTGAAATATATTAAGTGTGCTGTATTCTAAGCTGCTAGCAAAATGGCCCATCTTGTAGTTAGTTTTAGTATCTTGGGAGAAAGCAGGGAAAAGATACTCTCTGACGTATGAGGTCATTTGTAGTGACGAGAGCTAGCCTCTGTGGGTGCTTTCTTTGTACCAGGCGGGTCTTCCTGCTTCAGAGCCTTGACTCGTTCATCGAATCAGTTGTGTGATGGAAGCCACAACCAGCAGAGGGACATAAGCCAATCCCCCCCACGACACACACACACACACCACCCCTCCAGCATGCTGGCCCTGGCCAAGAAGCTGAACAGGAAACGCAGAAGCCAGAAAACAAAGTTAATCCCAAAGCCAGTAGAGCGTCTGTGACTTGGAACATATCAGAGAATATGCCCTTTAGCTCCACCCCTCGATAGTTAGGACGCTAGATAATGACATGCTTCTTCACGGGACACGTGAGCACAGAGGACAAAAGCGAGATGGGCCAGAGGACTGAGCTCTACTCCCAGCGAAATTGTCACCTTGCCCCACAAACGCACGAATCCTGGAGGGGCGGTAGGACGCTTGTTCAAGGGAAAGGACTGCTAGCGGTTCCTCATCAGGAAGGTGAAAATGGGAGCCTGGCAGAGCTCACCGTAGCATCGACCTCCATAGGGTTGAAGATGCAAAAATTTGTCTAGGGAGAGCCAGAACCATGGTAAGTGGCATTGGGTCTTCTCTAACTTTTTAGCTGAATTCTTTGGTCACACTAGAGGTTCCTTCTTCCCTTCCTTCCTTCCTTCCTTCCTTCCTTCCTTTCCTTCTCTTTCTTTCTTTCTTTCTTTCTTTCTTCCTTTCTTTCTTTCTTCTTTTTTAATTGAAGTATAATAAACATAGAGTTTTATACTAGTTTCAGGGGTACAATATAATGATTCGATAATTCTACGCCTTACTCAGTGTACTCTTAATGCCCTTTATCTTTTCCCCCCATCCCCCCCACCTTCCTCCCCTTGGCAACCACTAATTTGTTGCCTTCTTTTTCTTTGTTTAATTGTTCTGTGTGTTTTTTTTTTATTTTTTAAAGCATTTTTTTAAGGCTTATTTATTTTTGAGAGAGAGACAGAGCGTGACCTGGGGAGGGCCAGAGAGAGAGGGGGACACGGAATCTGAAGTGGGCTCCAGGCGCTGAGCTGTCAGCCCAGAGCCTGACACGAGGCTCGAACCCACGAGCTGTGAGATCATGACCTGAGCCAAAGTCAGACGCTTAAGCGACTGAGCCACCCAGGCGCCCCTACTTGTTTGTTTTTTTTAATTCCACATAGAAGTGAATTTATATGGTATTTGTCTTCCTCTGTCTGACTTCTTTCACTTAACATAACACCTTCTAGTTCCATCCGTATTGTTGAAAATAGCAAAATCTCATTCTATCTTATGGCTGAATAATATTTTATTTCATGGTATGCATATATGTGTGTGTGTGTGTGTGTGTGTGTATACACACACACACACACATGCATATACATTGTATATATGACACATACATTGTATATATACCATTCATCTACTGATGGACATTTGGATTACTTCCATATCTTGGCTACTGTCAATAAGGTTGCGATAAACACAGGGGTTCACATATGTTTCCCAAGTAGTGTTTTTGTTTTCTTTGGGTAAATACCCATAAGTGGAATTACTGGATCATAGGGTAGCTCTGTTTTTAGTTTTTTTGAGGACTCTCCATGCTGTCTTCCACAGTGGCTGCACCAGTTTGCATTCCCACCAACAGCGTACCAGGGGTCCCTTTTCTCCACATCCTCACCAACACTTGTTACTTCTTGCCTCATTGATACTAGCCACTCTGACTGATGTGAGGTGATACCTCGCTGTAGTTTTGATTTGCATGTTTCTGATGATCAGAGATGTCGAGCATCTCTTGATGTACCTATTCATTTCTAGATATCCTCTTTTTTTAAAAAAAAAATCCCTTGACAAGTCTTCCTCCCTCTTCAAGGAAGTAACTTTCAATGGAATTTCAAGGTTTAAAAGGTTGTTGCTACTCATCTTTTACCCAACCAGCCACGGGAAGTTTTTGTTTTCTCACCTTCCGCAGACTGTGTGGACAATCACATCGAACGGACCTACTACCTTGGGTCATTTTGCTAGGCAGTCTGTCAGTCCGAAAGTACTGATTGAGCATTAAACTATACACACTACGTAAACAATCGCCAGCATTCCCAGGCCCTGGAAGATTTGAGAGGCATACATATTAAATGTTGAATTGCCTTCTTTAGCTTGAAGCCGAAAAGGAAATCCTGATTTGGATTTTACAGTCCGAACATTTTCCGTAGCATTCCAAACCGCACCCCAAAAACTGATATCCCAAGCCCTTCGGAGAAAGAATGCCCATTGCATTAATGCAATGGAGAATAATATTACTGTTTTTCCATTAACGCAACCCAGGGAACATACTACAAATACTCCCAACTATCTCATGATGGTTAAACAAATTTTGAGAACTAATAGCAACAATGTACTCTTCGTGCTCATTAAGAGCTAAATTGAGATGATTTGTGTTTGATTCTGGGCTACATTTTAAAATAATTTCCTCCATTGTACTCACTTCAATTTTAATGGAAAGATAAGATTTTTGTTTACATTCATACATTAATAGACTCAACAAATATTTATTGAGTGCCTGTCACGTGCCGGACCCTGAGTTGGGCATTACACGAGCAGTAAAAGAATGTGGCTCAATTGCTCTCCTCTCTCTGATAGGATTTAGAAATAGTTACTTGTTTAATCATCTCATCTATTTATTTCCCCAGAAGATGGTTCTACACAGTAACTTGTAATACAATGTGTGTCAGGATAAAAAGCAGCATGCAATTATCCAATTTTCATCTACTTAAATTTTAATGACCATACTTACTCGCCCATTCAATTTTGCAACTTTTAGCCCATAGGCACTTAAGTAGCAGTTTGAGACCTGAGACTCTCTCCGATTTTGTTCCACATGGCCAGGGCTTGTTGGACCACTAATTATTTTGGAGTAGGTAGCTTTTGCTCAAAACCACCTTCCATTTAAACTGCCAATACTCAGAACAATTAACAGGCATGTGGTCGTGATTTTATATTGAGAGAGTGACACCCGTGTAAAAAAAAAAAAAAATCTTGAACGTTTTACTACATGATTTCCCTCGGGAGTCCGGCAAAAGGAAGGATTGGATGACTTCTACCACACATTTGGCTCAGCCAGCAGATAAATTCAACCATAACCTCAGGCCTCAAGTATGCCATCACCTAGACCTGGGCTCCAGCAGATCCTTGGTAGACCCATCTGAGAATGCAGAACACAGGTGAGAAGGTTCCAATGCCCTTCTCTCAAGGGTGCTTTGAAAATATATCCATGTAACTGTTTTCACTGCTTTTGAAAGGGGAGGGTTTATGATGTAGGGGATCTCCATATGAATAATCAATCAGATATGTACTTAGCCCAGGTGCATGCAGTCTGATGCCGGGCAAAAAAAACATCATGCGCTCTGACTCCGTGGCACGAGCCATTGCTTTCACCTGCCTGCTTGCCAAGATGCGTCGCCAACTTCCCCTGAGGCCGATTACATCACAGTGCGTTCAGGCACCCGGGCGTGTCTGTTACTTCCTATCGGAACTCAGTGAAAAAACTATGATCCCAAATACAGCTCTCTAAAGGCATCACAGATCAACTGAAAACAATGAGACTCTTCAGGTTTGTGTCCATTGGAGAAGTAACTCTGCGTGAAAGAAAAGATGACAAGGGCAGAAAATGTGAGCCAAGATACGTAGAGAGTCGAAACGGGTGTAAAGACTGTAACTTACCTCGTGGGTGGCTTTGACTGCAGGGCTACACGTCTTGCACTTCTAGGAACAACAATTCTCAGCATCTCACATAAAGATTTGCATCTTCAAGCTCTGATTCAGCTTCTGACTTGGCCTCTCACGTGTTACACAATGATGTTGTGTTAGTCAGGATAAGCCATAGTTTGCTGCAGTGACAAGCAACTCCCAAATCTTTGCGGACTAACGCACACAAAAAACTTTATTCTTCGGGCACGTGACGTATCTAATGCAAAGGTAGCAGGGAAGCCTCGCTTATCCTAGACACTTGAGGACCCAGGCTCCTGGAAGCTTTCCTGCACAATCACCTAGATGTGAAAATGTGAATGTAGTAAATTGGGCACTAGCTCTGAAAACTTCCCTCCCGAAGGGAGATAATTGTGGGCTCGAGCATGGCCAGGCCCACGACGGTTAATTCTGAATGTCTAGGTTACAGGATCCCCAGACCTTTGGTCAAACATTATGGGGAATGTGAAGGTGTTTTTGGATGAGATTAATATTCAGATCAGTAGACTGAGTAAAGCAGCTTGTGGGTGGGCTGATGTGGGTGGGCTTCATCCAATCACCTGAGGGCCTGGCCCGCCCCTGAGGACCAGAGGATTCCTCCCGATTGCCTTTGAACTGAAACATCAGCTCTTTCTTGCCTTCAGACTCAGACTGAAATATCTGCTCTTCCTGGGTCTCACTCAAGCTGCTGGCTTTGGGATTGGAACCATACCACCAGCGTCTCCTGGGTCTAAAGCTTACTGACTCAGCCTACAGATCTTGGTTCTTGTCTGCCTCCGTAATCATATGGGTCCGTTCTTTATAATAAATTCCTGACAATAAACCTATATGTGTGCATACATACGTGTACAGAACACACATACTGGATTTTTGGTTCTGCTTCTCTGGAGAACCTTGGGTAATGCCTAATTTAAGGAGGTAAGGCAAGGCAGTTCTACCGTGTGCCCAAAAGGAGCACTGGATCTGTTTGCTAAATGGTGCTAATGATTTTCAAAAGTACATCAACACGATGATGAGTAGACTTTCAATTTTTGAGCTGGAATGTACTCTAAGATCCCAAACTTGACAACGCGTGATAAATAATATAACTTACACAGCCAGACACCATCCTCTACTTATTAAGAAGTGGCAGAGACAATCATGTATGCAAGAACAGCTCTGACGCGTTTATGCCACCGCTCTGTCCCAAACTCGGAAGAGATGAGCCTCCCTCTTGCTCCAAAGAAATGTAAGGGGAGGAGAGGTATGGCAGAACTGGACCCACTCCTTGGGGCTGGAGTGTTGGGGGATAAAAAAAGCAGGGCTTCTCTAGACCATTTTTCCCTCTTTCCTTTTTTTCATGCTTCTTAATAAAACAGACTTATTATGAGAGTATCAGATGTGCCCGGAAAATACCCAACCGCAGCCACTTAGCGTTGACATGTACTAATTGGCAAGATCTCCTCTTGAATTTGAAACCGCTCCCCGGCAAGGCTTTCGACACCAGCCATGGCACTAAGGAGGCTGCAAATGTCTTCGGCTCTTGTGGACTACGCACATTTTAATTTTGTTTTAATCAAATTAATTCCTATCACATCACGCGAGCTCAAAATTATAGTGACAGTTTTAAGCCAATTGTAAATGCAGACTTTGATTAATCTTTAAAAGGGCAAGTTCAACAGCGTTGCATAGAGCAAAGAGGTGAAGCAGAAAAATAATTGTAGTGTTCCTGTTTCATAGAAAACATTCTTCCTCAGAATTTCACATTCCTAGTAAATAAAGGGAAATTTTAGCACCTGTCTATACTGTGTAATATAATATATATCAGGTATTTTCGGGTTTTTTCCACTTTTCTATAAAACTGAGAAAATTATTGGATCTTGGCTTATACGTGCAAATCTTGACTATTTGAATTAAGAATCACACAATTGTATCTATTAGATCTATTAGATCGTTTTTCTACAAAACTTCAGTAGCTGAGTCGATACAAAAACTCTTCAAATATTTCAGCAAGTGTCCAGAAACTATCATCTCATTTGGGACCCTTTTCCATTTGTCTGTTACACTGAAAGTTTCTAGCTGTGTCAGAATCAAAAATATGTCCAGATGTACGTTTACTGGCCCTGGTTAAGAGCTTTAGAAACATTTCAAAGTAACACTGAACATCTCTTAATGGGTCAGATTCTGTTCTCATCACTTGTTTTGGTTTCTCCTACATACCTCACCCTGTGCAGCTTAATCTTCTGCTGTTTAGCAGGGCAAATAATAATAATAATAATAAATTAAAAACCATATATTGTACGGTACAACATCACTCTAGAACACAGAGAGGAAGGGAAAAATGCAATGAAATGAAAAGAACATGTGAAGCCTAAACCCTGAATTCCCTAGAGCAGCACTGTCCAGGGGAAACGTAACACAAGCAGGAATGCGAACCACGTCTGTAATTTTCGATTTCCCGGCCGCCACGCTCAAGATGAGTAAAAACACATAGGTGAAATTAACTTGAATACTGTGTTTGATTTCAGCCAGTGTGTTCAAATTATCACCATTTGCTGAGATACTTTAAATTATTGTTGTCATACTCTGCCTACAAACTCTAGTGTGAATTGCGCATGCACAGCACGTAACGTTTCAAGCGCTTGCTGCCTGAGGCTGGTGGCTGCCTGCGGCCAGTGCAGCGCTAAAGAATATAACAAACTGTGCCAAAGATCTGCGAGTGTGTAATAAGTAGCCGTATACCTGTGCTGGCGTAGTGCTAATGCTAATGATAATAGCATATAATAGCTATAGCAATAATAATAATACTATGAGGACACTTTTAACCCCGCCGTGATTGAAAGGCTAGGGCAAGCTGGTACACAGTGTTTGCCTGGTAACCATTATGTACGGTTGACAGGTGAGGAAACTGAGCTTCGGATTGAATCCATATCTACCTTTACCATCATGTTCTTGCCTACACACCACGCTGGTACTCATCCCGGGACGTGGATCTGGACACCACCCGGAGATGGCCAGCCTAGGCTACCAGAACACTTGGGATGCACCGTGGGCTTTCAAGTAGCCCCAGCCCGGGCTTTGTGTGGCTGGGACCGTAGGATGTCTCATGATTGCAAAATAAGTGATGTGATGGCTTCTCGGGAATTTAATCATCTCTTGATGGAATTGCTGACAGTTGGGATCAAGTCAAGAATGTCCCTTAGCCCAAAGTCTCAGGAATGGCTAGGGATCCTGATCCCTTGGGGTACACTTCGAGCATTCGGTAACTTAACTTGCCTGATGTCACACAAATGATCATTGCAAGAGTTAGATTTACAACCAGGCCTGTTTCATGGGGCACCATATCAAGCAGGGTCCTGTATTTGCCCATTATGGTCCGCACCTCAGAGAGTCATAGCCTGCTTGTTAATTTTCACCTGGAAAAAAAAAAATTCCAGTGAATCATAAGTGATCTTCTAGGCCAAGCAACCTTGCTCAGTAACATAGGGAGGGAGCATCCCAAAATGACCGGAGGACATTCTGGTAGAATTCGGTCTGAGCATCCGCCATGAACCATCAGCCGCACGGCTATGGGGCTCACGGGTGGAAGGCACCCACCCGAAAGCTGGGGAAGCCTGGGGGAAGCTGTCCTCGGGGTGAGCTAGGAAGGACAGGTCATCCGAGTAGAGCAGAGTGCTCAGGACTCAAGTGCTTCTCCGGCTCAATCCCCAGTGACTCCCGGCAGAAACCCAGGACTGCAAGGTAAGCACCTAATCGAGCAGCTTCACTAAATCTCCAGGGGCTCCGGTCACACAACAGCTGTGGCAGGATTATCATTCACACAACCCGGGGCCCGCACCTGCCAGAAGAGGCATTCTGAAGGGCATGGGCGTCAGCAGCGAAGGCCAGCCCCTCTGTGGCCCCCAGATGTGGAGGTTGCTGCATTTGACATGTGGAGCATCCAGAGGGTTGATCACAGCAAGTAAGAGTAGGCAGGGAAGAAAAGTCCAGGTCCCAAAGGGTAACCAGGAAAGAAAGCAGCAGTCCCACAGGCACCCTTAATGCCGAGAGAGAATTTCAAGGAGAGGGAGACAGAGACCCTCTACTTTGCTAAGTACTCCCTTCCTGACTACATTCTGGCTGGGGTTGCCAGTTTAGCAACTCGAAATACAAGACACCCAAGTGAAATTTGAATTTTAGATCAGCGATGAATACTTTTTTAGTGTATGCTCGATGCAGCGTGCCATTGATCTGAAATTGAAATGTCACCAGCGTCCCGCATTTTGCCTGGAAGCTGCAAGCCGACCCCCATGCTAGTTTGTACACAAAGTACATGCTGTTGAGCGTTCGCTGTGAAATGCCAGGTGCAAGATTTAGTGGATTCTGTTACAGAGCTGAGCCTAGGTAGTCAGAGTTCACGGAAGAAACGGGCTCTGCCGCTTACCCAAGATGGGACCCAAAAGGAACGATTTCTCTTAGCGTCACTGTCCTCACCTGGAAAGTGGGAGATTGTATCTCTTCCTCCGACTTTTGTTTTTAGGACTTCATAAAATAATAAGCGCTCCGTCAGTGGAGGATAGAATTATTCCAGAAGGTGTTCTTGCTCGAAAACATCAAAAGTAATCAATAATGCCTGATTCAACTACAGCGGGGCCATCCCAACTACCTTGGAATCTTGGCGATTTTTTTTTTTAAATTAATTCAAGTGGGGATGAGGTGGGTGTTTGATTTAATGAGTTTCCATCTCAAAATGAGTATTAGACCTTAAAATGAGTTTAGATCTTGAAAGGTCTTACATCGGGTACCTTAAAATTTTTCAGAAACGGAACCAAGTGATTTAGAAATAGAGAAGGTGACACGATATGCACTTTTAATAATAAAAATAAAAATATTCCGTAAGTTTAAAACAACAACAACAACAACAACAACAACAACAAACATGTAATGTTTACAAGAGGGTCATGAGACAAAATCCCGAACTACGGAAAATGCTTTGTTTAGCATTTATCGGGCACACCGACTACTTACAGAATTCTAGACACATCTCTAGTGTGTCTTCAAGGTTCAGATGTGTTCTGTGGCTGATATAATCGTTTGTATATTGGACCAAAACCTAAGTCACCTCCAGGGTCTGAGAACACAGCACAGAGAAACACAAACAACACACACACATACAAACGTACTTTTTTTTTTTTTTTTAAGCCATAGAGAATCTCAGAATTCTAAAAGGGAAAAGATGTGCCACTATTTGACAGCAACACTTGGCAATAGTTGTGACAGTTTGAGGAGAAGCCAATCTCAGTGGTAAAACCCTTTTACGGGCCCTTGGCTGGGACGTTCAGATAGGAATGTGGTGTGCAGGGAAGGCGGAGTTGGCGAGAACCCGAGGCAGCCTCCACTCTGTTTATTTCTGCCGTCACTGTAAACTGTGCTCATGGCTGAATATACATTGTACCAGGCTCGCGTTTCTGCCTCCAGAGCAGACCCGGGAACAAGCCGGCAAAGCCTGGGGAAAAGAGACGCGAGTCGGTCCTCTCTTTGAATTCCAGCTTTTGGCAAACTTTGAATTCAGCAAATGGCTTTCGTTTCGCCGTGAGTGAGTACCTACTGTATGTCAAGCACTACGCGAAGCACTTGACCTTCCTCGCGTGCAAAATGGGAATAATAGCTATATCTGTTTCTTAGGGGGTGCCATGGGGCTGTAGTGAAAAAATGCTTCTTAAAGTGCCTGTCACGGTGGCTGGCACAGAGTAAACATCCAATAACTGGTAAGCCTTACACTGAATGGTAAATTTAGAGCATTATAATTATTGAACAGTTAGTCAGTACGGATCCAGGATTCAAACCAGGCAGCCTGGCTCGAGAGCCAGCCCTCTTAATCACTATCTTGCACTGTCGCCATTAATTATCCATTAATTTTCATAGAACATTTGAAAATGCATCATTGTGGTGATTCTTAATATTGATAAAATGAGGCGCAGAGAATTTTAACGGCTTGGCCAAGATTTCGACAAAATGGAAGCTTCATCTGACAGCTCCCCATTCTCCACAGTAGTTCAGTAAACAAACCGTAATAAATGCTTTCAAGCACACAAAGTATTAGAGAAAGTATTGCAGGAAAAAAAAAAATTAGAGGAATTGGAGGGCACGGTTCCCCCATCGAGCAGGCTTACTTTCGCTTGAGAAGGTCAAGCAGACACCAACGACTCAAGAAGAAATCAATGAATAGAAATACATGCCATGTGAACACACGGATGTAAAATGTGCATACAAAGGACTGAAAGGAGAAAATTGAGAGGGAGCCGTCCCAGAAGCTTCCAGGAAAAGGGAGAGGGAGAGCCAAGTACAGAAAGAAAAGAGGGGTATGCGTTGGCAGAGTCTTGCGGCTCCAGCCATCTTGCCAATCAACAAATCCTCTCAAACCAAGGGCGGTTCCCGGAGGGAACCGTCACGGCCCGAGTGCACAGCTCCAACTCCGAGCCTCCCTGCAAGGAAAGTGCGAGACAGGTCGGTGCCTGCGCAGAAAATGGCCGGTGACAAATGGCCAAGGAAATGCATGTTCCAGTATGGCGGAAGGCGACCTACTCAGAGGGAAGGGGAAAAGAAACTTTGTAAAGACAATTAGAGTCCTGTAGAATTCCCCACTTTTTTTTTTTCTTTTTTCCCATTGTGAGTTATTCTCTCGCCCAGTCTGAGAGCACGTGCTGGCATTTCATACTACGGTATCTGGATTTACATATGCTCCACAGTTTCCCCTTCCTTACCCCCCCTTTCTGTGTGCATTCCCAACCGCCCCTCTTCCCCACCACCCCAAAAGACAAATGAAAATAAAACAAACAAACAAATATGTGAAACTTCTTACTTGGAATGATTCAAGAGTCTCTATACTATTAAGACACTGAGTAATGATTGGCTGCTTTCCAGATGGCTCTGCAGTCTGTTAAATAGCTCAATTAGTGAGCAGTGCACTCTCTCTCCCTCTCTCGCTTTCCCTCAATCTCTCTTGCTCTCCCTCCATCTCTCTCTCCCTCTCTTTCTCTCTCTCTCTCTCTCTCTCTCTCATTGAATTTTGCCAAGTGCATGCTGCATTGTTGGAAGAGGCGATGCCAAATTAGTCTAGCAACCTCCCTTTAGGGCTCTGATGTCTGGGACACCTGAGAACAGCAGACAAATCTCTGCGCCCGGGCCCTGTGGGGACCACGAAGCAGCAGAGAACATTGTGGCAGCATGCTTTTTCCCTCCGAAGGGTGACTAATGAGCAAGGCAGGTGAAGATCCTTCGGAGGCACCTGGGCATCCTGCCCACCCAAAGAGAAGAAAGCAAGGAGGTGGCAGCTGGAGCCCATGACCAGAAAGAGGGATGGCGGAAAGAGGCCGGGGAGAAAGAGCATAGGCCAGGAAGCGAAAGCCCTACCAACCCACGTAGGTCGGAATGGTCTTAAGTAAGCCCCGAGTCCCGTTCTTAAAAAGATAATGCGATTCTCAGAAAATACATGAGCCGAAAAGGTCAGGGCAGCCTGGATCAGCTATGTGCCTCTAGCGTTGTTTATTCCAGGATTCAGCCGGTGAACCCTCATTCCCTCCTCTCCTGGGAGAAGGTTTAGGTGTGCACTCTCTACCCCCCAAACACACACATAAAGTGCGCCCTCAAAGCTGTGCTCTATTTATGTCTGTATGTGGCTCAACCACCAGCCCTACATAATTCACAATTCCTTAGTTGAAACTTGTTGCCGGGCTCTGAAAATTCATACAGAAAGCAGGACATTCATGTCAGAAGGTAAACACATTTCCTCTGTTGTCTGTTTCAGGAACACTTTTGTTGGTATGGGCTATGTGATACCAATGTATTCATTACATCTTGGCGTTTACAATATACAGTGTTTCTCTGTTTGACTCATTACAGCCTTCATACCAATTAGGTGAAAGAAAATATTGTTTGCAAAAATACTTTTAGGGGGATTACATTTATCCTAGAATATTATGTATCACGATTTTAGAAACATTAAGTCCCAGCATTTACATATAATTATTATGGTTATACCCTAGAGAAGATATTTAAATGTCTTTACCCTATCTGTTGGGTATATGTTTCCCTCGGAAAGGGTACCCTGTCAAACAATTAAAATGCTGAAATAAGAGAAAATATTCTTGGTTGCTAAATTGAAGAAAAAGTTGCCCCAAGATAAAAATTCTTAACGTAAAATTGTACTTTGATTTGGGTGGTTTATTTTTGTTATGACATTATGGGCAATTTTTTTTTTTGAATTTTAAGCATAAAATCATGCAACTCAATTATCAAGATATTTGCATCTAAGAAAACCAAATAGTGAAATTAGACTCATAGATTTTTATGTGGACTTGAATCATGGGTACTTGGAAGTGTTTTGCCATGAATGCTAATATGCTTTGTGTTTTAAGTAGTGATTCTGCACATGTTGAAACAGACAAATTTGAGCTGGAGACACAGGCACAGCGTTTTCTGGAATGCTGTTGAAGGAAATCATAAAGGTCCTTCAAAGTGAGATCTCCAAATATATCTTTCTTCAGATCAAAAGACAATGTACCTATGAGGGTCTGCCTTTCTTTGGGCTGGATATGTATCTTAATAAGGGGGAAAAAAGTTAATTTTAATAGCTTTTCCCTTCCTCCCCATCCTAGCATACACCCATATTTTTTAAAGGACAGATCAAAGGTGATAACAGACACCTGTATAAGTAACTAGTGAAATTCTGCATTAGGATATTCTGCCATATATTTCCATTTTTTTTTTTTTTTGCCTGGAAAAAAAAAGAAAGAAAGAAAGAAAAGTAGGGAAAGAAAGAAAGCATAATCAAAAGCCTAAATGACAAAGAGTTGACAGTCAGATTCTGTGGTAAATGATTCCAGAGTCGCTGGCCTGCGGAGACGCGGAGGAAGTCCCCAGCAGACCTGATTAATTCCAGTCTCTCCAGCTGCCAGGGGAGCAGAGGGTAAGCAGTTTCGCAGAGAGGAGCCTATTACCACTACGAGGCTGAAAGAGATCTAATCAACTCACAGCCGCTCAAAAGAAAACTTTACAGGTTCAGCTCACTAAGGCAGTGCTTAAAATGATGACTACAAAGGATCATGGGAGTCTGAAAGCATTTAGACTTTATTGCAGCTCAAGGAAATTTTCTGCTGTGGTTAGGCCATGCTAATTTACTGAACATGACAAAGCCTCCCAGACTATGTGACATCATTTGTATAAAGGCCCGAGTGCTAATACTGGAGTATTTTGAATATTACCCCCTTTTTTTTTTCTTCAAAAACAGTTAATCTGTTGATATTTCATCGGTGTTTGGGCTAATTACGGGCGCCATTATAAATGTCTGGACTAACCTACTTTAACATTTAATTTAAACAACAATGCTCTGTAATTTGTCATGGTGCTCACAAAGTGATGAATATTGCAACTTTGTTTTCGAAGCAATCAACGTTTTATCAGTGCATCTTAGGAGGAAATTCCCGACAGGAAGGAGAGCCTGAGAACCGAAGGTAGTGTTTACAACCCCAGCTTTAGAATTAAACTAAGTTACAGAGCAATTTGTAGCATAAGTAACACCCAGATCTGAGTGTATTAAAATAGCATAAACCGATGAACCCTCGGTCAAGCAACGTTCTGAAGTTTTAGAAATATCCACGTTGGATTGCATCACCACCTCCTTTTTTAATGGAAAATAAACAGAGGGAGATTATTAAGGCCAGAAAGATGCCCATGTTAGATCGAAACCAAAGAACCATTTGTTTTTGTTTTTGTTTTTGTTTTCTTTTGGTTGTTGGAAATCTTTGTAAAGATTCGCAGAGGTGAAATCTGCTTTTGTTTAAATAATCAAGATTTGGAAACGGCCGGAGTTACACGATCCGTTGTTTCGAACGCTGTGTGTGATAGCAAATATGTGCATCGACACTTATTAAATGTATTGATTACTGATGGATTCACTGATCAGGCCACCAAAAGAAATTAAAGGAGAGGGCTCAAATCACTGAATTTGAGTTAATTACAGATGATAATCAGCCAACGGGTTCCTTCAGAAATTTTATGTTGAAAGGAGACACAGGAAACTCAAGAGATGAACAGGGAAGAAGCAGAGATGAGATAAAGAATATTTTAGAACTTTAGTAACCGCTTCTGAGCCTCTCCGTTGGTCATTTCAAGCACAGTCCTTTGGTTAAGGAAGTGTAGTCAGGGGAGAGGGGGAAGTTGAGCAAGGTTGCTGGACACACCACGATCTCACAAAAAGCAAAATGCGGTGACATGTGATATTCAGAAAAAAAGTTTCAAGATTCCATTACAAATCTGACTTCTAGGTTGAGAAAAATACCCTAGCCTGTTGAGCGTTTGCAAAGAACGTCTCATAATAACACCTAGTTGTGTCTAAGGTATTGCTGTTGTTGTTGTTGTTGTTGTTATTATTATTATTATCTGCATTACAGTTAAGTTGTGCATATACTCAGAGCTCTTGATGACCAGGTTTTCTTTTCAAACTACAATTCAGGGTGCTTTATCCTTAACTTACACAGAGCTTAAAATGGTGCCTGCGCTTTCCCTCATGTCAAGAAGTCCAAGAGGTGTCATTAAAATCCGTATCTGAATATGATTCGTAAATTTCTGACATTCATCAGAACATCACCTTTGGTTCTATTATGAAGGTTGAATTACATTCCTGGAGTTCAAGCTGGATTTGTATTTGAGATCAAAGAAACATTTCCTTTTCTGAGGTACTTTAATTTTGTCTCTTTCGGGAACTAGTAAGCCACTTAACATTTCAACAGCAAAAATCCAGCACCTCCCCGAAAATATATACAAATGCCTCTGGAACTGTAACACTGGAGAGGGCAGCCCGCAACAGAGCTCTGAGTTCATGGTAGTCACGGGACACAAAAAGCCAGATTTACTTCTGTCTCTTGCAGTGACAGTTCCTAGTGGCTTCAATGTGCAAGCAATTAGACGCCTGTACGTATAATTGGTTTGACATGTCTATTGTGTTCTTCCATACAGAAAAAAACTACCTTCAAAAATTCCACAGATAAATTTTTGACTACACAGATAACTTTTAAAAATATGATGCTTTACGATTCTTCAGTGCCTGATAGAGATCCAAATGAAGTTATGATCTTTTTTGGAAAGTATCAAATGCTTATGACACCTGGGGATGGCTTGATCCTTGAATAGAGAACTGGGCTTTTGGGGCCCGAGTCATGAACACTCTTATCAAACTAGGCCTATAGTTTCAGCCTGTTCCAAAGCCCAATGTCAACACAATACAGATCACTGTTGGGAAAGATAGTAAGTAGAGGGGAGGACAGGCAGGACCAGGTAACAGGCAAACAAAATATTCAGTATCAGCTCATCTAGAAAAACAACTGCGACCAAATGGCCTACTGCTCCCCAATCAGGGGCATCATTATTGCATACAAAGCAGGGGCTCTTGGAACCTCTGCTTTGTTCTTTTTAAAAGAAAACCAAAATTACTAATGATCAAAATCTTAAAGCTGGATAGTTTGAAGAGTAAGAAAAGCAATAGGAATATATTCATAACTTAAATATTGAAGCAATAGAATCGAGATTAAAAATGATAAATAAAGAGGCACCTGTGTGACTCAGTCGGGTAAGCGTCCGACTTCACCTCCCATCAGGATCTCACGGCTCGTGAGTTCGAGCCCCATATTGGGCTCTGTGCTGACAGCTCAGAGCCTGGAGCCTGCTTTGGATTCTGTGTCTCCCTCTCTCTCTCTCTGCCCCTCCCCTGCTTGTGTTCTCTCTCTCTCTCTCTCTCTCTCTCTCTCTCTCTCTCTCTCTTTCTCTCTCTCCCTGCTCTCTCAAAAATAAATACTTTAAAAAAAATGATAAATAGAAAAGCTTTGAATGAAGTAAACATTTTATTAAGTACATGATTTTAGAAAAGATTGAGCTGTTGTCCACTTTGCTTATGTATATGCTTTCAGAGGATTTATTTATTATGGATTTGACCTTGGTGTTTACCAGTGGATTTTACCATGGTGTTCAAGTACGTGTAGTATGTCCCTAATCAATGTCATGCATATCCCAGAAAGCCATTAAGGAACAGCTCTGTCCCCAGAGCCTCCAAGGGACAGATAATGGACCACAAAGGGAATGTGAATGAATGCATATGGGGTCCATTTCCAAAGTTTCAGAGCTTGAGACAAGAGGAGACCGTCCCTGCCAGAAAATATCACCACCATTATAAAGGATATGTTTTTATGCCTTGCTATTGAAGGAATTACGGGTGGTTCTGACATCACCTGGATTTGTTTTATGATTTTATTTCTTCTGCGAAGATCACAGCGATGTCATACGTGATTCAGCAAGAGACATAGCTGCATTGGAAGATTTTTTTTTTTTTTATTTTTTTTTTCAACGTTTTTTTTTTTTATTTATTTTTGGACAGAGAGAGACAGAGCATGAACGGGGGAGGGGCAGAGAGAGAGGGAGACACAGAATCGGAAACAGGCTCCAGGCTCCGAGCCATCAGCCCAGAGCCTGACGCGGGGCTCGAACTCACGGACCGCGAGATCGTGACCTGGCTGAAGTCGGAGGCTTAACCGACTGCGCCACCCAGGCGCCCCGGAAGATTTTTTTAGACTAAATTCCAAGGGGTGTATTTTTTTCAACTGGCTACCTCCATGTGGTTTAGCTGTTCGGTGGAGTTCAATAGGCTTTATGTTTTTTATTATGATTTTTTTTTTAATTTTTTTTTAACGTTTTTATTTATTTTTGAGACAGAGAGAGAGACCGAGCATGAACAGGGGAGGGTCAGAGAGAGGGAGACACAGAATCTGAAACGGGCTCCAGGCTCTGAGCTGTCAGCACAGAGCCCGACGCGGGGCTCGAACTCACGGACCGCGAGATCATGACCTGAGCCAAAGTCGGCCGCTTAATCGACTGAGCCACCCAGGCGCCCCAATTATGATTTATTTTTAAAACTCTATGTACTTGCAGTGTTTGTGCTACTGAATCCTGCTCCAGCTTTCTTTAAATGCCAAATCCTCAACATGGAATTGTAAAGATGTGCTAATTAAACAATCCATTTCACATCTACTCACTCAAGACTGTGATCTCTCATCAGATTTTATATGTTAAGTAAGACTTAGAGCTGGTCAACAGATGTAAACTGTTTAGAAACGTGGAGAACAACCAACCGCAATGACCATTCCTGAGTCAGGTTTTTGTTTTTGGGTGTTTTTAGGTTTTTTTTTTTTTCTTTAACTTGTTCAGATGCTAAAGGATTATATTTCAGTTCAGCTAGACATTTGGCACTAGCATAGAAAACTGCATTTTATGGCTCCCCTGAGTGTCTATCAGTTGTAGTTATTTTAATTATTTCCAACAGTCAGTTTTTTTTCTCCTGAAATGGCTACTCTTTCTTGGATTCTGCCCTTGAGAAAGGCCATGAGCACCCAGGAGCCCATCCTGGACAGAGTGGGAACAGAGCGCAAGGTGGCCATCCTTTGACTTTGTTTAGAGGACGGTGTCGGTGAAAGACGCTGCATAAAATAGTAGGCATTACAACGATCCACAGTGCTGTTTCTGTGTTCTTGTAAGGGTGGGACAGTTACACGCCAACGAGTCTCACAGACACTAAGGAGAGCGCCTCCCGTACCTCAAAAGACAAATCCACCGAGATATGAAGATCGTCAAATGTAACACCCAGCACCTCAGTGGTAAAGTAAGTTTACAGGTAAAGTGAAGGTTAGAGCGTAACACAGAATCAGGGGCGTTCTTCGAGAAGTCTATATGGATCTGTCTGTAGTGAGTGATCTCTAACAGTGAAAAGGTTATGCAAATTACAACTGTTCAAAATCAAAGTCGAAGTCCAAAGATCTCTGGCCAATCAAAGGGTTCCTTTCTGCCCCCTGGTGGACGGAGAGGCATTGCCACATGCCCATTATGTTAACTTGTAAAACAGAGCTTTCAGGGGGGTTCTGAAAGTAGGTTTCCGAAGAAGCAAACTATGATGTGGTCAGATTTAACCAATTTTCTTTTCAGTGAACGCTGTGTAACAAAGTAACCAGTTAATATGGGCAATTCTGCGCTTCCTCTGTCCTTTAATATGTGAAGTGACATTTCTATTGGGACAAGTGGCTCTGTGTATTGTGGTCTTGAGCTATTCTCCACCATGTGTTTCTCTCTCCGTATCAATTTCTCTTTCCTTCTCATCTTCTCATATCCAAAACAGAAGCTAAAAAGAGAAAGGATACTTTGATCTTCCGTTATTTTCTTCCCTGCGTTTTTTCTGCCATCCATCCTTTTAAATTTTCCTCCTTTTTCTTATCTTTTCCTTTCTGAGGCTGGCGGGAGTATTTGCTCCACTGTTGCTTTCAAGAGATTAATGGCTTTAAAGGGCTAGCAACTTCAAGTTTTTATTTATTTTCCAGGACAAATAGAACAAAAACAATATTAGAACAAATTAATAAATGCACGATGGTATGGCACCCAGAGAGATTTCATTTCAATTTTGTCACCCTTATAGAAGTATTTTTGAGTGTGATATGCTCTGAAACTTTATAAAATTCTTGCCAAAGGTAAAAATATTATGTAGTCATGACATTCCCTTTTCACAAATGCACATATTGTGGAACCTGTGCCTAGCCACAGGATTTCACGATCTTTTGGGATTGGCAATTCACACAGTGCAAAATCCCATTTGCAACCTAGCTTCCCCCAACCCCATGGGATTCATTGTGAGAGCATTTTAATATAATAGTTTTCTTATAGTTGAGAACTCTAGAATGATAGCCCCTCGTCTGCGACAGAGGGACATTAAGCGGGGTTGAGATAATGAACCGATGGCATAAAAATGGTTTATCTCTTATATATTTTTTTTTTACCTTGGGTGTGCTTTTCTTACCTACTGTACACTGCATTTTTACAATTTCTTCTATTAGGAGGGCATAGGAACACAGACTTGGGATCGCGACCACACTCATCTATTTCTTTTCAGAGATGATAACTGGGCTAGGAGTTGTTAAAGGATTAATACATGTGCCCCTCTTCCCATTCCCTATCCTAGAGAATTGGGTTCGTTTCCTCCACCCTGTGAGAAAACAATGCGTTATGAACATTGTCTCCTTCTCCGGACACAACTCTTTTCCTTGGTAAGTGTGGTTGGGAGACCGATCAATGTTCTATTTTAATCAAAACCTCCTCCCGCTGCCAGCCTTTCTCGTTTTTATTTTCAGAATTATCAAGTTCACATGAAAATAATTCTTTCAAAAATAGCTCGGAAGTTTCCAGGAACAGATGCCAGACAGGGTTGCTTGGATTTTCCTTCTACAGAAAGTCCAGTAAGCTCCAAAAACTGAGCAGACCGTGAGTGTCAGCTTAATCATTGACTAAATATCGATGACAATGCTAACATTGACACGTGGACATGAGGAGCAAGAAATGTGAAATCTGCAAAAATGACACAGAAGCCTCGTCGACTTAGGATTAGACTCCTTTCCAACTGTTAACACCAGGCTGGGAAATCATATATCATTCTTAGAGCAAATCATCACTTTTAAAGTCAAACTTCTGATTTAAAGGGGAAAAAATCTCCACTCCATGTACTTAGTGGT
Organism: Panthera tigris; assembly: GCF_018350195.1. Classification (NCBI taxonomy): domain Eukaryota; kingdom Metazoa; phylum Chordata; class Mammalia; order Carnivora; family Felidae; genus Panthera; species Panthera tigris. The sequence goes on along the minus strand of NC_056662.1, from coordinate 55,589,230 downwards.
TATTCAGGAGTTTAGACGTGAACTCTTTCGAGAGAGCTTCCCTTTTGTAATCATCAGGATTTATGCTTTTCACAGACCCTTTCAAGCCTTGTCATCATGACACATAGTTAAGCGTTTAGATCTTTACACAGCTGTAAGTCATAAACAAAAACAACAGAACTTTCTCCCTGAAAAAATATTTAGACCTAAAAATTAGAACACACTTCAAATGATACCAATCAAATGCAAACGAAAAAAGTCCAGCATAGATTAAAAAAAAAAAAAAAAAGGGGGGGGTGAGTAAAACCAACCACGCGCCTGTTGCCTTTGTATCTTTCTCTTTGGGTAAACAGATAACACCTGTGATCCACAGCATCTTAATACACCGGAACATTAAAAAAAAAGAGAGAGAGAGAGAGAAGAAGAGGAGGAGGAGGAGGAGGAATAAGCCAGAGTGTATTACTAATCAGGACAAAAAGTAACCCAATTTAGTAATACAGAAAATTGCCCAACTTTTTGTTGTTGTTTTGGCAGATGGCTTGTCCTCATCTGTGATATACATTTAAGACTGAAACTCTAATTAGCTCCTTACAGTGGCCCTGTGACTTTCATTATTCAAAAAGTACACAAATTTAATGAGTTTTTAAATATTAAAACTTCTCTGTTGTCACTACCTACACTGTCTATTGTGAGCTCTTAATTTCCAGAGCAATTAAGTCAGGACCCTCATTTATCAGGACATGTGCATTTGTTGAAAATGTAGTCAGTTTTTATTAATTGATGCTATAGGAACACTGAGGTGAAATTAATGTGTGTCTTCAGAGGTCGTGGCGGTACTGGTGGGGAGGTAGCAAGGAGCAGGACGTGAGATAAATAAGTCACTGCTATTTCCTGATTACTCCAGAGATTGCTGAAATATTAAGCGGCACAATGGTTACCGTTCTCAGCCAAAATGCTTGCAAGAAAATGCCCCCTGAGTTTTTCTCTGGCAAACATCTGTCATGGGTAGTAGCTGAGAAATAGGGAAACTTCAAAGCAGTACGTTCTGATTATTAGCAGAGTGTGGAGTGTAATGTTCTTACATTTTAATGCAAACCAAGTGTTGATGAGCTGAGAGGGTAGAATTAGAAAGTAGCCCAAATTTCCTTTGTTCTTCAGGAGGGGGCTGACAAGAACATTGGAAGCCAGTAGTATTCCTCCGTCCTTGTCAATTTGTGAGGCCAGGAAACTCTAGCTCCAGAGGCAGATGGCGGGAGTAGAGCGGGGCCAGGCGAGGATCGCCCTGTTGACCACCAAGGCTCCTGACCCCGACTGCTCTGCCCGGTGGTCTGGGGTCCTCCAGTCACCATAAACTGCTCCGGGACGGCCTCGTCCAAGAAAGCGGTTCCAGAGGAGCTTCAACCAAGTTCAGATGGTCTGTGTCTGAGCACGCGCCTGAGGAGGGGAACACCTGTCTCCGAAAAGTTTGCTGTCAAGGTTGAAGTAGGAAGACACTTCCTGTTTTGAGATATAAGTATAAACACAGAGCATGAAAAATATCTGAGCAATTTTGTCAACATTTCCTCCAGTGGTTGGAATGATTTGCACATGAAAAGACTGGATTTTTTTTTTAGTTGAATTGGTAATGGCTAGACAGACGCTATCTTAGTATTCCACTGTTTTTTGAAGCCTAGCCTAGATACTGCGACAATCTCCAAGCCTTCTTTAATCTTGGAACTCCAGAGCCCATACTGAAAGCAGAACTACAAAATAAAAAGACACTCCTGAATGCGTACAAGCTAGGACACTACCCTCCTTTGTCACTTTTAATGCTCCCAAATTCTCAGTGTAAGCAAGCCAGCAAACAGGTTGTCCCATCCATTCCCTGATGGTAAAGGGTAAAGGGAGAGACCAGCATTTCACTCCTCCTTCCTTGTGGTTTGGACCCAGGGCCTCTAGAGCACCAAAAACTTTCACGGGACCGTGCCACGCGGTCCCCTGTAACCAGAACTTGGTTAATATGCTCCCATTTCTCATGCAGACAGGCAACAGAGGCATGGAAGAAAAAGAAAAAGCAAAAAAAAAAAAAAAAAAGCAAAAAAAAAAAAGCAGCAGGGCAACAAATGCTGTCTTCTGCAAATGCTCTGTAATAAATTGTTCTTTCAGCAATGCAGAAGACAGATTTTTCCTTCCTTTGCTTCTTTCCTCCTTTGCTGGGAAGCCACCAATGGGAGGCTTGCTTTCCCACCTGGCCCTGGCTGCCTGTGCCCATAAATTTGCCTAAGCAATGCCTGTTTACGGGTCGCCGATGGAACACGGAGCCGGTGCATTTTGTAAGCACCGGGTAGATAATCATGGTAATTGATGTTTGGAGCTGTGAGCTCCTAGGAGCACAGGGTCTCTTTCTCCCAGTGAGGCCCTGCTCTCTGTTATCAGTCCAGCCCATAATTAAATATCACTCTTTTACAATATGTTTCAGGCTCCTTAATGAGTCTAAAGCAGAAATAGTCACCTCTTTCCCCTCTGAGCTTTATTTGCTTGTTATTAAACAATGTTATTGAGCTGCCTTCTTTCCCCGTGTTGCCAAACCTGCATCATTTCCGTTTTATAATTGCACAATTAGAGCCAGGGCTTTGCTTTCATACATCAGCAGGCCCTGCGTGTGCGTGCGCGTGTATGTGTGCAGGGAGAGAGAGGGAGAGAGAAGGAAAAATCAGGTGTTCGTATAGGCTACTCAAATGCATCTTATTTTCATTAACTGCCAGATTTTGCAAAACGGGAAGCGATTTATCATGAGCCATTTTCTCCTATCAACCACCTCCACCAACCAACACCGTGACTTTCGCCGTGACCTTGTGCTGTGTTGCGGAGGGTCCAATTTGCTCATTGTTACTCGCTTCATAATCCTATGCCCCTCCCCCACGGCCTTTTGCTTTCCCCCAAGCAAAATCCAGTCATTTATATTCCGAGGCTAAACGGTACTAGTATAACACTAGTAATTCCTTCTAACGAATTTCCAGAGAGCTCCTCCCCTTACACACGCTTTCTCTCCCCCTCACTCACACACACACACACACACACACACACGCCCCACGCGCACACACTCACATGCACCCCCCTTAAGCTGCTCTAAGCAGTGCATTAAGTAGCTGAAGAAAATCCATTCACATTCTGCTATGTCGCTTTCTTCTTAAGTCATGAACCCATCACAGACTTTTTCTAGCTGTAGGTTGCCACGGTGAAGATTTACAATGCCAGTTATTCATACATCTGCCTTCTCTTTTTTCCCCCCCTTATTCTTAAATCCCTTGGGCGAGGGCAACCTTGATACTGAGACTCGTAAAATTCATGCAGGCTTATCATCCTTGGTGAAGGCTCCAGGCGCGCATTCCGCATCCCCCGCCTGCTCACCGCCATGACGGGTGGGCCCAGGGCTTTCATTTCCAACCGGGAGGAGGGGGGCCGGAGGGGGGTGGGGGTAACGAGGTATCATGGTATGAAACCTAACCGAAAACTGATATATATATATATTTTTTTTTTTAAATAAAAGCAGGATCTCTCTCACCAACCATTGATTAATTTTTCAAAATGACTTTAAGGTCTCTTGAGGCCAGTGTTCATGGGACGCTGGAACGTTAAATAAAAAGTGACCTTAGTTTGAGTAGAATCATATTAGAAAGTCCACTTATCTGTGTTCAAGGGCTGACGGAGCAGGGACACAAACCCCCCTCTCCTTCCGAATCAAAGAACCCACAGGAGGAACCTCAATACTTTGTAAAATGTGCATCGGATGGCCAGTGTTCTGTGCTATTTTCTTCACTCCATTATGCCCTCTTCTCTTAATTATCACTAAATTAGTTATTCTTAAGGAATGTGGAAAAGAGGAAGACTAAATGTCTTCAACCACAAGAACTAATGTTTTAATCATGTCATTGAAATGTCCCCCCAATCTGAAAAAGCGATTAATCCTATGATAACAGAATAGAGAACTATGTTAAATCATTTAGAAAAGAAAAAAAAAAAAGACTCTTAACACGTTGCTGGGAAATGGTTGTGATCTTGGCAAGTGGCAATCTGAAACCCTTTTTTAAACGTCAATGAAATTATTTTTAGCCGGATGGAAATACAATTCCGTCTCAGAATGGGAAGGTTTTTTAATCTTACTTTTTCATTTATTACTTTCACAAAGACAAAACTACGGCCTTCCCGGCAGTCCCCAGTTCCACAGTGTTGGTTGTGGTTTGCGTGTCCGTGCTGGCGGGTTCCCTTCCAAAGCACCTCTTCCTGCCGGAGGGTCAGCCATAGGCGCTGCTGCCCTTGGCATCAGGCACGCGAGAGGCCAGCAGGTGTGCAGAGCTTGAGCTGAGCAGGGCCGGGCAGCCGGGCAACTTCAAGGACGCGGAGACCCCCTGCTGGGCTAGCACCGGTGCCAATCCCGGGGCCAAGCTCCAATCTGAGGCGTCAGGGAGTGCTCAGCTACCTTTCAGCCGGTGTTCAGCTTGGAGAGAGGTTGAAGACCTTCGCCTTTGGTCAAGGAGCACAGGAAGGTATGTTAGGAGGGGAAGCCGAGCGCAAGGAGAGAACTCTGACTCCTACTCACGTAGGTGAGGTCTTGAGCCTCGGTTTCTCCCTCTTTTAAATGAGAAGATGCAGTACCGTCTCGAAGGATCTTGTCGAGTCTAGAATACAAGGCATTCTGTTGACTTCACACCCTGAAACTCGAGATTTTGATCCGCGGTCCGTAGAGACCTAGAAAAGAACCACATGTGGTACCACAGTAGCTACTCTCTCCGAGACTGATAAGACAGCAACATAATGAAAGAAGTTCTGCTATGTTTTATTTCTATGTTGCCCCTTTCTGGCCTAATCTTTTTTTTTTCTTTATGCAGAGATTTCTTTTTCCTGAAATTTATTTCCAGAAATTTCTTGTGGCCCACTCGATCCACAAGACACCAGGCTCCTGGCTCAGGGGTATGGGAGACATGGATCTGACCACCTTCATTGGCTCTGGATGTACCTCTGAACATTGTCATCTGGAACATTCTGCTGTCTTGTAGCGCGTCTCCCCCCTTCCCTTGGAAAACCATCCGACCTGTGCCTCCCCCGAGGAAGATTAAACTCGCCTCCCGTTAAACTTAAAGCTTAAAGCTTTAAGTTAAACTCCCCGGTTAAACTTAAAGCTCGCCTCCTGTTAAAGCAATCCATGGCTTCTCACAAATGCAACGTTGAATTTTACAACGTACAATTCCACCTGTCTTTCTCATCTACCTGGATCCTAGATCTGGTAAAGGAACTTCCCCACAAACTGCTGTCCCACGTGAGTCTCTGTTTTCTCATCTGACTCTCCAGGAAGGGTAATAATCCCAGTCGACTTCTCAAGATTCCGAGGCTCAAAGACAATAATGTGAGCATACTTTTAAATATTCTTGAATGTACCATGTTGATACATTATTGTCAAGATTTATTATTGATCTATCACTTACTATGATGATAGGGAAGATGGCTTTCACACGTTTATGACCATGACCTAAAGAAAGAAATACATTTTATCTAGGAACCCTGGACACACCTATGTAATCAAAGCTGATTGAACAGTTTTGCAAAATAGGGGTGCCTGGGTGGCTCAGTCAGTTAAGCGTCCGACTTTGGCTCAGGTCACGATCTCACCGCTTGTGAGTTCGAGCCCCGTGTCGGGCCCTGTGCTGACAGCTCAGAGCCTGGAGCCTGCTTCGGATTCTGTGTCTCCCTCTCTCTCTGCCCCTACTCTGCTTGTTCTCTCTGTCTCTCATAAATGAATAAATGTTAAAAAAAAATTTTTTTTTTAACTTTTGCAAAACAATACAGCTTTACTATCTGGGAGGCATTCTGATATTCTCTGTTCTATATTTTGAAAATTTCATCCCTCCAAATGGTCTTAGACCACAATTTGAAAAGCGCGGGTGAACAACACCATGTTCTTTCAGGTGGGAGCCATCATGGACCTATGTGGACCCTCTGCGTCAATTAGGAAGAGGCCACCCTTCATCCAGGGCGAGAGCCCACAGTTTCAAGAGTATAGTAGGGCTGGATTTTAATCCCTGCTTCTCTCCTCAGCTGGAAGGCTTTGTTGGGCTCCCTGCACATACTACCCTATATTGCTACCCGGTCAGTACTGGGGTTTGGGGAAAGGTAGCTGGCCAAGGAATCAAAAGAGGGTGCAGTAGATTTTAATGTAACAGGAAGTGTAAGGTCTTTCCAAATGTGCCCATGCACAGGTCAAATGTACCCCACAATGTAAGCATGGTCTGAAAAGAAAAGGAAGCAAAAAATAACATATTTTTTTTTGCTAATTCTTAAATAGGGCAAAGAACTAAATAAAAAACAAAGAAGAGGGCAGTGGAATGAGATTTATCGAAAACCTGCCATCAGATCCGTGATGTGGTTCTGTTAATTAACAACCATGTCTGAAACAAACAAACCAGCAAAACAAAACAAAACAAAACAAAACACCTACAATGATGTCTGGAAGAACACTGTATTTCAGACTCTGTTGTCAATTCTGAAAACCATTCTGATCCATCCCCAAACATCCACCTCCGTCATAAATTACAGGTTCTAATAAGCACGAATATAAGCTGGGAGAAGATTTCCAGACGTTTCTCCTCCTAGAGGCACCCTACTTCCATTACTGTCACCCCGCAGGGTCTGATCCACCAAAGGTGAGAGTAGAGCATTTCAGGGCTCCTCAGAAGGCCTTTCTCACTTGAGGGCAATTCACTGACTAATCTATCTCATTATGGGCCCATAAGGACACCATACGGTCACCAGGTTAAAATTAAGTTGATTCTTTCTCTTGAAGTTCAGAGCAAAGCTAACCAGTTGTAACTGCCAAGAAACAAACACTAAGAAAGATAACTGAAAAACCAAGCCAGGTTCTGTCCTGTCTCAAAATTCAGTTTACCTGTGTCTTTAGTTTATATGCATACCTTTTCTACTTAATGTAATATTCACTATGACCTTGACTTCTGCCTGGTCACATACCATATTGAATTATTTTCATTGACGTAACGTAGGCTGATGGAGCAAGATAACAAAGAAACAAGTATTTTTCCTGTTCTCTTCCTCCCCAACATACACACAAACGCACACAACGGACACGGGAACGACTCCCTCTTTTCTGACTTGTGTAAGAAAAGCAATAGCCGCGATGCCACCAAATTACCCAAAAGAAATGAAGGCATAGATCCTCAAAGAAATCCCGTGGTATTATCTGCTCTACCTCTCCTCTTTTGTGCTATATTGTTACCTTAAAGTCATTACGCTGTCAAAAATGTCTCTTCTGTCCCGTTCCCCGATCTTTAGACACTCTTACGACAGTAGACAGTGTAGGAAGAAAGCAAGCATCTCTGTTATGCAGACGAAGCCTGCCAACCACGCTTGCTTAATCTTGGGTCATAAAAGACTTTGATCAGTTTCAACAAAGAGCGGTGTGCTCCTCTTGGCCTTTTCAAACTTTTACCTGTTTTCCAGATTTTACCCAGAAGAGTATCTGAGGGGCTAGGGTCTCTTCATAATTGTCTCTGGGTGGAAACCAATGATCGCTGTTACCGTTTATCTGCCCACAAACAGTCTCGTCTACCTGGCTTCTCCATCTACCTTTGTGATTCCTACACAATCTCCGAATGTCTTGACCTTCAGGGACTCTTTCTTCCCTGTTTCCTTTAGGAACATTTAGGAAGGGGAGAGGAGGCAGATTTAATAGGGCCAAAAGGATATAGACCCATCTGTAGAGATGTTCATGGGTGGGTGTCCAAATTTTATCGGAGAGGTTTAAAGAACTTAGGTCTGATTTGGGGGTTAGGATGCCCATTCTGTAGGTGTGGTGCAACCCAAGTCTACGATAACGCCACCTCCAGTGGGGTGGGGGGTGGAAAGACCAGCAAACATCAGTTCATAGGATTACATCTGTGTTGAAGCAAGATCTGTGTCAGCCAGCATTGTAGTTCTGGGTCAGAACACCATTCTAGAAAAGGGGGTTTCCATATGTAGACAAATCTCACCAAATATGTTTAGGCAGGCCTTCCGTGAGGAAAGGTTCTGAGAGTATATGACAGCACATGAAGTTCTCTAGTGCATTCTCAGGCTGCATTCTTCCTATTCATGCCTCCACAGCCACAGTCCTCTTGCCCAGACTTTAGCTCCTTGTTGCCTTAATCCCCATGTGCTTAGTTTTCAGTTTTGGTGCCCAGACCTTTCACTGGGTTTAACCTTTTGGATGCCAGTTTCCTAACTTCGATCATGACTGGCAAATAGGAATCCGACACTCTGAGAATGGCTTTCCCAGGTCTAAGACTGTTTCTCCCTTTGGTGGCTGACCTCTCTGAACTTGACTTCAGCCTGGAGTCCTTTTTCACCTTGCTCACCAGGAGAGACTGTCCTTTCTGACTTCACAACTCCGGACCCAGGGCGCCTGGCTGGCTCAGTCGGCTCAGTCAGGTAAGCATCTGACTTCCGTTCAAGTCACCGTCTCACGGTTCCTGAGTTCAGAGTCATAGCCCACATCCAGTTCCACACTGGTGATGCAGAGCCTGCTTGGGATTCTCTCTCTCTCTCCCTCTCTCTGCCCCCTCCCCGCACACTTGCTCTCGCTCTCTGTCTCAACAACAAATACATAAACTTAAAAAAAAAGTTAAAAACTGAAGATCCTCCTCTCCATTTCCATAGCACCACATGAACTTCCATTTTTACTTATTGTATTATGTCCTAAAGACCTGTTGAAGTTACAGCCTACATAAGCAACCTGAAAACAGGGAAAATCAGAAATGCCGCGTTTAGTCCCGGAAATATACAAGAAGTTGTTCATCACACGTGTTCAAAATATGTTTGGTGAATGAATAAATGAAATTGGCCACCCTGATTTACGGACCTCACGTAACCAGCTCCTTTAAAATGCTCATATCTCTGTTATCCGATTGGCCAAACACACCGATAAAATTTTGCTTAAATCGGAACTATCATTTTGGCTCATTTTGGATAATACTGTTTAAATCAGGTGTATGAGTGAGTGTGCTATAGACACAAATCTATAACATCAGCTCGCTAGTGACGTTAGGTGGAAGCTAGCCATCAGGCTCATTCTGAACTTAATAGCTTTATGTTAAATGACTGCACTATATCCTGATGAAGAAATGTATGTGGAGATCTTATTACTTACTTACCACCTATAAGATGGTTATCCAGATGTGTTAATTAATAAATTAATGGAGGGCATAAGTTTAATAATAAAATGTACAGACTTAAAACTTCTAAACCATCATAACATTTAATCTGTATAAGATTTTTCCAGTCCTGGAAATTAAACAAATGGACTCCTTTTAATGTATGGGAGGTGTTCATTTCCCAGGGAGGATTTGAGGAAACTTGTCTTCACAGTTCAAGAAAGAACACTGTGATGAAACTTGATACCAATTTCATAACCCCTTTGGGTTTTTATAGTTGAAAAAAAATTGGAGTGGGGGGGAGGTTCTTTTATGCATCTGTTACCACACTAGATGTGTTACAGGCAAATGAAAATAGTTTGGAGCCTCTCCACCAAGAGGAACGTACTATGAATTCTTTGTTTACGAGGGGCTCAATATCTCACTGGATGCCTTTACCCAGAGACAGATATTAATGGAACCATAATTATGGGTCGTAGTGGTGATCCAAAGTTTCCCAGGTAAGGTGGCTGGAGAGGGTCCGATGTGAAACACTGTCTTACTTAGCGTTGCTTTCCCAAGGCCGCTTCATCCCATGAACTTGAAATGGATATTTCAAAGTAGATTCTGTAAGAATCATGGCTATCCTGTGTTCATTCTACTTTCATATTGTGGATTTGGGCAGCACAAATATTTTTCCTGTGGCCTTGCTTAGGTGTGCCCGTTTGGGAAATAAGAATAATAATATTTTAACCAGCTGCATTCTTTTAAAAAAGTCCAAAGTTTGCACATCTTTGTGACCTCATGCTTTGCTTTTAATTCAAACTCAGGTGCCATGTAAATCCCTTCTGGAGCAGAATTTACAGGTGGAGGAATGAGATGCCCGTGTGGAGTGACTTCCCAAGGGCAACACAGGTGTGTGTATGTTATCAGAGCAGAATTTTGTGGCTTTGACTGTCAACCCAGTCTTTTGCTACTAAGTCATTTTCAGTTCACACCATTTTCTTTCTTTCTTTCTTTCTTTCTTTCTTTCTTTCTTTCTTTCTTTCCTTTTCTTTCTTTCCTTTTCTTTCTTTCCTTTTCTTTCTTTCTTTTCTTTCTTTCTTTCTTTCTTTCTTCTTTTTCTTTTTCTTTCTTTCCTTTTCTTTCTTTCTTTCTCTTTCTGTTTCTTCTTTCTTTCTTTCTCTCTTTCTTTCTTTCTGTTCTTGCTTGCTTTCTTTCTTCTTATTTTTTTTTTTCTTGATTCATGGACATCATGAACAGAAACTCTAAGAAGTTTAAATCAGGCCATTCAAAGAATAGATAAAATTCAGTTTTTTCTTTCCTTCTATATATTTTTTTCATATTCTTATGTTCTAAAATAGCGAGCTTTAGCAATACATACTGTCTTTTTTCCAAGGCACAGTACTCTTTCCTAAGTGTGAGTTTTAAAAATAGTCTTGCTAGGAAAGATGGGTCAGACCCAATCATTTGTAAAGGAAGAAACTGAGGTAGAGAGTGACTTAGTGATTTTCGCGTGGCCATTCATGACTGAGCACAGGCCCACTTGGACTTTGGAACTTAATTTATTCCAGAGAAGGGCCAAGTTCCAGACTATGCAACTTACACATGAAAAGGCAACCCAAACAAGACTACTTTCCTGAATTTTAAATAGAAGTCTTAAATTGCTTGCAAGTAAGCATAAAATTCCAAGATTTTACTGTGCAAAATCCTATAGTATAGGCACACAGATGGACAAATAAGCAGGCAAATGACTAGAATGAAAACAAAAAAAAAAAAAACCCACCTTTTTCACATTAAAATTACATTGTAGGATGCATTGTGCATATTGGGAGATAAGAGTATTTTTCCCTGTGTGTAGGTTTCATGGTCTGCGTTACAATATACAGTGAAGATATACTTAAGTATGACTATCTCCCTTATCTGTGTTTTAAGCACAATTATGAATATTTTAAACATTTTCTGGGCTCCCCCGGGACACTTGGAATCATGCTACCCAAGTGACAGGAGATCTAACAAGCCAATCCCAATGGGAGTGGTGTTTGCGTCTCACACTACAATTTCTCCAACATCTTGCCCTCTGGTATATTTGATCCCGACGGGTCCACCGGAGTACCTTTTACATCCCATGATTTTCCACCTCCAGGCCAAAATCTGAGCAATGCTGTGGCAAGACAAGACTCCTGGGAGAGGCCTCAAGAAGTAGCCCCAGAGGTTAAGGTCTCAGTGATTGCTAGAAGGCCAAGGCGGGCAAAATGACGTCTGTGGTAAGAAGTAATAGAGGTCTCTCAAACCACACGCATAGCCGAGGGGAGTGAAGAGGAAGGCAGGGTGAGAGAGGAAGGCTTTCAACACCAAACAAGTCTGACCTTAGGCCAAATGCTATTGCCCCTTGGTATCTTCCTGTTCTCAGTGGTAGGGAAAGGGGCTGGGTGACCGGCAGAGAGTTCCCTGGCCCAGCAGGTGTAAGCGAAGTTTGCAGATGGGTAGAGAGCACTCTAACGACAGCTGCAGGAGAAATCAAATCTAGAGAAATGAGGCTTTAGTAAAACACTTGACGTCCAAATAATATAGTTTTTATATTAGTTTTTTTTTCGAGGTCCCATGGATATCGATCACGATTCCCTGATTTTTATGTTGCGCCCCGTCTGCGTGTCAGTATGCTTGCTCTGGGTACTACAGCTGCTAAGAAGAACAACTTAGGATGTTTCAGTACAGGTTAGAGAGGTGAAAAGTTCCAAGGACTCTTTAAGTTGCAAACTTAGGACAAGCGGACAGCAAATATCCAGTGTTGTCATTTACATACAAAATAACCTTTAAGCTTCCATTTGTCAGTGTCCTTAGGCTTAAACTTCCGCACTCCTGGATTCTCAGCATTAGTTTATAAAACTCATATAATCACAGAGAGAAGAACAGAGGTTTAAAATCGAAAATAAGGAATCCTAAAAGACAAATATCCCAGAAAGCCTTGTATGGGGGGGGGGGGGGGGGAGGGAGAAATACAGAACTTAAAACAGGGTGACTGGAATGAATACGAATGAAAATGCTGAGTTTTATGTTTACTTTGGATTCTATTTATGCACCACTCTCCCTCAAAGTAAGGGAAGTTTTTAACAATGCTTTTAACGATGATCTATCTGCAAATTCAAAATAGTCTCAGGGTTTCACAGAATTTCCTACTACTTTATGGCTTGGAATGAACCAAACAGATTTATAGGTAAATTTCCCAAACACAAATCATTCGAGGCAATCTCATAAATGGAAAGATTCTGTACCAAGAATTTTTTTTTCCCAGAAATATATGGATGAATTAACACCATAAGCTTGAAATGGTAATTTTATGTTAATCATTTTCCACATTGCAGAGGGCATCGATACTTTTGTGCAATGCACAAATGTGCTCTTGCGCGCGCGTGTGTGTGCGCGCCCGTGCCTGGGCGTGCGCATGAGGGTGATGTTAATTGTGAGTCTGCTCTTCATATGCAGGCTGGGTTCATCTTAGCAAATCCTAAATGAAGAAATAAATGTCCTTGACATTCCATTTAATAGACAGTGGGTGGCACCATCTTAAGGAGCAGATGATGTAAGGTTGCATTTGGCACTATTTTCTTTATTTGGGCTACAAACTCTATCCAAATTGTGAAGGACTTTCCACATTAGCAATTAATAGGGCCCCATTATGCTAACTATCATCCAACGTAGGACATCTTAGAGGAAAGATAAGAGATGAATAATTTGAAGTAATTTTCTTGTAATCATGCCAATCACTTGAGCAAAGTAGTTATTAAAGGAAACAGTATTATGATGAATTATAGGACATCTAACACTGAATACCTTTTCTTATCAGCTGCTTATAGTTTCTGATGCTTAAAAAAAAGGCAAACAAGTAGAAGTCTATTTCGAATAACACTCATCTTACTGTAAATAATAGTTTGTTTAGCAAACCCTGAATTTTAATGAGGCTTGAAAGACAGACTTTACCTTCGTTTCTGCGCATCTCCTTGAAAAGAGCTGAAGTTTGCTGCTTTGCCTTTCCTTAAAAGGTAGATGTAACGAGCATAAGTCACCTTTGATGACAAGGATCCTTCCAGTTCAGATTTGCTGAAGTGATTAGACATTATTTATCTAATTAAATGTTCAAAACACATCATTATTGAAAGGAATAAATTTGGTACATTTGTGGAGCAATGTTAACGGAAATATAACTGCACATCATTTGACTTTTTAACATTTTATTATATCTATTAAGTCTTTCTGTGCTTAATTAAATCAACTTATTTTTTACAGTTAATTTAACGTGATTTCATTTTCGTTACAGCGTCTGCATCAGATATTATGGAGAAAGCCAACTGTATACACAAATTAAGCTTTGACTCCTCAGGTGCTCTCTTGCATTTCATTCAAGTCTGGCACTTCTGGGGATTACCAGGATGTTAAATGGATGTTATTTTTCACGTAGTGAAAAGCTTACTCTTCATCTTTCTCCTTCTTTAACGCAACAATTTTTAAGGCTACAGAGCCATCAGATTTGTGCTCTTCGCATCATTGATCATGGCCAACATTTGGAAGCGATATTTTTTTTTTGTTTTTGGCGCCTGGGAAAAAGTAAACAAGAATGAAAATTTGGAAGTATAAGCATTAGCCGCCACCCCCTGGGAGCCGGGCTTCGTAATTGTCCTTATAGGAACAATGGTGCCTAAATAATAATGCTATACGGTCCCTGAGAAGGCACAAAGTATCTGAGTAGCAATAAGTAGGGGGCTGGGCATCCTGGAGGAAGGTATTTCACTACTATTATTATTATATTCAAATGAGCGCCTCTTGGTGATCAATATGGAGCAGTATTCTTTTCTTCGCAAGAACCCCAAACTCTAAAATGGGGGCGAGGGGAGGAGCAGCATGAAAGCCACAAATGCTTGGTGCCAATCAACTGCAGTGAATCGTGAGACACGGGGATGAAGGGAGCGATCTGGTACATTCAAATCTACCCTGAAAAGTGTTAAAATGGAGAGCGTGGCTGGAAACAAATGGGAAAGCAAGATTCAAAGGTTGCAAGGGGTAGTGGAAAATTCTAATTAGACATTTACGTCAGCTTGCAAAGCTCCTTGTTTTTCCCAAATGTTGGAGTGTTTCTTGCTCTGTCAGTCTTCAATTGAAAGTCCTAAAAAAGGAGGGGGGGGGGAGGGGGAGGGGTTCTGAGACCTTCACCGAGCCATAGGGACGGTGAATTTAAAAGGTGGCCACAGACGCATTCGCTGGGAATGAAGTGTCCCATCCCAGAGCGCCAAATGAACACGGGAAGATGAAAAAGAAGAAAGTGAACGTATGTGTGTCTCTGCGTCCTCCCCCACCCCCCCCCCCCAGGGGCCCGGGAGCTTCATCAGAAATGGCCCGCTCCTTTTGCCCACTGCTGGCTACTCAGAGGCCACTTGGACTGGCTTCGATCCCCCCGGGGAAGTGTTCATGATCGCAAATTTGGCCAAAAGATTTTTTTCATTACCCTCCAACATTTCCTTTCACCTCCAACCTCGAGGCAGGGCCCTGGCTTTCCCTTTGGAGCCCGGAATATAAAGACGTGGGGCCATCCGGGCTGACCCGGAGGGCCCCTCTGTCAATCACTGCCTCCCCATCCCTGCTCCCTTTCACACCAGGCAGCTGGACCCATCGCTGTCAACCAGGTAACAACCCCCAGACAATAGCGGACTGAAAGCCTGGTCTAGACACTCTTTTAGCCACTTATTTGCTCCTCTTGGCAGCTGTTGAAGCATAAATAAGCAGTTTGTAATCAGAAAGCTGACATCATCGCAGCTCGGCTGAGAGGGGAGATTGTTCCTGAGCACTGAGCGGCTTTTTTGTGTGTGTGTGACAACAGATTCTGGGGTGGGGATGCAGATTTGTGCCATGCTAAGCTGGTCTTTCTTTGATTTACAGAAGACAATTGGACCAGGTCTCCAGTTCCTGGACATACGAGAATTATTCTTTCGTGTTCAGTCCCTGATGGCCAGTAAAATCGGAGAAGAGACTGGGGGGTAGCATGTCACTGGGCTGGTCCTCGGTAGTCGGAACAGAGCAGGGCACATGGGAAGTTTGGACTTGAGACGTTTTCTAGGCCACCGGGCATACGTCTTGTCAGCCCCTTGAAAGTGCGCCCGCGGCATGGTTTGGGTGGGAGACACCGAGGGGAGGTTTGGTACTAGATACACATGTCTGACTGTTTTGAGAAATAAATAGTTTCACAAAAGGCAGCAGAGAAACGGGTGTGTTTATCCCTGCTTCCCAAGTGTGGCTTGTTGTTTTTTCTTTCTTTTTTTTCCCCCCCTCTCAAGATCAAGTTTGCCATTCAAAGTGATTGGCAGTTGTCCTCGTGAAAGAGAATAGACATGAACCATTCTCCAAAAGCGTTGACTCTTCATCACCTCCACAGCTGAGAAACCCCTCTGTAGGTGTTTCTTCCCCCAAAACTGGCTTTGTTATTGGAAGAGACAGAGATAGCAAGATGGCAGAGGTTATTTATTTATCATAAGTGATTTCTTATAATTATTTTGAGGATGCTCCCAAAGGAAGGAGAGCTTCTCTGGTTTCTTTTAACAGAGTGGTTGTGATTGCCCTGATGTCTGCTTGGGACATCTGACTCAAGGTCTATTGGCAAATGGTGGGGCCGAATGAATGTCAGGTTTTGAGCATGCTACCTGAAACCCATTCAGGTGGTTTTGGGTTTTGCCCATCTCCAGTTTCACTTACCAAAAAGAAAAAAAAAAAAAAAGAAGAAAGAAAAAAGAAAGAAAAAGAAAAAGTAAAAGTAAAAAACAAACAGAAAGACGGAAAGAAAAAGAAAAAGAAAGAAAAGCGTTTCAACAAAAATATTGACTTCCTAGCTCCCTGAGGGTTTCTGGTATTAGTTTGCTATAAGTAGCTCATGATTTAGAGTACAAAGGCATTTCCAGAATGCATGTTTAACAAAATGACATAGCAGATAATTGAAATTTATTTGCAATTTTCAAACTACAATAAACACAATTCTCCTTTTCTTTCATTAATAATCGCACGGCTAATGCATAGCAATCCCTCTGCAGCTTTTACAAGCAAACTTGAGCTGCTGTGTTGTAATAGCTGGAAAAGTTAATGTAGCTTGAACAAGGTTCCTAATTGTCCCTGTCTCTGTCATATTTGTCTACTTGAATGGTCCTAAATACCACAGCGATTAATTACTACAGAGCAGGTATTACAAGATGTTATCATCCTTCCCCAACTGTCTGGGTGAATGGAGAGAAGCAGGAGACTGTTCCAGTGTTTCATCTTTGCTCTTCCTGTAAGGCACTTTAACCAGAAGATTTAACGTGTCAAAGTTAACTGCGTTCTCTAGCAGATATTCACATTCTAATTAAAGATTAAGAACGTAGTACATTACACTGTGATTTGTCATACATGGCTTGTTAAATAGGAAACCTACCGGGATTCCCTAACATTTTATAAACATTATTCAGGGCTTTTAATGTGGGCAAAGAGAAAGATGATTCAACTGCATTGCAGTATGGAAAGCAGGTCGCCCTCTAACCCCCCCCCCCACGCCCCCCAATAAATAACAAAACCGGAGAACTTGGGCAGTTTGGAACTGTTTTGCTGTGGAGATTTTGTTCAAACCATGAATCACCTCTGGTTCGTATTTGGTGGTGAAGGGGGAGATCTTAATGATTATCCCTCGGCATTTTTTCCCCCTACTTTTGCTTTTTGCTGTCAGCTAAGTAGAGGAAGGTAAGAGTCTTTGTTTGAATTAGAGTGCCAAAGGACGGAATAAAGATGAAACAGTGTTTCAATATGCAGCCTGAGCTTTCTAGTTGATTCACATCGCCCTGATCGGCACCGTCTCTAGCACTGGTGGCACAGGGCTGGTTCACATTCTATGATTGCCTGAGGAATAAATTAATGAGGTTACTGAGACACTGAACATTTGCATATTCACGGATGCTTATTAGGTAGAAAGTGAATGCCAGGTGCACTGAATTTGGGGGATATAGGATTTGTTGAGAATCAACATCTTTCCGTTCCTCAGAAAAGGGGTGTCTTGTCACTGAAAATAACGTGCAGGCAAAACTCCTGCCTAATAACTCTCTGAATAATTATGATAGAATAGAAAGCCAAGGCAAAAGAGGGTCCTGCCTGAAAGCAACAGAGAAGCCACTGCAGCGCCCTTGTTATAGGGAGACCTGGATCCGGTGGTCCTGGAGCGTAAAGGAAACAAATGCCCTGCTCTGTTTGGATTTTAGGCTGTAATTATGCTGGTGGCACGCACGGCAAAACACGATGCCATCTTACCGAACGCAAAAGGATCAATTTAAAGAGACCTTTGCATCTGTAAATATCAGTATTGACAGGTCACCCTTCTAAGCTGGAGCAGGAGAAAGCTTTCCTGAGAAATTATGTCCAAACCTGAATCACACAATGAGTCTTGACTGTTTCTCTAAGGGGTATCGGTCCAGAGTTCCGTAGTTGGGGGTTTCTGCTGGGGCTGTGTGGAAGCATATTATTTGAGCTATTTGTATTTCATTATTGAGAGAAGTTTGTCTGCTGCTCTGGGTTGTAGGCTTGGAGACTACCTCTTCACAGCTCACATGGGCAGATTTCCTATTCCTCTTGTCCTTAGGAATACTTCGTAAGACAGAATGATGACTGTCCAGGTTTTTCAGAGCCCTGCGCAGTGGGGAGAGCCTGCCTTGTCTTTTTGCTACCATTGTACGCAGGTAGGTTTTCTTTCTTTCAATCTCTTATTCTATTTTATTTTTTTTCCCCCTCTTCAAAGAAAATGATTGGCAGAGTCCAACCTCAAGGAACTGATCTATCAAAATCAAGCTGGGATAAGTATTTCTTTGAGAAATAATATATATTTATCAACAGGCTCTATTCTGCCCCCTTGTTTCACTGTACCTTGCTTACCACTTCCCTTTCCTGGCCAAGGCCAGTGATAACCCTGTATTAAGAACTCAGTCAGTGTATCTGTATATATATATATATATATATATATATATATATATAGGTATATATATAAGCATTTTTTTCAAAGATTCCCTGATGTGCATTCTATATACATTTTACAGCCCCTACTCTTGATTTTAAAAATATTTTCGACATCTCGCCCGTATTTTGAAAGATTTTTTTTCCTCTTTTTAAAAATAGCCTTTAAATATGAATGAGTTAAATGTCTTCCCAGAGCAAAGTCAAAGGGACTCTCAGTGTTTATTTCAGTATTGCATCAGACTTAAGCTTTCCATTTATTTTGTCGGGGTTCAGAGGTATAGTAATTGTCAGAATAAACGCCTTCAAAATAATCTGCGCATGTTTGAAAATTCAGTCGGTTCCCTGCTGCAAATTTTTGATGCATTCATAAATCTGCTGAAAAATCACAATGATTTCGATGTGGCAGAGTTGCAAGCAGGAATCTATAGATTTTTCCGTGGCGTATTACAGATTTCTCACTATTTGCTGCTAATATTGTATAAGACATTTTTTTTAAACGCGTTTCACCCCAAAAGGGCCTGCCTGAAAACATACCCTGCAGTAAGATCACTGGAGTCCAGGCTTTTTGTCACATACACAGAGCACAGATTTTTTTGATTATGTAGATTTCTTTTCCTACTGCAGTTTCATATGCAAAGCATGCATCAGCCACATCCATGCTATCTCCTAAAGCAGTCATTCTGAAACCCAATCTGGGGACACTGCAGACTAAATAAAATTTCATTTTGATTTGGCCTCCCGCTGTGAATAGGACTGCTTTGTCTCAGCCGACAGAACCAGCAAGTCAGAAAGGTATGTCCTGTTTTGCATGGCTGATGTTGTGTCTTGAGGCTTACAATCAGGCCGTCCTGCTCCGGCTCCGCGGCTCTCGCACCCTGCCTTCTCTTTCCCCTTCCATCCGCCTTTCTCTTTCCCCGTCCATTAGCTCCCGTGCTGCCTGTGGTCTACCTGCAGGGCAGAGCCGTGGCAAACCCACACCGATTGTTTACTTTGGCATATGTCCGATAGCGTGCGTGGCTGTGTGCGTTTTTTTTTTTTTTTCCACTGTCTTTGTCGGTGGTGGCTTTTTTTTTTTTTTCCTATTTTGGTTTTTGTTTTGTTTTGCTTGCCTTGCCCACATTTGCTTTCCCTGTAGCTCAAGGTGTTGAATACTAACATGCTAACTTAAAGAAAAATTGTTTAAGTGCTGCTATGATGCTCCAGACATTTTACTGGAAGATTTGTCATGCTGAATTTTATTGTAAATTTGAGGATGCGTTTAACAGCTTTGAAGGACTTTAGTTTTCATGGCCCTTTTGAGCCTATGTGGCAGAAAAGCAATTGCCCGTTTTAGATAAGGGGGGAAATATAAAATAAGGACTCTCTTCTAATGGGGTTGAACTGTTTTTGCCATCCTGGTGCGCTTTTACAAAATCCATTGTGGTCTCTGCCTGAAGAGCTGCTAAATATGACGCTTTTGAACGTGACGACCTTCATCCGGGGTCATGTCACTAGAGACTGGATTGTGGCAAATGTTCTTCTTACACTTGTCCTGCCTTTCGGGGAATTTTTCGGCAATCAGAGACAAGCTGCTGTGAGGTTCTCAGAGGCAGCGCTCTGGACACCTGGTGAAGTGTCAGGGGGGCTGAGAGTAGTGGGAACTCTGTGTGCAAGCCTAGTTTCTCCTTGGAGTTGTCATTGCCCTGAAACCACTTCGCAGGGAACCATAAGGAAAAGAAGATTCTCCCTGGTTCACTTATGGACGTATCATTAATCTAAAATACATTATACCAAACTGGTAAAGATGGGTAGAAAGTAAATGAAAATAAATTGCTTAAGAGAAGGGCAGGGAGCGACTGCTCTCTGACTCTGGGCTCAGCATAAATCATTCCACCTAAGGTAAAAAGGAATTAAAAAAAAAAAAAAACTAATCAGCAAAAGGATCCCATCCACTCACCTACCCGGAAGTAGTAGAAGTAGTAACTTCTGCCGTAACTCGGCACAAGGCCAGAAGTTAACTTTCATAAATCCGTGCTTCGGCCATCCCGGTGGTTTGTGGGAAGGTCATGGTGCCATTTCTGAAATTCAGTGGGTGAGCGTTTGGCATTACAACAAATTTTCCTTTTACCACAAAATCCGTAAGTTCACCATTGTGCACCTGTTGGCCAAGAGCCCTGGGAGAGGAGATTCCTCAAAAGCTTTAGTAACTTATTGGAAGCTCCCCTCCTTATCAGGTACAACAGGTTGATGAACCCAGTAACAGTTAGTTAAAGAAGATGTGGCAAAATAATACTAGCCTGAAAACAGCATTAGAGGTTGTTTGATAAAGACAGCACAGTCTTACACCAGGAAGAGGAAAATGGTGGTGACGGGCACCGCTGGTAAGGTTTGGATTGAGAGATGGATAATTTCCACTATTATCCAGTAGTACGTGTTTTTGCTCTAACCTCACTAAGAGAGCCAGTTAGTTATTGTATGGCTTGTTAGTTGATGATATTAAAAAGCCCCAATTGGTTTTTTTGTCTGATTTGTACAGGTTCTGCAGGGGGAACACTTATTGGCAGTATAGGGACTTTTTTGATACCTCAGTGATGTTTTAAAAAGTAAATTTGTTACGTTGCTGCGTAGGCTTCTTTTAAAAAAAAAATGAAATTATATAACGACAATAAAATACCTTTTTAAAAAAATGACAACATGAGCACTGGTTTTAGAAAACAAGGTACTCACAAACGATCTAAGGATCCATAAAAATACATAGGCATATATATCTATGTTATGTGTGTATACACACACACACACACACACACATCCAGAAAGAAAGAGAGAGGGAGACTAAAGCAATTATGCTCTTAAGAAGAGTCATGTGGGGGTGTCTGGGTGGCTCAGTCAGTTGAGCATCTGACTCCAGCTCAGGTCAAGATCTCACTTTTCATGAGTTCGAGCCCCACGTCAGGCTCTGTGCTGACAGCTCAGAGCCTGGAGTCTGCTTCGGATCCTGTGTCTCCCTCTCTCTGCCCCTCCCGTGCTCACGCTCTTTCTCCCTCTCTCTCTCAAAAACAAATAAACATAAGAAAGAAAGAAAGAAAGAAAGAAAGAAAGAGAAAAAGAGAAGAAAAAAGTCTTGTGGCACCTGGGTGGCTCAGTCATTTAAACACCCGACTCTTGATTTTGGCTCAGGTCACGTTCTCATAGTTTGTGAGATCGAGCCCCATGTCGGGCTCTGGGCTGGTAACGCGGAGCCTGCTTGGGATTCTCTCTGTTCCTCTCTCTCTGCCTCTCTCCCGCTGGTGCACGCTCTCTCTCTCACTCAAAATAAATAAACCAACATTTTTAAAAAAAAAGAAGAGTCACAAAGCTGACTTTGAAGGTAAAAATCGAGAACTATATCTAGCAGACAAGATTCTACGCCACGGTTTGACTTATCATATACCTGTAATATATACCAAAAGTTCGCATTGAGCCAGAGGATACTTCTAGTAATTCATGTGTTCATCTTCGATTTCATCTGCAGGAGACAAATGCTATATCATGTTGTTTGTTTGGGAATGACCTCAATGAAGAACGAATGTTCGCCTTACATCAGTCTATGCCTCTCTGTCTTTGATGTCGGCCAAGCCGGCTGTCCTCCATGTTGTAGCACGTGTGGTCGGTAAATGAGATAGCTCAGTGTGTCTGCAAGCACTTAATAAAATAATGTGGTTAAAATATTGAAGATAATGACTGCAATGGAGGTACTTGGCATGGGAATTTAGTTTATACTAAATTCCATTTGCTAATGTTTGTGGTGACCATAATCTGACCTTCCATATTTCATTATCTGCATCCCTCTACCAGTAAGAAAAAGAACACTGGCTGGGGCTCAGTGTGCATTGTGGCCAAAGATAGATTTCTGTGTTCTCTTGATCCCTCGTAACTCTTGGGAAACAGTGGCTACTCAAGGAATCTTTCTTGAGAAGAAGGTGAATGAGTGAGCGAATGGCCCTGGTTGAGCCCAGAAGGAGAACGGGAGGCCCTTTCACTGGTTGGATCCTGCCCCTGCACCAGCTAGAGGTCATCACACATGAAAGAAAGAAAGATATTTGAAAGCCACAGGTTCTCCACCTGGGGCCCCCAGTCTTCCTAAGTGTGTGAATCCTCTGAAGACACATGCGTGCTTATCCAAAAGAAATAAATTACCTGACCTGCTCAAGTAGGTCTAACTAGAACCCCAAATGCTAAGGATCCAGCAGTTCTAAGATCTAGCTAGAGAAACATTGCAAGTGGCAGGGGAAGGAAAATCCATGGCATTCTCTGAAAAGGTCCTAATGAGAATAAGAAAAGAGATCCAATTTATGTATACTCTGTAACTTTCCCAGTAAGGAAAGTTTATTTTACATTCCTGTAGGTGTAGTAATCGAAAACCAGAAACAACAAAGAGAATGCAAGTTGGAATCTAGACACTGGGCACTGGGGAGATACCACTGAAAATATATCTCTGGAGTTAGTTCTCAAAGCATGACACCAGATTTGAATAAAACGGCTTATGTTGTTTTATAAAAAAAACAAATAGTTACTTTCAATAGAGAAGCCATCTACAATACCAATCTTCATCTGAAAAAATACTCTGCTATTTAGATGTGTGTGATAATAAGAAAGGCCATTATAGATCCAAAAAGTCCACCAAGAACTATGAACATTTGGATTTTCTGTTAAGACTTAGGCAGCCTCAGAAAATCCCCACAGAGTAGCAGATTACAGGAGGGAGTCAAGGAAGTTAGTCCGTGAACAATTTGAAATCTAAATTTACTGTTGAAGAGAAGGCTTCTATTTGGCCTATGAAATGAAAAGTTGTACAGTCAGAAAATCTCTGGAAACTGTGACTTTCATGCCCACGGAAATAATCTTAGACCTCAATATTTTGATCTCTGAAAGTGTACAGAAAAGTTGAATGTCCAGAACAAACAAGACCTGCGTTCTAAAGGTACAGCTCTAGATGCTTTCCATACGATGTTTGTCCTCAAAAACTCGTAGAATGGGCATAATGTTTCTTATAAAGCCTACACCAAAACGACCGTTGCCCTAGTCACGTGATAAGACAGAGGGAGGGCCTATGAGCTTCCCTAGCTATCCCCGGTTATGTAAGGGGTGGGCCTGTTGTCACAGGGCAAGCAGCCCCCCAGGGAGTGACTAGGAGTGATCACTGGCCCCTGAGCTGGACGGAACAGTCGGCAGGAAAGTGGTTCTATAGACACAGAGGGCCGAGCTGAGTTCATAGGGATGGGAACAGTTACATGCCCTTCCCCTATCATTCTATCCTAGCCAAAATAAAGGATCACGAGTTCACCAGCTCCCGACTGCTTCCAGGAACGCAAGCAGGCCTCTAGAGACTAGACAGACAGTGGAGTCAGCAAGGAAAGGGCCAGAAGAGAATACAAAGCTACCATGTGAATCTGAGAATTCCTACTTTATTCCCAGGGCCGGCAGAATTCATAAATCGCACCCACCTTTCCCCACACAGCAAAATGTCATCTTAGGGGAAGAAGCGGGGAAGGGGCCAAATACATAAGAGAGTGGGCCTTTTATCCAAATGGAAGAATGAACACCAATTAAGAAAGACGGCTTAAATGATCAGGCCTGACAGCTCCAAACTTGATTGGACATTTAATTAATTTCTCTCCCCTACTCTCACTCACTGCTGATTGAGGGCTCAGGAAGAGGCCAAGATGAGCCGCAGCCAAAATAAAGAAAATAAACTCTATTTTTGCCTATCTACAAGTTGTATTGGGACTACAATTTTGCAACCAGCGACACTTGAAAGATCCTAGATTTTCGCACACATGTCTACTACCAATAACCCAAGGAATGTTAGAAACTTCATATGCCAATCTCAGAAAAAGAGGGGGAAGTAATGTTGAACAAATACTGATAGCAATGTGTCAAATTAATCTTCAGTACCTGCCATGCAATATAACTTTAACTCCAGAAGGTGAGACTCCTTTTATGTATGGATTTTTCACCCCGGTTTCTCCAGCTCTGGGATGGATCTCGGAGGCACAAGGACTCTAGCTTGTGGCCCTTTAGGCACAAGGGCTCTAGCTGCAAATGTCTTGGGACCAAGTCCCTGCCCTAGTTCATAGGTTCATCTCAACAGGGGCCCACATAAAGCCAGATTCGCTCTCCCCGCCATTTGAAATTGAAAACAGATAATCCCACCTGCTGGGCGCTGTTGGCCCTGAGTGACATTAACGTCAACAGGACCGAAGACCCGTGAATTTTATGCCACATTTCAGAAGACCTAGCAACTGGCCACCCTTCTTTTCCTTCCGTGGCCCTGATTAGTCAGCTCTTTCTTTATATTTAATGCCTTGCAATGCCACCGTGTTATCTTAATGGATTTCCTCCCTTCCACTCTAAGTTTTCTGGCCTTCCCTTTTGTTGGTTTCAACTTACATGCCGCCAACAAATACATGAACAAGAAATTCTTAGAAATCAGTGGAACGCCCTAGACATTGGACCACGCAGCCTAAGGAAGGAAGTATAGAGACGGTGAAGACTCAGTCTGGGACTTGGGTCCACATGCTGAATCTGGCAATGGATACAAACGTTCGTGATATCTACCAGAAATTTTCCAGAAAGGCACATAAATGTCTTCAGCGATGCCAGTAGCTGGTAGCATGAAAATGCTACCTTACAGAATCGAGTGTTCCAGGGTATGGTCCACAGAATAACTTTCCAAAAGTTATGTTATATTTCTTCTGTTCCATTGGCTTGTTTCTTCGTGTAAGACTTGTGTCAGTTATTATGAATATACGCAGAAAACTGGCTTAAAATTCAAGATAAAAGTGAGAAGAATCAAGCAGTATCACAGTATTGAAGGATAGAGGCAGAACCCAGCCACTACTACAGGGATCTAATTATTTCCTAAACAGAGACCAGGGAGGGAGTTTTGCAACATTGGAGGAAAATGAATCGAAAACTTGATTTCTAAAACGTATATTATTTTGAAAGTTCGCTGCTGAAACAGAGTCTTTTCCCGTCGCCAGTAAATCAAATTGGTAAAGCAGTCTAAAAATAAAAAAGAACAGGTCGTGTTATGAATGAGACCTAAGTTAGGGCTTGGTTTTCCCATAAGTCCTATCTTGTGATATTTTATGACCCTCCGTAATAACACAAATTATTCATATTAATGTCACTGGTTTTATTAAAATAATGATTATTGGTAGAAAATATATTTTCAAGGAGCGTTTTTGTACAGCAGGAAAAACACTCGTTCAATCCATAACAGGCAAGGATGATATAAAACTAGTATAGAAATAGACAACTTTGGGGGAAAAGCCTTCCACCAATTGTTTTAATGGTTTGCTCCGTCTGTGCCAAGGGCAAAAGAAGGTGAATGTAGCTATACCATTATCGCCCGCCCACGTTAAGAATGTCTTCATTCCCCTCTAGTCCATTACAGACTGCTGTGGTTTACACTTATAGATGTTTTTGGATTATTAAAAAAAAATACTTGAACCTTTTAATATTACAGAATGCCTTTGAGGAGAACAGTGTATGAGGGAACAGACATATTTTTCAAGGAAAAGTAACTATCTGTGGTCTAGCCAAGTGATGACTGAGAGCGGGTTAGTTTTTTGTGGTCATTTCTGGTGTGTGTGTGTGTGTGTGTGTGCGTTGCCAGCTATCTATTACTATTTGGGGAGTGTAAACACTAATGAAGGTGAGGAGCTAGGTGGAACAAGAGGACAGGGTTTGGGGTAATGGGATGAAATTAAGAAAAGGGAAATTTAGGTTGATTACCAATTACCAATTGAAAATCTTCTTAATGTCGAAGCCTATTAGACTGTAGGGTAATCTTCCGAGGGAGGTGGTGGGACTCCCATTGCTTAGATACTTAAAATTAGAGTGGACAGAGCACTATCAAGAACACCCCATGGTAAATGATCTACCCCGTTGTGTGGAATGAGCGAGTTCACCTTGGTTGCCTTTATAGGCTCAAGCTTCCCCACGACCTGGGGAGAGAAGGGAAGAAAAATGACCCCAGTCTGTCCCACAGAGGCCCACCAAGCCCAAGTGATCGGGGGAATCATTTAAAAATACTTCCTCTGCTTTTCATCTGGAACAGTCTTTCTACACTTCCACAGACACCCCCGAAAAAGACAGATCTGTTGGCAACAAAGACCTTCCCAAAGGTACATGTTTCCCACCTGGGAAGTTCACAGCTTTCTGAGATTCACGGACGCAGCGTCTTGTGTCGTGTGGTACTCTGCTTTTCCCTGAAGTAAAAATTGGATCAAGCAGGCCAGTGACATTTTGAGAACGTGGCTATCATGACATTTGTGGGCAGACATGGTCTGTCATTGTAGGAAGATAAAGAAATTGAGGGAAGGGAAAGTGAGAAAGAGAACCTCAGCTTGAGAGAGAACAGATCGGAGTAGCAATTGATGAACATTGTCCCATAGTCCAGGTGAAGGTAGGGAAGAGGAATTATATGAGGAAAATGGGCATTCCCTCTTGTTCCCTTGGAGCCCGTTGTGGTACCTGAGAGTCTACTTCAGAAGAGGCTCTTTTACTTAATGGGAACATTTCTGGAAATGAATATATTAGAGACGATGCAGTCGTATCTTCTGATTTTAATGAAATCTTACCTCACGCTCTTCGATCGGGGTTCTTTCTGTCAGTCATAATAAAATTTTTAAAAATATATCCACGTGGTTTTAGAATAGTTTCTTTTTGCTCAGAATATCTCTCTGTTCTGGCTGACATAGACACGTCCAGGCTTTTCCAAAAGCCTGCAAAAAAGAAGTGAGGCATGAGAAACAGTGTATCTCTATATGAGTTGCTGAATGTAATGGACAGTGGAAGCCAGAGACATGAATGACACAATAAAGTCATCCAGCACTGAACGTCCTCTCCTTGCTGGAGGTGACAGAGGAGGCTGAATGCCACAGGAAGGTGGGGGCAGAGAAAGCCTGTATATTGAAACTCTATTTTAAATACATCCAGCCTCCTCTGCTCTGTAAAACCAACCAGAACGTCAACAGACTTAAGCTTCCTTCCTGGTTCCTCTTACCTTTCTAGTAGACAATGGCCACAAAGGTAACTCTTGAGGTTCAGAGAACGTAATTGGAACAAGAGGAGTTAAGTGTAACGCAAGGTTCAAAGTTCTTTTCTGATAAGTGCTGTCCAAGAAGCAATGTGTATCTTCCATATCACATGTGCCGTTCTAATCTCCCATTTCTTCCTTGTGGCAAATTCTTTCTGTCTTTCTAAGTTGAACGTTTTATTTGATTACAAAGTCACTGTCATTTTGGGGAGCCTGGGTGTCTCAGTTGGTGAGCGTCCGGCTTCGGCTCAGGTCGTGAGCTCGCAGTCTGTGAGTTCGAGCTCCACGTCAGGCTCTGTGCTGACAGCTCAGCGCCTAGAGCCTGCTTCCGATTCGGTGTCTCCCTCTCTCTCTGCCCCTTCCTCGCTCATCCCCTGCCTCTCTCTGTCTCTCAAAAATGAATAAACGTTAAAAAAATTTTTTTAATTAAAAAAAAACTAAAAAACAAAGTCGCTGTCGTTTAAATCAATAAAAATATCTCACTCCTACCAACTGGTCTCACCCATAAAATGAACATTTTCCCCCTAAAAGTTATCTTTTTTTTCCCCTTGTGGGAAAAAAAATTTCTTCAGGAACTTGTGATTGTACACAACGAAATGTCTGTTTCAGAATTCAAACACCTACGTGCAACCTACTGCTCCAACTTTTGGCTTGAAACAGACTTGCATGACTTTTCTTCAAAGGGAATGGTATTTGGAAATAACCCAGGTCCTCTGTTGTGAGCTCAAGGTTCTTGAACAATTGGCAAATGCGTCCTAACCACTAGGCTGCAGGGAACACCCAGAGTCTGGGTGCAGTTGACTGGTTATTCATCTGAAATAAACACCAAAATGTTTCACTACAAAAAAACCACTCTTTTGAAGAGATTTCAAAGTCATTCAAATGTACCTTCAAAACAGTATGCATTATGGAAATCTCCAAATACTCACTTCTTATGCTCAACTAAGTGTATCGTTTTTCTGTTTCTTAGATCCAAACATTGCAATTTACTTTTAGGGTGATAATACTTTATGCGGAAATATCTTTTTGCAGCACTTTCCTGCACATTATTTCATTTTGTCTTCTAAGAGATGTTTAGTTTTTATTGCCAAAAAATTTTTTTAATTTAATTACAACTGAATTTTATTTCACCAACTGGTAGGAAAAAATAGTAGAGTTGTAATAAAACTCACATACGATAGTAAACATGGCCATAAGAGTAGACTTTAACAAATCGTGATCACTTAATGCATTTTCGTATCTGCTGAAGTAGGCTTTCAAATGAGAGTGGGGTATTTATATCTCATAAAAACTATGCGTCCTTCTTGGGAATAGAGATTAAAGATACCCCAAGACTCTTTGTTTTATTGACCAGTTCAGTTTTTAGATTCTGTTTTTCAGGAGATAATTTATATCCCAATCTCTTGGCATTCTGGCTTCTCCCACCTCTTCACATGTGGTCCCCACTGCCCCACTAGACAGACAGTCCTGGCGGGGGCAGGATTGGGGTTGTGCTTTCTCTCTCTCTCTCTCTCTCTTGCTCTTGGATCATTCTCCCAACTTTAATCCTAATGCTTTAAATGACTCACCCATGTGACCAAGATGATACAGGGTACCTAAAGAACAGCAGGCAAAAACAAGACAAAAAAACACCAGGCCTGTATTCACCGTGAGCATATGGTCTGATGGAGGTCCTGAGATGTTCGTCTGGGGTCTCTGTAGCAGGATGGGATGGGAGAAACATAGCGCTAGGCTGGCCCCCAGGGAAACTCTGCACCCGAGTTCAGAAAATCCCCAGGCTCACTCAGCACTATTTGGCAAGCTTTGCTGCAGCCCTGGGGAGCAGCCAGGCCCAAGGGGGGGAAAGGGAGACAGCCGAGGTAAGTGTCATTTCCAAAGTCATAGCATCAGTAAGAAGCATGAATCAGCATTCAAACCAAGTGTTCCGAGGATGCTATTGGTTAGCTTAGACCCTGCCTCACTTAGCCAAAACACGTACTTCTCCTTTGATCGACAGGGAGGATTTGGGTTAGTATTTCAAAAGCAAAGGACAGAGAAGCTTAATAATGCTGAAGTTCAGAGACTGTTCTTTAGTCGAGTTTGTATTCCTACCCATCCTGGAACCCCACTGAATTAAGTGGCATGATGGCACTGGGAAATGGGGGGGGGGGAAATCCATGAATTAAAAACTGGTTTGCAAGGAAGTCCAAGGAATATTATGTAATTCTGTTGACAAGACGTATAGATAGATGATGGGGGGAGGGGGGAGGGGGTAACAAAATAATATAGCATTGGAAGCCCACAAAAGCATGCTACGTAAGAGTTCCTATTGGTCACTCATCTCCAATTACAATTGGCAAGATCCACTATGTAGTTTGTGGGGCCCGCTACAACATGAAACGGTCGGGGGACCCCTTGTGAGAAATGAGTAAGGATTTCAAGACAATGACAGCAGAGCATGAAACCAACCATGGGGTGGCACGTGACCACACAGGTCCCACACGCACGAAGGGGGCCCTGGCTGGCATTAACGCTTCTGGACATTATCCAGTTCTGCTTGGAAAGGCCGCTGTCTCAACGCAACGTCAAGAAAACCACCCAACGATTAGGGCCGTTTACAGATAGAGCGGACTGCTTTGTTAAGCAGAATTTGCCCTTCAAGGGAAAGTTCACACCGAACCTGGAAGACCATCTGTCAAAGATGTTGAGGACGGATTAATTCCTCCATTAGGGGAGGGCCGGATTGGACCCTAGAGGTCCCTTTTCATGCTAGGATTCTATGAGTCAGACAGTTTCCATCTTCCGATTTTTGAATGGAGCCACTTTCTATGATTCACCAATACCGCCTACGAAGCACACCAAAGTTCCCGACACTGTCACCTTAGCAGGGAGCAATCAGATCTTGGCTTTATGGTTATTTGACGTAAGTAAAGATGGTGGTACTTACATACGTGGGCAATATAAGCATGTGCACAATTATACTCAGCATGCGAGGGCGTGCTGATACACACAGAAGACAGCCAAGGCAGCTTGGGTATTTCATTACTTCAAGATCCGTGTGTCTGTCACTACTACGTGAAGCTTATGGCCCCCTTACCCACAAAGTATCACAACCAACCCTTTTTGGTCACTGTAAGTCTCCATACAGTCGCGGTGCCATTGCCCAGAGAAGCCAAGGTAAGAAGCCACTAAGGAAGTATTTGAAAGGGTTGGAGCCGTAATATTGAAATGTTAATAAAGACGATGCTGTGGACTTGAAAGGCAGCAAATGCAGGATCCCATGCCTTCTTGAGTTGATCAACAAAGAAACCAGCCCACACATAGAGTGGAGCTGAAAAACTATTCAGATTCTCTACTGGCATTGCATTCAAAAACCAAAGCAACAAGGGGGGAAAAAATGAAACTACTGAGGTCCTATTGTTTTGCCTAAGTAGCACCATCATTAGCGATATTAATATCTTGCATATTGAGTCCCCCCCCCACCCAGGCTGTTCAGCTATTTTAAGTCTTCTTAACGTTAGTTAAATGGCTAGTGGCGAGGTTGATGTGCCCCTGTTTCCTTCCAGAGCTCCCAGGCAGTAGCATGTACCGTTGTCATTTTGTTAATAAAATGGGATGGCATTGGTTTCCAGCATCCTGGATTTTTGTTGAGCAAAGCAGCATGGTGTATCAAAGGCATGTCAAGAGATGTGACGTAAATGAAAATCGCGGAGTATCATAATGCCGCACAACAGGTGCACAAAATAGATGTTCAGAATGGTTTCTATTATTTGGCTTTTTTGGAATCAAATCAGAATCAAGAACAATAGTGGCCATTTCAGATAAATTACTTCTGCACATTCTTGCAGATTGAGCAGCTGTAAAGGAGGGGAGGGGGGAGACGGGGGTGCACGCTATTTGGAAGGTGGATGCAAATATATTTGTAATGTGTATACAGTGTCCTCAGTATATTAAATTTTTGCCTTTCATGTGCAATGATAAAAGTGGTTTCCTTTCCAGGATTGCATGTTTCATTAATACCACATTTTAATAATTAAATAGCACAACTCTAGAGGCAATAGCCAAGATAAAAGTTTGCAGACAATCCATTATTTCTCGCAGACAGCCCTTCTGAAGAACCCATGCAGATGCAGCCTAATGATTTAAGTTCTAAAATGGGTTGTTTAATAAAGTCTTGGGTGTTTATGGAGTTTTGTTCTGGTGGGCAGTCTCTTTTCTTTTGTCGGGTGTGGCGTTATTATTAATGATAAGAGATGGGCTGAGGGGCTGGTATCCCCTCTATACATCATTATCCACCTTGGCCCACTCTGGCTATTTTTGTTGCATTACGGTTCCTATTTGTAAGTTTTAACGTTGGGAAGAGAGAGGTTTGTTGTCTTTTTAATCCTCTCTGTTAGCATATTCTATTTTATTAGACATAATTCACAGGGAGAGAGAGAAAGGGAGGTAGACACTGGTTCAGGGGGATATATAATTGGGTGTAGGGGGATTAAACTATTATTATTCTACCCTCTTAATGGATGCCCCATAAAGAACCCATAGCACAGGCATTAATGAGTTATGAAGGAAGAGTAGGCAAGCTGAACAGTGTTTCCATTATTGCAATCCTACTTACACACAAATTGTTTAGCACCACTTGAAAGGGACCCCGGACTCCTGATGTATTTAAGCAGAGAAATTTCCCTTCAGAATTGTCTTGTTCTTTCTAAATCTCTGACTTCCAATTTGCAGGATCTTTCTCACATGCCAATCCCGATATTTAGTTTTGCTCCACATCAGGCCTTGCTATTAAAAAAAAAAAAAAAACTGCCTGAAATTTTTTACATCACATAGAGAAATCTATAAATAGCTATAAAAACATATTCTCTTCTTTGATTAAGGGGAAAAAAAAAAAGCGCAAGATATGTGAACACTAATGCCCCCAGGTGATAGGAGTGGGAAATAAGTTTAAAGAGCATTATTTTTTAGGTATAAATATTCAAAAGTTAAAGAAAAAGGTTACACGTGAAAATTACGGCGTGCTTTGACGTTGAACTTAGCAACAGAATCAGAGCCATGCCCTTGTGCCGTGGTTCTTGTTGTTGATGTTGGAGGTGAAAAAGCAAAGAGAAAGTAAAAGCATAGAGCTTTCACACATGTATTACATAATGTATTCAGGTGGTTTTAGTGGATTACTCCTTGGTTTAAGGGGCTTTCGGATACACTGCTCTCCACTCACATGGTGTCAGTGTATACAGTAAATCTTTCCCTCCTTGTATCCTTTCCACTCTTTCTGCCTCTTACAATACAGTTGGATTTTTCCCCTCTTAAGGGAACGTATGAATTTGGTGACCACAGCAGAGAAGCCATCACACATCACTTGGAGTTACCTCTGTGTGATATTTTGCAAACCTCGCAGACTTTTCATAAAACTTTTATCTAAGAATTACTACTCCGCTGAACTGTAATTCACAGCAGTGAGTGTTTGTGAAACGCTTCCTCCCCAGTAAAATCATCACTTCGCCAGACGATGATGGCTTTGAGGCTTCTTTATTTTAAACTTGTATAAGAATTAGGACTGGAGGTCCTGTTCAATGGGAAAGTTTTTGAGTCATATTCTTTCCCAAGCGAATGTATTTTTAAAAACAATTTTAATTCCGCGGCTGGCTGTGTTTTCTAATAAATCCTCTCTACTTTTCTTCTGTGGCAATCTGTCCAGCATCTGTAATTTGGAATGTGTTTGTAAAATATGAAGGAACCGAGGATGGTGTTCCAATGGAAACTGAGCTACCTCCCTAAATGGAATGTTTATGTAAGCAATTTCACACGATAAGGTTTACGGTTAAGGTAGCACACATCCAAGATCTAGGATTTAACCTTCCAAAGAGGCACCGTTTCATTTTTGATGTATCTTTTCGCTTTTATAAAATGCGTTTCAGTTCTCATACATAAACTACAAGGCAGAGAAATGAAAAGTTCTTTGCATGAGAAATAGTATCCTAAGGTATATGAAAACTTGGTGTTGGAAGTCATTTTCACTTCTTTCCATTCGTTTTTATTGCTTTCCAAAGTGAAAACTCCATAGACTCAGAAGCCAAAGGGCCTTTTGAAAAATGCCACTTTCAGATTTCAGCCAACAGCCACAGCTGAATCGACAAGGGAGGGTTCTAACAAGACAGTTGCTTGCTGCTGGCTACAGTTCCCACTTTTGTTTCCTATGGAAACTAACACGGGGCAAATTGAAAGACTGATTATTTTAAGGCTCCGCTGTCTTTCCTGATCCAGTGTCTACAGTATTTTCATAGAAAATGGGAGCAGGAAAAGCAGGGGAGATGTCAGACCTTGTCAGTTCCAGCTGTGGTTGCTGGCAGAGGGCTGAAAGTTCCAGCTTTTCAAACAAGCTACAGAAATCTCTGCTCTTTTTTGCTTTTACAACAAAAATGTTAGTTGAACGGCGACTTCACCTTTACCTGTCCCTTCTATTCCTTCCTTTCGCACTGGGATTTCTAGGGAGGAAAGATGGAACGATAGTTCGTTTGGGCAGTTAAGAGGGAGAATTGCACGGCCAAAAGTTTGTTCCAATAAATAACCCATGAATAATGGATTCCCTCTAACCACGAGACTCTGTATCTGTGAATGTAAGTAACTGGTCTATCCAATTGGCGATGTATTCAGAGCCTCGGTTTTCTCTATTGTTTTCTTCCCAATGAACATTTCTTCCCTTGTGAATCTCACCTTTTGTGGGATGGGGATAAAAAAGGCAGGAGGTACAATAAATATCAGTTGTCTGGAAAACGTGAATTATTACAGATCCTAATGCTAAAAGTGACTTAAATCAAGAGTTTGATTGGCTTTGCACGGATAAAACCTGTCCTGTCCTCGAGTGCCCGCCACTTCCTTAATATCCTCCTTTGTAAAATTTAAATTTTACAAACTCTATGCATTTAGCAACTTTTGGTTCCCTGATGATGACCAGTTACCTTTTCAATCACATGGTGGTTCAAATGAGTTCATAGTTTAATGCATTCTATTTTAAAAATGTCAGAATACGTAATTAGAGGAACAGGGGGGTTTTTGAGTGCTTTATGTTATCACGGGAAGGAAACTCATGATTATCTACTCAGGGCATCTATTATTATTATGTGCTTACTATGAACCAGGCACTTAATATATACCGTCTCAATTAATTCTCCCAAGAACACTGGGGAAGTGGTTACTATTATCTTTATCGCACAGACGAGAAAACTAGGGCTGGCTTGAACAGCGTTCTAACGTCACACAAGAAGAGATGGAAAGATATGGAAACCCAGATCTTTCTGACTCAGCACACATCTTCTTAACCACTGTGCTGTGTCACTGCCTTTCTCTCCACTTGCTCACACACGGGAGAGGGGAGGGGCGAAATGACATAAAATGAGTGTCCACAGGCTGCTTGCCGGTATAGACAAAGAGCACTCCCCGAACCATGAGGCCGACACAGTGGAGGCATGGTAGGTGCAGTCGCTGTGGCCCTGCAAGGTCATTAGGAAGAGTGAAAGCTGCTCACAGAGAGAGCTGTCAATAGAGATCTGGTTTGTCCTCTCACACCGAAGCGCCCGGCATCTCCGGCCAGCCTTGCTGTCAGCAGCTTTCCATCCCATTCCTCCTGGGAGCAGGGAGAAGTAGTGATAACTCACTACTGTTCCTTCCCAGAGTGGCCTGAACCCGAGCAAGAGCCTCATCTTGAAGCTGAGAGGATACAGACACACAAGAGACGTGTGACCTCAGGAACATGTGCACCAAATCCCTGGCATCCAGCCATCTTGGGCGAAAGGAGAGAGATTAGGTTTACATCAGAGAAAGAGGCTGGCCCAGGCATTTTCTCTCCTTTCCAAAGGCATCATTGCAGACACACACACACTGTGCAATCCGTATTTCTGTACGAGGTCAGAGTTCAGAGTAGGCCCATGGTTAGACTCCAGAAGCTCAGTATTGCCTATTATTCCTTCGATAAGGAGAATTAAAAAAAAAAAAATGTATCCCACAGATTAAAGTCAATGCCATTAACATTTAAATATCTGTGAGCTTTGGGGCTCCTGGGTGGCTCAGTCGGTTAAGCGGCCGACTTCGGCTCAGGTCATGATCTCGCGGTCTGTGGGTTCGAGCCCCGTGTCGGGCTCTGTGCTGACAGCTCAGAGCCTGGAGCCTGCTTCAGATTCTGTGTCTCCCTCTCTCTGACCCTCCCCGTTCATGCTCTGTCTCTCTCTGTCTCAAAAATAAATAAACGTTAAAAAAAATGTTTTTTAATAAATAAATAAATATCTGTGAGCTTTAACGATTGGTATAAATGTTATATTTAAAGTCTAAACGAAGACCCCAAATTTTTTCCCAGGTTGAGGAAGATGGAAGACGGGAATTTACGCATCCTAAGACATTTGTGGTCTGAAGGGGTGGGCCAAAGAGATGGCACGAATCTTGGGTGGGAGAAAGGCAGAGCGAGACAGTCAATTCTTCTCCACCACAAACTGGCATTTTTTTTTTTTTTTAGTTTATTTGTTTATTTTTTTTTCAACGTTTTTTATTTATTGTTGGGACAGAGAGAGACAGAGCATGAACGGGGGAGGGGCAGAGAGAGAGGGAGACACAGAATCGGAAGCAGGCTCCAGGCTCCGAGCCATCAGCCCAGAGCCTGACGCGGGGCTCGAACTCACGGACCGCGAGATCGTGACCTGGCTGAAGTCGGACGCTTAACCGACTGCGCCACCCAGGCGCCCCTATTTGTTTATTTTGAGAGAGAGAAAGAGAGAGAGCACTTGTGGGTGGGGGAGAAGCACAGAGAGAGAGGGAGATAGAGAATCCCAAGCAGGCTCCATGCTATGATCAGAGAGCAGGAAGTAGGGATCGATCCCACAAACCACAGGACCATGACCTGAGCCGAAATCAAGAGCCGGTCGCTAAGTCGACTGAGCCACCCAGGTGCCCCCAAACTAGCACTTCTGTGTACCACTTAGTGTACAGGAACATTTTTGTCTACACTGGTGCATTTATAAGTTGAAAAGAAAAAGACTCAACAGTATGCTCTCTGGTTATGGTTTGAAGCACGAGAATTTTTCCAATTGAATTAATGAGGTAAATTGGCAACTTCCTTCCTTCAGAAAAAACAAAAACAAAAACAAACAAAACTCTGCTCTTAAGGACTGAACTCTTAATGATTGATAACAATATTTTCCAGACAGTTTTTTAATATATTTTTTGACTGAATCATTTTAGGCTTCAAGAGCAAAACCCCAAAACTACTTTCAGACATCTTACAAATTAAAAATACACTGCATTG
Organism: Panthera tigris; assembly: GCF_018350195.1. NCBI lineage: Eukaryota > Metazoa > Chordata > Mammalia > Carnivora > Felidae > Panthera > Panthera tigris. The sequence continues at coordinate 55,552,749 of NC_056662.1, read as the reverse complement.
TCAAAGGGCCAATACTCAAATCTTCTAACTTAAAAAAATCCTACCTATTCCACAGATCCACACTAATCTTGCCGTTATAGACATAGGCGTGTGTGTGTGCACACATACATACATACACACGTGTATATATATATATGTATATACGTATACACGTATATACATGTATATATACATATACATATACATGTATATACTTATACACGTATATACACGTATATACATATATATGTACGTGTGCGTATATATACGTATAAACATATATATACATATATATAGTATATATATATATACGTATATATACGTGTGTGTGTATGTATGTGTGCACACACACACAAACGTACATATACCTACTTTCTTTTAATTGAGAGAGGGCATGTAGGAGTACAGTCTCTGAAGCCTGCGTCGGCCTTGGGGTTTGAGTCCTAATCCTGACAGTTACCAGTCATTTTTAAACATTTTTTTTTTTTTTTTTTGCTTATTTTCTTTTGAGAGGGAGAGCAGGAGTAGGGGAAGGGTAGAGAGAGAGGGAGACACAGAATCTGAAGCAGGCTCCGGGCTCCGAGCTGTCAGCCCGAGTTTGGGCTCGAGCCCATGAACCGTGAGGTCATGGCCTGAACCGAAGTCGGATGCTTAACCGACTGGGGGCTCCCCCAGGCCTCCCTGACAGTTCCTAGTTGTAAGACTTTGGACAAGTTCCTTAGCTTCCTTGTACCTCAGTTTCTTCATCTGTGAAATACAGGGAAACAAGAGTCATTCTGTCCTGCTACATGGTAAGCACCATGTAAGTGTTGAATGAATAAAATACCATTATGATGATAATTCTACTCCCAATCCAATAAGGTAATAATTCAGGCTTAGACATCCCTTTCTGTGTCTCAGAGAAATGACACAGTTAATATGGCATTTAAGTGCAAGAAAGACTGAATCTACAGCTTTGTCGTTTCCACTAAATCACACCGCCCATCTTTTCTCAATTTACTCTTGTCAGTAAATTTTCTTTCTATACCTACTTATTTTTAAGTCTTATATATATATTTTTACTGGAAGGTATTCTTCATAGCTTATGGATGCCAGTTTTTTAACGATGACACAGCTTGTTTATTTTGCTTTTTGAACTAGTGTTTGATGGTGTCTTGTGTGTAACAGATCAATTGTGTAGCATGTCCTTTCTCATTGTCACTTCAGAAAATACTTGAACTCCATGTCAATTGTATATTCCCTTGTATTTTCTTCTAAAAGTTTTAGCTTTATTTTTCATAAAGTACTTACCCATCCGTAATACATCTTTGAAAATAGTGTGAGTTTGGAATCTGATCTTTTAAATGTACATATTTATTTATATTTCTATTTGGGTATATTCATTTATTTTGAGAGAGAAAACGCCTGTGTGAGCAGGGGAGGAGCAGAGAGAGAGAGAGAGAGAGAGAGAGAATCCCAAGCAGGCTCCACACTGCCAGTGCAGAACCCCATGCAGGGCTCCAACTCAAGAGCCACGAGATCATGACCTGAGCCAAAACCAAGAGTCGGATGCTTAACCAACTGAGCCACCCAGGCGCCCCTGGGATCTAATCTTTTAAATCTTTCCTCCATTTAAAAGATTACCATTTATTAATAAGTTCACTATTTCTTACATTGTCATCCCAGCTTCACAGAAGGGCACTATACTGTACTCCCATGTGTATATACACACACCCACACATGCAAGCACATACACATCCACTTGCATATTTTCAAGAACAGATACAGACATCGATGATGTACAGGCATAGATTGGATACAGAGGCAGAGATATAGCGAGAGACACAGACACAGAGATATACACTCACACACACACGTATATATCTCTCGTCCTGAATTTCTGATTCTGTTCTAGGTGTCAATTTGTTTATTTCATAAGCCCCGCAATGGTTTAGTCACTGTGGCTTTATAATAAGGCTTCATACGAGTTTTCCTCCTTTCTGTTCTGACTCTTTTTTTAATGATTATTTTATGAATATATTGCTTTCATCCGTGTGGCTTTTTTTTAACTTTCTTGCGCACTTCTCTGCTTACTTTAGGGTTCACTTTTTCTATTCCTGAAGTAGCCCTTCTCCCATGATGCTCGTGGGTGGTACACACTGAATCTTTGAAAATGTCTGAGTTTCAGCTCTGGTCTCAAATGTTTATTTATTTGACATTCTGTGCAGACAATTGAGTTATGTTCTTCCCAGTCCACTTAAGACACTGTTCTGCATTTCTGGCACCTGGGGAGTTTCCATTTTAGACGTCAGCTGCATTGAAAGAATCTTCATTAAATTATATCTCGTTTTTTTTTTGTTTTTTGTTTTTTGGTTTTTTTTTTTTTTGGTGTTTATACCAGAAAGGCATTCATGTTAATCTAATCTGCCATACGACAAGAACCTGAAATCTAGGAATTCCCTTATCAGATCTTAGCCAGAGGCCATGCTGCAAGGGAACCGATGAAAATAATAGGGGACTTGGGGCTCCCGGGTCCCTCAGTTAGTTAATCGTCTGACTCTTGATTTCGGCTCAGATCTTGATCTCATGGTTTGGGGATTAAGCCTCGCATCCAGCTCTCTTCTGACAGTGAGGATCCTGCTTGGGATTCTCTCTCTCTCCCTCTCTCTCTGCCCCTTCCTCGCTAGCTTTCTTTCTCTCTCTCAAAATAAATAAACGTTAAAAAATTTATTTAAAAAAAAAAAGAAAGGAGAGTGTAGTTCAAAGGCATAGACTGGTACCAGAAAAACAGAGCTTGATAAAAAGTAGAGCATTTCCAAACTGTACAGGTTCCTAAAACAGATTCCTACTGAAGAATTTTGATTTGATTCACTTACGAAGTTGAATCTGAGAAGTATTAGTGGCATAACAACCACGAGGAATGATTTAAATATTACACATACTATATGAAAACACATTATTTGGGAACTATCCATATTGTTGCACATATCAGGAGTTCATTATTTTTTATTGCTGAATAAGAGATTTTTATTACCTTTTGTTTATCCATGAAACACCTTATGATATTTGGGTTATTTCCAATTTTGGCTATGACAAATAAACCTGGATGAGCATTTGTATACAAGATTTTGTATGGTCTTACCATTTCCAGGTCATTTTATCTCATAAATACCTAGCAGTGAGATGGTTTGATCACATGGCAAGAGTCCTTTTGTTTTTGTTTTTTTTTTTTTTAACATTTATTTATTTTTGAGAGACAAAGAGCATGGGTGGGGAAGGGGCAGAGAAAGAGGGAGACACAGAATCTGTAGCACGTTCTAGGCTCTGAGCTGTCAGCATAGAACCTGACGTGGGGCTCGAACCCATGAACCATGAGATCATGACCTGAGCCGACGTCTAACACTTAAGCCACTGAGCCACCCAGGCGCCCCAAGGCAAGAGTCCTTTTTAAAAGAATGCCACAATTGTCCAAACATTGGTACCATTTTACATTTCCACCAGCAGGGCACAAGAGTTCTAGCTCCTCCATATCCCTCTCAACACGGGTGATGATCAGAGTTTTCGATTTTAGCCATTCTAATATATATGTACTGGCATCTCGTTGTGGTGTTAATTTGCATTTCCCAATCATTAATGATGTTGAGCATCTGTTCATGTGCTTATTTGCCATCTATATATCTTTGGTGAAATGTCTATTCCAATATCTTGCCCATTTTTAATTGAATTTTTTTAAATTATTGAGCATTGAGACTTCTTTATATTCCAGCTACAAGTCTTTCTTCAGATAAATGCTTTAAAAATATTTTCTCCAATATGTAGCTTTTCCTAGTTTTCTAGTGATAGTGTCATTTGAAGAGAGGAAGTTTTTCATTTTGATGAAGTCCAATTTAGATTTATCAGGCATTATTTTCCTTTTATAAATAGTGATTTTGCTTTTGAATCTGAAATATCTCTAGACAAAGCAAAGTCACAAAGATTGTTGTCTTGTGTTTTCTTGTAGAAGTTGTATGGTTTTAGGCTTTACATTTAGGTCTATGGTACATTTTGAGTTAACTTTTTCACATGATGAGGTTAAAGTTCACCTCTTTCGGTACAGACATCCCATAGTTCCTACACCATATATTGAAATGTCCGCCTGGTTTTAAAATGCAGAATTTTTCTTTTACATTTTGGCTTAGTTAAACGTATCATTTCTTTGTTTCCTCTTTTCCATTTATGATGAGAAAAGGCTTTTCCAACCAGATATCAAGTAAACTGCATTTTCTTCAAGACTTTAAAATTTCTTTATCTCTTATTTTTCTGTTCCATGTTTTAATCCAATTGGAATTTATTGTGGTAGACAGTGTGTGTGTGTGTGTGTGTGTGTGTGTGTGTGTGTGTATTTATATATATATACACATATATACATATATATGTGTATATATATATACAAAATACATGAGTGTATATACATATATATATATACATATGTATACCTATGTATATATACTTTTATATGTGTATATATACATATACACACATATATATGTATATATACATATATATAAATATATACACATATATACATATATACATATATACATATATATACATATATATGTGTATATATATACAAAATACATGAGTGTATATACATATACCTATATATATATATATACCTATATATATATAATGTAATTAATTAGAATCCTACAGGATTCCTTACACCAAAATGGTTTCAGTTGGTTCTAAAGGTTGCCTAGAAAACTAAAACTGAAGGCACGAGGAGAACATGTAAGTTTAGATTAGGGTGGGGTAGATCTGAGACATGAGCTAGGACCACATAAATAGGATGTAAAAATGGTAATACAATATCAAATACAAATTCGATGCTAACACATTTGGAAATACTGGAGAGTCTAAGAAAATATAAAGTGATAAGATTGACTTTCGAAGTTGACAAACTGAATGTAACAATGAAACAGGAGACTGGAGTAATTTTCAAAGATTTCGCTTCACGAAATGCTATAGGTCTAAATAGTATGAGAGGTGAATTCTTTCAACGGTTTCAAAGAAGTACCATGGTGTATCAGCTGAACCAAAGCAGAGGAAAGAGTAAAAAGCTCCCTGGTTATGTACACAAAGCTCTTACCACACTCGAAAACAAAACTACAGTTTAATACCAATTGTGCATATGGATGTAAAAAAATCCTAAACCATTTTAGAAGACCAGATCAGTCAAATGGAGAAGTACATAGAAAAGTTGGGCTTTATTCAAAGATGGGCTTTATTCAAGAATACCATGGACAGTTCATTATGAGAATTCTATTAATATTAAATCAACAGACAAAAACTATATTACTACCAAAAAGCATCCTCCAAGATCTATTTTTAAAACATGTTTCACTTTGGAGAATTGCAGACTCACACAGAGTTTAAGAAATGATATAGAAAAATAATGCAGAAATAATATACCCACTTTTCACAGTGTAACATCTTACACAACTACGGCACATTATCACAACCAAGAGATTTATATTGATGAAATCTATTTACCTTATTCAGGTGTCACCAGTTTTACACGCATTCATTCATGTTACATGTGTGTTTCAGTTCTATGGAATTTTAATCACAAATGTAGATTCACATGACGATGACCACAGTCAAGATACAGAGGAGTCCGCCATAAAGATCCCTCCTGCTACCTTTTATAGCCACAGACACTTCCCATGGCAACCACTAATCTGTTCTCTATTTCTATGATTTTGTCATTTCATTTTCAAGAATGTTATGTAAATAGAATCACACAGTATGTGACCTTTCTGAGAGTGTTTTTTTTCACACAGCATAATGCCCTTGAGTTCATCCAAGTTTTTGCATGCATCACTAATTTGTTCCATTTTATTGCTGACCATTTTTCCACGGTATAGATGTACCACAATTTTGTTTTGGTTTGGGGTTTTTTATTCTTGTTTTTGTTTGTTTGTTTTGGTTTGTTTTTTTTTTTGTTTTTGTTTTTTGCTTTCTTTAACCATTCACCTGATGAAAGGACTTAGGACGTGTTTCTAGTTTCGGGTCGTTATGAATAAAACAGCTATGAAAATTTACGTACAGGTTTTTCTGTAAACATAAGTTTTATTTCTCTTGGATAAATTGTCCAATTTATCCCAAAATGTTTTTTTTAAAGAGTGTCATTGCTGGGTCATATGGTATGCATATGTTTAGTTTTATAATCAACTGTTATACTCATTTTCATTTTACATTCCCACCAGCAATAATATGAGTTTTCCGGTTTCTCTGCATCCTCACTGGTATTTGGTGATATCACTATATTTTTTTATTTCACCCATTCTTTTAGGTGTGTAGTAATATCTCCTTGTGGTTTTAATTTGCATTTCCCTAATGGCTAATGATATTGAACATCTTTTCATGTGCTTATTTGCCATCTGTGTATCTTCTTCTGTGAAATGTCTATTCATGTCTTTTGCCCATTTTCTAATTGGATTGTTTGTTTGCAAATATTTTCTCCCAGTCTGTAGCTTGTCTTTTCATTATCTTAACAGGGTTTTTACAGAGCAAAAGTTTTATTTTTGATGAAGTCCAATTTATCAATTACTCCTTTTATGGTTTGTGCTTTTGGTATCATATCTGAGAACTCTTTAGCAAGCCCTAGACCCTGAAGATTTTCTCCTGTGTTTTCTTCTAAAAGTCTTATACTTTCAATGCATTTAAACTTGTGATCCATTTTATATTGGAGTTAATTTTTGTATAAAGTGACTTAGGTTGAAGTTCACTTTTCTGCATATGGATGTATAATTTCCTGTTGCTCCAGCATCGTTTACTGCAAAAACTACTGGTCCTCTATTGAATTGCTTTTATGCCTTTGTCAAAAATCAGTTGAGTATATTTGTGTAGCACCATATCTGGGTTCTGTATTGTGTTTCACTTCTACGTGTCTATCCCTCTGCCAATGCCACATGTCTTGAATTACTATATAGTGGGCTTTAATAACAGGTAGAGTGAAACCTACTTTATTCTTCTTTAGACTTTTTTTTAGCTATTTTAAGGCCTGTTTTTTTTCTAAATAAATTAAATTTGTCTATATCTACCAAAAAAAAAAAAAAAAGCGTCTCTGGGAATTTGTTAGGAGTTGCATTAAACCCATGATCTATTTGGGAAGAAATGATACCTTTACTATGTTAAGTCTTCTAATCCATGAATGTGGTATGTCTCCTCATTAGTGAGATCTTCTTTGATTTCATTGGTTAGGAGTATGTAATTTTTACCACAGAGATTCTACACATAGATTAGATTAGATTTATAACTAAGTATTTTATTTTGTTTGGCACAATTATATGTTGTATGTTATTTTTAGTGTTGGTCTCTACTGGTCTTTTCATGTTTATAGAAATACAATTAATTTTTTGGTGTTGATCTTGTATCCTGCAACCTTGCTGAATCATTTATTAGTTCTAGGAGATGTTGTGATGTCCTGGGGTTTCCTATATAGACAACAAAATTATAATGTCAACTACAAATAAGAATAGATTGTTTTCTTTTAGATATGCATGTTCATTATTTCTTATTGCTGTGTAAGAACTTCCAGCACTATGTTGCATATAAATAATGGAGATAGACATGTCTCCATGTTTACGATGTTAGTGGGAAGGATTCAGTATTTCACCATTAAGTTTTATGATAGATATGCATCATTTGAAGAGGCTCTTCATCAAATTGGAAAAGTTTCCCTTTGTTCTGATTTTTCCAAGAGTTTCCACTATGAATGATTATTGGAATTTGTCGAGTGATTTTTCTGCGTTAATTGATATAATCACATCATTTTTCTTTTTAGCTTGTTGCTATGGTAGACTACATCTATTGATTTTCAAATGCTGAACTAGCCTTGCATACTTGGGGAAAAATTCCCTTTGTACATGGTATGCAATTTGTTCTATATATTTCTGGATTCAATCTGCTAATATTTTGTTGGAGATTTTTATGGCTAAGTTCATGAAAAATATTTGTCTTTACTTCTGTTTTGTCTTCTTTTTATCTAGTACTGACATCCGATATTGATACTAATCTCACAAAATGAAGTGTAAAATGTTCCTTCCTATTCTCTTTTCTGAGAAAAATATTGTGTGGAATCGGTGTCATTTTTTCAATCGTTTAGTAGAATTCTCCATTGAAACCACCTGGGCTTGGAGATTTCATTTTTGGAACATTTTTATCTACAAATTCAATTTCTATAATGGTTTACAACTATTCATATTGTCCATTTTATCTTGGTTGAGTGTTGGTAATTTGTAGTTTTGAAGAATTAGTAATGCATTCTTCTAAGTTGTTGAAATTAGGAGCATAAAGTACTATACAGTCTTCCCTTTTCTTCTTACAATGACTGAAGAATCTGCAGTAATATCCTGTGTTTCTTTCCTGATGTTGGTGATGTTTGTATTCTCTCTTTTTATTTTTGTCAGTCTTGCTAAAGGTTTTTCAATTTTATTAATTTTTCCCAAAGAACCCACTTTTTTTCATTGTTTTTAATCTGTTTTTTTGTTTTAATTTCATTGATTTCTGCTCTTGTTTTTATTATTTCCTTATTTCTGCTTGTTTTGTGTTTATTTTACTCTTTGTTTTCTAGTTTCTTCATACAGGAACTTAGATGATTAATTTAAGAGCTTTCCCATTTTCTAATGTAAGCATTTACTGCTATGAATTTTCCTCTCTGTGCTGCTTTAACTGTATCTCGCATGTCTTATAGGTTGTATTTTCAATTCATTGAGTTCTGTTTGTTTTTAAGTTTCACACTTTCTCTTTTACCCATGGTTTATTTAGAAACATCTTATGTTTGGAGATTTTCCTGTTAAATTTCCCAGTTTGATTACATAATGGTCAGAGAACATACTCTGTATGTTTTTATCATACTCTGTATGATTTTATTATTAAAAAATATTTCTTAGGTTTGTTTTATGTATGAAAATATGGTCTATATTGTTGAATATTCTATGAGATTTTTGTTTGTTTGTTTGTTTACCCAAGTGGCTTTGAACTCAAAATCCCAAGATCAAGAGTTGCGTGCTCTACTAACTGAGCCAGACAGGCACCCCTACTCTATGGATTCTTGCTATGTTTTTCTTTCAGTTGATTGTGTTGTTCAATTCTTCTATATGGTTGCTGGTTTTCTGTCTACTAGTTCTATTAATTGGTGAGAATACATGCTAAAATCTGTAAATATAAGTGTTGATTTCTCTGTTTCTCCTTTCAGCTCTAACAGTTTTGCTTCATGCATTTTGAGGTTTCAGGTAATTGGTGTCCACCCATTTTTAGGGTCATCATGCCTCTTTGTGGATTGATCCTTTTATCATTGTGTAGTGCCCATCACTGTCTCTAGTAATTATGTTTCCTCTGAAGTCCACTTTATTATATTAAGGTAGTCACTCCTGCTTTTTTTAAATTAATGTTTGCATGCTACATTTTTTCATTCTTTTCTTTTTTTTTAATGTTTAATGTTTATTTATTTTTGAGAGAAAGAGAGACAGACAGACAGAGTGAAAGCAGCAGAAGGGCAGACAGAGAGGGAGACACAGGATCTCCAGGCTCTGAGATGTCAGCACACAGCCAGATACAGGGCTTAAACTCACAAACTGTGAGATCATGATCTAAGCCGAAGTCACCCAGATGCCCCTCATTCTTTTATTTTCTAGCTGCATACGTTATATTTGAATTGAGTTTCTTGTAGATGGTATATTGTTGCATCTTCCCTTTTTAAATCCACTCTACCAATTTTTCTTAATATAATTTATTGTCAAATTAGCTAACATACAGTGTGTAAAGTGTGCTTTTGGTTTTTGGGGTAGATTCCTGTGGTTCATTGCTCACATACAACACCCAGTGCTCATCCCAACAAGGCCCTCCTCAATGCCCATCACCCATTTTCCCCTCTCTGCCACCCCCCACCCATCCATCCTCAGTTTGTTCTCTGTATTTAAGAGTCTCTTATGGTTTGCCTCCTTCCCTCTCTGTAACTATTTTTTCCCCTTCCCTTCCCCCATGGTCTTCTGTTAAGTTTCTCAAGATCCACATATGTCCACTCTACCAATTTTTATCTTTTCCTTGATGCACTTAGATCATTTATTTTTAAGAAAATCATTGATATGATAAGCCTGCAGCCTGAAGTTTTATTGTTTGTTTTCCTAGTTTTTCATTCCTCTATTTCTTTTTTCTTGCCTTCCTGTGGTATACTTGTGTATTTCTCAGGATACCATCTTGGTTTTTTTGTTTGTTTCTGAGTATATCCCTTTCTATAGTTTTCTTAGTCATTGCTCTATCAAAGGTCAATTTTTAAAAATGTCATAATAAAGTGAAATTGAAAGGCTACTCTGCAAACATTATTTAAATATCTTAAAATAATTAACATCAAACATCACAGCAAAACATGAAAAGCATTTTCTTAACGTCATGGAAATACAAGAATGCATGTTGTTATTAATATTTATGTTTTCTGAAACTTCTAGCTAGTACAGTAAGACAAGAAAATAAATAAAGGAGGCCATACCTGGGTGGAAGTTTCCAATTTATGATTTTCTTTGTATATTCTGATCATTTGATTGACTTCCTAGAAATCCAGTGGGAAAAAAATGCAATTGATAAGATATTTCAGTTCTGCAACAAGCTACAAAATAAATATATTTAGGGGTGACTAGGTGACTCGGTCAGTTAAGTGTCCTATTTTGTTTTGACTCAGGTCATGATCTTAGACCTGATCACCCTCTCCCTCATAAAATAAAATAAAATAAAATAAAATAAAATAAAATAAAATAAAATAAAATAAAATAACAGAACATAAAATGAAATAAAATAAAATAAAATAAAATAAAATAAAATAAAAAAATTTTAAAGGTATGATTTTGTATTTATTTATATTTTTGTCATTAACTTTTAGTTTTATAGCTTGATGTCAGAGAATGTGTGAGAGAATTTCTTTTTTGTGAACTATCTTGAGGTTGTCTTTGTAAATAATAAAATCATACTTGTATTTCCCACAGACATTTAAAATGTGTAGTATAATTTGTTTCATGACTTAGACTTTACATACCCATTAATTTTTTTGCCTATTATTTCTTAAGCATTCATAAAAGTATATCAAAATCTCTCATTTCTGTTGATTTCCTGTCACTTACCCTTTTACATTTATTTACATAGTTTGTTGCGATGCAATTCTGTATGTAAACTTTCATGAGCATTATTTTCTTTGGTGATTCTATTCTTAATTTTTAAAAATTCTCTTGGTTTTGTCACATGCTCTTTTGCCTTAAAATATGCTTTGTCTGGTATTAAAACGCTAAGTCATTTTGATCAACTATCATTAAGTGATATGCGTGGTCCCTTTTTCTTATCAAGGTATTTCTTTTTTATTTATTTTTTCCTTTTATTTTATTTTCTTTTTCTCATTTTGGCAAAGTCAGTGATGATCCATTTGATTGGTTTTCTTCTCGTAATTTTGAAGTTACAGATATGCTGCTTTAATTATGCTAGTAAATGGCTTTAAAACACATTCCTGGCTTTGGGCCCCTGCTAATGACTCCATCCAGCATCAAGGGATGCTTGTGAAATACTGCTCTGCTGCTTGACGTAGCCACCCTTGATCTCCACTGTAGATGCTGTTATTCAAAACTGGACAAACCGACTCTGAGTCGCATATTCCCTATCTTGTTTGTGACCTGTTTTGCCCCGCCAAACGGGCACAGTTAGGTTTCTGACAGAATCTCGACTTACCTCTTGTTGAAGCACACTTCTTTCTAGGGGAAGGCAAATGAGGGTTTTCCGTCAGTGTCTTCTTCAAAGGCAGTCCAGCTACATAATATCTAACTTGAATTTCTAAAAATGTTTGTAATCCCACCTTGATTGTGTGACACTGCTTTCCTCCCCACCCCACATCTGGTTTTGATATTCCTTTGCTCATCTTAATTGGAATCCATAGAGGAAGAGTCAATGTCTATGCTCAAGGTGCAGCTTATGTAGCTAAGACTGATCCTCAAGGCTGTGTGTGGGACAGATTGTGGAAGAAGGCAATCTATGAAACAGTTTATAACACAATCACATTGGGAGCTTTTAAAATAATTCCAATTTTTAGTATTCTGAAGCTTCTTATTTAAAACCCTGTATCTCAGTATATATGTAATTACTATAAGAACAAACTAAGAATATGGATTTAGTGTCCTATGTGTAGGTGATTGGTTAATCATCATGTTTTCAAGCCTCATATTTAAATCCATGAAGAAATTCCTTTTTTTTTTTTTTAAGTTTTATTTATTTTGAGAGAGAGAAAGAGAGAGCTAGAGCATGAGTGAAGAAGGGGCAGAGAGAGAGGGTGAGAGAGAGTCCCAAGCAGGCTCAGCATTGTCAACCCAGAGCCTCACATGGGGCTGGAACTCACGAACCATGAGACGATGATCTGAGCCAAAATCAAGAGTTGAATTCTCAACTGACCGAGCCACTCAGGTGCCCCAAAATCCACAAAGACATTTTTATTCATCTCATATCCCTCCATGAGTAAACTTTTTTTTAAAAGGTAAAATGAACTATCACAAAAAATATTACATTTCATAGTAGGATCAAGAACGATGTTCTTAAATCATCACAATTATAATTTAATATATGTAATTTTAAGTGTTTTCTTGAATTAATCTAGAAAAATTTCAATGATCAAATCTCATTACCCTGTTTGTTGTTTCCTTTTAGGTGGCTTTTTTAAGTTTATTTCTTTATTTTGAGAGAGAGTGTGTGTTCTCAGGGAAGGATCAGAGACAGCGGGAGAGGAGAGAGAGAATCCCAAGCAGGTTCCACGCTGTCAGCACAGAGCCTGATGTGGGGCTCAATCTCATGAGCTGTGAGATTATGACCTGAGTTGAAACACAAGAGTCTGATGCTTAACTGACTGAGCCACCCAGGTGCCCCTACTTTTAGGTGTCTTTTAAAGGGAATAAAGATATGTTAGCCTGAGAGCTTCCCTAACTTAGAATCTTAGTCTTTTACAAAGACCATGCATCTTGTATCTCAAGAAAGACTGCTGTCGCTAAGTGTCTTCAACGTAATCACCGTTGTAAAGAGTTTCTTCATTTTCACAGTTTTACTCACGCCAGCTAAAAAGAGGCATACAACTTTTTCTCTGCTCTGCACATTTTCTTCAGAAGTCGTCAGAGTTGTTTGAATCCTTTTAAAAATAACTCTACTCTCCTTGGGGCTCCTGGGTGGCTCAGTTGGTTGAGCATCTGACTTTGGCTCAGGTCACGATCTCATGGTTTGTGGGTTTGAGTCAGGCTCTGTGCTGACAGCTCAGAGCCTGCTTCGGATTCTTTGTCTCCCTCTCTCTGCCCCTCCCCTGCTCATGATCTATCTTTGTCTCTCTCTCTCTTTCAAAATAAATAAACATTAAAAAATAAAATAAATTAAATTAAATTAAATTAAAATTAAAATAACTCTACCCTCCTCTCTTGCCTTGCACTGTTTTCAAAACCCAAATAACAAAACATCAACAGAGCACCTAAACAAAATAGTTTATGTTCCTATCTTCATATCGCCAGTTGAAGTTTAATTTATAGTTTGGCATAGTATTTTTTTCGGTTATAAAGGTTAAGAGTTTGTTCGAAACCTTCAGTAGAATAGAAAATTTATTTTTCTATGATTAATTCACTGTAAACTGGCAAGCACCAAAAAAAAAAAAAAAAAAAAAAAAGAACCGTGCTAAACTTTAGGAAGGAAACTCAAAGATCATTTTGTCAAACTATCTTATTTATAGATGAGAAAGTTTGGCCCTGTGAAGTTCTATAATTTGTGTAATGAAAGAATCATAATGTCAGTAGCGTTAGCATTTTCCAAGCAAAACAGGGCGACGGCAGAAAGTTGAATGGGTTCCCCGAATAATTCATATCAAAAGGAGCTGAGGTATCTGAATTCAAAAAGCCTGAGTATATGCTTGCCCTCAAGTATCAGGACACATTTTACTTGTGGTTTTCCTTCTCCAACTCTGTTTGCATCTTCCTGATTAAACGCTTAGTCAGTGATAACTGGTGAAGCATTAGAAATTCAATTCTCATTTTTGTTCACATCTATGAGCCACTTACGAGGCCGGACACTGGGCTGTGTGTATTGTACGTACTTTCTGTGTGAGAAAATGTATGAGTACCTTGCTTAAGTTCCTACGTCTAGTAAGAAAGTTAGACATTCAACACAAACAAACAAACAAACACTCTGTCTCCAAAATGTACCCACTAGGCTCTCCGCAAATCTTGGCTGGTGAAAGCTTTGTGGGGACACCTCTGCTCCAGTGACATTCTCTTGTCTAGCTCCCACCCCCTCATCCACCCTGACCCCAGGCCACTCCCGGGTACCTGGCTTCTCACACCTGCATAGGGACATCGGGCCTCTCTTCAGAGAGCCTCTCTTCTGACCAGAGTGAGTGTGAAAGCCACCCCCCCCCCCGACACACACACACACACACACACACACACACACACACACTTCAAGGAGGGGTATCAGGCTATCTCTCAGACTTCATTCACACTCCAGAGCCCCTCCTGGGTTCAGCCTGAGGACACTACTACCTAAAATGGCTCCCCTGCCTGGCTTCCTCCCCTTCCCTCCCCTGTCCCGCTTCCCTGTTCCCTTAAAGTTTCTCCCGGGAGCCCTTCCTTGTATGACTCCTCATTCCCTGTCCGCTCCTAGAGACCCCAACCTAAGCTGGTTTCTGTCTTATCTCAGATAGCCTGAAGCTATAGCTTCTGCTGAAAAGTGCCACAGCCTACTCTCTTGGCTCTAATACCTGCATCCTGCTCCTCTGTTAGAGAGCAGAGCAGATTTTTTTTTTTGTATCATCAAGGAATAGTTTGTGAGGAACATATACTTTTGTGGAATCCCCAACAAGGAGTCTCGTTTGGGCAAAAGTGTTCACAGAGACGATTACCTGTTTTCCCTTTCCAGCTTTCCGTAATGAAACGTCCGATCCTTTGACTTTCCCTGGTGATTCTCAGCACAAATTAGAGTTACGTCCAGCTTCCCTGGAGATCGGTAACACGGGTATGCATTTCTTTTTTGCGTTTTGCCCATGCTGCCCACCTTCCCCCAGCACCCATTGTAGGTATTCTGAAGCCCAGCCTGTTGACCAGGCACCCAGCCACGTGCACCTATGCCCATCCATCCTGTGGGCTTCCACAAGCTAAGTAAACCTGACCCCATCTTCCCTGATTACTACAGTTCCCAAGCCTTGGGGGAAGAACATGGTTCTTTCTTTCTTTCTTTCTTTCCTTCTTTTTTTTTCATGTTTATTTATTTATTTTTAGAGAGAGAGACCAGGGGAGGGGCGGAGAGAGAGGGAGAAAGAGAATCCCAAGCAGCCTCCCCACTGTCAGTGTAGAACCTGATGCAGAGCTCGAACTCCTGAAGCATGAGATCATGACCGGAACCAAAGTCAAGATATGGATACTCAACTGACTGAGATACCCAGTCGCCCATAAGAAAACATGGTTCTTAACGCAGTGAAGTTTACTCCCTTTAGCCCTGTCTCTGTGTGTCCAGCTTCATCTCCTACACTCTGTGTCTTGTTCTTCATCTGTCTTCCTGTGAATTTGTCCAGTTTCCTCAACTCAACATGACCTTTACTTCCAGGTGAATCCAGCCACAGCTATCATCACAGAGGTTAAACTAGTCTTCCAGAATTCCATAGAAGGTACATCTCCCTTCCTGGTAAAACCGAAGCAAGAGCTGTGCCCTCACATCCGACCCAGTGGCCAAGCATCATTAAAATTAGTCAGTTTGTTTGGTGGCAATTGATAAAATCTGAATCGATGCTGCTTTTAAAACAAACATCTTCGGTGACGGACCTCAGGACCCATTGCCTTCAAGCCACACACGTTTCCCTTCTAGGAAGGAAATGTGCCACTCCAGTAGAAAAATTATATTCATCCAATTAGGATCTGCCTGTGTTTGCAACCCCCATGGTTGTACTTGATGCCAGAGATGGCTACTGGCATCAGAAGGGATCTTACACAATCATCTGCTGGTCCAGCCCCTCACTTGGTAGAGGAGGAAAGAGATTCAGAAAAGCAAAGAGATCCTTGAGGCTCCCTTCACTATGACATATATTGATTTGAGCCATTGAGAAAAAAAGTATGCAAACAGTGGAGAAAGGCTTTTCTTATAACTCCCCATGGTGGTCAGTCTACACCAGGGGATCAGTACAGCTGCATCAAAAGGGCTATCCAATTCTGAGTCAGAAGTCAAAGTATCCCCCAACATAATTGTGTTGGGGTGCCTTTAGGTTTCCAAAGAAATTATTTATTCATGTCTCATGTAGAAGCTTAATTTAAATACCAATGCTCCTTATTTTACAAATGCAATAAAACTATGAGTGACAGGATTTACACCCAAGACTGCTTTGTCATTGGCATTCAATCGGGCCTTCACAAAGAAAGTAAATGAGAATCCAAGGCAACCCCTCAGATGGCTTGAGTCAAAAATCCATGAATGTGTTTTCTCCTGGGGAGAGAGGACAGCCAACTGTAACCAGTTACCCTAGTAAGTGACGGTTGGACAGGAGATGGCCCCTGGAGCCACAGAGCCAGGCAGGCTCAGAGGACAGAAGATGTCACTGGGTCCTCGTTGTTGAGCACATTCTCCTAGAGGTCAATTTTGCATTGGATGGGCCAAGTCACAAATGACATACAGATTCCAAATCAGAATTATTTAGCCCAGATCTTTTGTAATAATTCATTGTCGCTGCCAAGCAGTGATACTTAACTATTTTGCTGCGATGACAGTCTATGGATATCTAAGAAATGTCCGAAATTCTGAGTCTAAACAAAGACTTGTAGATTCTAAAATGGCATAAGCCATTCAGTAAGTAATTGTTGACAACCTTCTAGGGGGATCCTATCCTGATGCTGAGACAAACTGCTCAGATATGACACAAAAGATGCTTTTGTCTGCCCAAGTCCACACCCCCTGGGGAGACAGATCCATAAACAACCCCCCTGTGTCACCAGTGATTCACAAGGTCAGGTGATGAGAGTCACAGCAAAGGTCTGTGCTGCAGAGGAGAGGAGACCTTAGAAGAAAAAGCAATCCTCCCTCCCTGAGGGAATCAGCAGCGCTTTATGGGGTAGGTACTTTAACCAGAAAGGTAGTTAACCTTTCTGAGAAAGGGTTAACTCAGAAGTAAAGTCCCCACTAAGACCCAGAAGCAAGTATGTGAAATAGCGAGCACTTTTGCCCGGGGTTTGGGGCATAACCTTGCTTCTTTAGGCGAAATGCACCCATGCACCTGAAGAGAGTAATCTCGTGTCATGACAGCATGGATTTCTAGTAATTTTCAGCCTTAGTAAATTTAGATATATTACTGTGCATTCTGTTCAATTCAATTATACCACCAAATAATGCAAATTGATTTACGAGAGCATAAATTGTGGGTTTTAGATTCCTTAGCCTGCGTACTTCTCGACAGTCATTAAAAATGGTAATACTTAGGCTTTTGCCCTTGCGGCTTGGTAGGGAAATATAAAATGTGTATCTGCGATCCCTAAATAAAGGGTGCATCTTATTGGTAGGCAACACTTCAACCTGTCTCAGTCAAACAGAGAGCCATACATAACTTCCCTTCTGGGGCTTTGGAACTCACATGTCCTCAGTGAATACAAACGAGGGACAAAAACGCTTTTGTGTCAAGGCTCCACAAATGTGGAATCAGTTACCAGTCGATTTAAGAACAATTGGGAGCTTTTCCTGTTTTAAGATGGAACTGAAACAATACCTCGTGATGACTAGAAGTTGTCATAATTGTTTTAATTGACGTTATTCTTGTGTTATCGCGGTTTATTGTGTATTTATGTGCATTTGCTTATCACAGGTCAGGCTTGAAAATGGGCCTTCAGCTCCATTTACATGCACAGTTAACAAATCAATCACGTCATGTATGTATATTTCTCAGCCCCACTTGTTTATATCAGATGGGCCTGCCATATGTACTCTCCATACATTTCATGCCCACATGTTTATATCACACAGATAATCCATCTGAGATTGATTTCAACTTCACTTGTAAGTCCTTAGGACCAACACAGCAAATATGCCTCTTGGAATACAAGCTGAAGTTGCGATTTTGCCATCGAAGAGCAAACGACCTAATGTCTTTTTAACTCTTTGTTACGGATCTATTTAAAGTCATGTTCCTGCGGCTCCTTACAAGAATCTGCTGGTTGAAGGAAGTCGCCATCGCCATCGGAACGCTGCCCTTCTCCATTTGAGAGGACCATTGCCTCTATAGCCCCGGCCACCTCCCCGCCACCAACACCAAAAGCAGAAAGATGCTATAAACAAAGCCGCAAAGGCAATCGCTTGTGGCGAAATGCGTTCTGACATCAAGCATTTAAATCACGGCTGATGGAGACACGGCATGTTCAATTTGCACTCTCTTTAAAAATGATAAACATCTATACACACATCCCTACCTGTCTCTCGCATCCCTGTAGCCCAGACGTCGCAAATAAACCAACCAACACACACACACACAGAAATGGAGTGTGGCATTGTCTCAAACTTACAAGCCACAAACATACATCTGGGAAATGTGTTTTCCTCTGAGCTTCATGAGGCTGATGTGTTAACTCGGACATAATCACAGCCATGTGGCCACTCTCACTGCAAGGCCCCGCCTTCGTGGCTGTCTTAGGGGTGTTCGGCTGACAGTGAACAGAATTGGGTAGACAAAGTCAGGCTCCAGAGACCTGCGATGGCTGCGCCGAAATGATTTCATCACCCAAATTGGAAAGTAATCACATAAAATAGTAGCATTTGGAATTCAGAGGAATAAACATTGTGTGAAGAACAGAGTGTCTTCGTCAGGAGACGTGCCCCTAGAAGTTGCCGGGCTCTTACGTGTCCCCGAATAGACACCCACATCGGAACGGTGCCCACGGTAGTGGCTTGTAAGCAAATCTTCCGGGGGGAAGAGGAAGGATTGCAGTGTGCAAAGAGTACGAAAAAAAAAAAAAAAACCTGAAAAAGCTATTAGGGTCCATTGTGTCATTCCAGCTGCTACACAGACAGTCTTAGTCCATGTGTCAAAAATGCTTACTAAGTTTTTCTCTTAGAGGAAAATAAGCCATAAGTATACAATAGCTTTTGTCTCTTTCAAAGGCTGTGTAATTCACGGGCTCTGCACATCTGCATTGAAGGTAACTCGGTTCTGTACCTAAAGCCCTTCCTATGCTCCATAAGGCTTGCCTGGAATATCTCTGGGCACCACACAATCGACTGACAGGGACCCCGGAAAGCTCTGTGCTGGGCACCCAGGAGGATGCAGAACAGGCCAGGCCCCATCCTCGAGGGCCTTGAGAATGACCCCTTGCTCCTTTCCACAGACGTGGGTTCTCAGGGCTTTCTGCGGTCCGACCACGCATTTCTGTTGATGGACTTCCTGCGGTCCTACCATGCATTTCCGGTTAATGGACGAACCAGATCCTGATGACCCAACAGGCTCCAAGGGTTTTCCAAATGTTTAAATCACAGTTGTAGGCACCGATGACGATGACCGTTTTCAAACACTCAGGACAGGAATGAAATGCATAGAAAGATGAGAAATTAGCTTAAGAAGAATAACCACAGCTAAGGGAAGACTATACAAACCATATGGGAAATAGACTCATTCAGTTGTAAAGTCCAGAAGAGTCCTCAGGGACAACATGGTATAAACAAGGAATGGGAAGGACAGAGGAGTCAAATGATTTGTAGAAAATGGCAGAGGGACTGACCTGGAGACACTGCATGAACCCCTGGCTCATAGCTCTCCCTGCTATACCACACTGTTCCCCACCACACACATGGGAGCCATCCCTCTATAAAAATAAGAATATGAGGCCCCAGGAAGAAAATATTACATCAGCTAAATTACGCGCTAACATGCTTTTATTCATTAGAACTCTTGTAAGAGTTTTAAAACTGGATGTATAATAAAATATGTTGCAACATATTTATCAGTAGAAAGGTATGTAAGATTGTTACCCGCTCCCCAAGACCTTTTTGTTTGTTTCTCATTCTAAGCTTAGCCCACGGTAACAGTTTCAAGGCAGGGTTGAAACAAGCAATCTACAGCAAGAAGTGGTTTTTTCAAGGTTCCCAGATGATCCCCCCCTCCCTTTTTTTCTTTTTGAGCCTACTGTCGTTCAAATCACATCACAATAATACTCCTCCTGATAAGTGTTCAGTTCAAATATCAAATTATTCTACTGCAGACCCATGGCTGTCACCTAAAATTATGTATTCCTAATCATTCATTTGCTAGAATTCTTTGAATTCAGGGAATCAACCTTGCTGTGGAACACAAGTGTAGCATCACAAATGAGCTACGCCAGCTTCCAACATTGTGGTGTGAGAGGATTTATAGCTGGCACAGAAACGGGCACTGGCCACGTCTGGCTACCTAGACAGCGAGAGTAGCCACATCATTTCTGGAGGGTACTGATTTGTAAGCAGATCACTTAATAAAACTTAGTTTGAAAAAATTAGAATCCGTGGCTTAGCAGACACTTCAAGCTGGCGGCGTGGTCGCTTTAAACACGACTATTTTTTAATTGACAGCCGTTAGCTATGCTAACACATAGCAATGATTTTCTTTTAAACAGGTGATGCAGTAACTCGATGGGTATTATAAACCCACGCTCGGTGTCAGAGAAACCGGACTTAAATAGCAAGATCAAGAGGCGAGCCAGCTCGAGTGAGGCACGCTACTTTTTTTCACCCAGATCTAAGGAACAGACAGTTTTCCCTGCTCATCATAAGGGTGTGCAGGGTACGGATGGCTGTGGGTGGACTGGACTCTGTGGCGACCGGGAGAATAAGATTCATTTTCTTATTTACCAAAAATTCACTGACCCTAGCTGATGCAGGCACGGTCCTGAGTGCCAAGGATATAAAAAGGCGTGACTGTGCTTGATTTGCAGCAGCCATCCGTCCTACGGGAAGGAGTAACAAGTATTTATTTATTTTTTTTTTTAATTTTTTTTTCAACATTTTTTATTTATTTTTGGGACAGAGAGAGACAGAGCATGAACGGGGGAGGGGCAGAGAGAGAGGGAGACACAGAATCGGAAACAAGCTCCAGGCTCCGAGCCATCAGCCCAGAGCCTGACGCGGGGCTCGAACTCACGGACCGCGAGATCGTGACCTGGCTGAAGTTGGACGCTTAACCGACTGCGCCACCCAGGCGCCCCAAGGAGTAACAAGTATTTAAAACAAAATACCTACAACAGATGAGATTTTACATCCAAGGGTCAGGGGCCGTAGAAAGCATTGCAGACATGTCACCCGAATCTTAAAGGCTGAAACGTCCGTCTCCAAGTGGCTGGGTAGGAGGAAGCCCTTTCGGGCAGAAATCATTACCGGTAAAGGATAGACCACAGAAAACACAGACATTTTTGGTGGATTGAAAATTGCTGGGGATGAAGTTTGGTTGTTGTTTTTTTGGAATCCTTATGCTTTCAGTGCTTTCCAAACACAAACTTCTGTACCATGGAAAGGAAAACTTTAATTGTTTGTGTAATGGAAAGAAAAAGGTTGACCAGAGTGAGAAGCTGCAAGAGGTTGGACTTTTCTGGGTAGACAACGCAGAGTCAAGAGAGTTTTTAAACAGGGAACGCGGATGGTGGTTTTCCAAGTTAGAAGGCGTCTTGGCATCGGTGAGAACGGGAGGTAGAGCGTGGTTATAATTCCGAAAAGGTGCAAAGGATTTGGGCTTGGCTGAGTTTATAAATCAGAAATTAGAAACTCTTTATTTCACGTGCAGTGCCCTGAGTCACTTCCACAGACTGTCTGAAATGTCCTTTTAAAGATCTAAGTATCAGGGGCGTCTGGGTGGCTCTATCGGTTAAGCGTCCGACTTCGGCTCAGGTCATGATCTCACCATTTGTGAGCTCCAGCCCCGCGTCGGGCTCTTGTGCTGACAGCTCAGAGCCTGGACCCTGCTTCGGATTCTGTGTCTCCCTCTCTCTCTGCCCCTCCCCCACTCGTGCTCAGTCTCGCTCCGTCTCTCAAAAATAAATGTATGTTAAAAAAAAAACTTTTTTGGGGGTGCCTGGGTGGCTCAGTCAGTTAAACTCCAGACTTCAGCTCAGGCCATGATCTCGAAGTCCGTGAGTTTGAGCCCTGCGTCGGGCTCTGTGCTGACAGCTCAGAGCCTGGAGCCTTTTTCAGATTCTGTGTCTCCCTCTCTCTCTGCCCCTCCCCTGTTCATGCACAGTCTCTCTCTGTCTCAAAAATAAAAATAAAATAAAATAACTTTTTTTAACTTAAATATCTTGTGATTTCGGTCTCAGAATTGCAAAGACAGTTAGAATGTTAAATTATGAATGTGTAGTGACTATCTAGTAAAATCAGATTCCACTTTGTTCTTAAGGACTTATTTATTTTAAGAATACAAAACCCGGAAGAAAAAAAAAAAGAATACAAAACCCATCATTCATTAACATATATTGAAAATATATACAAAGCCAAGAAATTCAACATTGAATTGTTTAAAGTCTATTTTCTCTGTTGTGTTCACTCAAAAACACCAGTTTACAGAAAGATTTGTGCTCGGTGGTGGGGAAATGATCTTGACCATCTTCAAGGCCTGAGTGGTAATTTAGGCTCTATTTACCAGGATATGTAAGCATGTCCGGGGGAGTATCAATACTTCCAAATAAACGAAAGCTTGTCTTTAAACAATCAATTTTAGAAAATCTTGAATTATTTTAAAGGAGGCTATTTTCGCAAAGATATCCCGGTAAGATCGGCATAGTGTAGTATTAAAGTGCTTTTATTTCTTATGAACGATTCCAATTTACTTTATTTTAATGAACAACTGGCAGTTGAAAGAGTTTGGGATAAATACAAATGTATGAAAACCCCAGGGATCTCTAAAACCATTTCGCTGATTTCACAATAGACAAGATATTGCATATCTAAAAACTCAAGATTATGGGAGGTTAAAAGAACATTTTGTAGCACCAGTGATTTCAAGAGAAGTTAAGTTTGTAATGGCAACTAACCAGGGTTGCTGGTTTCCTGAATGGAGTAGGTGAAGTGTTGCAGAAGTAATATGCAACCCTTCCAGTGGAAGGAACTAAATGGGTCATTATGAAGATACTCATTACTGGCTGTTTCACTTAATGGCTCCATGAAAAGATGTGTCAAGGGCTACAAACTTTGTGACCAATAAGAGAGTGGAGAAATAATGAGGTAAACTTTGCCCAATCTTTAGGCAGATAAAATTCCAATAAGCCACAGTAGGGGGTGAGTGTTTGCGGCTCTATGTCCCTTTGGTTCAGGTGCTAAGGGTTTTCTAAAGCCTGATTGAAACCAGGAAATGACAGAGAGAGGGGGAGAGAGAGAGAGAGAGAGAGAGAGAACCCACCAGCAAGACGATTTTATTCCTTATAGAAAGCATGTTTCAATGTTCTTGTCACACACTTGTTTAGACATTATTGAGTGTTATGTTTCTGTAAAACATTTCAAAGGTTGATGGAAGTTGTACATTTCACGACTTATGGAGTAGTACACTGTGCACTCGCTAATAACAGATGTAATAAATGTATTTTGACGTTAATTTAAGAAGAGTGTTCCTTCTCCTGACACTATAATGTAAAGATGCAGAATGGGAAGCCCTGAGACATATATATCTGTTCCCACTCGCGTCGATCCCCAAATCTGTTATGTGAGGGGAGAGGGGTTCACTGACACTCCAAGCTATGCGTATCAGAGAGGACTCGATCTGAAAATCCCCAGTCCACCCCAATTAATCACCCATTAAATTCAACCTCAGCCATTTCTCAGCAGGAGGAGCCTACGTAAGCCCTCCCTCATCTTCTCCAACTTCTGATAGTGTGAAATCTCATCCTGATATTTAACCTGAATCTGCCCTGCCACAGTGTAAGCCTATTACTTCTTGTTTTGTCCCCATTGACTAATGAGAATAATTGGTCCCCATCCTCTTTATAATATCCCTTTATGTCGGAGTAAAATAGTTATTATGTCTCCCTCAGCTCTTCTTTTCTGCAGATTCAATGTGTCCAGTTCTCTTAACCTTTTCTCCCGGGTCACATTTTCTAAACCTTTTATCATTTCTGATGCTCCCTTCAGAGCTCCCTCTAATTTGTTCTGTCTGTGAAAGGCGGGATGCCCCAAACCAAGGCTCCAAATGGAGCCGATCCAGCTCCAGTCAAACTGAATAATTGCCCAGCTTGCTTTAAACGTGAGCACCTCTTAACTGTTTAAACGGCTACAGTCCAACTTTTCTTGGCAGACGGTCGTATCTGCTGGCATTATATTATGTTCTCCACTCACACAGTGCACCTGGAGAGGGATTGATTGCCTTTCCTCTCATGAGTTTGCAGACTTTTTGCAAGAGAGATATACTTGCCGGACTATTTTTGGGAACCGGACCCCTACCTTAACAGCAGATCTACCCAAAGAAAACTGTGGTGGAGTACCAAAGTTTTATGTCTCAAATTGTACATTCAAGCAAATTTACCGGATGTGCCCTTTTATAAATAATAATGAACTTTCTTTTTCTTTTTAGACTAAGTTTAGGTTCATAGCAAAACTGAACAGAGAGTTCTCATTTACCCCTCGTCCTCACGCACGCCCGGCCTCCCCAGCTCTCAGCATCCCGCACAGGAGTGGTGCACTTGTTACAATCGATGAACCTACACTGACACATCAGTATCACCCAGAGCCCATAGTTCACGTGACAGTTCACTCTTGCTGTTGTACGTTCCCTGGGTTTGGACAAACGCAAAATGCACGCGTATCATACGTGCGTGTATACAATTACATGTGTGATAGCAGGTGTCATGATAGCATCGTACGAAGTAGCTTCACTCCCCTAAAACTCGAGGCTCCCTCCTTCCTCCCAACCCCTGGCAACCACCAATCTGAAGTGAGTTCTGCCTTTTCCAAAACGCTCCATGGTCGGAGTCCTAGCTATGCAGCCTTTTCAGACGGTACCTTTTTGAATTCTTTCAAAACCAAAAGCTCTTCATGGTATTCTCCACAGCCAGACCAGAGAAGATAGGGGTTCCAGTACAGGAAACATCAAGTTCCTTCCCAGTTCCTGCCCCTGACCCTCTGAGCTCCACTCCAGAGGTAAACTCTGCCGTGGCCTCTCTGTGCACGCGTTCCCAAGGTAACGTCAGGCATTTAACGTCTGACTCTCCCATTCTGAAGCCTCAGAAAGAATGGCAAAACCTCCGTATTCGCACTTAAAATCTTACCGCCTTTGAGTGGTCCTACTTCCAATTTTAAAACAAAAGGGACGAGAAAATGTATTTGACCATCCTGTCACAAAAAATCACATGTGCGTGCCCTTTAAAATTATAAGGAGTTATAAGCGAAAGAAGAGAGAAAAACAAGTTTCAAGTCCTCCCAGCTGAGGCCCAGAAGACATAAAGACAAACACCCCTTATATCCACTTTGAATTCCTGACCCACAGAATCTTCCAGTGTAATAAATGGTTATTCTTAAGGACTGAGTTCTGGGATAATTGGCTACACAGACATAGATAACCAGAAAATTTACTTAACAGTTTTGAAGAGTGTCAGTCTAGGCAAAATGCAGAGATGTGGAAATTAGGTCTTTGGAATTGCTAGCTGGTACAACTTTCTCTAGCAATACATAGAACGAACCAGAAGGACAAAACACCTATATAAAGAGTATACCGCCGTTCGACTCCCCGGAACATCTGCGAAATTATTCCAACGATATCTCGCCTTGGAAAACCTTCCTTCCATGAGCCTAAATGTTATTAGCAATTTGTTACAGCCTTTCTCACTCTTCAAAGACACAGATTCAGACTATCATCAATAAATCACCGTTATATTTTCTGGGGCAGCAATTGCTTCTGTCGACACAATGTAATTAGCATGCAAACAAAGAACAAAGTTCACATCTCGGGCCAGTTAACACTGACTTCGCAGTTGCCAAATCCCACCTCTGAAAGCTGCCCTTGTTTTCCTTCTCCCTAATACCTTGTAAGACAGGATGAAAAGTCGGCAAGTGCTACGCTGAGAGATCTTTCATCAGAGAGCTAACTTTCTGCATTCCCTTCCTTCCTCTTTCCTTCTCAGAGGTGTTGCAAGCCCGGGGAATCGCTGCTCCCCAGCAGAGATCCTGAGAAGGGGCTCCTGCTTTACTTTCTTGTCACATCAGATGATTCATCAGAAAAATGCCTCCACTCGTTCCTTTGTGTAGAGCTGCAAATATGATAGAAAGCCAGACAAGGTGTGGACAGGGCTTGTCCTTCCTTCTGTCTGGTTGGTGTGGAGTGAGGGTTTTGGTTTTCCAAGCAATGGCATCCCTTGTCGTCCTTTTCTTCCTTTTCCTTTTTCAGTGCATTGGTGTAACTGAGCTAAATGCCAAGCGAGCTCCCTGCTGTGCGGTGGTCCTTCGGCCACCCCACCCCTCCCCCGACCACGGACATGCGAGCTATTTAATTTTGGAAATGACATTTCCTTCTAGCCCTTCTCAGAGAGCAATTTATGTCAGTCATCCGGGATCTCCCTCTGCCAATAGCAGTGTCAATGGACTTGAATTTCCTATTGACTTTGGGGTGAGAGGGGCTCTCTCTTTGACTCTTCCGAGCCGCATACTTTTCACCGCTGTAGAGAAAACTTGACTTCCCGAGGAAGTTTCCTTGTGCTCTCAGACCTAATCTAACCCTCCTTTTATAGTCTCAGAGAAAAGGGGGGAAATCTGCACAACGTCTTATTGCCCGGCAGCACGAGTCTGGTTGGATTTACTCCACCTTGGAGTCCCGTGATGGTATCCCCATAAAAACGTGGGTGTAACTCCGCGAAGAGATCAAGGTGACTGGAGCACCCAGAGTGGCCAATGTCGGTGCACTCTTGCCCCCTAGGAGCACCTGTAAAAGTTACCTGCGTGAGTTCTAAAATGCACTGCGTTTGTACAAATAAAACGTGTCTTTTTATTCATATGAATGTGAAATTTTCAGAGAATGTGTATGTGTCTCAGAATTGGACAATTAGACTTCAATTCATTTCTTCCCTCCCAAGTGCATAATTGGGATTCTTCTGTGCGTCACTCAGAGAAATCAAACATTTGTAGGACACGGGACACAATCTTATTGAGATGAACAATAGATGTTTGATTTAAAAAAAAAAAAAAACTCATACTCTATTACTGTCCTCCACTTTATCTAAAGAGGTTGATGACCTGAGGGGTGCCTGGGTGGCTCAGTCAGTTAAGCGTCTGACTTCGGCTCAGGTCATGATCTCACCGTCCATGAGTTCAAGCCCCACGTCGGGCTCTGTGCTGACAGCTCAGAGCCTGGAGCCTGCTTCAGATTCTGTGTCTCCCTCTCTCTCTCTGCCCCTGCCCCGCTCATGCTCTGTCTCTCTCTGTCTCAAAAATAAACATTAAAAAAAAATGGGTTGATGAGCTGAATATTTTTATGTTGCAAATAGTTTACAAATTCCACGTTGAAATGGTAAGAAAAGTTATTGCCATCCAGAAGGAGATGGTGTTCTGGAATAAATGTGAGATTCAGGTTAGATGATGAATTGGTAGGATTCTGCTAAGAAAAGTCCCATTTTGTTCTCCTATGGGAATAATGTGTGTGTGTTAGAAGTAATGATTGCTTTTTTGTTTTGTGGGGTGAGTGGACTCAGAGCATTTAAACTCAGGCAAATCTTTGGTGATGCCTTGCTACTTCAAGCTATCTGTTCTCTGCCTTCAAAGCGAAAGTATTCTGAAGACCAAATGTTCATAAAGTCTACTTCCTTGAGGCTGCTCCAAATTATTTGTCTCATTCTTGAACAAGGGCTATACATCCCTCTACAGATTCATTGAGTGCGTTCTTAATGCAAAGTTGGTTATTCAATGTTTGATTGTCCCGTTTAAATTTCGGTTTGGGGGTTTGAAATGGCAAGTATAAATAAATTCTACCTTCCTTCCCTCCTGGTTTGGAATGCACTAAGACTTAAGACACGGGAGACAGAAAAGGAAATATCAGCTATATTACTACCAAACTGATTTAAGCATTTGGCTTAGTTATGCTCTGCCCTCTCCAGTTTGGACATTTTACCATCTGATCATAGCCCCACACGGGCAAAGCCTATTCTTCTAAGCTTACCAAGGGCCTAGCACAGGCCTCAAGGCACTTGTTTGATGGACAGGTACCTCCAAGAGAGCAGGCTACATGGAACCCACCACACTCAGCTCGTTTTCTCGAATGCACTGTTCACCTAAAGTCATTCTCATGCAACCGGAAAGGAGTGCAGTCAGAACAGATTTCAGCTGGAAGTTTTCCTTCTGTATTTTTCTCTTCGGGCAAGTGAAACAACAACTCCCTTCTCTCTATGGAAACACTAGGAGTGGATGGTTTCTTCCGACATCTGGAATCTTCTCAAACATCACTGGGGAATAAAGTCTAGATCAAATGGTACATGTACCATGCTCCCCTCCCCGCCCCCATGTCTGCCCACTACCAGCTCTCAATTAGTGTTACTTTTATTGATCTTATAGCTTACTATTGTCATCTATAAAAGTTGACAGCACCTTTGTATTCCAAAGACAAAGTATCCTTTTCTAAATAAAACAAAATAATCGACTTGGCAGTTCGAAAGTGATGCTACACGTATGAGAAGTAAATGCTATTCCTTTAACAGGACCTGTTAAAGACTAGTGAGAAGCAGGAAGCGGGGTGTCTGTGTGGCTCAGTCAGTTACGCGTCTGACTCTTGACTTGGGCTTAGGTCATGAGCCCACGGTTCTTGAGTATGAGCCCCGCCTCAGGCTGTGCGCTGACAACGTGGAGCCTGCTTGGGAACCTCTCTCTCCCTCTCTTCCTCCCCCTTCCCTGTTGGCACACAGTCTTTTTCAAAAAAAAGAACAGTGAGAAGGACACAGGCACAGCATTGAAACCTTCTATGTCTTCCACCCTCGTCCTCTCCTCCTTAATTTATTGTTTTTGTGGACCATAGGCACACCATTTTTGTTGCATGTGATAACATCGCCTAAAGACAGGCCACTACGACTCCTCCTGGAAGTATCCATTGGAAGGGTCCCTGTATGATGTGTCCACACTGCTTTCCCCTCAAGCTTCACCGGTGTGACTGGCTGTCGGGAAGTTGAGGGGACGACCGTGGCGAAGTCTGGAGCTCAGTTATGGTGACTCAGCAAAGGTGTGATGAGGGCCTGTGGGCAGGAAGAGACTGGCATTGCCCCGGCTGCACTCCCAATGAACATATTTTATCCAGGACACACGTGGACGTGATAAATAATTTTATGATTACCAAGAATGTTCCAAACACCGTACTGACTCCATCATGCGATAGTAAACCTCTGGCCACTACGGATGCCTTAGAAGAAAAGTATCACCGGGGGCGCCGGGGTGACTCAGTGGGTTAAGCATCCGATTCTTGACTTCAGCTCAGATCATGATCTCACGGTGCGTGGAAGCGAGCCCTGCACGGGGCTCTGTGCTGACAGCGTGCACAGCCCGCTTGGGATTCTCTCTCTCCCTCTGTCTCTGCCCCTCCCCCGCTCGCACGCGTGTGCTCTCATGCACACACTCTCTAAAATAAACAAAATAAACTTAAAAAAAAGAGAAAGGTATCGTCACCTTTAGTCTACAGATACACAAGCTGGGTCTTCTAGGACAGAAGTGTTTTCCTAAAGATGCAAGAATAGTAGGTAACACAGCCGGTTCAAGCTCGCTCCTTTGTAACACGAAATCAGACTTCAGTTTCTCTTTCACACCAAGACTGCCTTCTTTAAAAGGCAAAAATGCTCAGAGGTTTTTGGTGCGTTTGTTAAATCTCATTTAGTCCCCAAATACGTGTTGTGCTTTTACAACAAAGTAGGTCCTGGGAGTAGCCTGAAGAGAAAGTTATACCCCTGACAATTAAACTCCAGCAGAGCACCGTAAGGACTGAGAAGGGTAAGGACTGTCTCCATATCGTCCGAATCTTTTCAGGGTAAAGATGTATATCCAGCTGGATTCATCCATCTTTAATCTGAGTCAGATTGGTGGACACGTCCAGCGAGTTTAATGAAGGAGGTCGTAAACAATTGCAGTCAAAATTTAAATTCATGTAAATCGTATGTAAGATCCTCCGAAGTTGATTAGCACCTGATAACACCAGATAATGAATTCCTTGGATAGTGGGAGAATAATGATACTTTTAGAGCAAATGGGGACAATAAATTGGAGAAGCCTCTTTGGGGAAGATGGTCATTTCATCCCTCTAGAATAATTTTGATTCATTTAGGAACTCTTGATTCCAGCTTTCTGAATGTGATCTGGGGTACACGCATTGTTTGGGCATCACAGTTCTTTGTAAAGGTGATTTGGCCAAGCAAACTCCCAGGCAAATTCTGTTTCAAATTCCCTTGGCCTCCACAGAAGCCATCAATTTAAGCAACCTTCTGTCTGGATTTCCCCTGCCAACAATTTGCTGCTTGATCATTGTTTCCAATTGCTAAAGTGACCCTTAACTATGGCTACTAGAGAATTCCCTGGTTCCCACAAAGCAATGGAGAAAGCCTAGACCAGTGGGATTTTTTTTGGATTAGCTTTGCGCCCCCCGCAAATACTTAGGTAGCCGCATTCTCCCTTGCCCTAAATAGGCATTCTTCAAAACGCTGATAGCGTGAGTGACATCAGATGAGAGAGATCTATACAGATCTACTTGTCCCACTAAAGGCTGCCCTTTACAGCGCCAGGAAACCTTTATAGCTTTAGTCCACCACCCAGAATTTTTCTTTTTTTTTGGTGGGGGTGGGGGCAGCTAGAGTAGCCAGAAAACGATATAACCTATTTGTGTGCATTAGGTTAGGTATAGTATCTGAAAAACTAAGCCCATTACTTTATAAAAACGGTAACTTCAAGTTGAAGCTCACCAAAAAACTTTGACTCTTACAGCAAGAAAGACTAATTCTGAGAGGGGACTACGAGGTGGGGTCATTTTTGCACCTGGGCTCTCTTTGGTGTCTCAGCTACTTAGCAGGCCATGGAAGAACACGCTAGGCGCCCCCCCCCCCACCAAAGTCTGGGATTTGGCTTCAGTGAAGAAGAGGGGAGACGCTGCTTTTGGGCTGTCACTTAACTTCTCAAGGAGAGAGTTCAGATACAGCATTTATGTATGGTAAAAGTATATGGAAGCGTTTGCTTATTGGTGGATATCTTCATTCCTCTAGTGGACATCTTCCATGCA
This sequence comes from Panthera tigris, assembly GCF_018350195.1. NCBI lineage: Eukaryota > Metazoa > Chordata > Mammalia > Carnivora > Felidae > Panthera > Panthera tigris. The sequence goes on along the minus strand of NC_056662.1, from coordinate 55,521,554 downwards.
ATAGGAACCATTAAGACTCTGGGTGCTCTCTGTCCTCAAGAGGCACCTGACAGCCCCAAGCGAACAGAAGCAAGCATATAACTGAAACACAATGCATTTCAATTGTGCAAAAAAAAAAAAAAAAAAAAAAGAGGAAAATAAATACAAGGCGATAATGCTTATAATCAAGATATAAACCAACTACTAGGACAGAACAGCTCAATGAGCAACCGACTTCCTGGAGACTCAGGCCATGCTTCAATGAGTGTGCTATTTGAGCTGCAGGTCAAATGTGTTTCTCATCCATAGAATCACTTTGGTTGAAAAAAAGGAAAGACACCGGAAGTGGTTTTATTTCAGCTGATAAACACATGGGCATATAACTGGGGTCGATATATAATATACCACACAATCATGAGTTGTATGTGGAAAATATGACAGACAAGATCTTTTCTGTTATGCAAATTTTATATTTAGTAGAAAACCATAGAGCTTAAATATTTAAAAGCCTTATTTGACTTTCCCAAACCGAAGGTGTTTGCTTCTTGAGAGCGTTAATCATTCACAAACATGAGTTATGAATACACAGTAGATGCCTGTTTATTCAGAATCCAAATTGAGGAGCTCAGAAAAGAGCTATTAAAAGCATATTCTATGATTTCTTTAATAGAAAACATTTACTAACTAATGTCAAAGATTTGTTATGAAAATTGAAATCTCTGGTGGCTCCTGGGTGGCTCAGTCGATTGAGCATCTGACCCTTGATTTCAGCTCAGGTCATGATCTCAGGGTAGTGGGATTGAGCCCTGATTAAGATTCTCTCTCTCTCCCTCTCTCTCTCTCTCTCTCTCTCCTCTGTACCTCTCCCTTACTCTGTCTCTCAAAAAAAAAAAAAAAAAAAGGAAATCTCCATTTTTTTTTTTGTAGGAGCAAGACAATACCACATTAACATTAAAAATCATGGAATTTGAAAGGCCATAAGAAACATTAAACTTCAGTGGATTGTCACTGCTAAATATTTTTTTAGTAAGTGGAAATTTCCTGAAAACGTATTACTTTAGTGTTTTACAGATAGTAATTGAGCAAACAAAGATACTAAGTAACTTCTCCCCTCCAGATGTTTTACCCGCAGTCTCTCCATCTTAGGTGAAGGATAACTCAATTCTTTCCATTGTGTAGGTGAAAGATGTGCACTCCTTACTTTATTAATTTTCCTGCATGAATTTGCTTCATGCATTGTGCAATTCACATACTTATCAGCCACAGTCTGTGTCTCCCTGTTAGAATGTCAGACCCACAAAGGTTAGATTTGGGTCCCTTTTCTTCAACTGAACTATCTCTAAAACAACTTCTGGGATATAGGAAGTGCCCACTATTTGTTGAATCTAAATAACTTACAGTCATCTTACTGTCTCTCATCCTTTCCCTCCAATTTCCTCTTGATCCCACTCCAATCATGGCACCACCCTCTCTGGGTTCTCCTAGCTGACTTCTCACATCTTCTTGGACTTCTTTGCCAGTTTTTTTTTTCCTCCTTCCACTTAGAACTGGACCACTGGAATCACTTCTTATGCCTCCTCCCTCTCTTTCCTTCTCACACCCTAAATGACATCATCCAATCCCTAGGTTGAAAACACCAACTCTACATTTCTCCAAATTTCTACATTTGGGTCAGACCCTTCTCCTCATACCCAGAATTATATCAAACTACTCACTTGTTTTCACATGGTTGTCTAATATGCATCTCAATTTCAGTAAGCTCCAAGTTGAACTTTACCTGTTTCCTAAGATAAGCGTATCCGGCAATCTACCCCATCTTCATTAATGGCAACTCATACTTCCAGTTGCCCAAGCCAAAATCTTTCAATGCTCCTTAACATCTCTCTTTTTCTCACAGTATCTGTCTGTTGGTTATATCTCCCAAATATGCCTCGTGTCTGACCATCTCCAGTACTACCACCTTGAGCCAAGCCTCCATTCTCTCTAGCACAAATTATTGCTTTCCAATTGGTTTCAAATTATTCTCTGACCTGAATCAAGGTGATCCTTGTAAAGCATAAATCATCCAATCACCTGATCCCTTTGCTCAAAAGCCTCCAGTGTCTTCCAGTCCCAATCAGTGTTACATCCAATGTCTCCACCATGATCCATGAGGCCTCAAGTGTTCTGGTGCACCAGAATAATATTAATATATTCATATATATGAATAATATTCATATATATGTATGTATACACACATTATATATATATATATATATATATATATATATATATATATATCCCTCAGTTCTCTGTGCCTATCAGTCCTCTCCTCTTTCCAGTTACACCATCCTTCAGACACATCTGGCATGCGCCCACCTCAGGACCCTTGTACATGCTGTTCAATTCTGCCTGAGATGCTTTTATATAATCAGATATATTCAGGGCTTACTCTGGCACTTTTTTCAAATCTCTGCTCAAATATCACCTTATGCAAGAGGTCCTCTCTGAGAGCTCAATATAAAAATAGTATCTTCACGCCTCTCCATTCCCTTTCATCATTCCGTAGTTTTCATAGTTCTTTCATGACTTAACTTTGTTATATTCATTTGTTTACGTCCGTCAATGTACAATGCACCCCGTTGAAAGCTGAAGATTGTTCTATGTTACTCCTGGAAAAGTGCCTGGCGAAGCATAAATAGTTTTTGATAAGTCAACACTATTTTTCTGAAACCATTTCTATCAAAAGAAAGTTTGTTCATTCCTGGGAGGAAATAGCACATTACCCCTACCACACACCATATGTATACATTTATTCAAAAGGAATGAAAGACCTAAAGGGAAGAGCTAAATCTATACATGTCTTCAAAGAAAACATAGGAGTAGATCTCTGTGACCTTGGACTGGTCAATGGCTTCTAATATATGACACCAAAAAGCAAAGCAACCAAATACAAAATAGATAAATCGGATTTCGTGAAAATTAAAAACTTTTGTGTTTCAGAGGATATCATCAAGATAGTAAAGAGACAACACACTGAAAGGGAGAAAATATTTGCAAATCATATACTGGATAAAAGTCATATCTAGAATATATATGAAATCAAGAATACATATATGCAGATGGAAAAATGCCGAATTACTTAATTTAAAAATAGGCAAATGGGGCACCTGGGTGGCTCAGTCAGTGAAATGTCTGATTCTTGATCTCATAGTTTGTGAGAGCCTGCTTGGGATTCTCTCTCTTCCTCTCCTGCTGCCCCTCTCCTGCGCGCGCTCTCTCTCTCTCTCTCTTTCTCAACTAATAAATTTAATTAAAAAGTAGGCAAATGGTCTTGTCAAAAAAAAAAAAAAATATATATATATATATAAACACTAAGCACATGAAAAGATATTTGAAAACATTACTTATCAAGGGAATTCAAGTCAAAACCACAACCAGCTACCACTTTATACTCACTAGCATAGCTATAATGAAAGAAAAAGAACAACAGATAATAATATGTACTGGGAAGGATGTAGAGAAACTGACATCTTCATACACTGCAAGTGAGAATGTAATATGATGCAGCAATTTTGAAAACCAGTCCGGAATTTCCTCAAAAGATTAAATAAAGAATTACCATCTACCAGTAACTCTCTTCCAGGGTGTATACCCAATAGAAATGAGGACCTATGTCCACATAAAAATTTGTACGTGAATTTTCATAGCAGCATAATTCGTAGTAGCCAAAAAGTGGATTCAGTACAAGTGTCCAACAGCTAATGAATGGGTAAATAAACTCTATTTAATGGAATATCATTCATCAACAAAAAGCATCGATACATGCTACCACAGGAATAAACCTTAAAAACCTTATGCTAAGCACAAGAAGCCAGTCACAAATGACCACCTACTGTAGGATTCCATTTTTATGAAATGTCCAGTGTAGGTAAATTTATAGAGACAGAAGGGTATTACACTGGTTGTCTAGGGATGGGGATGGGGGTGGGGGGGGTGGAATGAGAGAATTGGGGGCAACAGTTAGAAAGTATAGAGTTTCATTTTGGGCTGATGAAAATGTTCTAAAATTGATGCTGATGATGATTGCACAACTCTGTGAATACCTAAACATCTGTATCGTTTATTAGTTTCCTTGCCTGGCCTCAGAGTGTGAGCTTCATGAGAATAGGTACTTTGTCCCATTCACTACTGTTTCCACAGAGCCTAGAATAGTGTCAAGCATACACTAAATAACTCAATAAGCAGATGTGGAATATACTCTAGCCACAGCATTGTTAAAAAGACTAGCAAGTGACGATTGTTAGCAGAGCATATAACAGGTGCCTGGCATATGTAACACGGCAGGAGCAGTATTTGGATTTTTCTTGAACAGCACAAATATTTCACATTGAATAATTATATTCATTGAAAAAGATCATTTTTAAGAGATTTCTTTGATAACCAAGAGTTATCTTGGTTATCCTCTCATAGAAATTGTTTCATCTAAACACACTGGAGTCTCATCTTAATTTTAACTTTGCTAATTAAGTTATAACAAAAAAAAAAAAGATATGCAGAAGGGATTTCAATGAAGACCAACGACCAACAGCAGTTTCTATTTGATATACAATATACATTTGATTCTTCTGACACTTTTTAATGACTTTGTAGATAACCAGCCAAATCAGACTGATTATATAATCCAGTGCTAATAATTATCTTCCTGAATTTATAGTCAATTTTCTAAGGAATCCAACTATCAGAGAAACATCTGTTTGTCCCTCTTCTGTGATTTGTGTCTTGCTTTTTAATTTCACTACTAACACCAAAATGCCATTTAAACTACTTTTTAATTCAAAATTCCACATTGCTCATGCAATAGAACATTGGACTCTCTCTCACCTAACGTAATGCTACAAGGCTATTTATAGATGCTGCAGTATCTGAAAGCTATAAAAAGGGTTATTCCCAGGCAGCTGCCTGAGAAAAAAAATACTAAAATAGCTGGTAAAGTTTGGAATTGATCACAAGGTCAAAATACAAATATATATTTACCACTTAAAGTATCCTACACAGACCTTTACTGAGCTCAGGATTTATATATATTTGAATGAATTTGAATGAATTTGAATGAATATATATATCATATACACACACACACACACACACACACACACACACACACATATATATATGATATATATTTGAATGGATTTCTCAGTAATACCAAAACTCAAGTCCCTTGATTCACACTTACTTATTTTACAGCAAATATTTACACGGCCCCATTTTTCCCCAAACAAGAGTAATTTTTTCCCACTCCTCCAAGAAAGGTACTTTGAAAATATATGCATAATTATCACACAAAAGAGAAGCTACATTAAACTATATCTAATTGCTGGCAACAAATGGGTCATTAATTGTTGGAAGAAACGGGGACTTTTATTAAAAAATACTTTGCAGATGTGACATGGCTTTTTTAAAAGCACACATTTTTCTTTATTAAATGTACAATAATTGAGAGTGACACAATGAAAAACACTTTCATGGCTTAGCAGTAATATAAAACTGACTATTTCAAATGAAATGGCTGGAAGGAAAGCAAGCTGTGTTTTGGGTTTCTCCTCTCCCTCCAGGGTTGTCATGGGAAAGGAAATATTTTTACCTGGGCTTCGGGAAATGGTGGTCTGGCCAATGGTCTCTGGGGTGACTGCAGATCATGAATAGTGTTTACACATTGGTGATGGTTCCTCCATTACCTCCAGTGGACATGCTCTACCCCAACCCACACTCACCAAAGATGGCTGGGGTTCTTCTGGAAGGATCTGGACAGAAACTTGAGGAAGAAAGCAGAAGCATAAAACAGATTCAAAGGAGAACCAGGAAAACTCCAGTTCCGATCACTGAGTGTTCATAAATTCCAGGAATGGAAGAGTCAGGATGTATAGAGTCCCTAGTGTTCCTCCCTAACTTGACCAAAAAACCACATGAGGCTAAACAACAACTATCTTCTGTTTTTTTTTTAAGTTTTCCAAGCAAGTATGTCTCTCAAATATTAAAATTTTTTAACATTTATTTCTTTTTGAGAGAGAGGGAGAGCCAGAGTGCAAGTGGGGGAGGGGCAGAGAGAGTGGGAGACATAGAATCTGCAACAGGTTCTGAGCTATCAGCACAGAGCCCAACGTGGGGCTCAAACTCACAAGCCCCAAGATCATGACCTGAGGGGAAGTCGCACGCCTAACCGACTGAGCCACCCAGGTGCCCAATGTCTTTCAAATATTAATAATCATTCCCTGTTTAGTACCTATCTGCTATGATGCTTCAGATTGAATTTGACGCTGACTTAAATTTGAAGGGACTTACTAAATTACTCCCATGCATCTTTCCTTTGGGCTTAATACCGTTTTACTACCAAACCCTGCCCCTTTTGCATGAAGCCCAGAACTCCCTGAAGCCCCATGGAAGACTTCAGTTCACATCTTTCTTGCAACACCGGAAAGATTTCTCTAACCCTCTTCTGAAAGGTTTACACCCACATTCCATTCCATTCCATCCTGGTCACGTGAATTGCGTTGAGTCTGTCTTCTCTCTCAGTGCTCCTGCAAGGAGGATGGTGGCTTTGGCTGGCCAACTGCCACCCCACATGGCCTCTCCACTGTCCAACGGATGCCTCACCCCACCAAGGCAAGACACTTCCTCCCAGCAGCCGAGATCCTTCATGTCAGCGGTCCTGCACCCTCCAGTTAGCCACCTGGTCTTCTCGCAGGATTATTGCCTCTTCCACCTCAGCAAATGCTTTTTGCATTTTGTTCATTTTTCATTTCCCTTGTACATGCTTTTCATCAGTTTCTCTACTGTGCCTACAGCTAGGTGAGAAAAGTTATACTACAGCAAGACTGAACAATAAAATTGGGAACAGAATCACTTCCTTCACCTACTAGAAAGGGAACATCAAAATAGCAGGGATTTCAGAAGGAAAAAAGAATTAATCTTCTGAAATGTTAGGCATGTGTGTTGGGTGTGGGGAGGGGCGGGGGGACCGATTCCCCTGCCTTCTGATCTTTAAGGTCACAGTTATTCCAAATTCTAAAAACACATGTATGCTCATGTGGACAGTGCCTCCTTAATTATCAAAATCATACATTTTCCCTCTTTAACCAGAACAATGACTTTGGCCGTAAAATATTTTTTTAATCTAGTGTTAATGTTGCTATACCAACAGTTGAAACTTATGCGATCTATTTCCATTTTTTATTTTCAATATTTTCAGTGTGATTTTGTTTCATATAAGCAGAATATAGCTATGTCTTTTTTTTAACAAATCACTCCACAGTGCCAATGTTGTAGTAAAGGTGTTTAATCTATGAACACTTCCTGCAATGATGGATATATGTGGAACTAGCTTTACTGCAATCTTCTTCCATTATACCTTTTGCCCCCTTTCTTCATGTACCTCAGAAAATTAACTGTAAAAGTTCTTCACAAGACCCTATGGTTATTTGGTGTCTCTATTCTCCTTCTGCAAAGGACAAGGGCTCGCACTGTGCTTGGAACAGTACCCCTCACTCCTCAGTACCCTCTGTCCATCTGTGTGTGTCTTTCTCTCACTCTCTCACCACCCCCTCTGTCTTATTATTGACGTTGAACACAGTTTTTGTTCTATTTTTAAGAACAAAAGAAAAACAGTGCACATAGGATGCTGTAGTCAATAGTTACTTTTTAAAATTTTTACATTTATTTATTTATTTTTAAGAAAGAGAGAGAGAGAGAGGATGCACCCAAGGAAGGAGCAGAGAGAGAAAATCCCAAGCCTGCTCCACACTGTCAGTGCAGAGCCTGGTGCAGGACTCAATCTCACAAACTGAGAGATCATGACCTGAGCGGAAATCAAGAGTCAGAGGCTTAACCGACTGAGCCACCCAGGCGCCCCTGTTATAGTCAATTGTATTATCAGTTTTACATTACTTTTCTATTCTACTCTGTATTTGTTTTCCCCTTGCTCAAGTACTTCATCAGGAATGTTTTCAATAAGGCCTGTAAGTGGTAAACTCCGTCTTCGTATCTCTGAATTAAAAAAAAAAATTTTTTTTCTCTTTACTGAATAATAAGTTACTTGGGTATAGAATCTAAAGTTGATGACCCTGAATATATTTACCCATCGTCTTCCGGTACGATTTACTACTCATGAGATGTCTGCCATTAAAGACTTCTGTCTAACCTGTCTTTTCTTTCCGGTGTGCTCTTTTATATTATGCTGTGACACTATGATGTACCTAAATGTGGATTTCCTTTCTGTTTTTTTTTTATTCTTTATTTGAATGGAATTTTTAATATAAGAACACATACCCTGAGTCAATGTTGGGAAATTTTCACCCATTACTTCATCCAATATTACTCCTCCCCTATTCCTTCTGTGTCTTTTTCCTGGAGCCCTGTTAGACATATGTCACAGTTTTTTGACCTATCCTCCATAAGTTTAGAAGTTTACATATTGGGGCACCTGGGTGGCTCAGTCGGTTGGGCGTCTGACTTCTGCTCAGGTCACGATCTCACAGTTGGTGGGTTCGAGCCCCGCGTCAGGCTCCGTGCTGACAGCTCAGAGCCTGGAGCCTGCTTCAGGTTCTGTGTCTCCTCCTCTCTCTGCCCCTCCCATGCTCATGCTCGCTCTCTCTCTCTCTCTCTCTCTCTCGTCTCTTAATAATAAGTAAACGTTAAAAGAAATTTTAAAAAAAGAAAAAAGAAGTTTACATATCTATACCTGCATTTCTTCATTTCCTCACGATATATTTTATGGAGATTTAATTGACGTATAACACTGTGTTAAAGTATACAGTGTAATGATTTGATATATGCATGTATTGTGAAATGATCACCACACCAAGTCTAGATAAGATCTGTCTCCTCACACAGTTACAAATTGGTTTTTCTTGTGATGAGAACTTTTAAGATCCACTCCCTCAGCAACTTTCGAATATGCAATACAATCTTACTAACTATGGTCATTGTGCTGTACTTTATATCTCCAGGACTTACTTACCTTATAACTGAAAGTGTGTAACTTTGAGTATGTAGCTTTGTATCTTTTTAGAACAGATATATAGAAAGGATATTTATTCATCTGTGTATGGATATAGAGATACATAAGAAAGAGACAGACAAAACAGGCATATTCTGGGTGAAATCCTCAATTCCATCTCTCAATTTTCTTTTATTTATTTATTTATTTATTTATTTGTTTGTTTGTTTTGAGACCGGGAGAGAGAGTGTGAGCATGTGAGCAAGGGGTGGGGGGGGGGGGGGCAGAGAGAAAGAGGGAGAGAGAGAATTCCAAGCAGACTCTGTGCTCCTGACACGGGGCTCGATCTCACAAACTGTTAAATCATGACCTGAGCCAAAATCAAGAGTTGGACGCTTCACTGACTGAGCCACCCAAGCGCCCCATACCTCTCAATTTTCTAATTCCCTTGTGAACATGTCCACTCTAGAATTCACCTCGTCGTTTATAATTTAGTATACAATTTAGTATATAAAATACTAATTTTATATAAATTAGTATTTTTGTTATTCCCCCAATTTCCAACATGGCATTTTACCCTCCTGTCTTTTGTGATTTACTTATTATTCTTGTTACAGGCCCTGTTCCTTCATTTATCGCATCGATGATTCCTAAACATACTTAAAGCCGCTTTCAAAACTTTCTGTTGTTTTGATTTTATCTGTCGTGCATTTTTGGCATCTTGGCTCTCTTTCTCAGCATTACAAGTCTCTGATACGCTTTGCAATTTTCATCTCGAGGTTCATCCGTGAAACGTGTGGTTTTGTTGTGTGCATTTATTTACCTCTCCTTCTGTGTTCCTCCCTGCGTAGAACTCTTCCGGTCACTCTTCCACATCCTGAGGGTCCTGACTCCAGAACCAGGTGTTACAGCGATCACAGTGGTTTCTTTCCTTCCAGTGACGCTGCATACACTCAAGGAATGGCTTGTTCACTTCTTGATGACCAAGTGGGGTCTCTGTCATCCTCTTTTCTGGACACACAGATTCATCTAGGCACTAGTCCCTGACAGCACGGGTGGCAGATATAACCTGCCTTCCTTCGCCAACCTGGGAGCTCTGCTCCAGATATGTTTTCAAGCAGCGATCCCAATTTCCTGCCCCCCCCCCAACTTATTTGAAACATCTTTGGGCTCTGTTACCTCCGGTAGCAAAATCCCATCCATTTCCACATACTTCCCAACAGGTATCCCCATTGGCCTCAGCACTATGCATTTACTTTTCTTTTCCTGGTCTCCAAAGAATGGTATCTTGTTACTGAGCAATTTTCTCTTTTAGTATTTTTGCCTCTCACGGATAGAAATGTGTTCTGGTGGATTCGGTGGCACAGGATCTAAGAGCAGCCGCTCTGGAGTCAGTCGTGGGACCAAGTCTCAGCTTGACCACATGCTGCCTGCACCCATTTGGGCAAATTACTCAATCTCTATCTCACTGTCCCCTCTATAAGATGGAAATATTTATTATTTGCTGCAACGAATAAATGGTATAACATACACAAAGCACTAAAACTCAATGCCTAGTCCATCGTATGTCAAATATGTTAGGTATGTTAAGTATATATGTTAAGTCATGATATTAAGAACACAATTAGGCCTTAGTTGTGACAAAGTCTAATATTACGTATTTTTGAAGAATATTTTGTTGGGGCGCCTGGGTGGCTCAGTCAGTTGAGCGACCAACTTGGGCTCAGGTCATGATCTCGCGGTTCGTGAGTTCGAGCCCCGCGTCGGGCTCTGTGCTGACAGCTCAGAGCCTGGAGCCTGCTTTGGATTCTGTGTCTTCCTCTCTCTCTGCCCCTCCCCCACTCATGCTCTGCCTTTCTCTCTGTCAAAAATAAATAAACATTAAAAAAAATTTTTTAAGCATATTTTGTTAGTGAAAGTGCAAAAGAAAACAATCACCAGAGAAAATACTATTAATTACCTGATATTTATTCTTTCATAATTTTTCTAAGGCATTATAGATATGTAATTTTTATAGAATGCTATCGTTCTGCTCACACTTTTTATACAATCCGATTGTGTTGCTTAGCAATATATTATGAGCTTATTCTTGTGTGAATAATATTCTATAATAAAACCAAAATAATATTCTATAATAAGACTAACATATCAATAACACTGTACTGGATATTTTTGGTCATACAAACCAGAACATTTCAGGCAATATTCTTTTGAAAAGTGGCATAACAGGATCTGTTCCAAGACTTATGAAACATACTGACAAATTATCTTGCAAAAAACTTTTCACTTTATATCTCAATCCAAATGTAGGAGTATCATATATATTTTTAATGTAGACAGATTTAATTGGCACTAGCTGCTTATAACATTTTAGAGCAAGATCAAGCCTGCTTTTCTGTCCAGTGAATCTATGTTGAGCTATCTTGCTCTACTGACAACTTACTTTTCAGTTTCAGCACTAAGTCTGATGTGTTCCTGTGCTTCTAAAATTTCTATGTTGAAATCCTAACTTCAAATCATCATAATTTTATTTATAGAAGTATTAAAATGCGTTAGTGAGTTCTGTCTGAATATTATAATCTTCACTCTGTAGAAATGTAAAACCTGATTTTCAGAAGACGCTGAACCATACATTTTAATTTAATTCCTTCTTTTTTTTCCAGAGAACATATTCTTTAAGATGTCACGCTTTTGAAATTTCAGATTTATTTGATAGTCTAACAGATGACCAACCTTGGTGAACATTCCACCCACGCTTGAAAAGACCATGTATTCTGCCGTTATTGAAAACTGTGTTCTATAAACATCAATTAGATCAAGCTTGTTAATTGTGTTATTCACATCTCTCTACCTTTACTGATTTTTCTAGTTCTGGAAAATGACTGATTGCGGTAGAGAAGAGTATTACATCTGCCATTGTGATTGCAGTGGTTTATTTCTCCTTTTAGTTCTGAGAGCTTTTATTGTGAAACTCTATTTTTAGGACATCATAATTATTATGTGCACATTAATATGTATATTAATAATCATGTACATAATAATTAAGCACATAATATAATTATGTCATCCAGATGTACTGACCCTTTTATTGTCATTGAAATGTGTGTTTAGCTCTACTGACGCTCCTTTTCTTAAAATCTACTTTGGTCTTAATATAGACATGCCAGCCTCTACGATTAGCATTTGCACATATACCTTTTTCTATTTGTTTAGCTTTAAATCTATTTGTGTCTTTGCATTTTAAGTATGTCTCTTATAGGCAACATAGTGTAGGATATTGCTTTTGTTATCCAACCCTACATTCTCTCCCTTTTAGTTGTAGTATTTTATTCATTTATACTTAATGTAGTCATAGATACACTTGTGTTTAGGTTTGTGATTTTGTTTTTTGTTTTATATGTGTGTTTTTGGTTTCTCTCTTTCTCCTGTCCTGTCTTCTTTTGAAATAACTTAATGTGCCTGCTAGTCCATTTTGACCCGTCTATTGGCTTTTTAATCTATGCCTCTTTGCCTTTTTAGTGGATCCTCTAGGAATTATAATGTGTCTCTTTAGATTAACTCACCTTGAGTTAATATTGTGCTATTTTACATAAAATATAAGAACCTTGCAAAAGTGTCATTCCATTTACTTCCCTTTACTATTGCTATCATATCAATTATGTCAACAACCATGATAAAGTCTTCAACAAAGTTATGATTTGTTTTGAAGAGATCTACGTCTCAAATTAAATTAAGAGAAGAAAATAAATTTACATATAGAATCTCTCATGTTCCCCAACTACTTGTCTTTTTTACTGGACTTCATTCCTTCTGTTATTCCCCCTTTGGCCTGAGGAATGGCCTATAGCCTTCCTTGCAATGTAATTCTGCTGGTAATAAATTCTCTAGGCTTCTTTGATTTAAAGTGTTTTATTTCATCCTCAGTTTTGAAGGATGTGTTCACTGATCATAGAATTCTGAGTGACATATTTTTTTTTCTTTCATCATTTTAAAGGTACAGTTAATTTGTATTGAGATTGCTTTGTTTGAGTTCTGGCCTTCATTTCTTCTGATGAGAAGTCAGTCACCATTTTTTATCATTTTTCTCTTCGTGTTATACGTTGTTCTTCTACACCTGATTCCATGATTTTCTCTTGATCTTTGGTTTTACCTTTTATAAAATGTTTATTTATTTATTGTGTGTGTGAGAGAGAGAGAGAGAATGAGGGAGGGGCAGAGACAGGGGTAGAGAGAGAATCCCAGACAGGTTCTACACTCAGTGCAGATCCCAATGCAGATCGATGGCTAGATCTCAACTGTGAGATCATGACCTGAGCCAAAATCAAGTCAGACAATTTACCAACTTAGCCACCCAGGTGTCCTGTTTTTTACCTTTTACTTCCAATATGTCCAGGTTTGACTTTCTTCTTATCTTTTGGACTCATTGAGATTCTTGGGTGTTGCACCAAATTTGGGAAAATTTTGGCCATTAATTCTTAAAATATATTTTCTGCCCATCTGTCCTCTCCTCTGAGACTCCAGTTATACATGTTAGAATACTTGAAGCAGTCTCACAGACCTCTAAGGCTGTGATGATTTTATTTCAATCATGTTTCTCTGTTTTTTTGATTGGATAATTTCTACTGATTTATCCTCAAGCTCACTAACTTTTCCTTTAATCTTATTTAGTCTGCTCTTAAACCCATCCAATTATTTATTTTTTCTGTTACTATACTTTTCACAGAAATTACATTTAGTTACTCTGTACAGTTTCTATTTCTTTGCTGGTATTCCATATATCTTAGTTTATTATGTGTGTGTTTTGCCTCTATGTCATTGACTATTTATAATAGCTATTTTAAAGCCCTTGCCTGCTAATTGTAACTTCTGAGTTACCTCAAGGTGACTTTCTATCGACTTGTTTTATTTTTCCTGATGTGGGTCATATTTTCCTGTTTCATTAAATATATAGTGATTTTTAAAATTTTGGTACTGGACATTAAAAATAGTATGTTATCAAGGCTCTGGATCCCATAATGATCCTCTAAAAAAATGACTTTTGCAATAGCAGGCTCTTAATCTAGCTGGACTTGGGCTGTAAACTTGGTCTCCCATGTGGTAGGTAGCAGCTAAAGTCTCTGCTTAATTATTTCAGCTTCCACTGATGCTTTTCTGTTGTGCTCCCAAGGCCTCCAACTAAATGTTGTTTGATAGGAATCTAAGGATCCGGGAAAAGATTTTGCACGAATGTGGAGTTCACCAACTTTTGCAACTCTCACCTACAATGACCTGTCCCCGTACTTTTTGGCGGCTGCTTGACCAGCCTCTAAAGTGTCTCCTGAAATCTCAAGCCAGCAAGGCAGCCAGAGCCATATTCCAATTAGAGAGTGTCCATAAAAAGGCCTCAAACCTCCAATCTTACCTGCCATAATCCACCTTTCAAAGTCACACCTCTCTCCACTAAGTTTCTGCCTGCTCTGTGTCTCTCAAAAGGAACTGCAAATTGTTTGTGTTGTCTGTGTATGTTTGCTTTTTGTTCTGATCTTACATTGTTATTGACAGAAGGGCTAAACCTATCGAACTACTTTACTACTCCAAAAAGCCATGTAAATTATACCATCTATTTTAAATGGTTTATTTCTACAAAGCATAGCTTTGTCTGTATAATTCAAATAATCCATGATTTCAAATTCTACCGTCTTTGAACAACAAAACACCAGTATATCTTGAGACCAACAAAAAGAAAAAAATTTTTTTAAAAAAAGCAAGTAGTAATAAACAGCAGAAAACCTATTTTGACTCTGAAGAGAAAAAAAAAGCCCCCAGAATTTAATTGGAATGTGAAATTTCTTCAACTTTCAAATTAAACGTCTAGTGCAGCTCTGTCCAATAGAACTTTCTCTAATGATGTATATGTTTTACCTATGTCTTTTATGATAACCACAAGACATAGGTAGCTATTGGGCACTGAAAATGTGGCCAACATTACTAAAAAGTTGAATTTTTATTATTCTTAATTTTATTTTATTGCTTTTAATCAGTTTATTTTGAGAGAGAAAGTGTGTGTGTGTGTGTGTGTGTGTGTGTGTGTATGTGCACATGTACATAAGCAGGGGAGTGGCAGAGAGAGAGGGAGAAAGAGAATCCCAAGCAGTCTCTATGCTGTGAGCGTGGAGTCAGGCTTGGGGCTCAATCCAGCAAACCGTGAAATCATGACCTGAACCGAAACCAAAAGTCAGAAGCTCATCCAACTGAACCACCCAGGTGCCCCTATACTTACTTTTACATATTGGAAATTTAAATAGCCACACGTGGCTAATGTCAACTGCACTGAGCAGTATAGGTATAGTGCAAATGAAACAAGCAAGAGATTATCATCAACAGCAGGTAGAAGCCATTTTTGATGAGATAATAGAGATATTTTAATGTGGCTTAATCAAAGAAATAAAGAATTCAGTGATTTATGATATAAAAATGTTTAACTACCCCTCACTATACCATTTTCTTCTAAAACATTACATAGCATTTATACTGCTGCTGTTTCTGGACTATATTTTTAGGACCAAGGAGCAAATGACTAAAAAGAAAAAGGATAGGGGCGCCTGGGTGGCGCAGTCGGTTAAGCGTCCGACTTCAGCCAGGTCACGATCTCGCGGTCCGTGAGTTCGAGCCCCGCGTCAGGCTCTGGGCTGATGGCTCGGAGCCTGGAGCCTGTTTCCGATTCTGTGTCTCCCTCTCTCTCTGACCCTCCCCCGTTCATGCTCTGTCTCTCTCTGTCCCAAAAATAAATAAAAAATGTTGAAAAAAAAAATTAAAAAAAAAAAAAGAAAAAGGATAACATGAATTTATTAATAAATTAAACATTTTATCATGCAGATTATGTAGTAATTATGGCCCCCAAGTTAAAACTCACTTGATTTATTATGGTGAATATGTATATAAAGTAGGGTCACATCTCACTTAGAGGTGAGGATTTCAGGTAAAGTGAAAAGCAAGATGGTCTGAATCACCCTTGAAGCAAAAACTCCTTTATATCTATCTGCTATAAAATGAAGCATGGTACTAACTCGTGATAAATTCACTCCCGACCATTTTTCCTCCCAGACTGGAAGAGATCATTGTTTCCAAGGCTGAACAACAGATGGTAACAACAGTCTAATATTTAGATGTAACGCTGTGTGAATAGCATTTCCTACACATAGACTCCCAGAACCCACTCAGAGAGGACAGGTATCTTGCTCTGAGATACAGGGACTGTGGCCATTTAAAGAGCCAACACACCTCTCACCGTGCAGTTACCCCATGGCAAGGCTCACGGTGAAGGGAAGATGGGGGACATTGCCCCCAACTGTGACAATTCTCTCTCCTTCTCTCTCTCTGTGTGTTCATCATAACTCCTGTCAGAAATTCATGTACTTGAATTTGAGCCAGATAAGTATGCCTATGTGAAACTCCCTTATAATGCATTTGGGGAAATGATCAGTAAAAATGGATAGAGACCATAGTTTTTGACTCTAATTGTTTGTATTTCCGGTACCCAGAAAATCCAAACTGCCCCTTCTTTAGCCGAACTAGACAATTAAGTCTTTAGACTATTCTTGGATTCACAGGGAAAATAGAGTAAGACTGTTAGATCATCTCCGAGCACAAAGAATTACCATCCAGAAGGACTGGCCAATTGTAAGCACGTCCTAATTAAGATATTGGCATTGTCTGCCATGCTTCTGGTCTTAGAGTACAATTAATCTGACATGTTTCCCCTCTGTGTATATGTCTATTCTAGTGGCTATTGGTATTACCAGAGTCACCCAAATGATGCAGTTACCTCCGTGTTCTAGCAGAAATAAATGGAAGCCTTGATTACCGTTATTTATCTGTTTGGGGAAGTCTTGCTGTATGATAAAATAGTTCCAAAATGTTAGGAGGACAGAATACAAACTCTATCTGTAATTTCATTACGTTTCACCCATTCTAAATGGCAGTGTGGGATATTTATTTTTAAAAGACTATCACATGAATGCTTTCCTCTCCTTGGCCCACTTACCCTTTCAATTTTTCCTTATGGAACTAACAATGATAATACCAACAGCACCAAAAACATAGCAAGTGCTTTATGTCTAAAGGTCATGACCTTGGCCTTCAGAAAAACACAGTCACTCTTCCCGCATGAGTCTTTGTGAATCTTACACTGAACCCTCTACCAAAAGTACTTCTCTACATTGACGAGAACTGGTTGGTTGACTATATTATTTGATAAGAAGAGTTGTGTTTTTATTTGAGGATGGGATGATTTTTCACTTTGAATTATTGCTTGGTTTTCTTCCCATACAATTCCATTTTGAGCCACTTGTGCATGCAAATTGCCTTATTTATTACCCAAAGATCAGGATCCTATCGTTTGTGTGTTTTCTCCATTCCTTCAATGTTATGGGACTTATCCCCATAAACTGATTTTCTGACTTTCGACTCCCCTCTGTTTCTGCCTATTAGTCATTTTGCTTTTCCATCTCTCCAGCGTTAGATTGCCATTGTGCCACATGTGAAACATGTTGCTTTCATTTCTCCTGTTACCCATAGTCTGAGATCTGATATCTTTAGAAAATTGCTTTCTATTGTTGACCTGCCCTTTTTTCTACAAGTCTTCTGTGATAGGACTTGTTCTCCCCCGTAGTCAGAATGCAGTGAGTAACTGGGGGAGACTTTTCTGGAATCAGAACCGCTCCTTTCACCGATCCTCTCTAGACAGTTTCCCCTGATCTGGGGAAATGCCTGATTTTCTGCCCAGTTTGTTTGGACCATCGTGTGGTCCCCACTCTTTGCAGGCAGAGCAAGCCTATAGATGGTTATGGGGAAGTTTCATGTTAGTTAGGAAGCTGTGGTGGTTTTTGAATCATATTGGATGTTTTTGCAAAGTCAAGTGTATCTTTACCTTTGAGTCTTTTTTCTTAAGAACTCAAAAGATGTTTCGATGTATTCTCTTGCATGGCTCTTTGAGGAGAGAGCAAAGGTGATAGGTACATGTAAATAACGTAAATAACATCTTATCCCAACTGAAAAATTCATCCTTTCTCTTCCACATTCTTTTTCTGTTGAAGTCATCTTGCAAGATAACTTTTGCTAAAAGGTCCACTAAAATTTGTCAGTAATTCCAACGGATATACTTTTGAACGCCCAGCAGAAGGCAGGCCATGGAGGTAAAACAGCACATGGGCGCTGCACAAAGTTATTCATGGGCAGTCCATGGACAGGAGAAAGGCACAAGGAGAGGACTGACTAGAGTCAAAAACCCTCTGTCAGTGCTCTTTTGTAAGCATCAAAGGATGAGACTACAAGTCCAGGGGTCCAGACAATAGATCTTAGAGGGAGTCTACTGACCTGTACTCTGTCCCACTAAGCAGTCAAGTTGAGGACGATTCTGGGACCTTTATAAGAAAATCAGTTAGAACAGGATCCCTCATCCTCCAATCCCACAAACGGCAACAATGCTTAAGAATCTTTAGAACTTAATGTCTGTAGCACAAAAATGCCCACTGAAACTAGGAGTTGATCAGAGTTGGTTTTTCTGAGAATTATAGCTCAAGTAACTGACCTACTATCGCTCTCACTTATGATAATTTACTTATAATCTCCCAGAATTGTCTTCCCTGTAGAATTGCTGTAAAGATTAAATGAGATAGTGCTTAGGACGTGCGCAGGCTAAGAGCCTGATAAATGAGCATTGTTCCTGCAGAGGCTGCTGAGAATAACAATGGTAGTTTCACTTCTGCTACATAGCCAAGGGAATACGTACCGGGGACCCACAAGGTGAAAAGTGCAAAGTGACGGGGTGCTTTTTATACCTTGTCACACACAAGCCAGAAGCACTTGGTGCTTTGCCTGGCGGGGCAGAGAGTGAAATTATGAAAGTGGAATGAGATCCAGAAGGTGAGGCTAGAGGTAGAAAAGGAGGACCAGAAGGCAGGTTCTTGGCAAGGGAAGCATAATGCAAAGCTGGGGTGAGTGGCAGCCAGAGTTCCTTAGAGAAGAGAACATCCTACTGGCAGACGATATCTCTGCTTGGATCCTGGCCCCTAGAGTCTGTCACCAATGCACAAGTTCCAGACTGATAGTCTACCTGGTGGTCAATGGAACTCAGGCCCTCTACTGGGTCGTTGGGGCCAACCGAGGAGCACTGGACCTTACCGGGGTGAGGCTCCATGTGGTAGAGTCTAAGAAGCCTGGTGGACTCTTCCATCCAGGTACCGAGACTATGGCAAATCCATTGTCTAAAGATGAGTAAGTGATTCTCGGTGTTTCCCTAGCACCCATGTTGAAGGCCTCTCAGGATCACCGTAGCTGTCAGGTATTTGTAGAACAGTCCTCAGGAAGGAGCCAGTAGTGTTATGCACCCTGCACAAGCAAGGGCCACGCAGAAGAGCTGCGTTAAACCATTTGCCTCTGGTCCCGCAATTCGCCCTCCGCAGAGCTGGGTCTGACCAAGGTCATGGTGGGCTCATTTTCATGGTCCCATAGCATCTTTCTGTTAAAGCTTGAAATAATTTTTACCAAGCTGACGATAAGAAAGGCAATTGTTCAGAGCCAATAAAATAAAGTCGAGAGGACAGCAAATATTTAAATGTAAGTCATATTCAGATATTTTCAGCGGAGTAATGTGCTAGCAAAACATTTCTTGTTGTTCTTTCATTAAGTGGAGATGCAGGGAGGTCATAAGATACGCTATCCTGCGGTCTGCTGTTACTTGGATAAGCCGGAAGCTCGTATTTGCCAAGTTTCCTTAGTCGAGAAGTGTCATGTCAATGAAGTTAACTGTTGAGAACAAAGTATTTGAACTTCAAATTGTCATTCAAGAAAAGAATTTTGAGTACTCCTTTAAAAAAATTGGCAGTTGTCATTTAATAGATGATGTGATCTAAAAGCATATTATTTTTTAATGTTACCTAGGAGATCTCATCAGCTTCATGACATTCTTAATCTTTGGTATAATTGTCTAAATTGATAGAACATCTTTTATTAAACTGATAGAGGTACATCCTGCCCTTTTATGAGTCAAGTAAACAGGTGTGATTATTCAGGGCTCTAAGTTCTTACTTCTTTTGTCTTTCCCTTTTTTTTTTTTTATCAACCCTCCTAAAACTTTCTGATACTGATAAAAGTGGCACGGTTTTAAAAGATAAGAAGCACCCAAATTATCTTCTCCCTGACCTTTATGGTTTCCAGAACAAGTCGTTTCTGTTAACAGCGCAGTTCAAGCTTTTTCTTACAAAGGATGCATGGCATTGCGCCCTAAGAAAAACATTTATTGTCCCTGATAAGGAAAGTTATTAAGCCCTCATCTTTGCTCAGAAAACCATTTCGAGCAAAAGAAAATTGGGGGATATTTTAGAACGACTGAGGAAAATTTTGAAAGAAGGGGGGGGAAACGTCCCGTAAGTTACATTTTCTTCAGGTACGCATGTAGTTTTATAACTTTGACTATGCCTTGTTGCAACAAGTAAGATAGGTTTCAAGGATAATTCTTGGCAGCCTTTCGATAGAAGCAGCACACTGACACCGCTGAAGTTTAATGTGTTGAAGGTGAGTTTTGTAAAAAGGATTATTGGGAGAATGTGAGCAGGAAACTGGCACAGAGTTAAAATTCATATAATATGTTAACTGAACTTAAACCTTTAAACCCGGCTGCTTCTTTTTATTATTATTATTATTATTATTTATCTTTTTTTGAGAGAGGGAGAGAGAGAGAGAGAGAGAGAGAGAGAGAGAGCTGGGGAGAAACACAGAAAGAGCGGGACAGAGGATCCAAAGCAAGCTCTGCCCTGACAGCAGCAAGCCCGATGCGGGGCTCGAACTCACAAACCGCGAGATCGTGACTTGGGCCAAAGTCCAAAGCTCAACCGATTGAGCCACCAGGGCGCCCCTAAACCTGGTTGCTTCTTACATTGAGCAATTCAGATTCAGTGGTCATCTTCTGAACGAACCTGTGTGCTTTCATTAAAAGCGGTTTCATGAACAGTGTTTGTTCAGAAAGGCAGATGCATACAAAAGCTCATCCACTAGTGGTCAGCTGCCTTCGTCAGTTTTTTCCTGGGGCTTCAAAACAAACAAGCGGGATCTATGGATCCTTGCAGGTTGCATGGTTTGTGACACTACAACTCTGTTGCCATTAATTCTTAAGGAACTACGGACCGAATGTCCAGGAAGGCAAAGTTATAATATAAACCTCCTCCTTGTTACCAAAAAAGTGGGGGTCTCTTTTGCGCTGTTTTGGACTAGCTGAAGGTACAGTGCATAGTCAGGGAAAAAGCACAAAGTATCTTGGAGCCACATAAAAGGAAGCATACATTTACAAATAATAAGATTCATTAAGGAAAATAATAGAAGAGGCAGTAATAGTCATTAAGTCTAGAATTCATAACTTCAGATTTCTCGTGCACAATAAGCTTTCTGGTGTGCCACTGTTTTTAATAGCCTAGCAGCTTTTTAAAATTCTTTTCTTAAAAGATGATGGGCTTCGAGCGCTAGGATATGCAAGTACACAGAAAAGACTGGCTTTGCTGACCATTTCTTTGTGTTTGGGTATATATTTCTGTATGGCATAATATTTCCACTTGCACTGGTTTCCTGGCACGAAAATGTTTATTGCGCTCATTAGCTAAGAGGGTATCGGCACTGGTCCAATGAACACAGATCTGCCTTCTGATTTCAGCCATTAAATTGCAGTGGGATTCACAGGCTTAACATTGTGGGTGTGAGGATGATAAAATGGAAACTCCGTCTTTAGCCCAGTTACCATGGATGCAGTTAAAGGTCATAGTGCCAGCTGCTAACTAGTTGCCTTTTGAGCTGTGCTTCCCCTCCTGGCTCTGTGTTTTCGAGCACTTCCGTTCCTTGAGGTCTGTCCTGGAATACCTTCACCTAATTTCGTGACACGCTAACCTCTTCTTTAAAACGGCAGGCTCCCTCCTTTCAAGACAACGGTTGCCATGGATCTCCTCTTTTATGTACGTATTATAGACACGGTATAGAATCCAAAGGTAAAGGCCTTAATAAAAATCCAAATTGCTGTGGCTTCTGCATCCTGCGTTACTTTCTCATTTTCTGCACAGCGCTCATTCCCAGCCTCGCCCCCACCGCCCCCAAAAAGTATGGTAAATTCCCATCTTCGTTCAAACTGGTAATGGGTTGAGGCACCGATGCATTCACAACGCGAACCATCAACTTCTTCTTCGTTCGGCCCAAAGTCCTAGGAGTTAATTCCTTGTATTGCATGAGGTGTCAGGGTAATTACTGCTGATCAACCCTGTTTCCCCGCGTGCTGCCCAGCCTCGCGGGCCCCCTGTTTATTGATGCACCGCTACAGCATCGCGGCGCTTTCATTCAGCCAAGCTTCTTAATCGAAAGGGTTTGGACAATGTCGGATTTTCAAAGAGAAGAAGTAGGGGAAAAAATTAAAAGTAGCCAAGCAAAATAAAGTGCCTGGTAAGAAACCTGAATGCTCTACAAAATATTTCCTGATGTCGACACTTCGTCTCAATGCATTTTAAAACTCCCATTCATTCCCCCAAAGAAGGTGCTGTGAGCCTTTCCTTGGGCGACCTAACCGTACGATCACATTTTGAAGTATCTGGGGGAACGTGTAGCTTGAAAAAAAAAAAAAACACTTCGGGAAAGTTTATTGCTTTTTGTTCTATTTAGATATGTCTCAACTGTGTGGAGCTATATAAGCCAGAATACAAAGAAACTTACCAAAAAAAAAAAAAAATGTTGTGCCCCTCTGTTTTAAACACACATTTATATAACTTGTCATTTCATAAAAATAAATTAAGTATTATATGAGCCAAATGTTTCAATTCCACACAAGAGTGGTTTCTGGGGCTCTTGGCAGAATGCCACTATATTCATTTTTATTTCAAACACAATGTGAAGTCTTTAATTTTAATACACTTTGTAACTATAATGGTTATAAGGCATATACTGTATTAATCCACCCTCATCTTTTTCTGGGCCTGGGCAGATTTCACTGGAGAACAGAAAGATCCGTTGATTTCATGTACCTTACATACTTTAAAATACTGCGGGAAGCCTGGGGTGGGGTGCGGAGCCCAGAGAAAGAATTCAGAGCCGGGCACTCAGGGCTCAGCGCCCTAAACGTTGCCACTGGCGTTGGCATATCATCCTTGCACGTGTCCGGTCCCCGAGTTCAAGGGACGGCCAGATAGAAAAGCGAGGCGAGCAGTCGAGAGGGGAGGGGAAGTCCCATCTGCCGCCTGGGGCTCTTCCCCGGCTCTTGAGTCCCTGGGCACCTCCCTCGGGAGCCATCTCTCAGCCTCTGGCAGTCTGAACGGAGAGGAGGACTGGTTAGTCAGCTGATGGGAGCCTCTCTGCAAGCGCCCCATGTGATGGCAGTGTGGTCATGGGCCAAATCCTTCCCCACAGCTCCTTTATCCTCTGGAACTCTACTGGCCAACAGTCAGAGAATGAGCAGGGGACAAGAACACTAGGAGATCCCTGCCCCGTTTAATCCGAGCTAGTCTGCCAGAAAAAAACGAGAGGCTGATGCCCGGTAAGAGGCACCAGAGTGGCAACGACAAATACATATGTAAATCTATTAATCCCCAGGGACAGTCCCCAGGTCTCAGAGCGACCTCAGCAGCAGAGAGGTATTTCTTCATTAAAGGGGCCGGCGGAGGGGGCGGGAGGGAGAAGTCATTCTCCTAAGCCTTGCGACTGTATTCTTGGGGACACCAGAATAACACGTTTCCAGCGCTCAGGGAGACTTGAGCTCTCTCCTCTTCCTCTGCCACACTTCTAATCAGAGAATTTCTTCCTGTGCCTTGTTTACTGTTGATATTTTCTGGCTGATTGGAGAGGAATGACATTTTGACAATTTACTGTAGCAGTAAGCACTGTACAAACAAAAGGTGCTGATGAAAACTGGAACCCATTATTATGTAAATGACGGCTGAGTAACACAGAATCTGTCTCCCAGTCACCATCATTGAGACCAGTTTTACTCAATGATAATAATTTTCATGATTGCAGACTTCAGAGTGATCAGAAATATGCTTTAGCTGTTGCATTTATCTGCTGCTGGTACTTGACCCTTAATTAAATTCTGAAACTTTTTTATATAATAAAGTAAAATACAGCTGACACTTCCGTTCAAACAAAGAGGCTCAAACACAGAGCTACCAAATAAGATAAAGGTATTTCAGACTTACCTCGCTGTATTTATAGTAAACACGGATTGTACAGTGTATTTTGAAAGCGAGCTTAAAGTTTCAAATGCAGATGTGTGTTTTCAAGTAATTTCAATTCTGTACTTCGGCACGGCTCTTCTTAAATAATGCGAAACCTCTGCAGGCTCATCTTGGACACGTCATAATAAAAAAATCTGTTTGAAAGGCATGTAAATGTGCTCTGAAAATAAGTTCTGTGGATTCTTTAAATCATCCGTCTTAATATCTAGACTATTCAAAGCGAGTCCTCAAAACTACGCCACTTATTAAGACCCACACAGCTTGGGGAGCCTGCACTGAGCTTTGGAAAGGAATATTTTCTTCAGAAATGTGTTCTTGTCTTAAAAGGAGAAAGCCAAGGCAAATTTTCAAGCAGCATTTTGGCTTCAATGACAAATTGATTGGCTAAAACAGATGTCAAAGTGAAAATACAAAGAGCCAGGCATTATATGCAGGTATCAGCTGTTTTCTTAAGAATGGCTGACAGTAAAAGACACTTTGGCTAATGTGTTCTTATTCTCTTGAAATCCTGCTAATGCTCCAGAGCATTTATTTACCTTGGAGTTCTCGCACTCTTTCAGGGTTGGCGGGGGAGGGCAGAATGGGGGGGGGGGGGCGGGGAGGGGGAATCTTCGTTCGGAATATGTTAATAAGTAAAAGTCAATTTAAAGGGGGCAATTGTACGAGCCCATTTTTAATATTTCCTTAAATATATAACCCTTTCTAGCCAGGCAGCTCACAGAGCCAATGAGCTAAGAAGGTAATTACTTAAGTGGATTTCATGAAGAGCAGAAAGATGATTGTGTCACATTAAATAACAATTGTGTCCTTAATGATGTGTTGTGCTATAATGCAAACACCCCTCCGCCATCTCTGGCCAGGGCTCCAGTGTTCCTTTCTAATGACTCCTGGGGCTTCGGTCCCCTTGCCACGACTCGGGGCTTTCAGAGCCTATGTAAACACCAAGTGAGCTGGTATATTTTTTTAGACTGTGGTGCCTGCAGCTGCGTGGTCATTGATAAATTGGCTATGAATTGCTGAAATACTTCATATGAATATAAACATTGTTGTAGCTTTGTAGCTTGGAAAAAGGAAGAAAGAAATGGACTGGACCTGACAGAGGAGACGGCAAGTCCAGAACACAACCTTCCAGAGCTTTCGGTCTTTGTAGAGTAAAGGCCCCATTTACTTGGAAACCCAGCACGATAGTCCCCAAAAGTGTGTGTGTGTGGAGGGGGGAGGGATGTGAATGCAGTTTTAGAAATTGCATGAAGTGTGATTTCATATTTAGGCATTTCTCTCCTATAGAATATAGAAGCAGGACATAATATTGCTGTATATTAGATTTTGTTTCTTTGGAATATATAGTATTCTGAGCATCTGTATCCACTCCACTTGGTCTAGAGATACAAAAGAAGGGCCAGCATAATAAATATATCCGATCTCTGACTTAGGATTCACATGAGATGCTATCTAGCCTTAGAGGCAGAATTTTCACAGTGATGTACACTTAAGAAAGAGAGAAAAAAATAAAAACATGAACAGGATAATTAGCCCATGGCTATAATTTTCTTGCCTGCTCTTGGATGCTATTATAATGACCGGTTCCCATATAGTCCATCATAGTATCTCTTCGTAGACTCCACATCAAATCTTTACAAATCATTTCTTTCCCGATGTTAAAATTAATACATCGGCTTTCAAAGGATATGATTCAAATGAAATGTACAAAATGCAATAAACAACCCAAACGTGGAGAAAGTACTTTGCACGAAATCCTATTTGATTAGCAACATACCCATTTCACAGCACGAAGAAATAAGGTCCTTAAGGTCAGGAAATCTGAACCTCACTATAGGTTAAATATCTTGTGGTTGTTGAAATGAGCAAATCTCTTACCTCTAATATTTTGTCTTTGTCTGTTTGTTGTTTGTGCTATTCAAGGAAGGGAGACATTTGGATCAGAACAGATGATTGAAATGGAGACTGGAAACCCCTGATCATGTTGAAAGACACCGGATCCGACTCTGGAAATAAGTAGCACAAAATCAGATTCCATAATCATGAAAGAAACACCCGTGGGCCGCCAAGCATCTCTCTTTGCAGATATAAGATCACCGCCCTGGAGCAAGGGGAGAAGGCCACCTTTACTGGGTCCTGTAGAGGGCACTGCCTTAGCTGATGCTTCCTTCCTGCTCTGTGAGATAGAGTATCAGACCCCACCTCCCCCCGCTTTCTCGGAGCCTGGGTCCACCCAGGTCTGACTGACTCCAAAGCAAGACTTGTTTACAGCATGGATATGATCCAACGGGTGGGAGAGACCGGTCAACATTGAAATCCAGATGCAATAATAAAGCCTCAACCAAGCGCTGCAGGCAGCTGGAGAAGGAGCTGGTGAAGGAGGGGTCACAGAGGCCACCCCTCATCTCCAATATCCTTTTCCAAAACAAGTATGAGCGGCTCTACAAGCTTATGGGAGCTATACATAAGCTGCTTAGAGAGCCGCTCATACTACTGGGCACCGAGGGCTCTAATTACTCGGCAAGTATTTCCCCCTGCACTCTAAACAGTTAAGTATTTTGTGTCCATTTTACAAACAAGAGAGAGAAAACGCATGAACTAAATGATTCCTCGAGCCACACACTCTTCCAAGTGTTTGACGTACATTAACATCTCAAAGCCACCTTGCGAGTTAGGCATTACTGGATTCGTTCCCATTTTACAGATGAGGCAGTGAGCCACCAGGATGAGTGACCAGGGTGAGGTCACGTAGCTGGAGAGCGGAGGGCCAGTTGCGGACCCAGGATGGCTGTCCCGAGCCTGGATCACTGAATTGCACTGCCCTCCAGCAAAAGAAATTAAGGCTGGTCGGAGTGAACCATCCCAGACCGTGGGCAGGGTGGAGGTTATAAACATTGACTAAAAACCCTGTGATGAATGGGGGATGTATTTATTCCTTTCAATACAACCTATCTGGACGCTTTCCTTTTCTCATGATGCATGTACAGAATTCGAGTTGGTGCCCACAAAATTTGCCTCCTACCCTCAGATAGGCATACAGTAAAATACAGACACGGTTCCAGCGAAATCTACGCTTGCACGTATCACATTTAATGTGCTTCTGAATTGTAGATAAATTTATCATCTAGCTTTTTGATGCCAATAAGCCAATTCATATGAAAGAGCCTTGCAAAAAGAAAAAAATTATTCTTGAAGCTTCAGGAAGAGACTTACAAGTAATAATGAAATATCAGAGGAAGGTATAAAATGATTTGGGGTGAAGTTATACATGATAGTATTCGCTCAAAACATTTGAGATAGTAAACTTTTCCATCCTTGAGTGATTTCTGAATTTCTCGCACAGTGCTACTCAGTTTTCTCAATCAACGTTGGGGGCTGGCCCAGCATCCTTTGCAGTTTCCAGAGCATGTGATGATGTTCTATTTCCTTTTCCACCAAACAGAAACCACGGTCTTCTACCGCTTTCCCACCAAGCCCCTCAGACTGAGACACCACGGAGGTCACCGCTCGCCTTCAGGAGCTGGCTGGTCACTAGCTCCTGCATGGCCTCTGCCCTTTAGGGTGGTGTATAGAACCTTCCCAATAAGAACACAGTGTCCCTCTGTTCACATACGGCTGGGGGTTGTAATATATACATTTTAAAGCATATTTGCTGAGCTACCACTATGTACCCAGCACTGTGCACTCCTTGTCTCTCCCTGGAGCATGGATGGAGATTTCAGAGCAGTCCCCTCTCTGAATACAGAGCGAGAGAGAGACCCTCACTGGCCTGAGGCTCCCTTAAGGCTTATGTGACAATGCACCTGCTGAAAATGCAAGCAGGAGCCCTGAACTACATCTAAGCCACTTTACTTTCCTACACAATGATGCTCTCTACCTGGGTTCCCAGAAGCAGACACAGAGGTAGAGTTTATGGTGTGTGTGTGTTGGGCGGGGGGCGGGGGGAGGAGGGGGGAGTGGTTTAAAGGGACCAACAGGTGGGAAGGAAGGGAATAAAGCCAGACTAGGCGGACGGAGAGGATGGGCTGCCTTGAAGTGTCTACAAAGTCCCAGCTGACCTCAGGAGCTCTGGAGCTAGAGTAGCCCTTCAAAGTTGTCCCCAAATGGAGCAAGGCAGTCAGGCTTTTTATCCTCTACATCAGCTGACTGATGATAAGGGATGTCCCAGGAAGAGGCGTGACCTGGGACAAAGCAGCACTCTCCAGCCAAGGAGACTTCAGGAGAGGCTGACAGTTGAGCACCGTTCTGCCCAGCTGGCAGAATGACGGATGTGGGCAGCACAGGATAATGTCCATGAGAGTCTCCGTATCTTAAATCTAGAATCCCGTTCTATGTCCTTTAATGGGAAGCAAATGAGTCCAAAGAATTAGCATTTCTCAGATGCATCAAGTTCGTGTCCGCGCACGATAGGAATCACTCCTACCACGCCCCGGACAGCAGGTCACCTAGCTTCTATTTGGACACTTCTAAGAACAGGAGCTCATTGTTGGGGAGCTTTAGTTGTTACACGGTTTTTCCCAACGTTGAGCCAAATCTTCCAGGTAGAAATTGCTCTTTAATAATAGCCATCGTATTGACAAGTTATTGGCCGGGTAGCAAAACTAGGAAAGAATAGCACGTTTGTGCAAATCTATTTGGACCAAGGACTGAAATAATGGAGTAGATATTTATTCCTTTTTGGAAAAAAAACTATTCTACGGGCTCTTCTCCACCGAAGAGTCAGAGTGATCTTTTTTTAAACAAAGATCAGATCAGTCATAGGCTATGCTCAAACTCCTTTACTTGGAATGTAGCCCACAGGCCTTGTCCTGGCCTACAAGTCCCCTCCTTTCCGGAGCCTGACCCTGGCGCGGCCCTCGCCTCCTACCTAACACCCTGGATTCAGCCACTTTGCTCTTTTTACTGTTCTGCAGACACTCCCACGTCATTCTGCTTCAGGCCTTTGTACTTGCCGGGACGTCTGCCCTTAACGCGCATCCTCCAGACTTTTGCAAGGCTTCATTCAAATGCCAACTTCTCAGAAAGGCTTCCTGACACACCCCTCCTCAGAAGAGCTCCTCACCCTCGCGACCCCCTCATTCTGCTTGCTTTCTCTTCATAGCCCTCGCTAATTCCTAGTGCGTGTGTTGAAGTTTTGTTCGGCACTACATCTCTACGCTCCTAAAACAGTTCCTGGCACATAGGAGCATTAAGTAAATATTTGTTGAGTGAGAACGCAAATAAATAAATCAGTGCACAAACAGAACCTTGCCCAAAAGTTACGGGTAGCGCAGTTGGGAAGTTGCTGAAATGTTCGAGGTGGGGCTCAGAATAAACCTCAACCGAAAGAAAACCATTTAATGAAGGGAAATCCAAACATTTATTCTCCTGAGTCACAATCAAAGAGAAGAGAATTTCTATCGCACTTCATATATAGGCACCATACTGTAAATTCCTGGAGGGCAGGGACCAGGTTTCATTCCTCTCTTATCCCCTGAAGCTCCTAGCCTGGTAACCTTGAGTGCATTAGGCACCCTCTAAATGTCTGTTGAACATAATCAATTTAGCATATCAATCAACCTGGCCACTAAAACCAAGACTTTGGTCACCTGATGCTGTCATGGGGGAACGGAGAAGGCTAGCCTGTTTCAAGCATCATTACATTTTTTTCTTCCGCATCTTTAAGAGCATCAGACCGGTGCACCAAGTTTCTTCAATGTTTCTGTAGACGTAGTTAGGAAAAAAAACATTCAAGATTGCATTGCCATTTAAGAGAGTTTGCTAGCGTTCCGTAGAATGAAAGCCCCATTCAGTGGAACTCGGAAGGACCAGCCCGTAAACAACATTTACGGAGTGGGCTCTGTGCTCAGCCCCACGGTGGTCAGAGCTGCTGTCTTAATGACCCGGAGAAATGCCCAGGACATACTCTGCTGTTGAAGGGAAATTGTGTGGGGAGTTTGGCTGGGTTCCTTGATTTTAGTTTGGTAAACCACCCATTCTGCCTCCTTAGGAGAAATTGGTACAGCGTCCTGAGGCAAATAAATGACTGACCCTGAGTCTCCCCTTTGAGGACCCATGCTTCCCCGGGAAGGCCAGGAGAAGCAAGTCCTTCGGCCCTGCCTAGACCCCTCCCGCCACGACGTGGGGATGTGTTGGCAATGAGGGTAGCTGGTCGATAGTGGTAAGAGACTCATTTAGCAGAGAGGTACTAAAGCAAACATGCAAACATGAACCAAATATCACATGCAAACATGAACCAAATGTCACCAAGTCCGGGCCAAACCTCCCATCGCCAACAGCCTGGGGGGGAGGGGGGGGGTGGTGGGGATAACGAGAAGATGAGGGAAGCAGAGGGAACAGGAAGAGCGGAACAGAGCAAGAGTGACCCATGTGACAGCAGGGGGCCCCGTGTGTCCTGTTCCTTTGTAAAGCGGTGAGCCATGCTAAGAAGACATTTCTTTTTGTTGTTGTTTTTAATGCTTATTTATTTATTTTAAGATGTGGGGGGGGGGCACACAGAGAAATAGAGAGAGAGAGGGAGGGAGAAAGAGAATCCCAAGCAGATTTCATGCTCAGCGCAGAGCCCGACGTGGGGCTTGATCTCACGAACCGTGAGATCGCAACCTGAGTGGAAATCGAGAGTCGGATGCTTAACCGGCTGGGCCACCCAGGCACCCCGAGACGTTTCTTTTTTAAGTTATCTCTTTTTTATTATCATAAAAGGAACCAACTTTTTTTTTAATTTAGACAACACACCCGCGTGCAGAAAGGTTGGATGAATCCACTTGCAATCCTACCACATGCAAATCAGCGCTTGTTAATCTATTTACATGGATGCTACAAGTATCTTTTTCTCTATATAATGTAGCTAATGTCTATTAACAAAAATCTAACTGTTGACCATTAAAGAATTCTGCAGTTCTGCGGTATCCCAGAGAAGGGAATGATCCAGTACGTGATGTTGCTGTACAATCTTTGGTCCATTCATTCAATGAATACTTTGTAAGTACCTACTATGTTCCAAGAAATAGTCTCACAAGCTTGCGATACAAAATGAAAGACATTGTCCTTGTCCTCAAGCAGGTCAAAGCGAGACAAGAAAGTAATTACAGTTCAGTGAATTATAATTCAGTGAGTAGGTGCATCTTGCTTAGCCAGAGACTGAGATTTTCAAAAGACATGATAAATGAATTCAGTATTGATGAGTAGGAGGCAGTTAATAGGAAAAGAAGTTAGGGGGAGGGAACCTGATGTGCAAAGACACGGATCTGAGAGTAAACACTGTGCATCTGAGGAATAGCCAGGAGATCAGATGAACTGGGGCAGAGCAGGCAGAAAACAAAGTAGGAGACGTAGGAAAGGGATCATGCTAAAGAATGCTGACCTTGCCAGGTGCGGGACTCAGGAGGATTCTGAAAAGCCCAGACTGGCATTTCCTAACACGACTCCGAGTCCAGTATAAGGCATGGACTGGGGATACTGGAAGCATGGACAGCGGTGAAGGGTTTACCTGAGCCCAGGTGGTAAGATGCCCCTAAAGAGTACCCAGGACCAAGGGGAGCACGCTTGGATCCCGAGGAAAAGGAAGCAGATGGAGCGGAGGGGGTGGGCGAGACGGGGGTCAGCGTCAGGTGACAAGGCAGTGGGTGGAATATACGGACCAGCCTTCTGGGAGAAAGGACTGGCAGAGGTTGCGGTGCCCAAGCACCAGGCTCGGTGAAGAACCATACAGCCAAGCAAGGAAATGGAATTGAAACTTAGTCACATGGACTGAACTCTACGACAGGAGCGAGAAAAAAGTTGAGGCTTGATGGTTATGCAGGTGTTTGAGGCACAATTCGAGACAAACTGCACCCCGGGCATATGATAGTAAGACTGGTCTGCCCCTTCCTGACTCCCTTCTCAAAATGGCCACCTTCGGGAAAAGTACTGCACAAATGCTGTTCCCCCCAGGTTTTCTGTATTTCACTTCTCACATCTTACCTAATCCATCAGAGGAACTCTATTTCTTCTCACTCTCTTTCCCACCCTTCCTCCCCCTCCTTCCTTCCTTTCTTCTTTTTTTCTTGGAAAAAGACCTGTCGTGATCTGTCTGAATGGAAGGCCGGGGTGGAACAGCACATTAAGTTTGGGACAGTATTTAGAAATATTGAAGTTAGGGGGAGCGTGGGTGGCTCAGTCAATTAAGCATCCGGCTCTTAATTTTCGCTCAGGTCGTGGTGTCAGGGCTCATGAGATCAAGCCCCGCATCAGCTCAGAGCCTGCTCGGGATTCTCTCCCTCTCTCTCTCTACCCCTCTCTGGCTCCTGCATGGGCGCTCTCTCTCTCTCTCTCCCTCTCCTCAAAAATAAATTAATTAATTTACAAAAAGAAATATTGCAGTTAGAAGTTTGCTTCAGAAGACCCACCACACACACACACACGCACACACACACCTCAATCTACACCTCATCTTTTAAAACCAAACCTACATTTCTTCAAGTGTTAGTATCCTAGATCAAACGTGTTAGAGGATTTCTTAGTTAACTTTATCACCTTACCATTTTTCGATTTGGTTTAATTTGCTGGCATGGCAACTCTACTGACATTGGCCTGTAAACTTACGGTTTGTAGCTTTTTAGTCACACAGTTCCAGTGGATTAAACACTTTTATAAGGTGCATCTAGAACACAGTCACTATTTGTCGTATTTGGCCGGGGGGGGGGGGGGGGGGGGGGGGGGGGGGGAATGTGTGCTGAGACTGCAAGCAGGAGAAGTTACCTGCTCATAACTTGAAGCTTCCGGAATAGAGGCAGATATAGATATATGTAAATATGTCTAGATAGAACTTTTCATGTACAATATAATTGTGTTGTAGCTAAAGATAATGTTCCACAGCAGGGTAAATGAGCACATTCGTGAATTATCCATATGTTTAACATCAGTTGGAAAACTCTAATCATTAGTTGAAGAAAACCTTATGTCTCAATCAGAAAAAAATTTCTACATGAACATTGTTTGATAAACTTAGATTCCTGGAATGAATGGCAAGATCTATCAAAGTCAAGCAAGCTTGTGCTTTGCAAACAAATTTTTTTTTTCCCAAACATAATTTTATTTGCTAATGGCCACTTGTCAACCGTGGAGTATCTTTAAGCTATACCAAAACGTACGAACACAAATCAGAAGAAAGCATAATCAATCAAATCGCAAACTTGTCCTTTCCTACCACAGACTAATCTTGAGACATAAATATTACAAGCAGGAATTTAGAAAAGCATGTCCCAAAATAGATTCTATGAAAGATTAGTACCCCATAAGATGTTGACTGTTACTCTATTTAAAAAAAAAAAAAAAATCAGTTGGGAAGGTTTGGGAATGCTGAGTTAATCACTGTTAAACAGGCTTCTTTGCTCTAGACCCTGTCAGAGGCTTTACTACGCTGACATGTGCTGTGAACTTCCAAGGAAAGGCACTATTTCTCAAACGTACTTGTGAGTCAGCAATTGGGAGTAGAGCTTTGTAACTCAGATGGCAGGGAACTAAGGCCCAGGATGAGAAGACTTTTCAAAATGGGTGAAAATCCCAGGTGGTTCCAACTGCACTTCAGGCCTGCAACTGGCCTCAGGATATCCAGGTGCCCAAGAGAGATTTGGGGCAGCTTTGTCACAAACGCAAATGTGAGAAATAAAGGACGTTCGACGACATTCGACATTCCAACAAATGCAACGGAAAGGAGAGAAAAATGAAGAAAACTTCCCAGAGCTGCCACTTTTTTTTTAAAAGCGTGGTATTCCGGGAGGGGTGGCTGGGAACGTGGGGGAGGGCAGGCAGGGATCTCTGCTGCATCACAGGTAACCTGAGGGGCCCAAGTGACGGGTGACGTCCACCCAGCTAATCTACTCTCCCCACGCTGGCAAACATTAATATTCATGTGTTCCCGGACATCTTGGAGGGATGGCTCAATTTAGCTACCATGGTGGAAATCCCCATAAACATTCAGTGCAAACTGCCACAGGGATTGGTCCTTCCTTCTGAAAGCTAAGCCCTTATCACTCCACAATGGCGGCACTTTACATCTGGGATCAATATTTAATTCACGGATGCTAACCCTGAAAGCTGAAAGTACTGTCAGAGATGGCAAGGGGACTCTAAATTTATGTTTTAATTAGTTGGCCATTTCATCAAAAGGTAGACACGGTGTCTGTGGTTTAGAACTCTGAAATAAACCCTATATGAGGAAAAAAAAAAGGCCAGGCACATAGAGCCCATTCATGAACATGTTTATGGTTTCTCTACCTGTGAAAAGGAAAGAGTTTGTGAAGGAGCATTATGGGAGAAATTTACACAGGTTTCTTGTTCATCAAATTCAACCCGTGCATATTTTACTCAGCGGAACGTGAACTTGGGGTGTGGCTACTTAAATCTGGGAGGAGGGGTGGATGTTTTTTTTTTTTTTTTTTTTGCATGCAGATTTTCTCCGGATTGTTAAAAGAAAATAGCACGTACACGGGAGAGAAAGTTTGCAGAGAAAATTTTGTAGGCATCATTTTTTTTTTAAGTATGTCAACTCAAGTACTGTCAATTAAACTTTAAAAGACAGCACTTGTTGGAAAGGAAATCAGAAGCTGTCGCTAACGATGACATACGCGCAGAATAGGTTTTCAGTGCTTTATACACTAACGATTCCGTGACATGGGTGAGACTATTCGTGTAACCAAAACCTTGACTTCTCAACACCGCAGCTGGGAAACAGGAGCTAGCCACAGCTTTGGTCCTCCTCGGTGGAACCCTTGGATTGGCCAACGCACAGAGAACACAGCCCTGTCTAAACTGGTCACGCGCCCAGTCTGCAATACAACCAGCCTCAGGACAGATGTTACAGGGAAAGTGGAAGGTCATTAACAGTTTCATCCCCATTATTATAGGCGCAAAGCCCATCCTTACGATGCACTCTGCTCTAAGAGGGCTAGAAAACCAGTATCTTTCATAGTAATGACTTCCAGTTTACAGCCTTCATTTTGTTATATTTCCTCAATAGCTGTTGTGTTGAGATTAACTGCATAAATGGTCTGCAGCTGTCTGTTATGAATTAAGGGAGTTTAATCAAAGTATTTCTAATGTACAGCATAATGATAATACATGGGGGAAGTACTATTTAAGAGATAATGATGGCTTCAGAAGATCACTGTTGTAATGTTTAGTGCATATGCCTTCAGCATTGAATTTGTTGTTGTTCTGAATATGCTTTAATGGATCACTGAAAAGCTGCCTAATGCAGGATTGTTTGATGGGGCTGACAGAGCTGGAATTAGCCCATTGCTGTTTACTGCATACAGCCATTAAGATTAATTGCTGCCAGATAATTTTGACTGTTTTTATCTTCTGGAAAAAGTGTCACTAATGGGTTTATAAATTGGTTCACTATTACTAATAGTAAGGCCAGTGTAACAGGATAGAATGTCAGCTAATTCTGAAGATAAAGGTAAAAAAGTATAAAGTACTATATGGCTTGCTGGTTTTAAGGGATACTGTTATCTAATAACAGACACGCTGATATATGATGCTCATTAATGCTATTTCCTGAGCTTGGGGTTGAACCTAATAGATGCTAATAAAGTCTTATTTGATGTCCCATTAAAAAGCTCAATCTGTTTTCTACATTAATGCCCAGTGTGGTTTATCACATCTTGGATGACTAAAACCCAAATTCCAATCTGTTCCAAAACCAAGCTTTTTCTAAAACTGAGACTCTTTCTACCTATTTTTGGTTTTTATATATGTGACATCGATACAAACGATGTCCGCAGGAGGACAGAGAAAGTGTATGCACGTGCAATCGTGATAAACAGTGTGTAGGTTACCTATGAAGTTTCCAGTCTGGGCATTTTTATGTAATGTCCAGACAAGCCTCCAGAGACAGTGTGTGTTGCCTTCCCAACTATCGTTTAGGGTTTGTTTGCAACTGAATACAATTTGGAACGTACAGGTACTTTAGCTTCGTGGTGATTAAAAACAACTCACATACCTAAGTCTTAACAGATTATAGCATTAAAAAGTTCTCAAATTTTTCTAAGGAAAGTTAAATGGACATAATTATTTTTAAGCGATGTGATTCTAGCATATAATCCAAAGAGCATCCACAGCCATCACCACGAATTTACCAACCCAGCTTCCCACACCAGTTTGTAGAGGTTAACACATCAAGTCTGCGTTTTCCCAGTTTGCCACAATTTATAATGAAATCCCCTGTGCATCGAGTTTGAAATGTATTCCTTATTTCTAAGAGTGCTAAAAATCAACAGGAGAAAAATATGAACAAGACAGATGGACAGACAGTGAATATTTAACCAGGAAGAAGAAACCGATAATTCATGAGTGGTAAAGTTGCTCTTCCCTCAAGAATGGAGAGTGTAAATTATGAAATATTTCTTTTGTGAAGTCAAAAACATATTTATAGCTCTCAGCTACTTTTTTTTTATGTTGCACTTAAAAGTTTTTACATTTAAAAATACTTGAACTCTCGAAGAATATATATACACATGACAGATTATTTTTCTTCCTTTTTTTGATGGTGTGGTCAGAAGAGAAGAGAACAAAAGCTACATATTCTAAGTAAGATTCTCTGCTGAGTTTAGGTTCGTATAAGGAAGTTTAAGAAAGCCATTCGGGGGGCGGCTGGGCGGTTCAGTCAGTTAAGCATCTGACTTTGGCTCAGGTCATGATCTCATAGTTTGGGGTTTGAGCCCCACATCGTGCGGACGCTGCTCTCTCAGCATAGAATCTGCTTTGGATCCTCTGTCTCCTTTTCTCTCCGCCCCTCCCTCACTCACGCTCTCTCTCTCTCTCTCTCTCTCAAAAATCAATTAACGTTTAAAAAATTAAAATCTGTAAAAGAAAGAAAGAAAGCCATTCTGCTGGATTTTACAACCTTGCTCTAAAGTAAGGTGAGGTCAGATACTGAATCGGGCAATATTTTCTCCTCTCGTATTTTCGGTATTTAACTTAGGTTGAATACTTAGCACAAAAAATACGTGCACTGTCATATATCCTGCCTGCATATAAAGACATTTTTTCCACTGAAGAAAACTAGGACTTTCATTACATCTGTTGGCCACCTCTGGAGGGTTCCCCTCACCCCCCTCCTGAAGTAGGAAATATCACTGAGCTTCTTTAGCAACATAGGCTGCAGTTCTCAGAATAGGCGAAATGTTGCAAGACATTGTTGCAGGTTACAGATTTAGAGGGAAAAAAAAAAAGACCTATATTTAAGCCTCCCTCCACCTCCAGTCCCGCTGGGGAACAGGAATGCCTTGGCTTGGGCCACCTTTGCAAAAACAGTTAACAACCCCCACCCCGGCATAAAGTCGTGTATTTATTCCCTCACCTCTTAGACGCTTTACACCGGTTGGCTTGAAAAATGAAAAACAACCCTGGTTGTACCCGATTGAGAAACCAAGAGGAAGTCTCTTATTTCAAGACCGTTTTCTCTTCCCGTGCAAGGTGCACGGAGGCCCGGTGGTGTCGGTCGGTGGGAGGCGCCGAGCGAAGCCAAGGACCACAGGGGAGGAAGGGAATGGTGCTCCGAAATGATGCGCACGGTAGCAGCGGGGCACGGGGGCTCTCAGTCTAACGATCGGGAAAATGACGCAGCTCCAGGCCGATCCCAGAGCCTTCAGCTCCGTTCGTACATTTGTGCAACTCTTGCGGCGAACGGGAAAGCTGCACCGGCAGGTACTTTAGGGCCGGGCACGATGTGGAGATTTAACAAGGATCCTGAAGCTGGAGGCACACAATGACTGCCACTGAAGAGGAGCTGCCTGTGCAGCATCCCCTTGACATCTGCCTCATTTCAATAATTTCCAGCCATTGAACCTCTGTCTGAATGAGCATTAAGGAAACAGAGGCATGTTTGGATACTAATTTGAGCCTCTCTCGGGTTTGAGTTTTATGCTGATGCCTGTGGCTCAGTTGACGGTGTTGATGTCTGCGGCTTTCCGTCCGTAAGACCGGACACATCCCCACCGAGTCTATCAAGGAGACGGAAAGCCCTGGTGTGTGTCCCCCTCTCCCTACTGTGGACGGTTAGCATCCGTTGAGCGGTGCAGATGCCTCGACCGTGAAAAGCTGAGTGGAGACCGAGAGCCTCGTTTCATATGAGGCCGGGTAAAGGTCATCTGAAGTCCTTCCCCGGTGAGCTAATGCCCTTCGGTTGTGACCACCCGGGATTTGAAACCGTGACCTACCGCTTTGCCCCACGCAAAGGACGAGTGCTCTGAAACCGACTTGCCATAAGACATCATGGGCCGCTCTAAGTTGTCCGGGAGGACGGGCGTGTGTCCTGCAGGTGAGACCCATCTGGCCATCCAACAGCTTTGCCAGTGCTTTGGGGGGGGGGGGGGGAGATGTCGTGGGAGAAGGGCCGGTGGGAGTGAATCGGATGTGTCTGCCAGGTGAGGACTCTTAACACCTGCTTTTGTGTGGTCTCTCCTTCCATGCTCCATCCTCTGTCTCAGCGTGGTCGGTCCATTCAGAAGAATCTTGAATGTTCACATGCCTCATGACTTACGAATGCATATTCACCGACGTCAGAGATCGGGACGTGTGCTTCCTGAGCTTATTACTGTAACAAGTTTCTCCCATGCTCCTGGGCAGATTCTCCGTGTCTCCTCGTCCAGACTACTGACTCAGTTTAAGATTACATCCTTTTCTCCTTTGCTTTTATTGCATTTGCCCTGTAAAACTCATTCCCTTCGCCTCATAGGACACCTAGAGACACCAGGGGCCTTCCAAGACTGGGCATGAGGTACGTCTGATGCTGTTTCTTTAACACAACTCTGTCTCTCTCTGATCTGTGAAACTCCTTAGCATCCTGTCAGGGTTATTGGGACCCAGGGACAGAGGGCAGGAGCCTGCCTACGTATTAATTGTCTGACATTGGATGATTTTTTTCTCTCAAGCGCATTCAGGCTGCTACCTCTGCAGTATGGTTCTCAGTGCCTCGCTGCATCGCTGAGAAAGGAAATGGTAAATTAAGTAGATTTTGAAATTGCCCATTGAACTCACATCATTAAATAATTCTATAAGAAATTCATAAGCAGAAACAAGTAGGAAGATTAAAATGCTATAAATTATGTATGTGGGGTGGTGGGGTGGGATATACATTTATTTTGCCCTTTGTTCTGGCCACAAAGCACCCACGGCTAGGCATGGTTCTGCCCACGGCTTCACAAGAAGCACCTGAAAGGAAGCATGACCCCTGAGTGCCCCCAAAAGGGGGATGATTGTAACAACATTTAACCCATCTCTAGGAACTGACTCAACACCTCTGCGTCACTCAAGTTACACTTTGTCCCAGTGAGACATTAAAGGTTGTGTTTTTCCCTCTTAAGTTGCCCTTTTAGGTGCTTTGCCCTCCTCGATCCTATCCTATCCAGCAGCGAGGAAGTAGGGAAGGGACACTGCTTATCTTACGTTTAAGGCATTTTCCTCTCGTTCACCCCAAAATGCCGAGAAACTTCCGAACACACCTGGTCATTGGTCATTGTCCTCTTTCACTATTCTTAGTCGTTCCGTCCTATCACTTTGAGAAGTGTTCTTGCTAGTTATCCTCAGTGACTCTGTTTCTACCTGGTCTGTAAATACAGACAAGGACACTTGGATTTTCAAACCACCATACGTCAGTACCTAAAACAATGCCTGGTCCCAAAGCAGTACTCTGGTTATCCACAGCCATGTCAAATCTCTCCAAAATGTAGTTGTTGTTGAAAACAACAATTATCTTATGATCTCTCACTGGCTCTGTGGGTCAGGAGTCCGGGAGCTTTAATTCCTGACCTACAGTTTCAATGGTTCTGCCTCAACGTCTCCCATGCAGGTGCAGGAGGCCTAACCGCCAGGGATGGACTTTCTGGGCATCTTTACCTCTTACATGGAGAGGTCTCAGGGCCTCTCAGTGTGGCATCTCTTTATCTGGCTAGTTGAGCTTCCTCACAGCATGGCTGCCTTGGGACAAGAAGATGACTCATGAGAACTGAAAGCTTCAAGACTCAGCATTCCAACAGAAAGGCAGAAGCTATGAAGACTTTTCCAACCGAGACACCGGAGTCACACAGCACCATTTCCACGGCATTCTCTTATTTACAAGTGAATCCCAAGCATATCCAGATTCCGGGAGAGGGGAATAAGACACTACTTCCTATTGGGAGTGTGGCACAGTTCTAGAAGAGCATTGGGTAATGGCTATACTTGGATAGTATAATCTACCACAGAGAGTGCTGCCCAAGCATTGTTTGTGAAACAAGTAAATAAATAGTTCTTAATGACTTCTCAGTCTCTCCTTCTAAGGATTTCCTCTGACCTCAAGTTTCAAAAGGACTGTATTTCCCTCCCAATATTTCAAGATCTCCACTAGAAACTGCATGCTGTCCTGTCAGCAAATGGCCCTCTCTATGCTGCCAATTCAGCTCCTATAGATTATCTTTACAAAACACTGGTTCTCAATCTTGTCTTCCCCTCTATGTGCTTTCTCCATCCAACATCTCTATATTGTGTAGAGCTTGGGTTTCTGCCATTCGTCTTAAGGAAGAGTCTAGAAAATCCAACACACCCCCTCACCTCAGCAATATAATCCAGTCCACTCACACCCTAATGAAAATCACTTAAATGTTTTATAAATTTCCTCTTTGTTCATAATTTTCAGACTTCTCTTTGCATGTTTGGCCCCTGCCAAGGCATCTAGTTTGGCATCTCTGTTTATGTTTCCAGAAGCTAACTAGACACAATTAATTAATTCAAATTTAGCATATCCACACTGACCTGCGTTCTGTGTAAGCTTCTCTTCTTTATCGACTTCTCAAGGAACACGGCTCTGAGTAAGAATTGTTCGATTTCTTGTATACTCAAGTGTGTAGCAACATTATTCACAACAGCCGAAAACTGGAAGTGACCCAAGTGTCCATCGATGAATGGACCAACAAAATGTGGTACGTATATACATACAATGGAATTTTCTTGAGTCTTAAAAAGGAAGGAAACTCCAACGTCTACGATATGGATGAAGCATGAGGACATTATGCTAAGTGAAATAAGCCAGTCACAAAAGGGCAAAGACTGCATAATTTCACTTACAGGAGGTTCCTAAAAGTAGTCAAGCTCATGGAGACAGAAAGGAGAATGGTGAGTGCCAGAGGCTGGGGGAGAGGGCAACAGGGAGTTAGTGTTTAATGGGGCCAGAGTTTCAGTTGTGCAAGACGAAAGAGTTCAAGAGATGGACGGTGATGATGGTTTCACAGCAATGTAAATGTGCTCAATACCAGGGAACTGTGCGCTGAACAATAGGACAGAATATTGTATGTTATGGGTAACCCCCTCATAACTTAAAAAATATTTGTAAAGACTTGTTCAATTGCTTTTACATTTTCTTGGGCAAGATTTGTAAAGCATAACCTTGTCTCGGCTTCTGCTTCTGGGAGAAAACACTGAGGCTCCTTGCCTCTCTGTTTCAGGTCCATTTTGTTAAAAAATCACCTGTTCTAAAAGAGGAACCGGTTTATTTTTTATAAAGTATTTTTAAAGTTTATTTTTAAGTTCTTTGATTTATTTTGAGAGAGAAAGAGGGTGCGAGCAGGAGAAGGGCAGAGAGAGAGGGAGAGAGGGAATCCAAAGCAGGTTCCAACCCAACCAAAGCAGGTTAGAACCCGACACGGAGCCTAACCTCCACAATCCATGAGATCATGACCTGAGCTGAAATCCAGAGTCGGATGCTTAGCTGACTGGGCCACCCAGGCGCCCCAAGGAACCTGTCTATTTAACAAAAGTGTTTTCTGAAAGCATGATGGGTAATCTTCAGCACCCTTAGATAAGGATGTGGATGCAAGTGATCTACCTATGAGTAATCGAGGAAGAACTGGGAGGATTGTGGGTAGTGACGGAAGGTAATACAAAGCACCCTGATGCGCAGGAGAATGCTAGAGGCATCTGAACTCCGATAGCTGGAGATCTCTGGCAGCCTATGTAGCCTCGGATTTATCCCTTTTTACCTCTCTGGCCCTTAATGCTGTTGCTAACATTGGAAGGGTTTCAATCCCCAGTTGGGTCTCTGCTCTCCCATCACTTATGTTAACAACTTCCTTTATTAAACACCCTCTATTTGAAATACCTGCGATGAGACCAGCTCAGTTAGTGCCTGCCACTTCTCCACAGACATGCTGATCCTGATATTATCAACCCACGGAACAGTGACGGGGCCCATCTCTCTCCAGACATCATATAACATGAAAGAATAAAGTTACTTCGTCTGCTTTATTTATTCAATCTGCTGTGATGAGAATGTTATTTTACTCCTAAAGAATCCAAAAGGTCATCTAAACAAAGTTAGTCTAAAATGTGTACTGTACTTCAACTAATCAGTTCTCTCCATTTATTTATTATTTATCTGTTTATTTTTAGCAACATAGTAATAGACTGTTCATTCACTGGACTATTTGCTTCCTAGTGTGTCATATATTGTCCATGGTGAAGTCGAGACTAAGAGAAAGATAGACATCCAAAGAGTTTATTTCTGTTTCCAGTTCTTTTTGAAACACACTGAACTGTTCTGTTCCATCTAACCTTATACTCTCTTGGACCCAGGACGTGTTCTTCTTGTGACCAATCCCTGGAGCACCAGAGCCAACCCAAAGCCACACAAATACATCTAAGGCTTATATCACATTGACTAACATTCCATTGGCCAATGCAAGTCACGTGGCCACATCCAACATGAATGGGGCTAGGAAGGGCTCATGCCCCCAGTAGGGGAGGAAAAAGAATGCTGAAAAATAATTGTCACACGTTAACATACATCAGAATTCCCTGGAGGGTTTGTTAAACTGGATCGCCGGGCCCCATCAATGGAGTTTCTGATTTGGTAGGTCTGGTGTGGCACCTGATAATTTGCATTTCTAACGAGTTCTCTGGTGATGCTGATGCTGCTTGTCCACAGCCTACACTTTGAGAATCACTGATCTAAACTATCACAGTTGGTATCTAACAATGCCAGGCAATGTCTAAAAGAAAGGGGGGATGGGAGAGTATAAAGTGCACAGGAATGAAAACCAAAAATTGTTAAAGCCCTGGGAATAGTCTCTATGAGAAAATGCAAAAGAATCTTGGTTTAATTAGCCTAAAGAAGGGCAACTAAAAGGGAACTTTATAACACTCTTCAGGTATGCATTGAGATACGAGCAGCTGTTTTTCCGAGGACAGGACGAGAATTACAGGGCACCAGGGGAGATTCAAGGTGGCCATGAGCAAAACTGCCCATCTGCAAGGCTGTAGACATGACATGTATACTAAGGACTCTTAGAAAATCAGAATTAGATCATTTAAAACATGAATCTCTTCTATAATTATTTGACTTTTGTCCCACACGGGAGCAAAATTAGAATTGTCTGCAAGAGTCACTTTGGCCCTATAATTCGGATATCAGGATGAGAGAAAGAACAATAAGGAAGGAGACAGAGGTAGCCCTCCAGAGGAAAGAATGCCTTCTTCGCTTATAAGTGCATTGAAAGATGCCACCGATAGATTTTTCGTAACGGCAAATGTTTCAGAATTTTGCTGTCGCCCCTAACATACAGTGAGTCTCATTCTAGGAAGAAAACGGCCTTTGGGAGGAAACTGAAAAAAGCAATAATTATGGAAGTCAGAAGATGTGGCTGCACACTTACATTCTGCCATGTTTTGTCGCTTGATTAAACTTTCTGGATTTCAGGTTTCTTGTCTGTAAAATGCGGATAAAGATATCGAGAACACTGGGGAGTTGCAAGGATCCGAAGAAAGAAACTACATTGCAAACCATAAGGCGGTATTAGAATGGTGGTTTGGGGGGGATCTAGTGTTGGTAGGGGCATGGTCTATATTTTGGGTCTCAGGCAACGTAAGTTCAGTCAATTGACTTCTGTTAAGACACATTGCGAACATCAGTTCGTACAAGATCCTTCTCTTGCTTTATCCTTTTCC
Organism: Panthera tigris; assembly: GCF_018350195.1. Lineage (NCBI taxonomy): Eukaryota > Metazoa > Chordata > Mammalia > Carnivora > Felidae > Panthera > Panthera tigris. The sequence goes on along the minus strand of NC_056662.1, from coordinate 55,477,400 downwards.
CTTTAACCCTATTCTCAACCTTCTTCTCCTCCCCACCCCCACCCCACACTCGGTATATATCCCCGATATGCATAAATCTTTGAAATACAGTGTCTTCACTGACGTGTGTGTGATATTGTGCTTTAGATCTCATTCTGTGTTTTACTCGACACGATGTTTTTTTTCCAGTCTCTCCATTTAACATTATGTACCTCAAGTGACTACTATACCTGTAATTCTTTTTTTAATTAGATTCTTGACATAGGTAATAAACTTTTTATTTTGTCAATTAAGGATATAGGACAAACAAATGCCTACCAGCTACTCTTCTTATCATTTCATCAAAAAAAAAAAAAGGCATTGCAACATCAAAAAAATTCTAAAGGATAGACTCTCAAGCTAAAGAATAGCTTTTATGTTGAATACATTTAGATCATCTAGATCCTCTTTTGCTTGTGGACCAGTGAAGCTTTATCATGGGCCAGGAACAGGAAAGTGCTGGAGCTCGGCAACAATTGGCTGTAACTTATGTTTTTTTTTTAATTTTATAAGTTTATTTATTTAGTTTGAGAGAGACAGAGAGAAAGAGAGAGGGAAGGGCAGAAAGAGAGGGAAAGAGTGAGAGAGAGAATCCCAAGCAGGCTTCGCGCTGTCAGCGTGGAGCCCAATGCAGGGCTCAAACCCACGAACCATGAGATCATGACCTGGGCCGAAATCGAGTTGGACGCTTGAGCGACTGAGCTGCCCAGGCATTACTTGGCTGTAACTTTCAATTGTGTAGTAATGGTGTAGACTTTGAAGGCCCAGAGCTGGCTTCGTGGGCAAGTGCAAAGGCCCTACACTTAGAGGGACCTTGTGCTTGGTTGAATGCCCTCTTGTCACCATAATAATTAAGAATTCTTAAATTCTTAATAATTTATAAACATAAGTCTTCACATTTTCTTTTTTTTAATGTTTATTTATTTTTGAGAGAGACAGAGACAGAACGCGAGTGGGTTAGGGGCAGAGAGAGAGGGAGATGCAGAACCCGAAGCAGGCTCCAGGCTCTGAGCTGTCAGCACAGAGCCCAACGCGGGGCTCGAACTCACGAGCTGTGAGATCATGACCTGAGCGGAAGTCGGACGCCCAACCGCCTGAGCCACCCAGGCGCCCCAAGTCTTTGCAGTTTCATTTCGCTCTGGGCCTTGGTCCCGTGTGGGTCAGGCGGCCTCTATCACGACCACTTACCACTGCCACTGGAGCACACACACAGCTCCAGTAGATCGCGGGGACACAAATGGAAGTTGCCGTGTTCCAATAAAACTTTATTTAGAAAGGAGCAAGTTGGAATTGGCCCATGGGCCACAGTTTGCTGACCCCTGGCTTAGAGCATAGACTGCGGAGTAGGCCAGCCAGTCTAGGTTCAAATCTTGACGTTGAACGTACAACCCTGGGTCCTCGCTTAAATTTTTTCCTAATGCTACTTGCTGCCATTGGTAAAAAGCACAGTAGTAACCGGGCTGTCTTACACGGCTGCTGCCAGGATCGGAAGAGATGATATACACAAGGGGCTCGGTACCCTCCAGGTACAGATTTGCTGGAAGCAAAACTATTCCCATTTCCATTCTTATTCTTATTTTCCTCTAGCAAGGCCTCTCGCCCGCGTTCTTTGCATATTCCACCTCTTCAACCCCCCTGGGAATTTTTCAGACTATGTATCAGAGGAAAGTGGGAGACCACGGATTAGTTCCCCTCTTCCTCCTTTTCAAAGTAAGCCTTTTTTTTTTTTGCTAAAGTGAGCAACCAAGCAATCGTTTTCCATAAACCATAACACAGGCAGCAAGCCGTTCCTCCTAACTCATCCTGGGTTCCAGAGTTTTAGTCGTCAAGGTATGGATGAACTCTCATCAAATTCCCCCCACTGCTCACTGGTAGGAGGCACAAAAGCTCATACATTCTACAGGCAATATAGTTGCTTCTGTAACTCACCGGTACCTCCAACGTCAGGCCATTGGACGTCCACGTATGTTTCCCATGTTCCCATGGCCTCAACCTGTCTGTCATTAAAAATAATAGGACAGGGGCACCTGGGTGGCTCCGTCAGTTGAGCGTCCGACTTCGGCTCAGGTCATGATCCCACAGCTCCTGAGTTCGAGCTCCGCGTCGGACTCTGTGCTGACAGCTCAGAGCCTGGAGCCTGCTTCATATTCTGGGTCTCCCTCCCTCTCTCTGCCCTCTCCCACTCATGCTGTCTCTCTCTGTCTCTCAAAAATAAATAAACATTAAAAAAATTTTAATAAAATAAAAAATAAAAAAATAATAATAATAGGACAAGTGACTCCTTACCTAGTGTTAGCTTTATGGTAAATACATTTTTCCCCTTTCGTCTCTTTATTGATTTAAGTCCTCAGATCATAGGCTTTGCATCACAGATACCTCTGAGGTCTAAAGAAAACTATCAATATTCTACAAAGGAAAAAATATACACTTACACACACACACACACACACACACACAACATTCCAGGAGCTCATGGATCCCCTGAGGCCTGAGGCACAACCACTAAACACATCTATCTATGAGAACAGGTTAGTAATTCCTACCAGACTTTCAAAAACTTTACTTTTTAAGATATCAGAATCATCAGCCCATCTATTCTGACCAGAGCAACCTGGAAGCAGAGGTACATTTGTAAAAGTATGAATTAGCTAATGTGAATTCCTAGAATCTTCAAGTCCTGTTAGGACACAGGATGATGAATGAATGCCTCCCAGAAAAGAAGCACTTCAGCCATCCATTAGGATAGCTTTGCGTTTCCACAGTGATGAGACCTGTATGGATGGTTCTTCCGGTTCCTTTCAGGGTAGTGAGTTTTGCTTCAGAAAATGTGATTGATGTGGCTGGGCCGCCATGCACACATCATTAGTTTGTGGCGGGTAAGCTCAGATGGTTGGACCTTCGTGCTAATGAGGCGAAGGTTAGGGGTTCAGTGCCCATGTGGGCCACTTAGCTTTTGTCTCATTCACGTCCCCAGACTACTCCCAACGCAGGCCACCTGTCTTGAAAATGTATGTCTACGGTCAAAAGGAGGAGCCACGTAAAAGGGTCCGGATAGATTGCTGCGAATCTATCATTACTCTTGGAAATCCACCCCTCTATGAGTTCCTGGTGGTTTATGAGGAGACTCACCGTTAGTTAAGAAGGACAGCAAGCATAATACTCAAGACATGCATGGCCTGTGGGTTTTGTGAATAACTGGTTAAATTACCACTGAATCTTATATCCTTGGAAAATATGCAATTGAATGAGAATATGGTGGTGAGGTGCCCTTCACTTTAAGCAAACTAAATGTAAATATTTACTTAGGTATAAAAGGGTAAGCATTCACTTTCCAGAAAATTCCTTGCACAAAAAGCAAGCACAGACGTTCTCGACTTATTTAATTGGCAGACCCTCAACGAACAGTTATTGAAATAATAGCTACATTGAACCAAACTTCTCAGTCTCATGTTTCTTTTCTAGAACAAAGCATATGTTTGTGTCCAAACTGGTCTTACTCACTTTGGGCAAAGGGCCTAAGATCCAACACAAGCCAAAGATCAGGAAAAGATCTTCGGGCCCTCCCTGACCCCGGACTTTTCTTCCCCTGGACCTACATGATATCAAATGGTGTTGTTTGAGATCCTTTGCAGCTGTCACATCTGTCCCTCCCTGACTCTCATGACCATCACTTCAGCTCATACCCTGGTTCTTTCCTCATCAAATGGCTAGAGCACACAGCTAACCAGTCTTTCATTTTTCCCCAACACTGAGGACAAATTATTGGAGTTAGCTACAGAGTACAACTGCTTGGTTCAAAACCCAAACCTACCATGTACTATTATGTAACTTTTAACCTGTGCCATAGATTTGGGGGATTCTTTTTTTCTTTCTTTGTTTCTCTGTTTTTACTTACGCATCGAGGAGAATAAAAACTGGTCCGTGGAAGTTTTGTGATGGTACAAACCAGTTAATTTATAAAATGCTTTTCTTTTCTTTTTAATGTTTATGTATTTTGGAGAGAGAGAGAGAGAGACATGGAGCACGAGCAGGGGAAGGGCAGAGAGAGAGGGAGACACAGAATCCAAAGCAGGGCTCCAGGCTCCGAGTTGTCAGCACAGAGCCCGACGCGGGGCTCGAACCCACGAACGATGAGATCATGATCTGAGCTGAAGTTGGCTAACCGACTGAACCACAGCCAGGTGGCCCTAAAATGCTTTTCAACAGGGGTGTCTGGCTGTTTCAGTCAGTAGAACATGAGACTCTTGATCTCGGAGTCGTGAGCTGGAGCCCCATGTTGGGTGTAGAGATTACTTAAGCAAATAAGATGTTTAAAAAATCCTTTCCAACAATTTCCTGGAATATAGTTGCGTGTAATAAGTGCTATCATTATTATTATTATTATTATTATTACCAGCACTACTATTATTAATCACCATCATCATTTCTATACCTATAGCGTGGGTTGTGTAGGCAGACTATTTAGGTTTAAATACTACTGCCAAACTTCCTAATCTTCCTAATCAAGCTACTTTGGGCAAGTTTATATATCCTCTCGTTGGCTTTCCCCATCAGCAAAAAAGGTTTACTCACATGGAGTTAACAACAGTATCCTCATAATAGGATTGGTGAAGACTAAATCAGATATGCCACAAAGTGCTTAGGACGATGCCTGGCATACTGTAAAGGTTTGCTTGCTACGTGTGGACAAGGGCATAATTTCCGAATCATTGAAAAGCAACACCCATTCCCTGCTTAAGTCATGTCAGAGTTCCTCATCAAATAAAGACATCCTTCCTAACTTTTTGGAAAATCAGACACTTTTTAATATTAAAAAAAATTCAATGACCATCACATAGCAACTCTAAATACTCTAAATATCTGTAGGAGACTTCGGCAATATACCGCACCCGGCTGATTTGGACAGGTGACGTGATGTGATCGGGTCCCCCTCTGACATGAACATATAAATATGTTGGAAAAGATATACTACATTCTAATACATAAGCAAACTCAAAAGAACAAAAGGAACTTTCCAAGAATGAGGGACTGAGCCCTCAATGCAAAGCTAGAACAGACCCCATCACGGCTTGCTGGAGTATATTTCCCAATATAGACCCCCGGGTTTGAGACTGGGACTTTAACACCCAAGTGGAACAGGTGAGGAAACCTTTCACCTGCACAAGGTAGAGAGCCAGAATCAGCCATTTTGTTAAAGCCTGGAGTTGTGAAGGGTCACCTCAGCCACAAAATGAAGAAGTAAAACTCCATTCACTAACCTAGAGAAACAGCAATGCCACTTTCCATCTGCTTCCAGCTATGGGAGAGAAAAACTCTCCTGCAAGAAATTAAGACCTCAGGCTTGTGCCATGAGTATATGTGGGGGCCAAATTTATATCATTATCCATGTGCTGTGGAAAAACCACACTGAGAAACTTATATGAAAATTTTATGCATAATATCAAATACCAAGAAACCTGAAGAAGAAGAAAAAAAAGAACATCTCTGTAGGGAACATTACACAATCCAGAAGGCATGTGGGCCCCCCCACACACATATACACACACTCTCAGAAAAAAATCACAAAAGAAAAGAAATATTACATAAAATGCTTAAATGGCAAGATTCAACAACATGCTAGCTCCAAGAGACACATTTTAGCCTTAAAGTAGAGTGAAACTGAGTGAAGGGATGGGAAAAGACACTTCAAACAATGGTCACTGAAAAAAGGGGGTTTAGCTGTCAGAAAAAATAGACTTTAAACTAAAAATGGTAAAAGACAAAGAAGGCTATGAAATAATGAGAAAGGGGTCAATATATCAAGAAGATATAATGATTGTAAATATCTATGCACCCAACACTGGAGGACCTAATTATACAAAGCAAAAAGTAACAGAGCTAAAAGGAGAAATAAACATACAATAATAGTTAGAGACTTTCATACTCCACTCTCAACACTGGATAGATCATCCAGACAGAGAATCAACAAAGCAACAGTGTATTTAAATAACACTATAGACCAAATGAACCTAACAGCCATATATAGAACGTCTTATACAACAACAGCAGAATACACATTCTTCTCAAGTGCACGAGCAACATCTTCTACGATAAACCATATGCTAGGGCACAAAACAAGTCTTAGCAAATTCAAAAAGACTGAAATCATACAGGGTATCTTCTCTGGCACAATGGCGTGAAACTAGAAACCAATAACAAGAGGAAAACTGGAAAACTCACAAACACATGCAAATTCAACAACATTCTCCTGATCAACCAATGACTCGAAGAAGAAATTAAAGAGGAAACTAAAAAGTTACTTGAGGCAAATGAAGATGGAAACACAACATGGCGGAGCTTGTGGGATGCAGCAAAAGCAGTTCCAAGGGGGAAGTTCATAGCAGCAAACACATTAAGAAGCAAGAAAGATCCCGAATAAACTCAGTGCCTTAAGGAATTAGAAAAAGAAGAACAAATAAAGACCAAAGTGAACAGAAGAAAGGAAATAATAATAGAGTAATAATAATAATAACAATAATAATAATAGAATTATTATATAATTCTATTCTATAGAATTATTATATTCTTTTCTATAGAATATAATTCTATATCTATATCTATAATTCTATTATTATATAGAATGTATATTATATATAAAATATATTATATATAAATTATATATATTTATATATGTAATTATATATATTTATATATCATATATTATATATATCAATATATCAATATATAAATATATATAAATATATAAATATTATATATAAATTATATAGATATATAATTCTATATATATTATATATTACATATTATATATTATATATTCTATATATAGCATATATATTCTATATATAGCATATATATTCTATATATAGAATATATATAGAATATATATTCTATATATCTATAATTCTATTATTATAGAATTATAGAATTATTCTATAATTCTATTATAGAATTATATTATTATATAATTATATAATAATAATAATAGAATTAATTATATTAGTTAAAAGAATGAAAAATAAAGAAATAAATATCTCAATAGACACAGAAAAATCATTCAGCACAATTCAACGTCCATTCGTGATAAAAAATGCAACAAAATAGGCACAGAAAGAATATATCTCAACACAACGAAGCTATATATGACAAGCATACAGCTAATTTCATAATAAATGGTGAAAGGATAAAGTCTTTTTCTCTACCATCAGGAGCAAGATAAGGGTGCCCACTCTTACTGCCACTATTCACCAGAGTACAAGAAGCCCTAGACAGAGCAATGAGGCAAGAAAAAAATAAAGGTATCAGAATTGGAAAGGAAGAAGTAAAATGGTCTCTATTTGCAGATGACGTGATTTTATATATAGAAAATCCTAAAGACTCAACAAAACAGTTGTTAGACCTAATCAGTGAATTCTGTGATGTTACAGGATACAAAATTAACACACAAAAATCAGTAGCTTTCTTATACAATAATAATAAAATTTCTGAAAAAATGATCCCATTTACAAAAGATCACAAACAACATAATAATTAGGAATAAATGTAACTAAGGAGGTGAAAGGACTCTATTCTGAAAACTAAGATTTTGATGAAAAAAATTGAAGACCAAATAAATGGAAAGGTATTCCATGTTCACGGATTGCAATAATGAATAATGTTAAAATGTCAATATACTGAAAGCCATCTATAGATTCAGTGCAATCTCAAGACTCTAATGGCATGAAAAATGCAATTCTAAAATTTGTATGGAACCACAAAAGATCCCAAATAGTGGAGAAAATCCTGAGAAAGCAAAACAAAGCAGGAAGTGTCACACTTCCTGACTTCAAGTTATCTGTAAAGCTACGGTTATAGAAAACAGTATGATACTGGCTTAAAAACAGACCAATAGACCAATGGAACACAGTCAAGAGCCCAGAAATAAACTCAAGCATATACAGTCAAGTAATATTTGACAAGAGAACCAAGAATATTCAATGAAGAAAAGTCTCCCAAAAATGGTGCTGGGAACATTGGGCATTCACATGTAAAACAATGAAACTGGACCAAATCTTACACCACTCATAAAAATTAACTCAAAATGGATTAAAGACTTCAATGTAAACTGAAACCAAAAACTCCTAGAACAAAACTCCTTGACATGGATTTTCGTAACGATGTTGGGGATATGACACCTAACACACAAGCGACAAAATCAATAAACAAGTGGGACTACATTAAATTAAAAACGTCTGCACAAGGAAACCACCGACAAAGTGAAGAGACAACTTCTGGAATGGGAAAAAAATATTTACAAAAAAAATTTACAAAAAAATATTTACAAAAAAATTAACCCCTGATAAGGGGTTAATTTCCAAAACATATAAAGAACACATGCAACTCAAAAAAAAAAAAAAAAAAACCCCACAAATAACTCTATTAACAAGCGGGCAAAGGACCTGAATAGACATTTCACCAAAGAACATCCACAGATGGCCAACAGGCACATGAAAAGATGCTCGACATCACTTACCATCAGGGAAACACCAATCAAAACCACAATGAGGTATCACCCCACGCCTGTTAGAATGGCCATCATCGAAAAGATAAGAGGTCACAAATGCCGGTGTGGACATGGAGAAAAGGGAACCCTTGCACACGGTTGGTGTGATGGTAAATCGGTGCAGCCACTATGGAAGACGGTACGGAGCATCTTCAAAATATTCGAAATAGAACTGTATGATCCAGCAATCCCACTTCTAAGAATATATACAAAGGCAATTAAAACACTAACTCAAAAAGATATCCGCACCCCCATATTCATAGCAGCATGATTGACAATAACCAAAGTCATAGAAACCACAAAAGTGTCCACCAATGGATGAATGGATACAGAAGGTGTGGCATATACACAGTGCGGTATTATTCAGCCAACCAAACAAGGAAATCTCACCATTTGCAACAACACGGGTGGACCTTGAAGGCATTATGCTAAGTGAAATAAGTCAGACAGAGGCAAATACTGTAAGATCTCACTTATATGTGGAATCTGCAACAAAACAAAACAAACCTCACAGAAATAGAGATCAAGGGTGCCTAGGTGGCTCAATTGGTTAAGCGTCCAACTCTTGATATTGGCTCAGGTCATAGTCTCATGGTTCGTGAGTTCAAGAGCCCCAAGTCAGGCTCCGTGCTGACAGCTGGGAGCCTGCTTGGGATTCTGTCTCTCTCCCTCTCTCTCTCTCTCTCTCTCTCTGCCCCTCCGCCCATTCGTGCTGTCTTTCTCTCCTTCCGAAATAAATAAACATTAAAAAAAAAAAAGTAAAAGAGATCAGACTTGTGGTTACCAGAGGTGAGAGGTGGGAGGAAGGGAAATTATAGAAAGGTGGTCAACAAAGTATGAACCTCCAGCTATAAGATAAGTAAGTACCTGGGATATAATGTGTTCTGTCTATAACTAACACTGCTCTATGATACACAAGAAAGTTAGAGAGTAAATCCTGAACATTCTCATCATAAAATTTTTTTGTCTTTTCCTCTTTCTGAATTTTATTGTATCTGTATAAGAGGATGGATATTAGCAGAACCTATTGTGGTAATAATCACTTCACAAGGTATGAAAATCAAACCATCCCGCCTGAAACTTGCACAGGGATGCGTGTTCATTATTTCTCAATAAAACTGGGGGGGGGGGGGGGGAGGAATTAAAAAACAGACAACAACAAAAGAAAAATCCCCAAAATGCAAACCACAAAGTGCTGTGTATCATCAGGGGGAAAAGTGAAGGGAAGAAAGAGTTGAGGGGAAAACAAGCCTTTCTCCTGCGGTCTCAGAATGTCAGCTGGAGCTGGGAAGGAGTCTTTTATAAGAGAGATAATTCAGAGCGCAAAAATCTCCCGACAGGGCAGGGACAGCCTCTGGGTTGAACAGAGCAACAAGTTCACCTCACCTCCGTGGCCTGGCTGCTCCACAGGTGCATGTGGCCTGAAATAAAGGTATAAATTATCAGCACAGCTATGGGGGCTTAGCCCGCCGGTGCCCTCCATTAACCTTCCACCCTCCTCTGCCTACAATCACCATGTGGAAAAAAGATCCCCCGTGTGGCCTGGCAGAACGTAACGCAAATGTTTCACGGACTTTTGAATTAAGAAAGAAAAAAAAATCCTAACTGTAGCATAGAAAAGACATAGCAATTTAGGGTTTGGCTGTTTCCTATGGAAGGTGTATGGTGTGGGTGTGCGTGTGTGTGTGTGTGTGTGTGTGTGCGCGCGCGCGCGTTCGCGCGCACGCGTGTTTTATCCCTCCTCTATTTTTCCCCTTAAAAAAAAAATAGTAATTGTTAAGTTTTTCAACGTTGTGGCCTTAGGAGGTAATTTGCTAAATAGGACAAAATTAGCTGATTTTTGGACCATTTAAAAGAACATTTCTTTTGAAAGCATATAAAAATGTATTAAAGCAATCTTCGAAGTCTTTACCCCTGCTTGAGATTTTAATTTACTCCAAGCTAATAAATTATCCCCCTTCTCAGGAGCTATTGAAAAATTTCAGTTAAATCCTTTTTAAATTTTAATGTGTTCAATTGAATCCCGAGCAATTTAGACACACACACTCACAGCTTGGGGTGGTCAGCTCAGCAAGGCAAGACTGAAAAGGGGTCAGATTAACGCGAACCCCTCCGCCCCCCGGGATTACCAAGGTGGTATTAACGAAGGCGGTTTCTGCCCCCACGTACAGGTCTGATTGTTGGATAATTACTTTTCCACAACAGCATTTAACAAACGCCCCATTTGAAGACCAAGACCATTTGCTCTCCAGCTGGAGGAAGCCGCAGTAAAGGCAGGAGGAGCTGGAGCTGGGGACGCGAGGGACGGGGCGAGCCGGAAGCCCGGTGGCTCTGATCAGAGACCCAGGCGCCACCTTGGATCTGGGTCCGTTCGGTTGCAGAGTCTGCCAGAGCACAAAGGCTCACTTCATCTCAGGCAGGGCTCTGCCTTACTTCTACACACTTATCAGAAATATTTTTTCAGACTATCAATTATTATATTTGAACACTGCATCCCCGGCTCGGGGGAGCCTTTAGCAAGCTGTAGCAAAAATCAATCCAGTTTTACAACTTTTACCTTGGCAGAGCTCCAGGTCTTTAGCTACGTTACCCGGTAATTTAAAGATGCCATAGCTCTTTCGGTGGCACGGGTATATTCCTAAGTACGACACGTCCTTGATAATAACGATAATTTTGTGAAGTTTACGCGGCGCAGCCTGGGTAGGGTTAACTCCGGTGGAAGTTGCGAGTGTCACTCAGTCGTTCCACCTGGTCAATAACAGTCATTACAGCAGTGGTTAGCAATACTCATTGTTTTCTCTCCCATCGCTGCTCCTTCCCGTCTTGTCCGTTACACACGCCGGCAGCCAGGAAAGCTAATGTTATTTGATGGGGTAGGAGAACCTATTGCGTTTTGTACGTCACGAATTGGGAATGGAGTCCGAGTCCCATGTGGGACGAACTGGAAGTCTGAGCTAGGATGTGCACAGCTGACCCTCCGCAACTTGCCTCTTTCATTTGCCCGGGGCGGGTGCCGAGCCCGGAGTGTCAAACGGCCTGTCAGCTGAGCGCACGTTTGCGTGGACCTCGGGACAGGCCGGGTGGCTGGCACCGGGAGAGAAGGCTGCGTAGCAAGAGCCAGGGTGGCATGATTTAAGAGGATACGGTGTTGCTCGGGGAAGCATTTACTACTTCGCGAAAGCCAGGAAATTTGGGCTGCAGCTGCTGTTCTCGGATACGCCAGAGTTGGTGTAAATGGCAGGAACGATTGGCAAATTTTAGGCTTAAGAGCGTCTGTGAACAAATGGAAATAAAGGAGGAAGGCTCACCTTACAGCTGCATTTTGAAGAGACTTGCACGTGGATGTGTTTGAGAAGCAACCAGCATCTCTATCCCTCTGGTGAATCTGCGTGGATAGAGAGACCGGGGAGCAGATACCGCTGGTTTTCAGATTCCTTATTGTGTACGTGTGGTTCCAAATGTGGTTGACCTGGTTGCTGTGCATCTCATTTCTTGGGAGTTCTCTCGGAGCATCTGACCAGAGGCTTCCAGGACCCTCTTCCTCTGTTTGAGGAGGTCTCCTGGGAACGTTTTGGTAGCTACGGTTGCTGTGAAATCAAAACTGAACAGGCATTAAATGAAAGATAAGTGTTCAGAACGTGAAATTTTTTGAACACCAGCAATTTTGAAGTTGGCAATTCTCCCACCTCTCCTTCCTTCCTTTCTTCTTCCTTCCTTCCTTCCTTCCTTCCTTCCTTCCTTCCTTCCTTCTTTTCTCCCTCCTTCCTTCCTCCTTTCTTCCTTCCTTCCTTCCTTCCTTCCTTCCTTCCTTCCCTCTCTCCCTCCTTCCTTCCTCCTTCCTTCCTTCCTTCCTTCCTTCCTTCCTTCCTTCCTTCCTTCCCTCTCTCCCTCCTTCCTTCTTCCTTCCTTCCTTCTTCTTCTTCTTCCTTCCTTCCTCCTTTCTTCCTTCTTCTTTCCTTCCTCCCTTCCTTCTTCCTTCCTTCCTTCTTCCTTCCTTCCTCCTTCCTTCTTCCTTCCTTCCTTCCTCCTTCCCTCCTTCCTTCTTTCCCTCCTTCCTTCCTCTCTCCTTCCTTCTTTCCCTCCTTCCTTCCTCTCTCCTTCCTTCATTTATTCTACCCTTCTGTTTCTCAGTTATAATCTGTGATGATAAAGCAAGTTCATATGTAAGATTTCTACGTTTATTCCAAAGGCATTCCAGATTTTTTGTTGGTGTTTTGCTTTTTGCCTTTTATGTTTTTTTTTCATTTTTATTTTGCAATAACTATAGGTTCACAGAAAACCTCAGAGATGGTACAGAAGTGTGGTGTGCCCTTCATCCAACTTCCCCCGGTGGTTACGTCTTATCACAGTCTTTATTTTATTATAATACCACAATATCACACAGGGAAATTGACATCAGTGTAACACATATGTACAATTCTATCTCATCTTCCCACATTACACATTCCATATTTGTATAACCACAATCAGGATAGAAAGCTACCCCGTTACTACCCTCCTGCCTCCCCTTTGTTATCAATATATATCTCCCCTTCTCCCCCCTACATCCCTAAATCCTAACAACTTCTAATTGGCTTTTCATCTCTATCATGCTGTCATGACAAGAATAACATATAATGGTATCATTCAATAGATGATATTTTGGCCTTGGCTTGTTTTCACTCAGCATAATGCTCTGGAAGCCCCCCCCAAGTTGTTGTATGTATCAACAGTCTGTTCCTTTTTATTGTTGAGTAATATTCCATGATACGGATTTACCACAGTATTTATTTAAACATTCTGTTGTTGAGGGACATTTTGGTTGTTTTTAGCCCTGGGATATTACAAATAAAGCTGTGACGAACAATCACGTACAGTTTTGTATGGACAGAAATTCTGATTCCCCTGGAATAAACGCCTAGGACGGCATTTACCGAGCCATACGGTAAGCGTATTTTCACTTTTAACTATACTGCCAATTTTTCCCAGAGCGACTGTATCATTTTCCATTTTACCTGACACCATCACTGTGTGAGGGATCCAGTTTCTCTGCATCCTCACGAACATTTGATATTTTCACGCTTTTTATTATAGCTATTGTAATAACTGTATGGCAATAGCTCATTAGGGTATTTATTTACATTTCCCTCTGTGGCTAACGATACTGAACATCTTTGGCATGTGTTTATTTGTCATCCCTTCATCCTCTTTGGTGAAATGACTCTTCATGACCTTATCCCATTTTATAAGTGGATTGTTTGTTTGTTTGTTTGTTTGTCTAATATTGAATTTTAGGTATACACCACAACCCAGTGCAATTTATTCCAGGAATGAGAGGGCTGTTCAGTGGTCAAAAGTCAATTCGTTTAATCTACCATATGAATAGGCCAAAGAGGAAAAACCACAAGATTGAATCAATTGTTGCAGAAAACTTATTGACCAATTCCGACACTGTGTATCATAAAAACTTTTTTTTCAGAAAAAAAAATATAGGAATAAAGGACGTCTTCGTCTTGATAAACATGTTTTTAAGGCCTACAGCTAATACGACACTTCGTGGTGAAAGATGGAACTCTTTCCCCCTAGGATTGCTAACAAGGCGGGAATATCGCATCCATCATTGTACTGAGAATCCAGCGAGCACTACTTAAAAAGTGTAGTCGGGGCGCCTGGGTGGCTTGGTCGGCTAAGCGTCCGACTTCAGCTCAGGTCATGATCTCGCAGTCCGTGAGTTCGAGCCCCTCGTCGGGCTCTGTGCTGACAGCTCAGAGCCTGGAGCCTGTTTCAGATTCTGTGTCTCCCTCTCTCTGTGACCCTCCCCCATTCATGCTCTGTCTCTCTCTGTCTCAAAAATAAATAAACGTTAAAAAAAAAAAAGTGTAGTCAAGGTGCAACAAGCAGTCTCCACCGACAGTGCCTGGGGTAGAGGTCGTTACACAGGAAAAGGAGTGTGAGGGGAAAGCGTTCATTACCACCCAATGGGAAGAAAGCGTTGGCTCCCCTTGGCCTTGTCCGAAGCAACTAGAGCCAGCTTAGGGTTGAGGCATCTTGCTACAGCCTCACAAGAGTGACAGGAGGGATGGAGGCCACAGATATTGTGTGGGGTTTGTCAAGCGTAGAGCATTTATTGTATAAAAGGTCTCTGTTGGGCTCAGCCTCGTCCTTTGGCTTTCCTCGGGGCTCTTATGGACTGCATCCTTTGGCATTTCCAGGTTGCTGGCTTGTCCAGTATCCAGTCTGGGATATATGAAGCCAAAAGAAAGCTCAGGGAACCCAGTCACGTGTCATTTCTCAGTTGCCACAGTCCTCAGCCCACCTGCTTTGTCTCCACTTAGCAAGAAGAACCGGGAAAAGTTGATCAATTCTGTCTTCCCGGAAGCGGAAGTCTTTTGATGTCTTCCCAAATTATTATTTAGTCTCAAGATGACTCTTTCCCGTGACAGTTCTATGACTGGATTCATTAATGGACAAATGAGTTATTTTTTAAGGTATTGAACTTTACCACATGAGTAGCATTTGTGTTCATTAAAATTTGAAAGCAAATATAAACAACAAATAGTTCTGATGATAACTGCCTCATTTTAATATTTATGTAGAAGCTACTGCATCATAAATATTGAGTTATGCTATTATCCCTGTCTATCCTGGCTTTTAATAAATGTAAAATCTGGCAAATGTTACTACATCTATTCCTTCGTTAGCTTTGAACTGAAGAATAGAAAATATATTCCCTTATTAAACTTTGAGAAATGTCTATTTCTACAGATCCCGTTTACCTATTTCTTTCCCACTACCAAATATTCTCCCAGACTTGCCCTATCTTCATCATTTTTGCAAATGCAGATAAATATGACATTATTCACACACCTTTTAGCTATGAAAAAGCAGTGAAATAAGTTGCTTCTCATCTGCTCATGGTTTCCTTTTTAATGATTTGGAAAAGAGAGGAAGCTGAAAGGAAAAGATAGGAAAAACTATGAGGGTACTTCTGGGCCAAGGAGGTGGTATGATAGCAAGGGGAAGGAGGGGGAGGAGAAGGAGGAGAAAAACTGGGCCGAGAGGCGTGAACAATAAAAGGGGTATGAAGGATGATTTGGTGCTGTGGTTCTGAGGCCAGATTAAAACATGCCTTGATGTTGGGACCCAGAATTTAAGTGTCCATCAATGGACGAATGAATAAAACAGACGTGGAATATATATGTCACCGAATATTGCACAGAATTGAGAAAGAAGGAAATCTTGCCATTTGCACCAACATGGATGGACCTTGAGGGCATTGTGCTTAGTGAGATAAGCCAAAGAAAGACAAATCCCTTATAGGTGGTATCTAATAAACCTGAACTTGTAAACACAGAGAGCACAATGCTGGGTACCAAGGACTGGGGAGATGTTGTTCAAGGCTACAAATTTATAACTCGTAGATAAATACATTCTAGAGATCTAATGCACAACAGAGTGATTGTGGTCCACAATACTGTATTATGAATTTCAAAACTGCAAACAGACTAAATCTTAACTGTTCTCAACAGGAAGAAACGATGAGAATTACGTGAAGCCGTAAAGGCATGAGCTAACACTACCATAGTAATCACATTGCCATATATAAATGTATCAAACCAACTGATTGTGCACCTTAAACTTATACAATACAAAGTTTCCTATTTGGGAAACCAGCATATCAGTAGCTCTCAATAGTGGTCTTCTCAGGACAGAGGAACCGTGTCATCAGTAGAAACCCAGCACACTATCTGATGCCTATCGAACCACAGGTACACATGGAAAGGATGAAATCCACTGGAGGGACACTACCCTTAACAGGACTTTGGGGTCCAACAGCTTCCGAAGGGCATAGCCCCGTGGAGATTCCAGGAGAAAACACATACATTTAAACACAAACACATGAAAAGCATCACTGTCAACATACACGTTCAAATATTGTTGTTCTAGTGAGCAAGTTCGGGAATAATATTTCAAACCTCCCTCAAGCAAGTAGACCAGCGCTTGGCAATGGAAACTGCCAAGAACTGTAGAAATACATTTCAGCTCGGGGAGTGTTGCAACTGTTTCATAAAGGCTACGGGTGTGCTACATTGAGAAGGATACTGAGGCAAGAACAGGAAACAAAACCACGGGAAAGGGGGAGAATGCAGAAGCAGAATGCCGTGGCATCATGAATGCAAGGTCTTCGTGACAAGGGGAACTGTAACTTGCAGGATACACACATTATGTATGGCTTACGGTACCTAGCGACAAATCACACTCCGACTTCTCCAGTACAATTGATGAAGGCAGTGCAGCGTCACCGGTAGGGCTCTGGAGCTCTGGAGCCAGATTGCACAGGTTCAAATCCGGACTCTGCCATTAACCGGGTATGTGACTGTAAGCAATAGTTAACCTCTCTGGGCATCGGTGCCCTGGAGAATCAGGGAGAATGATGGAAGCATAGTAGCTGTCTCAAAAAAGAAAGTGTGAGAATTGAATGATTTCAGTTTGTAAAGCACGGGCAGATAATAAGCACTACGTAAATACATATCTTTTCACTTGCCATTGTTACTCATGAGTAGTTCCCTAACATCTTCCTCATGTCTTTACACAAACGTATAATGGTCACTGGAATTTTTCAGAAAGGAGGGAAAATGGGCAATGAAGCAGAGTGACAGACTTCTCCTCCAGGACACGGGGCCTCACCCAACCACGGCTCCTTACTGTTCCCAAGACCATCTTCTGGTAAAGAACAAACCAGAGAGGCTGGGGATCAGACAAGCAAGCGCCGGGTATGGTTGGCCGCTCATCATGGGCCATCTGGGGGTGGGTCTGGCCCCATCTGCGGACGGTATGGTTATAGCCACGGAGCCACCCTCATCCCATGCTGCTGGGCTCTCCAAGAGGCGGGCGGCCTGGCATCCCTACACCTGCCGGGCCGAGTGTGAGAGGTCCCCCAACCTCCTGCAGGGACAGGCCACAGACAGTCTTCCGCTTGTTTTTCTTCCAGTGGCAAACACCAAGCCCTAGCATCATAAATGAGAAAAAAAGTCACCAGCATGGAGCACGGTGCTAACAAGGCCAAGGCTGAGTCTTAAGGCCACAAATGCTTTCATTAGCTTTGCTCAGAATCGGCAAACTGTTCCAAAGACCCTGCCAGCTTTGTTGCAAATGCGTTTAGGATAACCTATGACCATTGCCAGAAAGACCGCTGGTAGCTCAGACTGAGCACTGTTATCCCCAAGGGAACAAGGTCAATGCCAGTGTGATGTGTGCCTCTACAGCTGTCTGTCCCATTAGCTCACCATCAGCACTCTTTGCCCTGGTCCTTGGGCCCTAAATTGATTGAATACTTGTTGCATAGAAGGCATGTGCTACTCTCTCTAGAGCTACAAAATCAAATAAGAAAACAGAGGGGAGGGGAGCAGTAAGCAGGGGAAAAAAGAATGGAAAGAAGGAAGGAAAGGGCAAGAAGGAGGGAAAGAAGGAAAGCTTACTCTCTACAGTGTTCCAGTTACCGAAGGGCTTTTTTAAATACAGTGAAACCTTGGTTCGCAAGCATAATTCATTCCAGAACGTGCTTGTAATCCAAAGCACTCATATACCAAAGCGAATTTCAAGAACCTTTGGCACAGTTGTGATCACGTGACGTTCGGCGTCCTGCACCACTCGAATTGCAAGACATCACTCATTTATCAAGTTAAAATTTATTGGAAATGTTTGCTCATCTTGTGGAGCACTCACAGAACAAGTTACTGGCCGTCCAAGGTTTTACTCTGTATATTATCTCACTTAATCCTTGCATCAACCTTACGGGTAAAAAATGTCATATCCATTTACACATGAGAGTAAGGGTCGGGTAGCTTATAGTTTGGAAGAAGACGAGAATAAGGAACATACACAAAATTTTCAGTGGTCATCGCTCCAAGTGTTGGAGCTTGCAGTGGTGATGGAGGGGGTTCTGGGCTGGGATCAGCAGCCCCGGGTCCTCCCGGAAGTCACGAAGCTGGCCACCTCTGTATAGATTCCACGGTTCAGCAGACGAACTCCAAGTGACAGATTTTTTTTTCCCAATATTCATACCAAAAATTCATTTGCAGCTTTCAGATCTCAAAATACTTGCTTTCTTCTGAATGGAGCCCCTGAAATAACTTAATGCCCATGATCTTTCCAAAGACTTAATTCCTTATGCTAATGCACCAAATATTTCACTCCTTTCAAGGCGTCTATGCATTGGCCCAACTCTTTCTCACCGGCATCCAAGAAATTGGGTAAGATAAAAATAAGGGTTTAAAAAAAGGTAGGTATTGATCTCAAGTTATGAAACTGGTTCAGAAACTACTCTTTGGTACTGAATATTGGTCTGAGCTTTCTGGAGCTGTTGAAGAAATTCTTGGAGGTGGTAATAATGCTGCATTCAGCCAGATGACTGGATCTGCCGTATTCTGTGGTTTCCACAAGGACCTTTCAGAATCTTTATGCGAGGTGACTGTGTAAACAGACAGAAAAGAAGTAAATTCTCACAACACATCTGCCCATTTCCTTCCCCGTTCTCCTCTTCCCTTCAGGAAATGTCAGGGATTTTGGTCCACCGACGAGAGCGGTCAGGAGAGGGCAGGCACCATCTCTGAGGGTGCCCCGGGCCACCTCTTCCCCCAGTGCCAACCCCCGCAGCCAGGCACTCCCCCACCTGCCAGGAGTCCCGTCGTGTGGGCTGACCTCCAGCTGGATGGGGTGATTGCAGGAAGCAGACGCCTTCCCTATCCGGGCGCCTGGAACCCGTCTGCCACACTCAGAACATTCTCAGCTGGGTGGCACTTCATGTTTGTGTTTTGACTAGTGTGGGATGTGGCTGCAAGGGAGCAGGGGGATACAGATGAGGGCACTTAGCACTTCAAAGACCTGGAGGCCTTCTTCCTAAACTTGAGAGTCAAGGAGAGAAACCAACCAAGGTGGGCAGGAGCTGGGATGCTTGGCGACAGCCCAGGGCACAAAGGGAGAGGGGCTGAGGCAGTCTGCAGGGGTCCTCATCAGGCAGGAAGGGAACTAAAGGCTTTAAGAAGAGAAAAGGGATGCTGAAGCACTGAGCGCTTTTGTTATAAGGTGAGGTGAGCGCGGGGGCCATGGTAAGAGGAGCCCGAAAGGCGGAGGAGAGACTGAGGTCACCCAGGTGGCTCTTTGGGCTACTGAAGAGGGCTTGGGCTCTGAACTGCCAACACTCAGCTCTGTCATCTGTCCGGTCAGCTCTGTCCTCCCTCGACAGGCACTTGGCATGGGGCCTCTGTGAAACCTCCCACGGGGCAATTTGGTTCCTTCAAAGAGAAGGCAGCACAAGGAGTGACCTGATTCCAGGGGAGAGATGGCCTCCGAGGAAGAAAATATTTCAACAATAACCATGCTGGATGTGTGCTCCAATTAAAAGGCAAGGCATGCTATTTACGATCTTTCCAGAGAAACCTTTAGCGTATATTCACGGAACTACACAACACCAAGTATGAACAAGGAAAACAAAAGGAAGTGAGAGAATCCAGACGGTGGCCACTGATGTCAAAGGCGTTCCCAAGCAATTGACCAAATTGCTGGCTTTTTATCTGAGTATTTGATATCATGGACATAAAGCAGAAAACAAACTACAGGGAAGTTACATATCCAATGGATAAATTCTTTTTTTTTTTTTTGACCTTGATTATTCGGTATAAACCTAAACAGAGCGAGGATGTATCACCGTAGAAGTTCTGGAAATCTTAGTGGTTTTTGTTTTCTGAGAAAGCAAGTGCTGGAGAAAAAAATGGGAGATTGTCCTTCCTTAAAAATTAAGTTTCTTAGCTGGAACTTAAAACACTGACCTTGAATTCAAAAGGTGCATCTCTTGTGTCTACAGCAAAAGTTCCAGAAAACAGAATAGAGAATTGACACTACCCTTAACAGGCTTTAAAATTGTCACGTGAGGGGCGCCTGGGTGGCTTAGTCGGCTAAGCCTCTGACTTTGGCTCAGGTCAAGATCTCATGCTCGGTGAGTTCGAGCCCCGTGTCGGGCTCTGTGCTGACAGCTCAGAACCTGGAACCTGCTTCGGATTCTGTGTCTCCCTCTCTCCCTGCCCCTCCCCTGCTCACACTCTGTCTCTGTCTCTGTCTCTCTCAAAAATAAATAAACATTTAAAAAAATGGTGAGCTGTTAGCAGTTAAAGCGACTTCTTTGGCATCGCAAAAAGTACATGGAGAGCACAATAAATGCAAAATGGAAACCATTATAATTGTCAAATAATATTTTGGTTACTCCTTTTTGTTACCCTTTTGGTTAATCTATATTTATAAAACAAATACATTATTGGCATCAAAAAGACCTTCAAAGGATCTCAGTGGCAAGAAAGATGATTCAAACACTTCCAGAGGCTGAGAGTATGGGACATTTGTTAATGACAAGAGTACTGTCCTTAACTGAATTTCCAAGCTCGTGTTACCGCAATGTCACTATCGAAAGTTTAAGAAACTCAAAATCATCCAACGCATTGAAATTTCTGAGCTAAGAGAGAGAATTCCCTAAGAGTTCAAGGCCAATGAAATGGAAGGAAAAGCCAAGGTTTTAATCGTCAAACTGTTGATCAAATTTTTCACCAAAGATCGATGGAACATTCGCGTCTGGTTTTGCTTAATTTTTGACCAGAGGAGGTCAGAGAATAGCCATAGGAGACAACCTCTAGTAACCATAGACCGTTTAAAACAAAAACAAAAACAAAACAAAAAAAAAAAAAAAAAACAGGGGGGCCAGGAGGAGAGTTCTCTGCCTGCTCCCCATACCCCGAGCCCCCAGTCAGCAGTCCTGAAGGACAAGAGACCCCTACATGGGTGAAGGTAAAAATAGAAGAAATGCAGAGGCCGGTGCCTTGTGCCAGTCGCTGTGCACCTGCTAATGAGGCTGACATGTTTGGACTAAGCAACCCAATTTGCATTTGTCACTAGAGTAAGACATTAGCAGTGTGAATATTGAGAGGGACAGATGTGCCCCAGCAGGACTCCCACCTCAGAAAGCCTGCTGTGCTACCGACACCAGGGGGGCTGACAGCCCAGGGGACGCCCCTCACCTCTGAGGGGCCCGTGGTCCCGCCAGAAACAGCAGAAGAATAGAGAGACATATGTCCGTCCTCATGGCCCTGAGGTCCTGGCTAATGGACGGGGGACAAATTGGCTGGTGCCCCATTATGTGCTGAATTCACAGTGCTCGCAGACTGCGGCCTTTTAAATGTGGAGGCCCCTCGTCTCTTCTACCTCCCCACCCACCTTCCACCCACCCTTCCCGTGTTCCTGAGAGATGCAAAGACCTTACCGGATTTGACTCTTGTCTGAGCTGGTGTATGTTGCTTCATTAGTGTCACCAGATCATCATTCATCATCTTCTGTTTTTTCCAAACCTCTAAAAAAAAAATAACAGCCCATTAAGTACAGTTTAGAGTAGCTGGTATTATTCCCCGGTAAATGGAAGCCATGTTGTAATATATCTGATTCTCTCCGTGGGCATATTTTCATTATAAAATGAGAATTTTACAGTGGACAAAATTAGAATTCCCAGCCGGTAATGTTTCTTTATGCAACCTCACGGCTTAAGGCAGGGGTCAGCGAACTTTTTCCGTAAAGGGCCAAATAATAACATGGCAGGCTTTGCGTGTCTTTCACAACAACTCACCTTCGCTGCTGTAGCCACAGACAGCACAGAAACGAGAGGTCGTGGCCATGTGCCAATAAAACTTTATTTTCAGAAACCAGTAGGAGGCCAGATTTGTCCCACAGGCTGGAGTTTATTGATCTCTGATTTAGGACAAGGGCTAAATGCACAAGTTTCAGAATTTTGGTCCCGTTTTGGAGAAACAGATGCCCCACTGCATCAGAAGCAACAAGGCGGGGGCAGGGGGGCGGTAAAAGGCAGGTACCCCAGAACCTGACCTCAGCTCCTGCTCTCACAGATGAATGACCTTGGCAAAGTCACCCAGCTTCTCTAAGCCTGTAAAACGAGGATGTGGCCTTCTCTCAGGCACCAGCTTGTGGTTCCTATTAAGTGACACTGAGGTGGTGTTTTACAAGCTTGATACAGTGTAGCAAAGAGTAAATACACCATAAAATGCTAGTCCCTCTAAACTCTGCAGCATGTGTTTCTAATCCCTTCCCTTCCACCTTGAAACGCTCCCTTTCCCACACCCCCCTGAGTCCCCTCCTTCTCTGACCACTCCGTCTCAATCTCTGTCAAGTTTTTGCCTTTCTTCTCCTCTGATCAACTACCTGTGGGTGCTCTCAAAGGTTCTGGCCTCAGCCCTCTTTTCTCTCCCCGGGTGATGATATGGTCACCGAGGAAACTTCCCCTCTGCTCTCTTAGGTTTAGTGACTGGGGGCCTGCTAGTTAAACTGACAGAAAAACAGATTAGGAATAGAGAAGACAGATTTTTTGTGTGTGCATACATATGTGGGAGTTCACAGAAAAATAGGACTCAATAAGATGGTTAGAATTGGGGGGGTAAATACCATCTTAACAGGGGGAGGGGAGGGATAGAAGGACACGGATGGGAAAACATGTGACTTCTGAATAGGGGAAGAAGTGAAAAAGGGCATTGTGGGAAAACAGATGACATTTAGGAAAGATGAATGGGCCCTTACGAGAAGAGATGGCGATATGATCGTTTTTTGACAATGTCTGTTTAGGTGGGGTGCCGACTTCTCCTCTTGGTGATAAGTCCATCTTTTTTGGTTTCGGAACTTCCAGGGAGGGGATTTATGACAACTGACGTCTTTTGGGAGGCTCTGTTCATAGGCAGATACGGGACTTCCTTCCAAAAAAAAGAAGAAGGAAAGAAGAAGGAAAAGGAGGGGAAGGGGAGTATGGAGATGGAGAAGAAGAGGTAGACGCAAATGCAAGAGAAGGAGAAGAAAAGAAAGGAGGGAAAAAGAAAGAAAGAAGGAAAGGAAGGAAGGGAGGGAGGGAAGGAAGGGTGGGGAGGAGGGAGGAAAGAAAGGAGGAATGGAGCGAGGAAGGAAAGAAGAAAGGAAGAAAAGTCTATTCTCAAATGCCTTCAGCTCAAAATAAATTTTTTATGCCACAGTGGCTTATTCTGGAATCTTTCAATACAGACTCACTCTCACACTTTCAACTACTATCTCTGAATCCAGGATTCCCACACGGTTCTCTCTCCGTTCCAGCCCATCTTTAGGGAGCACCACCCACATGCACCTGTCGCTGCCCTGGCCACCAACTAAGCCCCTGTCGACAGCCGCAAGGTGCACAGCCATGCTGATGGCCCAGAATCTGACTCCTGTGCTGACACTGCAGTCCCCCGGGGGCCACCCTTGCCACTCTCCACACCCAAATCATGGCCAACTGCTGCAGATTCAACCTCAAAACCTCATCCTGTCCTTCTCTCTTATTTCAGATCTTCACTCTCAGCTGGGCACCGAAGGCTCCTTGGACCAGACTTCTGTCCACTTTCCCAGCCGCATGGCCTCCTTGTCTGCTTCAAACCAATTCTGCTTGTCAAGCCTGGCTGTTTTGTTGAAAAAGAGTATCTTTCTCCCCTTTCCCCACGCTTTGCCCTCTGCCTGGAATGCCATCGCTCAGGCCCACCGCTCAAAATCCCACCCATCATTCAAGGCTTTTGCCAAGGGCCACTTTATCAGACTTTGGTAGCAGGGGCACACCCTTGAGACTCACTGCTCCTGGACATGTCACTCTAGGCACTTACCAGATCATGCCCTGTGTTCCCGTTATTTGGGTCTTTTTCCCTTATCGGACCGCGGTTCCTTGAAGTTAAGAATGGTCCCTCATGTGCTATCCCCTGCGTCCGCTGGCAGTTCCCTGCAGACAGCAGGCACTGAGAGGCCGTGTGTTACATCCACGGTTCCTGGTTCCACATTTGATGCGGGGGACACACGTGGAGGAATCTGCATGTGTCGCTCCTCGGTGGCGAGTGGGGATGCAAAGCCCAGCTGTGTCCTGGAAAGCTCGTGGTCTTTGGCCAGCCCGTCTTCTGCTCTGCACACTTCTCTTTATCCCACTTGACGTAAGGGTAAACCATAGCGCCTACTCTTGGACAGAGGCCATACTTAGGCCTCCGCTCCCAGTAGCCTAGTCTCCATGGATCCTGCCCATAATCCAGAAGGAGTTGTGAAAGCTGAAAGAAGAGGCAATGAGGCATGAATCTTGACCACCTTTGGGTGCCCAGACCTGTCTTGATATTTGTTGACTCAAGAGGAAGAGATCAAGGTTGTATTTAAGTTACTCTCTCTCTCTCTCTCTCTCTCTCTATATATATATATATATATATATGTGTGTGTGTGTGTGTGTGTGTATACACACACATATATATATAGTATATATATATATATATATATTATATATATATATACACACACACACACTTAATTATGTTGTCTGAACTGGGCTTTGGGGAAGCTATCGTGCCTAAATTTAGTCCCTGTGTTAGCCTCCTGTCATTCATGGCCACTGCAGAGTGAGGACCACAGAAAGCAAAGGGTCCCCAGAACTGCAAGGTGTTTCAGATTCATGGGCCTGTATGTGCTTTGGAGGTCCCCAGACCTGCTGCCTCTAGAGAGCTGGGGAGACCATGGCTGGGACTGGGACATGGGCAAACCCAGAAGCACACGCAGAGAAGCCCTGAGATGGCCAGGCCCAGGGAAGCTGTCAGCACGTGCCATGTCGTGTGAGAGTCACACGGGAGAAAGTCTGGAAAAATCCAGAAAACTTGTGTTTCACTTGCTTTCCCAGCAGTAGAGGCCCAGTCTTAGAACCCACAGCCCTAGTAAGATGCCATCAGGGAAGGAAAATCTAGATAGGTTTTCACTGGAGGAAAATATTTCAAGGGGGAAAAAAAAAAAAACCTCTCTTGAGAGGAACTTTCTGAGAAGAACAGAGCATTTTCCAGTTGTCTATGGTTTGAAACCCTGTCTCGAGCCTTAAGATTTTTGACTTGCAGCTCTGGGCCCAGTTCTTCTTGGATTTGATCAACCTTCTTGGTGTGTTCAAAGCCTTGAAACCTGTTCCATGAAACTTAAAAGGGGGGCAGGGAGGAAAAGCCTGAGTGGTCTGAGTGAGCCTCTGACGTTATTTCTTCTGTCGGAATAAATTTTGCCTCCAAGTCTGGCAGATTATAAATGAAAGAGCTACATTTTTAGAAGCAGAAAAATATTTTTAAAGAGAATGAAGTAGAAAACATGAGATAATAAGGTGTCACCAAACTGTCCTCTCTCAAACAAAAAGCTATGGTGGGGGGACGGGTACACAATGATAATATAATAACTTCACAACTTACTGACCACTGACTCTGGTGGCATCTCTTTGGAGTGCCTTAGTCCTTAAAGACTAAAATAAATAAAACAAATAAAATCTTAGTCCTTAAAGAATTAAAGAAATTTTGATTTAATCAGAGAATCACAATTAACCAGCACAAGAAAGACAGAGCGTAACTAAGACACCTTAAAGGGGCGCCTGGGGTGGCTCAGTCGGTTAAGCGTCTGACTTTACCTCAGGTCATGATCTCAAGGCTCTCGAGGGTTCGAGCCCCACCTCATCAGGCTCTGTGCTGACAGCTCCCAGCTCCCAGCTCCCAGCCCCCAGCCCTGAGTCTGCTTCGGATTCTGTGTCTCCCTCTCGCTCTGCCCCTCCCCCACTTGTGCCAGCTCTCTCTCTCTCTCTCAAAAAAATAAATACACATTTGAAAAATTTTTAAATGAATAAAATAAAAATAAAACACCTTAAATACTCTGCAAACAGTTGGAGGCGGATGAACATCTTTGAGTGTCTATGTAAGGAATCTCCGAAAATGTAGAAGAAGAAAGTTAAGAAATATTAACCCAGACTCGTCTGAAGGAGGAAAATAGACCAGATGTTTCTCGACAACCCTCCTGGCTTTATTAGACAGACTGCCCTGGGGCTTGAGCACCGGAGAAGTTGGGAGGGTCCAGGACAGGTGCACTCTGTTTTCAAATCATAACGTGTGAAAATTCAGGTGTAGAAAAAGACAGACTGGTGAATCTTCACTCAACAGGGAGATTTTGATCTGAAAAGAAGTCCGAAGTGTAGAATCACCTTAAAAACCCTCGAGTGCATTTTGAATATGATCCAATTTACAGAAACATGACAACACGTTCTTCAAACAAAGCCGTCTATTCATGTGCATAGATTACAAATAATGCTTCTGCCTCTGTGCTATCTTTGCACACTTGTGCCAACCCTGTAAAGGACGATGGCCTTCCTTCTTGTGCGTTTTGGCTTATTTGTGTATAAAGAGCGAATGACCATCTGAATACACTTGGCTTTCATAAATACAAATTTAAATATCAAGGATTCACATTTGACCCTGGATTCAGTGATGCCTACCATCGTAGGTCTGTGTCAACTCTGGGAAGGAAGGGGAGCTCCAAAATAAAATGTCTGTCAAATAAAATATCTATTCCTTTCCGCGTCTTTTCCTCAAAGCAGCCAGGAAGGAAGCCGAGGGATTTAAATGGTCTTCCTTCTAGTCACTTCTTTTTCTTCTGAAAACAGTTGAAGGAAAACCGTAAGCTAAAATAATTGTAAATTCCATAGCTCACCGAGAAGCCATCATTCTCTTTTATTGGCATGGAAAACCAGCCTGCTGAAGCTCCCAGCAGCGACCTGGAGAATAATTAAAACAGGGAAGTTGCCTGAGGAAAGGCACCTATGGTTTTGTCCACAAGTGAAGGGAAATGGTGAAGTGAACGATCGACCAACAGCCTCAGTTCCTGCAAACAGTCCCGTTTCTTCACATCCAGACCATTGTCTTTCCTTATCAATGACGGTGCATGACAAAAAAAATCAATTCCACCCTGGCTTCCTTCCCCCCTCTGCCTGCAAAAACCCAAGCTTGATATTGCATGATACCTTCGTCCGTCACCTCGTTCCAAAACTTGAAGTTGGAACTAAGCAGAACCCATTTTTATTGAATGGTTTCAGCTCCCATGAAGCGAATGCTTAGTTTCCCAGCGGTAGATTTCAGAATGCCAAGAATTCCGCATAATAATGATTCCTTTTTGGTGTTAACACTGAGCGGTAAACCTGAAAAGAAGGAACCCAACTATTTTGAAAGCTCAAACAAGGTTCAGAAATACAGTTTGCTCAAACTTGGGAATCCAGCATGAAAGGCTAGGGAAGAAGTCTCTGGACAGGGAGCTACGCCTAAGGAGAGGCGGAAAGCCCAGCGTGTCACATGCCCGGGCATGCCCTTCATCAGGTGCCCACCATGACACATGCAAGCCCATCCCACACGTGATGCTGCCTGTGGTGTGTGTGTGTACCACATACGTGAATTCTCCTGTTGTTTTATGTTTTCCACTTCAGATGATATGATACATTTTGGCAACCTTGACTCCTTTTGGGGTGTGAAAAACTGTGGTTCCGGTCGAAGTCACAGGTAGCATAATATGTCATGCTGGTAAAACAGAAGCATGGGCCCTGAGGTAATCTCCTTCAAAAACGCCTGAGGGATGAAAACGTGGCATTTCTTTTACTGGGCATATGGCATTAGTACTCATG
The DNA here is from genome assembly GCF_018350195.1 of Panthera tigris. Taxonomy (NCBI): domain Eukaryota; kingdom Metazoa; phylum Chordata; class Mammalia; order Carnivora; family Felidae; genus Panthera; species Panthera tigris. The sequence continues at coordinate 55,449,330 of NC_056662.1, read as the reverse complement.
AGTAAAATTTAATGCTTTATTTGAAGATGTCAACGGATTCTGAGGCAATGTTTCTCTTTGGCAATTGCTTGCTTATAAAGTAATTCACTGAGAGTCAACAGCCTGTTAGGAAAACGCACTTGGCGTCAGAAACACATACATTAAGGATGAAAAATTAATTCTGCTTCTTTCTGACGCTATCTGACATTCTTATAGCATCGGATCTAACACCCTTCGGGTTTCAATTCCATTTATTCTTACTAATTTTCTAATTTCTAAGGGGAAAAGCATGTTACACAGGTACAGAGCGACCAGTAGAATTCATTGGTGATGCTTTGTTGAGTTCAATATAAATGGATTGGGGGCTCAAGGTCACATTTCCCTGTAAATCACTACCCATAGTCAAAAAAAAAATAGTTTAAAACTTTATGGGCAAAGCAGCTGGAAAAATAACTGAAGACATCTAATATTTACATTTTCTTCTCATGACCAATTAGTATTTAGGATCCAATAATGCTTAAGTCATATTCTTTTGCTAACTACACAGTGTGATTTATGACAAGACATTTTAAACACATAGAAGATTTTTTCATGATATTTTTTGGAACATTCTTTAGTTTATTTGTATGATGGTTGGTGTGTGTGTGTGTGTGTGTGTGTGTGTGTGTGTGTGTGTGTGTTTTGTTCATGTGTTTAGAAAGAAAATGAAAGTCCAAATATAATTTCCAGGTTTTATCTATGAAAGTAACCTTCTGTGTCATATTAATTCAGTTTAGTATCTTGACACGTTTAAGTGATTTTTTTTTTACAGATCAAAGAAGCAACAGTTTTGGCAAACTAACGCCCTCATTAAAACTGAGTTAGCATAGGGTTATACACATCATCAAAAGAAATTTACATTTAAGAGTCAAAGTAGACCACGGAGTGAAGCCAATCCCTTCTTTTCTTGAATCAGAGATGGACACGAGCCAAGCAACAGGAAATCTTGGAACGTGGAATATCTTAAGGGACTTCATAGCCTGTTTTTTGGAATTCTGCATAAGGACAACCGCTCTAAAATACGAGACCCAAAACCAAAAAAGGATTTAGTATTTTCACTGGAACTTGGATCGAACTGACAGATATCTAACCTCTACTTTCAGGCACAAATGGGCAATTTAAAAATAAACTTTCATGAGCCTATTTGCATATGCTAACTTACCCACCCTGTTTTGTGGGAAGCTTTATGTATTCTCAGGGCTCAAAGAACAACAAACAGGATAAAGAATATTTATCAGATCCTCCTGTCCCTTGGGTCCTGCCTCTCAGCCTTCATTCCCAATCCTTCAGTGATGTCCAACTGTGATTATTTATGGGACATGGGACATTCTTTTGCTGTTGACTTCTCTGGAAAATCAAGGCTGCTAGCTGATACATTTGAAAATGCTAGATTTGGGACTAACAGAAAGCTGAGGCAAAGGTTCTCTATTGTACTCTCAAGGCTCAAAGAGTCCCTGATATATGCTTGGGCCGGCTTAGTTTTACATGCTTTAGGAACTGGTGCTTGCGGGGGGAGGGCCGGGGGATTCAGTCAGTTGAGCAACTAACTCTTGATTTCAGCTCAGGTCATGATCTCACAGTCATGGGTTTGAGCCCTGCATCGGCTCTGCACTGACAGTGTGGAGCCTGCTTGGGATTCTCCCTCTCTCCCTCTCTCTCTCTCCCTCTCTCTCTCTCTCTCCTCTCTCGCTGCCCCTCCCCAACTCATGCTCTGTCTTTCGCTCTCAAAATAAATAAATAAACTTAAAAAAAGAAGAAATGGCGCGTCTTTCATCAACTGGCAGTTAAGTTACTGTCACTTAAAAGATGCCAATGAACAAGCCTGGGGAATGAACCAAGAGTTCACCATGGTCAAGCTACATTTGAGCCATCTTGTGTAGCAAGACTTCAACTTGAGTAGAACTCTTCCTAACTATTGGCTACTCAGAGAGATGCAAATTTTATAACCTAGCACCATCTACTTCTTTTTTTTTAATGTTTTATTGCTTTATTTATTTATTTATAGAGAAAGCAAGAAAGAGCACACATGAGCAGGGGAAGGGCAGAGACAGAAGGAGAGAGAGAATCCCAAGTGGACTCCTCGCCATCAGCACAGAGCCCAACACGAGGCTCAATCCATGAACTGCGAGATCACCACCTGAGCCAAAATCAAGAGCGGGACACTCAAACAACTGAGCCACCCAGGTGCCCCCCCATCCACTTTTAAAACCTATCTCAGGGCTGATTTAGCCTAGAATTTTACTCCCAATTGCATAACTTTATCTCTGGAATTAGCAGAATATCTCTTCTGCAGCTTTAGTATTTATCCACAAGTATCATATCAGCACCTAAATCACAGTCACGAAAGCACGATTCCTTAGGATTACATGCTCAATCCCTCCCAACTCTGGACACTGTCCCCAATCCTCTAGATGTTTTCCACAATGAAATCCCAACTATCTAAGCCCAGAAAGAGAAAAAAAAATCCTCATCAAAAAAATTTTCAAAGAAAATTCCTACACCATTTATTTGTGAATCTTCTATTACATATTAAGTACATTATGATTGCTAGAAGATGCCACCTGAGAAACCAAATCATTCACAGTAGCTGACATAACACATTTCATGACCTGAATACTTCAATGACAAACACAGGCTGAGAGCTATTTTTGCAGTCATTTAATATTTAAGTATTGTTAATTTTCAAGCACAAGCTCTCAATCCTAATGATCCTCCGAAAACAGCCAGCTGCCTCCCATCCTTCTCATCTTGAACTTGAAAGTTTCCTCTCTTTATCCCTAAACTTCATGTAGGGCCCATCACCCTAACGTTTTACACTACGTTTGACCCAGCTACTGTATAAGCATCGTCCCATTAAATCTTGCAAATGTCCTTTTTTAAGAAACTCTAACGCTAGCAATGTATGATGAAAAATTATCATAAATAATCAACATAAAATACTTTCCTGTCAAAATAAGCAGAAAAGGACATTCTGCAGCGCAGGACTCCTGATTTTTCTTGTTTATTCATGTTCTCGCTAATTTGCAAAATTCTGTAATCCACAATGGGTCCCCCTGTCATTAGTGCTAATTAGTGGGATTCTACTGTACTAATAAATCAACATTACCCAAGCACAGTGCGTGGAGATAGGGGTTATAATATATCCCTGCCTATGAATTTTTAAAAATCAGGTAGTGTTCACCACTTGCAGTCCTGATGTGCACTGATAGTTTGATGCGGGTCCCATTCTACAGCTGGATCTCCACGGAGAGAACATGCGCTTTTTTAATGATTGCGTACTCATCATAAGTGTCACACACTCACTCGGGGCAAGGAGGGAAGGTGCTAAGGGCAGGAAGGGACCGGTGGGCTCCTATCTTCCAGCGCATAGAGATAAGAGCTGCGGGATAAACGAACTTGCCCAAAGTCCAATGGGAGTTCAAACTGGCCACCCGTGTCAAAGGTGTAAACACACAAGTCCGCTAAGGAGTTATTTTTCATATGCCCTAAAATGCCCATGATTCTCCTACAGTCACTTTCATTTCCCAGTCTCCCAACCCATACCTTTACTGGTCCCAGTTCTGCTGACCTTTCGCTCTCCCTGCCCCTTTTGTTGTTTAGCTGTGAACTGTGTGCTTCCTGTTCCTAGAATACTGAGTGTGTGTGCGTGTGTGTGTTTTCTCATGAGAACGTTCAGTTGATTAAATTAGACTTCATGGTTGGTATGTACCTCCGCTCTTCTAAGGCATTTATCTGACCTTGGGATCCATTTATTGAACAGTATACTTTTCTTTCAACCTCACATCATCCTTTAATTACAATAGACAAAAATGGTTTTCTTGGCCAGTCGGCCCAGTGGAAGGTGATGTGGTCACTGACCCACATCTGTGCAGCTTTTCCTCAGCTCTTTGCCCAGCCTAGCTCTCTCGTTGGCCAGTCATGGCCCATTGCCAATCAGTGCAAATGCCTTTGACTGTGCAGCTATTTTCCAGTAAGGGACATTCAACGGTAGCTGTGCAAGACCCGGTATTTCTCGCCTCTTTCCAAGGGGATGGGTGTCGTAGGAAAGTTCTTAGATCACAACAGCAGCACATCCTCCAATGTCACAGAGATGAGGCAAGAAACCAGTGGGTCTTCCTCTATAGAAAATCTCTCCAAAAAAGAGCAGACAGTCTTTCCTTTGAAATGGGAGGGGAAATTTTCTAGGTGATCTTCCAAGGTGCTTTTAAGTCCCGTTGACTCTTTGATTCCCTCAGCAGTTGCTTTGAATTGTAATTCCTCCCAAATTTTTGTGATCTTGTATCTGAATGTACATTTATATGCACAAATGAATATTCAGTGTGGCTCCGCACAGTACGTTGGGAAAAAATTGAGTATAATTTTAGTATCCCCATACTATACAAAGGGTATTCAGAATCTCACTAATAAATACATTGGCATCCTTCACTACTCTGTAATCCAAGATGCAGAAACTGTCTGGTTTTTGTTAAGGCTGGAGGAATTAAAAAAGATTGCAAGATTGCATTTGGGCAAGTATCCTGAAGTTTGGCTGCTTATTCAAATCTTGTGCAAATTTCCGCAGACTGCTGAATTGGTCTGAAGCGAGAGGTTAGCCTGTAAATATTATGGACGTTGACATGTCTTTTCATCTGCTGTTTTTTCTATCAGATTATAAAATAAACTTGAGGTGGTTCAGTTAAGTGAGAAAGTATTGAGAGACACGCCCCAAAGCCAAGTAGGAGGAAAGAATGATACAAAGACAGGTTATATTGGGTTTCAAATTAAGCATATCGTAGTGGATATGCTAAACATCATATTTTACCATAGGGGAAATATAATATGTTTTTCCAGCCATTTAGTACTGAGGAAGCCTAGACTGTATTTGCAGAAGGAAGTCTTTGATTTGAGAGAGGTTTTGATTAGTTTTAAGGTCTCCTCTGAAACTTCTAAAATGTGATTTCTATTGGAAATCATGATTGTGTGTGTGCGTGTGTGCGTGCGTGTGCCGGAGTGTAGGGGTTCACTGGGAGGGGGACCCTTTGTATCTATTCATCATGGGTTTTCGCATATCAATATTCCACTTTATGATGAATATGGGAATAAACTGGAAACAGAAAACTATACAAAAGCGAGAGATTCAGCAAAAAGCACAGACAGCTGGTTGCAGAGATTCGGGACATAATTACAATTAGTAATTGCCATGTTGTTTCTAAACAGGAAGTTCATGGAGAAGATCTTAGGATGCTGTAAGTGTTTTGCCACAAGATTCCTTTCATCGTTTCGAGTTGTGAAAACAGTCATTGAGGGATCGCCTCAGGAAAACCAAAACTGCTCAACGCCTCGCTGAGGAAGACATCACTCCTCCAAATTTCCTGCAGAAGGGAGCAAAGAGAAAGTATTGCAAACAGCAAATGCGTGCACAAGTGCGCACAGGAGCCCAAATTTCCAAAATGTGAATGGCTTGAGTTTCCTACGAGGGCTCATCATTTGCAACCCTTATATGGAACAGATTGCTCACTAGACGCCATTTGACCGGGGTTAAATTGACCCCGGCTGTGTTACCAGCACAAGTAAATCCTTCCATGCACAGACCAGCTCCTACAACAAAGAGTTATCCGGCCAAAAAAGTCAGGAATGCCAAATTTGACAACCCCTGAACCGGGACAGTTGCCAGTGCCTGGCAATATATTTCTCAAGTGTCAAGAGTCTAAAAGTCTATCACCTGGACACTCAAAGATTATGCTCTAAATGTCTAGCCAGTGCGAGACCCTCGTGGGTAACTGATTGCTCCTTACAGTAGGGTGCAGCTGGATAGAAATTTGCCCGAGGCACAAATCCCTTTTGTCTCTCCCTATTTATCATCATCATCATTACTTTTTTACTTTGGTTAGCAGATGTTTCTTTAGTGCTCTGACATCCTTTTTAATTTGCACATTTATTAATTTGGCTGGCGGAGAGCAGAGCGCTTTACCTGCCGAATCCTCCCTGTACCTTGGGGCTGGTGGTGTCACGCATAAAGAGTTGCCCTAGCCCACCATCGGGCACCAGGAAGCATTTTTAACTGCAGCATCTTTAAGTGGGATCATTGGGTGACCAGTACAATTTTGGCTTTTCTCCTATCTCACACTTCAGATGAAAGGGGCTGATTGCCCCCAAGTCCATTTACTCATCCACTCTAGGGGGAATTGTTTGGATTCTAACATGTAACCCTCACAACATCCCATTTATAGCTGTGACAAAGAAGTAAGCAATTAATCAGACATCCCTGCTAACAATACTGACCTGCCAGCATTCAAATGCTTTAATTAAAATCACAGCACAATATATGCCAGGGGTAACAGCCTAGCAATGTCTCCACAAGACAGGAAGCTGCTCTCCTTACCAGCCCTGAAGCAAACATATATTACGGGCACCCCTGAGAAGGAAAGAAGGTCTCCAGGGATGGCTTGTGTGTGTGACTGCTCACCTACCAAAGCAGATTATGCCCATATCATGCTCATTCAGATGCTTTAACATAAAAAGACACACCCAATGGAGAGGGTTTTCTCCCTCCTTTTCTTCCTTTCTTCCTTCCTCCCTCCCTCCCTTCCTTCCTCCCTCCCTTCCTTTCTTCCTTCCTCCCTCCCTCCCTTCCTCCCTCCCTCCCTTCCTCCCTTCCTTCCTTCCTTCTCTCCTTCCTTCCTTCCTTCCTTCCTTCCTTCCTTCCCTCCCCTTCCTTCCTTCTTCTCTCTCCTCTCTCTTTCTTTTTCTTTCTCTCTCCTTCTTTGTATTTTTTTTGGAGGGGAAAGGGCATGCTTACGCAGATGAGGAGGAAGCCGTATTACACGAAGCACTGTGAAGCTAAATTCACCTCTGCGGCTTCAAAAATAAAATGTCAATGCAACTTTGAGATTTGAAAATTTTAAATATCAGTAAGCACAGGAAAAGATTCTTTTCTTCCAATGTTAGCTCACCCTTGTGACAGGTTTTAGCCTTTTGATATTCATGCCTGCTCCCCAATTGTTCTGCCTTTCTCGTACACAGGAATACCAAGATTTTTAAATCACAAGGGCATAGTGCATTTAGAGATAAGTGATTTGGGAAGAATTCGGAAAGATTGTCATCCACTTATTTTTTTATTATAGTTATACTTAGTTTTTCCCAAGGTAATGTGTAATTTCATTGAAACACATCAATCACCATTCTTTGAAATATACACAAAACCCATTGTTTTCTCCTAGAGTTACACCCACTTCCACATTTAATAATTGCCTCCATTGTTTATATTTTAACCGTTAATGTGGACACATTAACAGGTAATATATAACATGGGTTAATTACTTTTCAACTAATGCCAAGCTAGCTTAAAATGCCTCTAAACTCCTCACGCCTTGTGGTCAGTGTCTTACCTTTTGAGTTAGGTGTTATTTTCTCTGGGGCCTCTCGCTAAAATGCCCTGACACGGCCTTCATGCAACGGATTTTTAAAGAGTTGGTGTTATTTGTAAACGTTCCCCTGGAGCCTCTGTCTAACACGGTTACTATTGCTCTCCCTGTCACTCAGTATTTCCAGCTGATGTTCCAACTCCGCGTGCCTCTTTCTGCAGATCCAAATCCTGAATGCCGTTATTTGTGGGTCTCCCCCAAGCCGCCCTCAAAACTTGTGACCTTTGTGGATTCGACTGTAAAGTGCTTTCCGAGCTTATCTTCCCTTCCACATGTGGCTCATAAGCGTTCGGGGCATTTGTGGGAAGTTGCCTGTGTCCCCCAGCGCCTCAGGAGGGACCTCTTCCCCAGCTGCCTTCCCCTCGCTGGGGTCTGGGTCCCCCATTACTTCCTGAAGCCGGCCTCCTTCTCACTTTGTTTATGCACGCTTCCCTCAGGACACTGCATATGGTGAACTTCCTTCTCCACTCAGCAGCCCATTACACCCTCTCTTTTTCATATCCTGCCCCCTTTCAAGTGTGTATCCTTTTTCCTTTGAAGGACACTGATACTTCCCACAATGGTTTTCAAGTTGAAATATGAAGCTTAAAACTTTCCTTCATTTTCCTCCCCCTCCCCCTTCTGTACTTCCCTTCTGTGTTTATTAAAATAATATCTCTCCTCTCTCCCTCTTTCTCTCTCTCTCTCTCTCTCTCTCTGTCTCACACACACACACACACACGAGTGCGCACGCACACACACACACACACACACACACATCCACAACTCCTGAGCCGAGCTCAAGTACAAAGAGAATGACCATCGACTTTTCATCCCATCTGCCTAATTATCAGGTAAGACAATGAACAATCTCAACAGAGAGGAAGGACACAGGTGTGGTTGGCAGTAGCCAAATACAATTTCATTCTTTTAAAAGGAAGTCAAAATATCATAAAGACTGTTTGACACGGGGAAATCATTTCTTAATCCAAAGTTCGATTTTTCCCCCCATCCCCTTCATTTTTTTCCTCCTCATCCTCTTTGACCTAGTCTGTTTCCTAAAATGTTACCTGGAGGGTATTAGTCATGAGTCTTCAGAGAAATAGAACCTACAGTGCATACGTAGGGAGAAAGAGAGATTTTAAGGAATTGGCTCATGAGATTGTGCAGGCTGGCAGCCTGGAGACCCAGGGGAGTCCCAATCCAAAGAAAATTTGCTGGCAGGGTTCCTGCTCGCTCAGGGAAAGTCAGACTTTGTTCTGTTAAGGCCTTCCACTGATGTGATGAGGCCCACCGACTCTAATGCCTAAGTAAAACAGGCTTTACTCAAGGTCCACTGATTTCAATGTTAATCTCATCCATAAAAAAATACCATCACAGAAACATCCTGAATAATGTTTGGCCAAATATCTGGATGTGATGGCCCAGCCATATGAACACATAAAATTAACCGTGGGGATTCCCAAACCCATGTTCTATGGAACACTAGTTCCTTAGATTAAACACTGGACTGAACAGATTTCTCTCCCAGGTATTCCGTTTTATTCTTAAAAGGGGGGAAAATGAATGTTAACTTGATGAGCACCTTCTGGATGTCAGCTGCCCAGCATTCATTATCTCATTCAATTCTTAGAGCAATGTTATAAAATAGATATCATTATCCGAGTTCTTGATATGACTAACCTCTTAAAGAAAATAATATATTAATTAGAACTGCCACTGTTTTCCAACCTCACACTTTACGAAAAAACAGTGAGTCCAACTCCATTAAAGTCTTTGCTGTTAGACAAGCCACTTTTGAATCATCTAAATTAGTATGGCTGTGCACATCACCTCTTACTTCCAATTTGGTTGAGCTACAGAATCTTTGATCCATTATCCCAATCCACAGAACATTAGAACAGTTGTTTATCCAGCCCACGGAAGTAGCTTTGTCTTAGATTTTATGAATTATCATTTGAAAGTTCATAAGCTAATAAGGTGATAATAGAAAGATCTTCGCTTACCTCTCCAACTATCAAAAGCCAGAACTAACTGAAGCGGTTCCAGGCTGTAAAGTTTTCCCCAAATGGTACTTGGTCGGAAAAAAAAAAAAGAAAAAAGAAAAGTGATTGACAGACATCTAGTGGAAAAAACAAAAGAAAGTCTAGCAAAGAGTGAAATAGAAGGCAACTGCCTGGGTTTTTTTTTGGGGGGGGGTGGTACTTAGAGTGATAATTTGGTGTTGATGTGGAAGAAAGAGCGATTCTGCCTTATATTCGGGCACATATGGTAACAGATTTGATCAAAGTCACATAGCAGCTTAGCTGCTGCTGGGTCAACACACCCTTTAGCCTGGAGGGTCATCAGGGGTAAAGCAATGCCTAGAGTTTTCATGGCAGGAGCTGGGAGGGCCAGAAGAAAAACAAGAGAAACTGATGGTGAGGAAAAGGACAAGAGGAGAAGAGTAGCAAAGCCCCCTAATGCTGAGGAGACTAGGTGAGAAACTCCAAGGTCAAGGGCATCTCTGCCATGTTAAATTCTCAAGAGCAGGGTTCCACAACTAGGGCCGGAAGTCAAACCTGGCTCGCCGCTCATCTTTGTAAATAAAGTTTTATTGGAATACAGCCATGCCCATTCACTCATGTTCTGTCTACGGCGGTTTCCCCTACAACCACATAGCTGAGTGGTTATCACGGAGGTCATGTAACTCTTAAAGCCTAGGTACCTACCATATGGCTTTTGACAGAAAGGTCTTCCAGCCCCTGGCTAATGCAAAGCCAACACACTAAGGGTGCCCATCTTCATGGACAAGTTCCACACCCTCTGCCATGGCCTTTGTGGCAGACCCTTATAAAGACAGCCCATGTGCATTCCGCGGTGATTTTCTTTTTAAGACACCCTATCAACTTGTGTGGAACAGTTCGTGCTTCCCCTGATCTTAACCAGTTGACTACCAAGAAAATTAACTTGTTTCGTGCGATTTTCTGGGTAGTTTTACTGGGCTTGCCTGAGTTGGCGCAGGCCTCCTTGGCCAACTGCAGGGAGCCAAGGGCTGTGTCAGTGGGAGAGCCAGGCCTCTCCTCACGGTGGCCCCATCCCGGGCTTCGTCCTGCAGCTGCTTCAGGGCAGACTCTGGGCATGCATTCACCAAGTTTCTACGTGCTCCACATCGGCCAATGTCCCAAACAAGCCACCTGGCCAAGCGCCGAGGCACTGCGGAAGCCACCTCGCCCCTGCCTCTCGAAGGCAGCCATTTCCAGCGCAGGAATGTTCTCCTGTGCCCCACCCTATGAATGGGTGTGACTACTGGACTGTTAACGATCCTCCTCTTTCAGCTTTGTAGGAAAGCTCATTAACCTGCCCAGGATGGTGGCCAAGAGAAGGTGGAGAAGGACGTCAAACCCAGCAGCCATGCTCCAGCGCCCATCCTACCCCTACCGCAGCCTCCACAGTGAGTTATGGCCAACGGAGTCCGAGTGAGTTTGGCATTCGCTTCTTTGCCTGGGAGAGCATTGGCCACGCAGCAGTGCTGGTGGCAAAGCCCTGGAATCCAGGACGGTGGTGAGTGTGCTGGCCCGAAGGGAACTCAGCACAAAGCCAGGCCACCTTCCCCCCTCTGCCTGTCAGGACCACAACTAGGCCACTCAACAGCCTGGGACTTACTTTTCTTGCCGGCACTCGCAGGATGCCAAAGTCTTTGGAGAAGGGTCTCATGGGTATGCACGAAATTGGAAATGAACCAGGGGCGCCTGGGTGGCTCAGTGGCTCAGTCGGTTAAGTGTCCGGGAACGGCCCGGGTCATGATCGCACGGTTCATGAGTTTGAGTCCCACGCACATCGGGTTCGGTGCTGTCAGCACAGTCTGCTCAGATCCTCTATCCCTCTCTCTCTCTCTCTCTCTCTCTCTGTCTCTCTGCTCCTTCCCTGCTCACTCTCTCAAATATAATAAATTTAGGGGCGCCTGGGTGGCTCAGTCGGTTAAGCGTCTGACTTCAGCTCAGGTCATGATCTGATGGTTCGTGAGTTCGAGCCCCGCGTCAGGCTCTGTGCTGACAGCTTGGAGCCTGGAGCCTACTTCGGGTTCTGTGTCTCCCTCTCTCTCTGCCCCTCCCCTGCTCACACTCTGTCTCTCTTCTCAAAAATAAATAATAAACATTAAATTTTTTTTAAATAATAATAATAATAAATTTTAAAAATTTTTAATTGGAAATTAACTCCAATCTAGTTTCCTCTCAGAGAATGGGACCTCTCCAGGCCCAATACCAGTTAGCACTAGTCTCTATTTGCTCTGGACTTTCCCCGTTTGGGAGGGTCCACAAAGCCCTAGGAAGTCTCCCCGGGGAATGCCTTGTCCTGGGCAAATCAGGATGGTTGGTCACCATGGTTACTGGACTAGTCTTCTCTCTGCTTAGGAATCTCAGAAAACATCCGGTCCCTGGCTGAACAAGTGATGGAATGATAAAAGATCTCCGTGATTTTTTAAAAAAAATTTTTAATGTGTATTTATTTTTGCGAGAGAGAGACAGAGAGAGAGTGAGCCAGAGAGGGTCAGAGAGGGGGAAAGACAGAATCTGAAGCAGGCTCCAGGTTCCCAGCTGTCAGCACAGAGCCCGATGCAGGGCTCGAACTCACAGACTGTGAGATCGTGACCTGAGCCGAAGTCGGACACCCAACCAACTGAGCCACCCAGGCATCGCAAAGATCTCCTTGATTGATTTTTGTTCACTCTATCTTCAGAGCCGAGTACATAGCATTTGGCATCAAATAAGGGCTCAAAAACTACCTGGTGAAGGGCGCCTGGTTGGCTCAGTCGGTTAAGCGTACTACTCCTGTTCAGGTTATGATCTCGAGGTTCGAGAGATCAAGCCCCACGTCAGGCTCTCTGTTGTCAGTACGGAGCCTGCTTTGGATCCTCTGTCTCCCTCTCTCCCTGCCTCTACCCAGCTCATGTTCTCTCTCTCTCTCTCTCTCTCTCTCTCTCAAAAATAAATAATCATTAAAAAAAAAAAACTACCTGGAAACCCAGGAACTTGACACAGCATTTGCCCCAGAATGTGCACCAAAGAAACTTTACATCCGGTTCCTTCTAAAACAAGGAGGACTGGACAAAGTGACTAGTTGATTCAAGTAATTCAAGTCTCATTCAAATAAACAAAGTTTATTAGAATCACATAAAGTCCTCTTGAACTTCTATTTGGTGAAATTCTCAGCCAACACTTTTATGAACCCAGAAAAATCATGCTTTGTACATTGGAACCACCTTAACTTAAACTTTGTGAATTTTTACACTTCAGGGAAATGCTTCATCAGTGAGCAGCTATTTTAGTCTCACTTAAAGCTATGAAGAAGCCAAAGAGATTCTTAGCTGGAGGTGAAGGGAAGGGCTATGGACTGAATGTTTGCACCCCCTAAATTCATCTATGGAAGCTCAAATCTCCAATACAATGGTATCAGGAGGCAGGGATTTGGGAGGTGACTAGGTCCCCAGAGTGGGGCCCTCAAAAATGGAATTAGTGCCATTAACACCGTTAGTGAAGAGATAGAGAGAGATAGAAGAAATAGAGAGAGAAGAGATAGAGAGAGATAATCTCCTCTCCCCTATTTGAGGAGACAGCAAGAAGGTGGCTGTCTGCCAACCAAGAGGAGGACTCCCATTAGCAGCTAAGTAGTCTGGCACCTTGACCTTGGACTTCTTAGCCTCCAGAACTGTGAGAAATAAGTTTCTGTTGTTTACACCACCCACTGTATGGTATTCTTTGGCAGCCTGAGCCGACTGAGACAGGCAGTATAATCCAGTAGTAAAAAGCAAGCATCCTGAAGTAGAGAAAATTGTCATTGAACTCTGGCTTTGCCACATTCTGGCTGTGGGACCTTGGGCATAGCATCTGACTTCTCTAAGCCCTTGTTTGCTCACTTACAAATGAACTTGGCACTTCCCCGTCGTTTGGAGCTGTAGTGACAATTCAGCATGATGCCTGAGGATAGTCCAGAACATTCCAGGATATTCCAGTGAGCCTGAGGAGGGTCCAGAAACAATTATCCGTAGCCCTACTTTTGCTCCCAGAAGTTACCGAGTTTGCACGGGATGCTATCTGCTCGCTCACCTAATACTGGAAGTAGTCAGCTCTACACCCAGTGAGTGCTCCATTAGGCACCGTGGTTCAATGTACTAAAATTTTCCCAAACTTTGCATGAACTTCTAAATGTGTACACCTCTCAAAGCTATTTTTAGCATAGCGAAGACAAAAGGATATGAAAGAAAAGTTCGAGATTGTGCGACATCGCCGTGTTGTGCGGGCACCAGAGCCTGAAAACTAAAATGGCGCTTTGGGAAAAGGGAAACAACGGTAATGGCCACCTCCGTTGGTATGGGCATAACACGCTATTAATGGTCGCATGGGACCATCTATGTGCCAGGAGCTGTTTAAGGTGTTTTACATGTATTGACTTCTCCACATCCTCACACAAAGGCACTTCCACTGTCATCCCCATTTTATGGGTGGGGAAACTGAGGCACAGAAGGTCACCCAGGAAGTAAGCGGCAAAGCTAGGCTTGGAACACAGCCAGTCCGCCTCCAGAGTCTGTGCTTTGACCCTCCTGAGTCCATTCACCATGTAAATCTTACCGTACGGGTTGTTGTGTCCAAGATTGGGAAAACATAAAATAGGAGACTTTTCTATATAAAAGAGCTTTTGGGGCGCCTGGGTGGCTCAGTCGGTTAAGCATCCAAGGGCCGTGATCTCACGGTTCATGAGTTCCAGCCCCGAGTGGGGCTCTGTGCTGACAGCTCAGAGCCTGGAGCCTGCTTCGGATTCTGTGTCTTCCATTCTCTCTCTCTGACCCTCCCCCACTCATGCTCTCTCTCTCTCTCTCTCTCTCTCTCTCTCAAGAATAAATAAACATTTAAAAATTAAAAAAAAAAAAGAAAGAAAAGAGCTTTTGTGGCCCTCTATCTGACACCATTGTGACCTCTCAGAGTCCTTTTTTTTTTTTTTTTTTTTTTACTTCTTTTCAAGCACTCACCTATGTTCCAAGATAGTCTAGGTTCTGGAGAGATAGTCTGATTGGCTGGAAAAAATGAGTAATTCGCCCTCTTGAAAATCAGCATATTTTACCCAAGGGAGGTTTCAGAATATCTTACCTCTCTATAAGGCTGATCATTTTTCTCGTAACTACCTGGGTTTTTTTTTTTTTTCAATCACACCTAGAGAAGACACGAGCTCCACTCTAAGATAATAGGAATGGCTCAGATTCTACTCTCATTAATATAATGATTCCATAACACAATGACAGATAAAAGAACTTTCTTTTTATTCTACTCAAGGCTGGTTTTACATAAAAATAGACCATAACTCAGAGTCTGTAATGTCTATGGAAAGGTTATACTCGTTACCATCCAAATAGGCTGAGCTAATAAAAATTATATTTGTTACAATCCAAATAGATTAACCGGCCTTAAGGGCTTAGCTATGTATTACACTTTTCAATTTTCTTATAATTAAATTAACATAAAATAGTCTTCACAAATAAATGGCTGTTTCAGAAATAGTTAAGCTCTGTTTAACAAAAATAGCCATTCTATTGACATGTACAGGCACTCAGGTAGATCTGGAAAGCAGAAAGAGGCACTTCTCTGTAGAGTGGACTCGTGGTCGAGACATTAGCAGAAAGATCTCTCTCATTTGTCCTGCTGAGACCACGGGCACCCCAGCTAGTGGCCCAGTACAAAGCCAGGACCAATGTCACGGGCACCACCCACCTGCTCTTGCCAGGTTCTCCCAGCCATCAGCCAGTGGGCACGACAGGTGGGACCGAGAGCTGCACCTGGGGTTTGTGCCAGTCTTGCAGCTTATTAATAAAAGTTCTGCTGCCATTTTCTTGGCTTGTCTTCCCCTTTCTTCTCAAGAAGCCTGAACCTCTAGATATTTGCCTTCTGGCTAGAAATCCTGCTCAAATATCGCTTCTATTTGCAAAATCCATTATCCTGGACTTTTCCCTTTTTTGTTCAGGTGCCATTTTATGACTCTCTCCCAGGAGTGCTCACATCATCGAATAAACAATGATGATTGAAGCCCTTCGGCTGAAAAAGTCTTGAACAGAAGAGTTGAGCCCCCTGAACTGGTTGAACTGGTTGAAGTTCTTGAATGTCAGGAGCTGCACAAAGCTAATTAATTTCAGGTCGGCCTTTTGTTTTCTTCTACAAATGCCCTCAGAAGTGATAAAGAAACGGAACAAGTTGTGGAGCTTTTGCCATTGGAAGCAATTGGCAGCCTAAGTTTTCTCAGTTCTAGAAGTCAAAAGGGAGATGACACAAGGAAAAGAGATGGGATCCCTCTTCGCACTGGCTGTGGGCTCAGCTGCCAGGGCGGGTGTTAGGCTCCACACCTTTACGTGCTTCATCCCATTCAATCCACACACCTTCCTGAGTACCAGGGAAACCTTCCCAGTTTAGAAACGGGGAAATAGAGGCTTGCAGAGCTAATGTGAGTCAGAGTAAGTTTCGCCAACCCAGAAAATGGTGAGACCCCGGGTATGGGTCTGGAAAAGCCTGAGTTGGAGTATTACCAAAAGCTTGAAGCTGAGTGGCCACCAACAGTCAAATCTGTGTGCAGGGGCTCTGGTGGGACTCTGAACTTGACAGGATGGTCAGGCGCCATTAACCATGAGTGCCCTACTTTGAGCTCGGTGGTTGGACTGCAACAGTGAAAGGCAATCAAATAAAACTCTATGATGATATAATATAAACACTCACACCAGCAGCACCCCCCTCCTTGAATATTATTGTGATTAACTCCTTGAAAGTAAATAAAACTTGGGAGATATCCTGAGCATATCCGGGCAGATGGTGTAGGCTCTTGAAATCTCTGCATGCCCCCTGCTGCTGCCTACCTTTGGGGTGACTTAATCCTCATGAGCGCCTCCACGAAAGGGTGTGCAAGAAAAATAGAAATGAGGCTCAAATGAGTCAATTTTGCAGCACATCGGCAGCTTTTGTTGGAGGCTTAATGAGGAAAGAGGTCAAAAGTAATGGTGTAATAAGAAAAACAAATGATCTGTGGAGCTCATCTGTTTATGGCACCCCATCCCCATCATCGCGGATGAGCAAAAACCTGGCCATACACTTACGAAGATTAAAAACACTTTAATTCAAGGTACCCCAGCAAGGTGAGGAGGTGAGAAACACTGTGATTTGCATTTTATAGCTCTCCTCCACCTTCAGCGTGTGTGGTAGTGAGGGTGTTCATCCTTGTCTTCCAAGTGCCTGGCACGAAGTAGATGCTCAACAAAAGGTATTTGGAAAGCCCCAGTCACCTATCACACTCTGCCCTGGTTTTCAAAGTTGATTGTGTGTCGCAATCAGCTGGGGAGCACTGAGAAATGCTGAGGCCTGGATCCTGATGGGGTCCAGGAAACACCACCCCCAAAATATGGCACCTCGACATGTGAACATTTTTCCACAATGGTTGACTCTTTATGAAACCTACCATAAAAATGCTTAGGTTGAACTGTTTTTCATGTCTTCCTTCCCTTGGGAAGCCTCTCACATCATGTAAAACTTACACTAAATAAATGTGTGTGCTTTTCTCGCATTCTTCTGTTTCTGTCAATGCCAGTGGTAGACACAACCAGGAACCCTAAGAGGGTGGAGGAAAACTCTTCCCTCTCCTACAGTCCATCATCAACAGATTCTGAATTAGTCTGTGTCAGGTTGGGCCTGGACATGGGGATCTTTCAAAGGGTCCCCAGAGACCCTAACATGCAGCAAAGTTCAAGAGTGACATGAATCATCTGGGTGCCTGGAAGGCAGCGTGACAGGAGTCAAGAGGGGCACATACAAGGCTGTGCCGGATAACCTCACCAAATCAGGAGATGAGGATCAGGAAAGGAGACCCAACTGACAAGGCAGTGAGTGGGTGAGATGGAAGGAAGGAAGGAAGGAAGGAAGGAAGGAAGGAAGGAAGGAAGAGAGGGAGGAAGGGAAGGAGGATGGAAAGAATGGAGGGAGGAAGGGAGGAAAGAAGGGAGGGAGGGAGGAAGAAAAGGAAGGAAGGAAGGAAGGAAGGAAGGAAGGAAGGAAGGAAGAGAGGGAGGAAGGGAAGGAGGATGGAAAGAATGGAGGGAGGAAGGGAGGAAAGAAGGGAGGGAGGGAGGAAGAAAAGGAAGGAAGGAAGGAAGGAAGGAAGGAAGGAAGGAAGGAAGGAAGAGAGGAAGGCAAGCAAGCCTGGGACACTCAGACAAGAAGTGAATGGGATGCAACTTGGTTCAGAGCCCGGAAGCCTAGTTTTGAGCTATTTCTGATAGACACCAACACAGAGAACAAATACTTGTGTCATTTGTGCGCTTCCTAAACAACCAGTTCAGAGGCCCCACACTGGAGAATTGAAATGGGTTAGCAGAAAACGTGCGGCTTTAAAGACCAAGTAGGCTCCAATTCCAGCTCTGCTCTGTCACCCTCAGAGCCCCACTGACTCAGGGGTATGTTGGCAGACTCCTGTCAGCCTCTCAGGTTGTGGTTAGCATAATGGACTGAATGTTGTGTCTCCTCAAAATTGATATGTGGAAACTGCAACCCCCAGCGGGATGGTATTTAGAGATGGGGCCTTTGGGAGATATAAGGTCATAAAAGCAGAGCCCTCGTGATGGGATTACTGGCCTTTATAAGTGGCCTTCTTATAGAAGAGGACCCCTCTCCCTCCCTTTCCCCCTCTCCTCTCCTTCTCCCCTTTTCTCCCCGCTCCCTCTCTCTCTCTCTCCATGTTCACACATTGAGGGGAGGCCATATGAAGACCTACCGAGAAGTCAGCCACCTGCGACTCGGGAAGAGAGCCCTCCTCAGGCAGGAGCCGAATCAGCTGGCACCTTGATCCTGCACTTGAAGCTTCCAGAACTTCCAGAAGCGAATGCCTGCTGTTTAAGCCCCCCAACGTGCGCACTCTGTTATGCCAGACTGAGCAGACTAAGACAGAGGGGGGTCTACAGGGGGAGTAGGCACACGGTGGGCACCCCGCCCAGGCAGCCTGGCCCGATACATACACGCAGTATTTGCATGTGGGTATATACCTTTGCACAAGCACCACCTTCCAAGCTCGTGCCGGCACAGAAAGTCTGAGAGGCCGTTTTGAGGCCGCCCTTGCCAAAAACCACTTCCTTTGTCCACACACATCAGGCCAGGGGAAAAAGGCCTTCAAGCAGGGTCTCAGAGAGAGAAAGAATTGTGTCAAGGGTGAGGAGGAGTGGTTCCTCAGAGTCCCTGTCTTAGTTTGCTCCAGCTGCTGCAACAGAAACATCAAAAACTGAGGGTCTTATTGCCAACCTATTGCCGAGATTTCTGGAGGCTCGGACATCCAAGATCATGGTGCCGTTAGGCTCAGTGTCTGGTGAGAGCCAGCTTCCTAGGTCACAGACGGCCCTCTTCTCCCTGAGTCCTCACATGATGGGAGGACTCCCCCTAGCTCTCTGGGGTCCCTTTTATAAGGACGCTAATCCCATTCATGATGGCGCCGCCCTCATGACCTAATCATGTCCCCAAGGCCCTACCGTCACATTGGGGATTAGGTCTCAACATACGAATTTTAGGGGAACACTGACATTCAGACTATAGCAGCCTTCAACAAAGCAGAACTTCCCCACCCCACCCCTCGTGGTGGCCGTCAGCCTCACACTCCCACAGCATGAGACAGCAAGGCCCCTAGAAGCCCCCAGCAGCTTCCAGCGGCACCTGCTGGGAGCCCTTCCTTCCTGCCGTCCACTTTTCCCTGCCCCCCTCCTCTGCCACTTGCTGCTTGCGGTGTGGTCCTTTCGGCACAAGCTGGGCTGACTGACATCTCCCCGGCCTAAAGTGTATCAGTTCATCCCACTGATCAAAAACTAAATGGCTCATGCTTCCCCCTCCCCCCACCCACCCGGCACTTTCTTTTTGAAACCTATTTTTCACCGGAGCGCAAATTCTCGGTTTCACCAGAGCCGAAGGCCTCTGGGGAACACAGCAGTTCTTTTAATTTTTTTTTAACATTTTATTTATTTTTGAGACAGGGAGAGATAGAGCATGAACAGGGAAGGGTCAGAGAGAGGGAGACACAGAATCTGAAACAGGCTCCAGGCTCTGAGCTGTTAGCACAGAGCCCGACGTGGGGCTCGAACTCATGGACCGAGAGATCGTGACCTGAGCCGAAGTCGGATGCTTAACGGACTGAGCCACCCAGGTGCCCCTGGGGAACACAGCATTTAAAGGTTTCTTCTCATCCCCAGAGCGGATTTCAATACGTCCATCGTCTTCAGGGAGAATGACTGCCTTCCCAGACCCACTCCCGACATGAAATTAGGCCGCGCTTAAAACAAACAGCGGCACAGACAGCGTGGGAGGACGACACTGGCCTACATATAAGAAACACGCGGGGCTTTCTATTTTCGATCCCAGAGCAGAATGAAATTCCTCCCCGCACACCTATGACACTTGTCCTAAGAATACTTGGCAAAGATCGATTGTCAGAGTAAAAAGAAAAAGGGCCCTCGAGATGATGTAGCCCAGGGATTATTAAATAGGGGTGTGTATCAAAGGGGTGCCACTCATCAAAACCCTGAAGAGGGTTCCCCAAGGCAACCAGGGAACCTGATTCTCTAACAGTGAGCTGAATTGTAAAGGAATGAAAACGTTGCCTGTTGATTCGGCGTTTTGCCATCATCCCTGTCTGGGTGGACAGGGAGAGGAGGCTCTTTTTATCCTCGTGGCCCTCTGCCAGGCAGGACAATGCTGGGCCACCCTCTCTCGCTTTGGCCTGTGAAGTTTTCTACCCCCTCACCATCTCTGCTGAAGGCAGGGAGGTAGAAAGTGGGGAACTGGTGGGGGGAACAAAGGAGAGCCCACGGAGTGGAAATATTTGATCTTCTCTCCCTTTCTCTTGAGAAGAGGGCCCTGTCACGTTTCCTCTCCTGCCCCTTCAATGGCCCATTCATATCATCTCTTTGCTTCATTTGCCTTTCTCGTCGTACAGATTTTTCTTTTTTCTCCTTTGCTCCTTCTTTGGGTCCCCTTTGCCTCTCACCTCCCTTCCCATCCCCCTACTCAAATCCTCCTGGATAAAAATGACGATGACTTTACCGGCCGTCTCTCCCTCGCGGTTTGTGACGCGGGATGGAGGGGACACACACACAAAGGCGGCTTCGTCCCGAGCTCCCCTCTGTGCCACGCCACGAAGTGTGGCTCGGTGACCCTCAAACCTCTGAGAACCTGCAAGAGTCACCTGGGAAGGCTTGTCAAAATGCAGATTCCCAGGCCTTCCCCGGCAGAAGTTAATTCAGCGAGCGTGGCCCCCAAACTTCAAAGCGGAGCATGAAATGACCGTAGGGCAGGTCGGCCCAGGAATGTACATTGAGAAGGCCGGTGTGGTTAAGGGGCTTTCAGATCCCTATTTCAGACCTCGGTACAAAACACTCAACTCCCCGCCCCGCACTCAACGTGTCCCCTGGGACGACACGGGGATTGAGTCACAGGCACTTCCCCGGGGTGTACTGGGGACAGATGAGCTCCGCAGGTCAGGGTCAGAGCCCCAGGTGTGCACTGAACTCCCAGCAATGTCATTGGCACCTTCATTCTCACCTTACCTCTTCTACACGTGCTCTCAAAATTCGCAGGTGCTTCGGCCAAGTGCCATTTCAAGAGAAAATGAAACTCCTGTAGCAATCCGGCCTTTGCCTGAACCTCAACGGTCTCCGGCACACCTCTGAGTCCTGAACCTCCGGAACTTTAGACGAAGGAAACAGCTCCTTTTGGGTCCCTGGCCTCGGTCATCGCTGCCTCCAGCAACCCAATGTGTGGCAAGAGTCATCTCGGGAGGAGAGAACACGTTTGAATTCCCCCTCTCGTCGCAGTCGCCACCGGGGAAGGGATAGATTCCTACACGAAACGTCCCCACCTCATCTAGCCAAACCGGTCCCAGATTGCCGTGCCCGTCCCGTCGAAGTCCCTTCCCACCGTACATCGGGCAACTGCAGGGTCCTGACACCACAGAGGCAGGCTGGTGACCCTGCTCCCCCCACCCCGCTTCCTCCCCTTCAGAATCCACACTGCTGCTCAGGTGTGATGCGGGCTGGAGGCCTCCTGCAAAGGTGATCGTTACTATCACTGGCCTTTTTCTGGATTTGTTTGTTTTTCACATTCTATACTTTTTTTTTTTTTTCATTTTCATGTACATCTCATGCCCTCGGCCCGGCATCCTCTCCGATGAGAAAGAGCGTCTTCAGCATCCCTGAATCCCCACTCTTCATCCAAAGTGTGATGGGCATTGGGTCTTTGGTGACACGTAAACAGGCCTTGAACTTCAGATTTCTTCGTGTAAAAAAAAAAAATGAGAAAAGCATGGTGGAGACACCTACACATTGAATAAGGACATCTGATACATAAAGCAAAGACGTAGGACCTTCCCTTTCAAACGCCACATCTCTTTATCCCCCTAGTGCAAGGGTTCCTTCTTTACCAAGTGCGGACTTGATGGTTCCTCAGTTTAGCAGGGCCAATTGTGTCCTCTGCTCCAGGAGAAGGGATGTGGAAACAAGTTCTCAGATTTATTTAGGCCTACTGTGTCCCTGTAATGTAAAATTGCATATTGCTTGACCCCTAGTGGGGAGCCGATAGATATTTCTAAAAGGAATAACAATGCATATTTTGGCATTGTGTTAGTGCCATTTTGACCTACAATCATTGCATGGGGAATGGTTGCTTGGGAAGCTTTATAATTGGGGAGGGGGCAGTTGCTTTGTACCCAATTTTATATATTGCTTCAAAACGTAAATCATTTGCACATATATTTTTACAATACAGCTACTCTTCTTAAGCACTGCATTAGTTTCCTAGGCCTGCCATAGCAAATTATCACAAACGGGGTGGCTTAAAACAGTGGAGATGCATTCTTTCATTGTTCTGGAAGCTAGAAGTTCAAAGCCAAGGTGTCAGCAAGGAAATGATCCTCCCTCTGAAAGCTCCAAGGGAGAATCCTTTCTGGACACTTCTAGTATACCTGGTGGTTGCCAGAAATTTCCGGTGTTCTGTGGCTTCTAAAAACACCACTCCTGGGGCATCTGGGTGGCTCAGTCGGTTGAGAATCCAACTCTTGATTTTGACTCAGGTCACGATCCCAAGATCATGGGATCGAGCCCCATGTCGAGCTCGGCACTGAACACGGAGCCTGCTTGGGGTTCTCTCTCTCCCTCTCCCTCTGCCTCCCCCAGCCCCCTACCTGTGCTCTTTCTCACTCTCACTCCCTCTCCCTCTAAAACAACAACAACAAAAAATCATTCCAATCTCAGCCTCTGTCTTCATGTGGCATTCTCCCCTGTACATCTGTGACCAAACGTCCCTCTTCTTATAACTTACTTTTAGGTCCCCATATGGCCTCATCTTAAATTTATTTCAGCTATCCTTCCCAGAGGATCTCTGAAACAAGGTCACATTCACAGATTCCAGGATGTGGATTTGGGGGAAACAATAGTAAACCCAGCACAGGCATTGTCTTGTCTTGAGAACTACGAGTCTATAAAGTTCACTAAAATTCTCCTCGGCCATTCGTTTTGTGGAAAAAGCAAATTTTTATATCCCTAAAGCTTTGACTTTACCACTTAGTTAGAGGGGAGTGTCAGGGTACAGAAGTCAGTGAGAGAATTATTCCATCCTAAAAAACTGTGCATTTCCACTTACACAAAGGTCCAGGCGTGTGTTTCTGGACCAACTCCCATCCCAGAAGGAGGACTCTCAAGTCACGGAACTGAGACAGTCAGGGAAAGAAAGAGGGTAGAAACTGCCCATTGCCACATGTTTGCAGCCATTTAAAACCTCAGAGTCAGATGTTGTCTTAGTCAGCTGGGGCTGCCATGCAAAATACCACAAACTGGGTGGCTTAAACAACAGACATTTATTTTCTCACAGTTTTGGAAGCTGGAAGTTTAAGATCAAGGTTCCAACCAACTCGATTTCCCTTGAGACCGCTCTTCCTGGCTTTCAAGCGGGTGCCTTCTCTCTGTGTCCTCACATGGCCTTTCCTCTGTGTGCGTGGAGACAGAGAGAGAAGGATCTGTCACATTTCTTCCTCTTTGGACGAACACTAATCCTGAAGAATTAGGGTCCCCCCTGATGACCTAGTTTAACCTTAATTATCTCTGAAAAGCCCTGTCTTCAAATATAGTCGCACCGAAGTTTGGATGTCAGCATATGAATTTTAGGGGACACAATTCAGTCCACAGCAGAGGAGACGTTGGAAGAAATAGCCCAAATCTCCAGTTCACAGATGAAGATCATGGTACGAGGTGAAGTCTTGAGAAAGGTCACCCAGTTTGGCAAGGCTGGCATATTCTTAATATCCATTAAAGTCAAAAGTCTTGACCTTTCTTTTATTTCTTTTTCCCAGAATACATAGATAGATGATAGATAGATAGATAGATAGATAGATACTTCTTCAATGAACAAATATGGATGGCATCCCCTTCATTTTGACTTATGTCCAAGGTAATATATAGAAACTTTATCTGGGGGCGCCTGGGTGGCTCAGTCGGTTAAGCGTCCGACTCCAGCTCAGGTCATGATCTCACAGTTTGCGGGTTCGAGCCCCGCGTCGGGCTCTGTGCTGACAGCTCAGAGCCTGGAGGTTGCTTTGGATTCCGTGTTGCCCTCTCTCTGCTCCTCCCCCGCTCATGCGCTCTCTCTCTCTCTCTCTCTCTCTCTCTATCAGAAATAAAGAAACATTAAAAAAAATTGTAAGAAACGTTATCTGAATGGCCCTTCTATGAGGGGTCATTGATTAAAATGGATGACCATTTTGGATACCCCTTGAACCTAGCACTGTGTCTTATCCATAGTTGGCATACATTAAATGTAGATAATATTTACATGAATAGCTAACATTGTATGTGGTACTTATACTATTCGAAGCACATGTATTAGCCGATTTAATCCTCATATTAATTTAAGAGATAGGTTCTATTGTGAGTGGCATTTCACAGATAAGGAAGTCGAGGTATAGAGAATTTTTATTAATTTCCTCAAGGTTCGCAAATGAACGAACGAGTCGAGGTATCGGCAGACTAGTCTTAAGCTTTGTGCTTAAACCCTGCCTAGACAGACCCCTCTCCTTCCAGCAACCTCTAGTCTGAATTTGTTTTGGGGGGCTTTGTTATGGTTTTGCTGTTGTTGTGAAAGGCAAAAAGGTGCAGACAAATCACTAATAAAAAAACCCACCAAGTATAGCTATACAATACTCTTATTGCCAGTGTTTTTACAAACACTCATATACACACTTCTACTAAGACATTTTCTGGAAATAAGACTTAACCTCACTCTACACCAGAATGTATTCTGTTATTTTCTATAGTGTTCCATTTTAGTTTAGTCTAGTTTCTGCAATTTAATTTCTTAATGCAGATCATGACCAACACAATTGATTTCATGAGCCACAATCGCATCACAATCAGCCGTATGGAAAACAAAACTGCTTTATATAACAGGCCACCCTAATGAGTAGATTTCCCCCTTCTGCCTTCCTTCGCTGGAGTTCAGAATTATAAAGATGGGGTAATATGTAAGATGTGTAATATGTATACACTTAAAAGCTCTCACGGTGCTGTTGTGGTTATTAAAGAATGCTTGGTTGTCAGCCTGGAATAAAAGGGACTAACAGATCTCAGAGGTTTAGGTTCTGGAAACTCATTTAACTTCTCTCTGGTCGGATCCCGGTGTATTTCCCTTCCTTTCAATGTGACCTTCTTAAGACAAACACATTTTATAGTTAAAAGAAACAATTCAGGTCAGACACCAGATTCTAGCTCCATCTAAGTTCTAAACTGTGAAACCCAGATGGAGCCCAAAATTCTGGAGGTGAATTCGGGTTCTTGCGTGAATTCCCAGTACTATAGTAACCCTATTTTCTTGACACATCGACTATGACGCAACCAGCTCCCTCAGAGTGTAAGATTCAAAGCTACCCGTTCCGATAATTTGATTGGATACACTCAGTCGGAGGCAGCAGTGTGATCTGGAGATTTGCGTTCTCCAGTGCGGCAGAGAGGACAAACATCAAGGAAAAAAATCAAAATGCGGTTTGGAATGATGCACTTAGGAAGGTAAAAAGAGCTAATATATTTTTAAATGATGATAAAAGAGAAGTTCGAAGCATTCCCGATTTACGTATTCTGTTTATTTTTAAATCATGCCATGGGGGGTGGTGGGGGGGGGGGTCAGGAAGGAGACGGTGCATACCCAATTGAATTGAAATATGCCCTGAGAATCGTCAGATCGTATTTATAGGAGAAAACGCTTGATGAAGACCAAAAGGGCGTCAATGAGCACATCATCACTGCATTAAAAAAAAAAAAAAATTGTTCGGAGGTAACTTTTAAAGAGATGTACTGATATCAGGTTTCTTGCCCATCCCCTTCCTAAAACAGGACTGAGTCATCTTACAATAAGCCATGCCAAGAGACGATTCTAAATATACTGAGTAATCCAAAACAGTATTTGTATCTGGCGTTGGAATGTACTTTGTCAGAGCAGTATTTCCAACGGCAGTCAAATTTGTGCTCACTCCCCGAGGATCATGAGATGGCAGAGCCTCCCAGAAGTCTGCTATATTGGGGCGGTGGGGGTGGGGGGCAAATCAAGGACACGGATGTCGCGTTGCGGTTCTTCAAGACTTGAGTCCAGTGAGCCTCACACTTGCACAGTCATCAGCAACCCCCGGGAGGCTTGTGAAAACCTGGACCCCTGTCCCCCCCATCTCCCCCCCCAACACACACGCACCCTCCCCCTCCCTCCTGATTTAGTGGGTAGGGCCAGAGAATGGGCACATCCAACAAGTTCCCAAGGCGTGCGGCTGCTGGTGGTCCGAAACACGCTTCCAGAACCGCTGTTCTGGTCCCGTTTTACGGAGTCAGGACACTTCAGCATAATCCCAGCGGTAAAGTAGAGAGCCTTCTTGGTTCCTTTAGAGATATCAGCTGCAGGCCGGTGACCACCCGGGCTGAGAGCCAGAAAGCACCAAAGAAAAGGATCCACGAATGAAAAGAGGAAAGCAACTTTTCTAACCACAAGAAAGCTGTTCCCACTCGCTAGAACTCAACAGAAGCTCGGCTTGGCCCAAGTCCTCAAGATTTTATCTTTCGTGAAAGGGAAGGAAACGAAAGTTCATCAGACTTAATGATTCTACAGACCCACAGAGAGACGTCCTTCTCCCTTTCGGTGAAGAGCTGACTTCTCATGACACCAGACAGAGAAAGGGCAAGTAGGGTGGGCCTGTGGCTCACAAGAGCAAAGCCTGTAATCTGTGCGCAGGTAAGAGAAGAATTTAGGAACACACATGCTGTGGAACAGGAAGAGTGTTGAGAGGAGAGAGAGAGAGAAGGAAAGAAAGAGGGAGGGAGGCTGGGAGGAAAGAGGAAGGAAGGAAGGAAAGAAGGAAGGAAGGAAGGAAGGAAGGAAGGAAGGAAGGAAGGAAAGGAGCGAGGCTGGGAGGAAAGAAAGAAAAGATGAAAAGAAAGGCTGAAAAGTTAGGCAGAAATAATTGAGAACAGCAGTGCTCTTGGTAAGTGTCACTCTGCAATACTTTAGCACCTGACTTATGGGGCAGGAGACTGGCTGTAGCAGGCCTAAATGTGATTCCGTTTCCCACAATTCCGCAGGGCGGTCCATGCAGAACAAAGCTGTGGTTCTCTCCCTGAAGAGCCCCAGGGTAAGCTGTCCAAAACCAAGGCCACGAGCAGTGGGGGCCGGCAGGTCGGTTGCTTTCAGAGAAAAAGACTTTATTAAAATTCAAAGGGGAAAAAAATAACCGGAGATGATTTAGAAAGCATTATGCATTTATTGAACAAACACTGCTAAAGACATTTCAGCAAACCGTGTGTTTAAAAAGTAATAAATAGCTATTGTGCTTACTTCATAAACTTGTCAGACTGTCTTCATTTTATTTTCCTGAACAAACTGAATTTCTGTACTGCTCATCCCCAGCCAGTTAATAAATACATCACCCTAAAAAGTGCTGTGGTATTAAATTTACAGCAGATAAAATATGGATGAAGTTACTGTGCCTCAGGTACGTCAAGTGTGATTTAATATCTCACACTCCTCTCGTGAGGAGTAAAAGATTGCCTGGCTGCTGCAGCCGCCAGAGAGCGACCTTTGCCCCTGAGTAACAGCCACTCAGCAAATAGCACCAAATGAAGACGGAGAATAACATATAGATTTGCCATAAGAAAAAATTGATCTAAATCCACATATCAAATCTGCTGATCAGAGCTCCGGAGAAACGCCTCATAATCTTTCGTATGCAGCTGGAAGAAACTTTGGGCAGAATGGAGACATGCCTAAAAGTACAGGGGCTGTTTTGGGTTTGGTTTTCAATTTGTCCCCTGATTACTATAATTATAATTTGCCTCTTAGGGCGCTGGGGTAAGATCTCCCTGGAAGGAAATACTCTTTGACTTAATGTCTTAGTGGTAAGTATTTTCTGCTCGCGGCAGGAACTGGTGGGGGGGGGGGGGGGGGGGGGCGCTCTTCGAGCATTGCAGCGATCAGGAGAATCTTATAAATGAAGATGTTATTCCCCAGGGAAATTTCCCAACAATCTGATTTAACTTATATCGTTTTAAAAAGTTCTGTCTAAATGATAAAAAAAAAAAAAAAAAAAAAAAGTCTCCGAGGAAAACATTTGTTAGCACAGAAAATAAATTCTTATGATTAACATTTTGCCATCCAAAAAGGCTGGTGACTAAGAGAGTTCTCTGCACTTCAAAGGTAGGAGAGAAATGAGTTTTAAAACAAGAGTCAAAAAGAAGCAAATTGCTGCTGAGCTATTTTTATTTCAAATGTATAAAAGTCGAGTTGGTAACTGCCGTGTATAAATCTTCAAAGTGCGGATTGCCAAGGGTCTTCCTCTAAAGTCTGCTGTGAAAAAATAAACTTTGACAATTAAAGCAGCTTTTGCCTTTCGCCACGGAAGTGAGGGAGGTGGCCCAGTGTCCCAGGGGCTCCCGGCATCCTCTCTGTTCCCAGGGAGCAGTGTGCCTTTGCTAATTTAAAAAGAGAAAGAAAGAAAGAAAGAAAGAAAGAAAGAAAGAAAGAAAGAAAGAAAGAAAGAAAGAAAGAATCTCTTCAGCTCTGGGCCTTTGCAAATCAAAGCCTTTGCTGCCCTCCCGAACGTGGGACTGCTCCAAGGTTTGAGGGTTTTTTGTTTGTTTATTTGTTTTCCACTGGGCACTTTTGTGCTCAATTGGTAATTGGTTTTACTGAGCCAGAGTGGGGGTGGGACAAGGCTGTTTATTTCGATTCTCCAGTGGTGAACTGTGAGGCCTTGGCACGAGAAGACAGCTTTGCACAAAAGCTAGTATTCTTATATGTGAACTGGGGGAAATAGGTCCAAAACAGGTGAGAGAAGGGATTAAGGGGATGGGGGTTGGGGATGTGTGCAAGCCTCTGCGTCTATATGCAGGCACACATTCGCCATGGAAGCTCTTCTGTTAGCAATGAAAGCTCTCTTTAAAGGAGTTGGCGGGACAGGCCTGCACCCCCTTCCCAGACTGGCCTAGATCTCACTCAGTCACCTAGTGGTCTGTCTCTATACCATTCTGAACCAGTGCATTTCCCATTCTGATTTTGCACCGGACAGGCTGAGGCAGGCGACACTTCTTGAGTGACAGATGTGCCCGCTGTGGGGGCTCCCCCGGCCCTCCTGCTTCCTTGAGATCAGCTGCTCCGGGAGGAGCTTCGACTGGTCCCTTTGTCTGCATCAGTGGGGAGGGCCGGGAGGTGGGAAGGAAGGACAGACAATGACAGGGGAGGGAGGAAAAGGGAGTCTAACCCTTTCTGCTTTCATTCTTTTTTTCCCTCTTTGATTCTCTTTGATTCTTTCTTTCCCTCCCGCCGCCAATCTATAGACCATCCTGTCAATATTTCTTCCAATATGGACTAGGTTCCTTAAAAAAAAAAAAAAAAAACAAAAAACTGAAAAATGATGTTCCCAGGGGATTCATGCTCACCTTGCCCTGTGATGAGCCCTGGCTGAGAAGGTGAAGGAAATCTCTTGAGTGAACAACTTTCCATTTCCATTTAATACATTTTGAAAAGATCGGCGCATGAGCCCTATTGACTTGGGTTCTGAACCGTATGTGCAAAACTAGCTTCTGGGGATGTAAACTTGACTCACTGGAAATGATCCCACCATAATTCGTTAGCATTTCAAAACAACTAGTAAATGGCCATTTATTTTCCAATTTTTTAAAAAGCGAACAATACCATTAATTATCCCCTTTTATGAATCCCGGTAATGGCTGCTTACTTGCAATAAATTAATATTACACTGTCAGTGACATAGCACTCCCGCATCGTATAGCATTTTCGCTTCCCACAGACCACAACGTGGGCCTCCACAATTCTCTCACCACGAAACAGATTACAAGTGTCACTCAAAATCTTGCAACTCCTGGTGCTTCGTGTCCCCGGTGCCACTTCTGTGATTTTCTGCCTTCTCCTCGGCTAAGACCCTTCCCTAGAACGCGCCCACTTGACATCAGAACTAAGAAAAGATGGTGTGAGCGCCCCCCCACCCCAAACACTTACCAATACTCCAGT
The DNA here is from genome assembly GCF_018350195.1 of Panthera tigris. Lineage (NCBI taxonomy): Eukaryota > Metazoa > Chordata > Mammalia > Carnivora > Felidae > Panthera > Panthera tigris. The sequence goes on along the minus strand of NC_056662.1, from coordinate 55,419,344 downwards.
CCTCCTGCTAAATTAAATCGCAACTAATGATTTGTTTTTCATCTAGTTCAGTTTAGTTTTTTTTTTTTTTTTAACTCAAATTAAAACCCAGGTCACGTCCTCCTATATCTTATAATAGACTTTCTGTATTAGACTGAAAAGTTTTAGATTCTTCCTGGAGTGTGTATATATATATATACATATATGTATGTATATATATATATATATATATATTTGTTCCTTGAACGAAGAAAACAAACTTCAAGATGATATATATATATATATATACATATATATATATATACACACATATATATATATACACACACACATATATACATATATATCATATATATGTATATATCCATATATATTATATATATATCATATATATGTATATATATATGTGTATATATATATATACATATATATATATCATCTTGAAGTCTGTTTTCTTCGTTCAAGGAACATCACTGAAAATGTTTGAAAATTATGAACCGTGGCTTTTGAGCTGCGTGGATTAGAATTTACAGCCCATGAAACAATGGTGAAGGAGAAAATGTCACTCAGAATTGTTCTGATGCTATGACAAGAAATAAATTTGCTTGAAATGCTAAGGAAAAAAAGGCCTGGGAAACAAAGGTCATTAGCATCTCTAAAGGAACCAGATTATTTACTTTTTTCCCTTAGGAAATCTTATAGATGAAATTGTTGGATCAAAGGAAGATACGTGTTTAGAGTGCTTGCTATATCTACACACACGCCCATGCATGTACGTCCATTTCTCCGTGGAAAGGTTGTACCAATTCGTAGTCCTCACAACCATGGAGGAGAAAATGTCCATTTTCCCAAAGACGAGAAAGGCTGATTATTCTTATTCATTTCATAAGTCTGGCATAAACTGTATGCTTTTATTTGCATTCGTTGATTTCTTCGGTTTGAAATTTTTCGCCCATTTTTTTCCTTCCGTGAGATTTTCGCAACATGTCTATTGGGATGTTTGCCTGTTTTTCTTACTGCTGTAGAAAAGCTCTTTTATGTATTCAGAAGGTTAACCTTTACTATTTAATAAGAATGTTCTTCAATTTGGTTATTTGCCATCTATCTTTCAAATTTATTTGACTGCGTTAGTTATTATGTTATTAGTTATTATGACATATGTCAGGTGTCTATATGTTAGTTATTATGACACTGAGGGTGGGGCTTGCTTAGGTTTTGTTTATTATGATATTGTAAAATGCGTTCGTTATCCCCTCATATTTACTGCTGCCAGTGTAATGCCATGAGAGGCTCCCCTACCCACGGTCACATATATATCCATCTCCGCTTTCTTTTCTTTTTTTTTTTTTTTTCAACGTTTTTTATTTATTTTTGGGACACAGAGAGACAGAGCATGAACGGGGGAGGGGCAGAGAGAGAGGGAGACACAGAATCAGAAACAGGCTCCAGGCTCCGACCCATCAGCCCAGAGCCTGACGCGTGGCTCGAACTCACAGACCGCGAGATCGTGACCTGGCTGAAGTCGGACGCTTAACCGACTGCGCCACTCAGGCGCCCCTCCGCTTTCTTTTCATATTGTGTTCCAACAAGTCTGACTCTTGTCCTAGTGTCATAATGCCGGCGGCTTTATAGCACAGTATCTGTTAGAGCAAATCTTTTCTCATTTCTATTTTCAAAACTCCCCTAGCCTTCCAGAGTGTTTAGTCTTCCTAGTGGATTATTTAAAACAATGTTACGTTCCAAATCCTCCTTGTGCTTTTATTGAAATTTTATTAAGTCTATTTTTTTCTACTTTGGAGTATGTTAATGTCTTTATCATTACCGAGTCTTGCCATCCAAGAGTGCTGCAATCTTTTCTTTGCGAGCCTTTTTTTTATCATGTCAGTCAATAGAATTTTAGTTTCTCATGTAAGTCAAGTCTTCCCAAGCATATTGCTAGAGATAGGATTTTTGTGCCGTAATTACTTTTCGTAATTCTGGGAGAGAGTTTTCACATTTTATTTTTCTTTTCTTACCATTTTCTTACTATTTCTGACAGCTGTGAAGTTGACTCCTTTCTATTTTGTAAGTCCGCACTCCTACCGTCTACAAATAATCATTTTATTTCTCCTTTCTCAATATTTACATGGCATATTTTGATTTCTTGCCTAATGGCATTTGCTGGCTCTTTCGGAAAAATAAATAACGATGGTAATGGTGGGTAACCTCGCCCTGTCCCGCATTTAAAGAAACACTTTTCACTACTTCACCACAGAACATGAGGCTGTTTTGGGGGGGTTAACGTATTCTGTGTCCATCTTGCTACACGTTGTTTTAATCAAGAACAGATGCTGAATTCTGCATTCATCACGCAGGGGATCATTGGCTCTGATAAGATAACGTTGCTTCTTGTTCTGTAGATACAATGAATTATACCGATACGTTTGGAGACACTCTTACAATCCTAAATGAAACCGGAATCTGTAAGGGTGGATGAAATCTCAAAATCCTGCTGAATTCATTCTAAGAATTCATTCATTTATTCAGGGATTTTGTATTAACACTTAAATGCGACACAGATTTACCGTTTTCTCTTTTTTTGGTCCAATTTTTGGCACCTGTCATATCAAGGTTATGCTACCTTGATGAATAGAATTAATAAAATTGGTTTCATTTTTATTCTAGAGAACAGTTGACGTGAACTTGGAAATAATTGTTCCTTGCAGTTTGGAAGGGAAATTGGGGGCCCCAAACCTAGCTTATTCTATTTTTCCCCCCACAGGTTCTGATCTGCTCAATAATTCTACTTCTCATTGAATATATTTTTATAATTTGCACCCTAGAGAAACATCTACTTTGTCCAGTATGTAAAATATATTAGTATCAAGTTGTATACATATTCTCCTATGGTTCTTTAATCTTCTTATATATTATTTATGTATAGTATATATATTAATTCTTGTATATAATATTAAAATAAATGATAAATATATTATATATAAAATAAATATCAAATGTTCTATGTATATTAATTCTTATGCATTATTTATTCTAGACAGCCAGTTATTGGGTTCATTTTGCAATTCTGGTTTTTTTTTTATTTTAATTTTTTTTTTTTTTTTAACATTTATTTATTTTTGAGACAGAAAGAGAGACAGAGCATGAACGGGGGAGGAGCAGAGAGAGAGGGAGACACAGAATCAGAAGCAGGCTCCAGGCTCTGAGCCATCAGCCCAGAGCCCGACGCGGGGCTCCAACTCACGGACCGCGAGATCGTGACCTGAGCTGAAGTCAGACGCTTAACCGACTGAGCCACCCTGGCGCCCCGCAATTCTGTTTTTTTATCCACTGAGTTCTTTTTCCAACTTATTTGCAAAATTCTTATCACTTATTTATTTATGCATTTGCAGTTTTGTATTTACATAAAGGTATTAAAACTGTGAAGTTTCGTCTGAGTACAATTTTGACCATGTCATGTAAAAGAAATGATATGTAATAACGTCACCATAACTATTTGAAGGTATTATACACCCCTTTCAATTGTGTTCTGCTAAAGTTTTTAAGGAGCTAAATAGAATAGGTTTTATGGTTTTATTTTTCTTATAAATTTTATTGCATATTTGTGAGAGATAATTAGCTATACTATTATGTTTTAAAAATTAATTTTTAATTTGTATTTATTTTGGTTTGTTTTTATTTACATTTTATACCTGTTTTATAGGCTTTTCATTTGGAAAATATAGAAAAACAGGTACATCAAAATCCCTTTCTAGTCTTTTATTTTTTTTTAATTTATTTATTTATTTTGAAAGGGGGGGGATAGAGAGAGTGAGCAGGGGAGGGGCAGAGAGAAAGGGAGAGAGAATCCCAAGTAGGGTCTGCCCTATCAGTTCAGAGCCCTGCGTGGGGCTCGAACACACAAACCGTGAGATCATGACCTGAGCTGAAGTCAAGAATCAGACGGTTAACTGACTGACTCACCCAGGTGCCACCCCCTTCTACTCTTGTATTTTCTCCATTTCTCTTTCAGTTGTTAATAATTTTTTCTTTATATATTTCAGGAGTATCTTATTTTTCACACTAAGGTTTGTAATAGTTAACATTTCACATTAGAGCATATCTAAATACTACGTTGTCTCGTAATATATGTCTATCTTTGGTATGCCTTTGACCATTTTTAACTTCAAACTTTATTACTTTCTTTTAGGTATACCTCTTATAAGCGACATATAGTTGAATTTTTAACCTTTAATGGAGATTTTTATTCTTATTAAAACATGATTTTTAATAAAAAATGGGTGGAGAGGTCAAAAGATACAAACTTCCAGTTACACAATAAGTATAAGTCATGGAGATGTACAGCATGACTATAGTTAATAATATTTTATTGGGGGGGGGGCACCTGGGTGGCTCAGTCGGTTGAGCAACCGACTTCAGCTCAGGTCATGATCTCGCAGTTCATGAGTTTGAGCCCCGCATCGGGCTCTGTGCTAACAGCTCAGTGCCTGGAGCCTACTTCAGATTCTGTGTCTCCCTCTCTCTTTGCCCCTCCCCTTCTTGCACTCACTCTCTCTCTCTCTCTCTCTCTCTCTCTCTCAAAAATAAATAAACATTTAAAAAAATTTTTTTAAATAATAATAATATTTTACTGCATACTGGAAAGTTGCCAAAAGAGTAGATTTTAAGCGTCCTCATCTCACACACACATATACACACAACTATAGCTAGGTATGGGAACCAATGTTAACTAGACTCTTTGCAGTAGTCATTTTGCGATATGTACAAATATCAAATTATTATGCTGTTCACCTGAAATAATTAATGTACATCAGTAATACCTCAATTGAAAAGAAAAAGGCAAGAAAGAAGAGCCACAGGCTAGTGACAATTCCAGGTGATTATCTTCTGTGATTTTGATAGACTGAGGTAGAGTAATTCACAATTAATTTTTCTGTCTACAAGGAGGTGAATATATTTCTAAGTACTTGTGAAATATTCAGAGCTTTTCTTTGGCCCTGAAGCATGCATTAAAAATCATATTCTCGGGGCGCCTGGGTGGCTCAGTCAGTTGGGCGTCTGACTTCGGCTCAGATCATGATCTTGCGGTCCATGGGTTCGAGCCCGGCGTCGGGCTCTGTGCTGACAGCTCAGAGCCTGGAGCCTGTTTCAGATTCTGTGTCTCCCTCTCTCTCTGAGCCTCTCCCGTTCATGCTCTGTCTGTCTCTGTCTCAAAAATAAATAAACGTTAAAAAAAGATTTTTTTTAAAAATCATATTCTCAAAAATTCTTACAGCATATATACTCTACCCAGTGTTCTTCTTGACATTGCATCCCAGTATGTAATCCCGGATATTCATCCGGCAGAGAAATACTAGGGGCAAAGCATGGCTCAACCTTGTAGACACTGGGATTATTGTTGAACATGGAGCTACTTGTCAACTTACTTCCTTTCTCTCTGTGTTTCTCGAGTTTATGCATGGGCCACTAGAGATTTTAAAATTTGCCTTCTCCCATAGCTAAGTTAGTAGAAATTTAATTCAAAGAGCACTGGGTGTTGTATGGAAACCAATTTGACGGTAAACTTCATAAAAAAAATAAAATAAAAAATGAAAAATAAAATAAATAAAATAAAACACACACACAAAAACAAAGATACACAAATTATAGACTCTTAATTTCCAGGCTTATTATCACTGTATCCTTTCTTTTTCTCTCATTTTATTTGTGCTTTAATAGGCAGGAAGAAAAGAACGACCATGACATCTCAGTGAGGTTTGATTATAGCCTGTTTTTGTTTATCAACTTAAATTTATAACACTACTTTTAATATTTGGTCAACATTTTGCTGTTATTAGCTTAAAATATTTTTTACCTGATTACTACCTATATATCATATATAAAAGATCTATGGTGATAAAAGCTGATAAAAACCATAACCATATTACCCTGACATACCTACCCACTTTTCAGTCCAGAGCAAACTCTTTTAGTCTTTTCACTGTATCCAGTGTGGGGTTTTTGGTATTTCTAACTAGCAACGTTCTGCTTTCTTTTGATTCAGCATGTTGGATATTATCTCTCTGCTTTTTTCCACTTTCAATTTTTTTTAATGTTTATTTATTTTTGACAGAGAGAGAGAGAGAGAGAGACAGACAGAGCAGGAGCGGGGGAGGGGCAGAGAGCGAGGGAGACACAGAATCCGAAGCAGGCTCCAGGCTCTGAGCTGTCAGCACAGAGCCCGACGTGGGGCTCGAACTCACAGGCCGTGAGATCATGACCTGAGCCGAAGTCGGTCGGTCAACCGACTGAGCCACCCAGACGCCCCAGCTTTTTTCCACTTTCAGCTACACTCAGCTTATATTCTCCCAGGAAGAAAAGAAGGAAGGAAGGGAAAGGAAAGGAAAGGAAAGGAAAGGAAAGGAAAGGAAAGGAAAGGAAAGAAAGAAGAAAGAAAGAAAGAAAGAAAGAAAGAAAGAAAGAAAGAAGAAAGGAAGAAAGAAGAAAAGAAAGAAAGAAAGAAAGAAAGAAAGAAGAAAGAAAGAAAGAAAGAAGAAAGGAAAGAAAGAAAGAAGAAAGGAAAGAAAGAAAGAAAGAAAGAAAGAAAGAAAGAAGAAAGAAAGAAAGAAAGAAAGAAAGAAAGAAAGAAAGAAAGAAAGGAAGGACACTGTTAACATCACCAGTGGACTTCCCACAGCCTCTCCCACCATTTCACACATTTTTGTCTGAAATGTTTATCCTAATTTATTATCACTCTATTATTCCATCTTTTATTCTTTCAAGCTTTATAACACGTGTAGTCTCCCTATCCTCAAAATTGCAACAATTGCTATTTAATCATTTGTTTAAATTATGCTCACTACAGGTTTTTTTACGCTACGACTTCCCAATTCAGAAGTTTCAAAATTTATTATATGTTCGATGGCTTGGTTAACTTTATTATATCTTTAAATATTTTTTTCAGAAATGAAACATTGATAGACCCCCTCCTAGGTCGCTTCTACATCTGGTAATGTCTTTTTGTTCCTTTCACTCATAAGCACAGTCTTGTTGGTATAGAATTTGGGCATCATATCACTTTCTCCCCGAGCTCTACAGACAAAACCCTGTTATTTTTTGGTATCTAACTTTTGTACAACAATATGGCGGGCCTGAGATGATTAGTGTTTTAAAACTACTTTTTGACCCTATTTTATGGTTTTCCCTACTTGAGTGATGTCTATAGCCTTAAAATTCAATTTTTTCAGCAAGGTATTTGTTACTATTGGTGTTTGCTTGCCTAGTGAGCCTTTTTAATCAAGGTGATTAACAGACAAAAAGGATGATGTGTAAGCCCTTTATACTTCCTATGCCTTTTCCAATTGTCATAATTCCACTGTTATCCTTTGATTCACTTTGGGGGGTTCTGTGTTCTGTTTCATTTGGGGGAAATGTCTGCGTGGCAAAAATTACATTTATTTTCCAATTATAACTTTTAATAATGTTTCTCTCCCAATTCTTCTGTTCTGGTTCACTCTTATTTTTTGGCCACTCTTTTTATGCAGAAATTGGTTTTTCATTGCCTTGCCTTCACATGCATTTTCATATGGTTCTTTACCTCTGTATTCTGAGAGATTCTCCCAAATTCATCTTCTATAAGAGTGATCAATTTTCTGCTATATCAATTTCTTTAGCTCTTCTACATTTTGCTATGGCAGAAATTGTTCTAAATATTTTCTTCATCTCAATGAAATCACTTTTTGTTTCAATATTTTCTTACTCTCTCATCATTCACCTCCTATTTTGTAGGAACTATCATTTTAAAATTGCTCTCGTCACCCAAATTCCACCTCTGTTTCTTGGAGTAAGCTTTCTTTTCTTTCAAAAATATTCTCTTCAGCTATCTCTTACATGCTTTCCTTATCTTTTTCTTTAAGGTTGCAAAATTTATTTTTCAAAAGTATGATTATTCATCTGTGATTTTTTTTTTCTGACACCAAATGTGTGGAGATTTTTCAGACACCAATATTTGTTGCGTTGCCTTCCACCAACACTAATTGGGTGTCCCTCGATTCAATTCAATTTTGACACTAATTATCCAGAGATAATGCAGACCCCACAGGTTAAAGACTCAGTCCCGCAAGGTACCCCCATTCCAGATGTTATATATAAAACAAACATAAGAAGACTCTGAAAGTTGGAAAGAAGAACACAGAATGGCAAGGGACATTAGGACCAGAAGAAAGACAGGACAGCGAGATCCCTGAATTTTTCTTTTTGCTCCACATATCTCATACTTGGAGCTGAAGAGGCTACCAATATGGAAATCCAGTAGGTACTGACAAAACCCTCAACAAAAACCTACCATCTCTAGCCAAATGACCTGAAAAACTTTTAGGCAATTTTGAGGCAGATTTTTCAATAGAAACCATGGAGCTCAGAAGGAAGTGGTACGTATATTTCAATGCTGAAAGAAAAGAACTGTCAGCTCAGAATTCTAAACGGAGCAAAAATATTCTTCAGGAATTAAGGAAAAATCAAAACATTTTAGATGAAGGAAAAGTAAGATATTTGTCGTTAACCAAGTGTCTCTAAAAGAATGGCTAATGAAATATTCTTAACCCAGAAGAAAAAATAAAAGGGACTTTGGAATGTCAGGAAAGAACAAAATATAATTAGGTACATTTTGCAAAATACAGGTAAATACAATAGACCTTTCTCCTCTTTTTAAGTGTCCTAAACAATGTTTAAGAATATTATAAATTTTAAGAATATTACATAAGAGGGGAACCTGGGTGGCTCAGTCGCTTAAGCATCCAACTTCAGCTCAGGTCATGATTTCACGGTTCATGAGTTTGAGCCCCACATTGGGCTCTGTGCTGACAGCTCGGAGCCTGGAGCCTGCTTCTGATTCTGTGTCTCCCTCTCTCTGTGTTCCTCCCCTGCCTGTGCTCTGTCTCTGTCTCTCAAATATAAATAAACATTAAAAAAAATTTTTTAAGAATATTACATAATAAATGGGGAAAGTAAAGGAATGTAAAGGGAGATAAGATTTCTATAGCCCACATGAACTGGTAAAATGACAGGATTAGTAATCTGTGATAAGTTATATATGCATAATGTAAAACCTAGAGCAACCACTTAAAAAAGCCTCATAGAAAGAGATATACTCAAAGACACTATAAAAATCGGAAATCTAAAAAATATTCAAGTAATCCCCAGAAAGACAGAAAAAAGTAAACAGAGAAAATAAAAAATAAAAACACAATAAAAAACAAAAAATACAATGGCAGATTTAATCTTTAACATATCTAAAATTACAGTAAATGTAAATGGTCTAAATACACCAATTAAAAGAAATGAATTAAAATGACAGGGTAGATTGAAAATTATGTATCAATGTATTCATGAATGTATTAATAACATATTAATTAATGCAATAGCTTCCTATTGCTGCTGTGACAAGATACATACAGTTAGTGTGGTTTAAAACAACAGAAATTTATTCTCTTCCAGCTCTGGAAGCCAGAGGTGAAAAATGAGTTTCAGTGGGCCATGACGAAACTATTGGCAGAATGTGTTCCCTCTGTAAGCTCTTGAGGAAAATCTATTTCCTTGTTTGTTCTAGTTTCTAGAGCTGCATTCCTGAAGTCATAAATTTCTTCTCCACCTTAAAGCCAGTATCCTATTATCTTCAAATCTCTCTCTGCTTCCATAACGTGACTTTCTCCTCTATGTCAAATTGTCCTTTGCCTCCCTCTTGTAAGGACAATTATTATCACACTTAGAGCTTCCCTGATAAACCAGTGTGGTCTTCTACCTAACTAAAGATTCTTAACATAATCACATCTGCAAGATGGTTTTTGCCATGTAAGGTAATTTTAATTATGATTAAGATGTGGACATCTTGGGGACTATTTCTCAGCCTATCATACCCAACTATATGTTGTCTACAATAAATTCATTTTGAATATAACAATAAAAGCAAGTAGAAGGCAAAAATATATGCCATGTAGATATTAAACAAAGAAAAACAGGAATGAATACGTTAAAAGCAGATAAAATGGACTTGAGGGCAAGGATAATTGCAAGGGACAGAGGATTATTACATACTAATAAAATGTCAGTCAAACAAGATAACATAGCAATCCTAAATGTATATGTACTAAAGAAAACAGTTTCAAAAATGTGTAGCAAAACTGAAAAGAGAAGTAGACAAATCCACAATAAAAATTAGAGACTTCGACATCCCTCTCTCCAACAATTGATATAAAACTATGCAGAAAATTGGCAAGGACATAGATGAACTCAACAGAGCCATTGACCGCTAGGATATAATTGCCATTTATAGACTTTCCACCAGATGACAGTAGACAGTACATTCTTCTCAAGTGTCCATAGAATCGAAAATATACCAATATAGAATATGTCTTGGGCAATAAAACAAATCTCAACAAATTTAAAAGGATTGAAAGTATACAGAATGTGTTCTTTGAAGACACTGGATTCAAACTAGAAATCAATGACAAAAAGATAGCAGGAAAATCTCCAAGCACCTGGGAACTAAACAATGCACTTCTAAATAACCATGGATTAAAGAGGAAGTCTCAAGGGAAATTTAAAAAATACATTAAACAAAAATAGAGTAAAATAAAATATAGCAAACTTTGTGAGATAAAGTGAAAGCAGTTCTCAGAGGAAAATTTATAGCACTTACTGCATGCACTAGAAAAGAAGAAATGTCTCAAGTCAATAATATAAGCTTTCATCTCAATAACCTAGGAAAAGAAGAGCAAAATAAACCCAAAACAAGCACAAAGAAGGAAATGATAAAGGTGAGAGAGCAGAAATCAATGAAATTGAAAACAGGAAAACAATAGAAAAATCAATGAACAAACCTGGCTCACTGAAAAGATCAATACGACTGACAAACCTCTAGCAAGAAAGACAAGGAAAAAAGAGACAAGACACAGATTATCAGTATTTGGAATGAAGCAGGATATCACTGCAGTAACTACAACATAAAAAGAATAATGTATACCAAAAATAACTCTGCACACATACATTTGACAATTTAGATAAAATACCCCAATTTCTTAAAAAATGCAAATTACTGCAACTTACCTATGTAATAGGTAATTTAAATAGCCTTATAACTTTTTTAAAAATTGAATTTGTACTTTAAGCAACACCCTAAAAAGAACTCTCCAGGCTTTTAGGATTTCACTGAAGAATTTTTCCAGATGTTTAAAAAAGAATTAATACTAATTCTGAATAATCTCCTTTGGAAAATGGAGTCAAAAAGAACTTCTCAATTCATTTCATGAAGCTAATATTACCCCAATACAAAATCCAGACAGAAACAATAAAAAAAAAAAAAGAAAGAAAGAAAAGAAAATACACGCCAATGCCTCTCTGAGTGTAGGTGCAAAAATCCTTAACAAAATATTAACAAATAGAATTCAGCAATATAGAAGTAACCATACACCATAAACAAGTGGTGTTGATTACAGGAATGTAAGAATGGCTTAATATTTGAAAATCAATTGGTGTAATTTAGCATATTAACAGGATAAAGAAGAAAAGCCACATAATCATTTCAACTAATGCAGAAAAAACCTAAGAAAATTCAATGAAAAAAAATCTCAGAAAATAAATAGGACTAGCCTACAGTTAACATTACACTTAAGAGTGAAAGACTGAATACTTTCATCTAAAATTGGGAATAAGGGGGTGCCTGGGTGGCTCAGTCGGTTGAGCGGCCGACTTTGGCCCAGGTCATGATCTCACGGTCCGTGAGTTCGGGCCCCGCATCGGGCTCTGTGCTGACAGCTCAGAGCCTGGAGCTTGTTTCAGATTCTGTGTCTCCCTCTCTCTGACCCTCCCCCGTTCATGCTTTGTCTCTCTCTGTCTCAAAAATAAATAAACGTTAAAAAAAATTTTTTTTTAATAAATAAATAAAATTGGGAATAAGGCAATGAGGTCCATTCTCATGACCACTATTCAACATAATGCTGTAAGAACTAGCCAGTGCAATATGGCATTTAAAAAATAACATGTAGGGGCGCCTCGATGGCTCAGTCGGTTAAGCGTCCGTCTTCAGCTCAGGTCATAATCTCGTGGTTTGTGAGTTCAAGCCCCGCATCAGGCTCTGTGCTGACAGCTTGGAGCCTGGGGCCTGTTTCAGATTCTGTGTCTCCCTCTCTCTCTCTCTCTTACCCTCCCCCATTCATGCTCTCTCTCTTTGTCTCAAAAATAAATAAACGTTAAAAAAAAATTAAAAAAAAATAACATGTATATAGATCACAGAAGAAGGAATAAAACCACCCCTGTATGCAGAAACATGGTTGCCTGTGTAGAAACTCTCAAGGAATCTACCCCCAAGAAAGTTCTAGAACTAATAAGTGAGCTAAGTAAGATTGTAAAATGCAAAAACAAAACAGAATTTTATTTCTATGTGCTAGCAATAAACACTGGAAACTGAAATTAAAAGTACAAAGCCATTTGATCAGAAAGTTAAATACCTAAATATAAATCTAATAAAACAAATATAAGACTTACATGCCGAAAACTACAGATGCTGATGAAAGAGAAGACATATATATAATGGAGAGATATATCATGTTCATGGATTGGAAGCCTCAACATGGTAAAAGTGTAATTCCTGGGACGCCCGGATGGCTCAGTCGGTTAGCCCTTGCTCCCATGTGGAGACTACTTAAAAAAATAAAAAGGATAATTCTCCCCCAAATGACAGACACGTGTGTTAGTTTTCTAGGGCTGCCTTAAAAAGAAATACAACAGGGGCGCCTGGGTGGCACAGTCGGTTAAGTGTCCGACTTCAGCCAGGTCACGATCTCGTGGTCCGTGAGTTCGAGCCCTGCGTCAGGCTCTGGGCTGATAGCTCAGAGCCTGGAGCCTGTTTCCGATTCTGTGTCTCCCTCTCTCTCTGCCCCTCCCCCGTTCATGCTCTGTCTCTCTCTGTCCCAAAAATAAATAAAAAAAGTTGAAAAAAAAAATTAAAAAAAAAAAAAAAGAAATACAACAGACCAGAAGGCTTAACCAACAAAAGTTCATAATTCGTTTTCTCATGGTTCTGGAGATGGGAAGTTTAAGATCAAGGTGTCAGCAGAATTGGTTCTCCTAAGTTGTCTCTCCTTGACTTAAATGTCCACCTTTTCACTGCCTCTTCACATGGTTGTCCCCCTGTGCACACACGTCCTTGGTGTCTCTTCCTCTCATCACAAAACCTGTCATATTGAATTAGGGCCCTACTTTAACAACCTTACTTTAACTTAATTACCTCCTTAAAGACCTTGTTTCCAAATACGGTTACATTTTTGTGATACTAAGAGATCACAGACTTATAGGTAACATGGAAAACTATAAAACTTCTGGGCAAATGTAGGAGAAAAGTCTTCATGATCTAGGACTAGGGAAAGTTTCTTATGCTTTGACACCAAAAGCACAATCTTTAAAAGAAAAAGTTGATATACAGGACTTCATCAAAATTTAAAACTTTTGCTCATAAAAGACTTCTTAAGAGGATGAGACAGCATATAGATTGGAAGAAAATATTTGCGAACCCCATACCCACATAAAAATAGTATCTGGAGTAGATAGATAGATAGATAGATAGATAGATATCAAAGAACTCAAAACTCAACAAAGAAAAAAATCCAGTTGGAACATAGGCAAAAGACATGGAGAGATATTTCCCCAAAGATATACAGATGGCAAATAAGTACATTAAAATCATTCAACATCATTTGTCATTGGGGAAATAAAAGTTAAAATCACACTGAGATACTACTGCATATTTACCAAAACAGCTAAAATAAAAAATAGTGAAAGCACCAAATTTCAGTAAGGACACACAGAACTGGATCACAGATACACTGCTTCTAGGAACATAAAATACTGCAATCATTCTGACAAATACATTTTGTTTCTTTAAAAACTGAACAAGAAACCACCATAAACCCCAGCCATGGTACTTTGAGGCCTTCTTGCCAGAGAAATGAAGTCTTACATTCATACAAAAACTTGTATAAGATGTTTTTGGTGGCTATGTCCATAACAGCCAACAACTGGAAACAATCCAAACATCTTCCAGTAGCTAAATGGTTAAATGAATTGTGGCATGTCCATACCATGGAATACTACTGAGCAATAAAAAGGAAGAACAACCTGGATGAATCAAGGGATTCACTTATATCATTAATATTACCAAATATTCAAGCCTTCATTCATTTTCCATCAAGTGCAATGGAACACGGTCTAGGAGAGCTTGAGTTGAGCCAGATAATCTCCAAGATTATTTTAAAGTCCTAAAATTAGTTGGCTTTGCATTTACCTGATTTGGCAAACAATCTCAACTGATTCTCAGGAACTGGGAAGAGTCCAAGATTTTACCCTACTTGCAACCTCACAAGTTAATTTGCCTTCGGTTCATGGATGCTAGAATAAGACATGAGACTCCCGGGTCAGAGCAAAAGACAGTGCATTACTCATAACACCAGCAACAGTATCGACATTTCCACCACTTCCCCGAGCTCCAATTCCCACAAGGTGACACAAAGACAATAAGGTGACACCTGTATGCACTGGGGGCTGTGTGACAAAAAAAGGAACCCTCAGCTTAGAGAACATGAATCTTTTACGCTGGGCACTGAGCTCATTTGCTGTTTGCCCCAGAGTAAAACATTATCTTCGTTCTGTTTCCAGCCTCCATGATACTATGGTGAACTAACTTGTAAGATTGTGAGTAAGGTAAAATCTTTCTCTGCTCCAGATGGAGATACTCACTCTATCCTCCAAAGCTGTTTGCCATACTATACCCTTTGAAAAGTAGTCAGTGCCTTTGCTCACAAGATGTCCAGAGAATACAAGAGGTTTATGGAGAATGGGTTCCCAACACTGATACTCTGAAAACCAGGACTTGGAATTACAGCAGTTCTCCATGTGTTCTGAAATATATTCAGATTATATACCTTCTGTGGGTAAAAAAAATAGTGGTTTAACAAAAACGTAGATCAGGAAAATGATCACTTAGGTTTTGATGTTTGTTTGAGAACATACAGAATAGAAATTTCATGGCATTTTCAAAGGAAAATAGGAAAAGGTTTATACATCACTCTTCCAATTACCTGCTTCTGCCTATCAAATAACCCATTATCTAATGATTTCAAACACTTTATTGTTATCTCTCATGGTTCTTAGATCAGCTAGAGTTGATCAGAGTCTCTCTCATGTGGTTGCTGCCACATGGTGGCACGGGTGAGTTTTCTAGAGGCTTCTTCACTTCCATGGCTGAATCAGCATGTGGCCTCTTGACGTGCTGGGCTTCTTCCCAACATGGTAATCTCTGTGGTCAAACCTCCTCCATGGTGGCTGGCTTACTCTAGAGGGAGGGTTCCCCGGCAATAGGGACAAAGCTGCAAGTCTTTCTAGAAGCTTCCCTCCAAAGTCCCATTTCATCGCTTCCTCCTCTTTAAATTAGTAACACTGGGCAGTCCAGATTTCTGGTAGAAGGGGACTCACATCGGGCATGAGTAAACGGGATGTATGGCTCATTGGGGGCCTTCATTTTTAAATCTGCCATTCTCCATTATTGTTATCAAATTAATAATGGAGAATGAGTTATGTATCTATACATATACTTATGTTTACACAGTCGGGAAAGAAGGACCATTGATCAAGAATCAAAAGCCCCAACTCTGAATTCTGATCTTTGATACTTAATGACCATGTCATTCTCAGTAAGTCATTTGTCTTCTTCGAACCTGTTTCTCCATCTTTAAAGTAGATATAATATTACCCGACACACAGGTAGACCAGTTTAAGATGATGTGAAATCACTCTGCAAACCCAGTGAGAATATACGGGTCAATACCATGACTTTATACCGTCCAAATTCTTCTTCCAACTTGCATGTTTTTGAAATTGTAACTTTTGCCTTATAAAATGAGACCCGCCCTTCTCATCTCACCCACATGTAGTTCAGAAAGGATAGGTACACATGGAGCTTGGTTGTGTTTCATGGAACCTTGATTTTTTCCAGCCTTGATGTGTCCTAATACAATCAAGATCCACAGTGCCTCACTCACCCAGGAATACTGCCTCTACGTATCGCGGGGTGATGAGAGTGAGCAGTGTAAAACGGGAGGTGGCTGGCTCCCAAGTTATGCTATTAAACTACAGTCTGTCCAAGGAAAGTGATCTCTTGTTTCAGCATCAAGTACTAGTCCCAGAAACTATAAAAACCCCAAGCCTTCTAAAATAGGCTGTCACATAGAGCACCATAAACTTGCAGTCAAACATTCCGTCCTTCATTCATGCTAGAACTTCACACGAAGAAGAGTGGTCTGCCTGAGGCAGGCAAACACAAAAGCCAAACCTCGTTTCTGATTTCTTTTGATTCCCTCTCTTGCCCAATTCAGGAGAAGCTAGAAGGCAGCTTTATTTAATTATGTAATACCTTTTTTAGTTTTACATATTTAAAAGCTTCACGGAGCTGCTCAGGAGGGGGAAAAAAAGACTCTATTTCAGAAACAAAAGTGAGCTCACCATTCTTCTGTGCCACACAGCTGAATGTGTCAAAATGGCAAGGAAATTATAGGCAAAACAAAATACAGAAAAACAAATGTATTTTCACCTTGATTCCCATTATAATTTCAGATTTGAATACTCATGGGAAATTGATCTAAGATGCAATACAAATCACCTTTTAGAATCTTTCCATCTGTTCCAAGGAATGCCCTGTCTTTATTGGCATGCAATCTATGTGCATGCAATTCCCTTCAGTCAGCCTCTGCTAAAATAGCTAGTCAAATAAACAATCGGTCCACGAGATCTTGACACACTCACTAAATGTAACATATATTACAGTGTACCACTCAGTGTATTGCCATTTGTTTAGAAGCTTTTAAACACTCTATCAGTCTTACGTGTACACGTTCACAGTAGCTACACCTTTGTTTCAGATATCCAACAGAATTTAAAAGCCCAGCCAGTCACAGGGAGGCTACTTTGGACTGAATCTAGGCTAAACCACTTTATTTTCATCACACAGTTATCAAAAGATCGGCATGGAGTGAAAGAGTCTCGTTATCTGTTTAGAAGGACTTCCTATCAGTGCCTGGTTACCAGCACCCATTAATATAGATGTTAATTACAATGGCCTTTCGAAGATGAGGAGAGAAAAGAGACCAGGGAAGCATGCCTTCAAAATCATGTTTATTATTTTGTTGTGTTTCATTTATCTCCAACTAGCAGAAAAACCAAGAAAACTGCCAGACTGAACCTACAATTTATGCATAGACAGATGATAGGTAAATAGATAGACGATGGTGATAGCTAGATAGATGGATGACAGAAATAGGTAAGCTGATGAATTCTCATTATTTTTAAATGAACAACATAGAAACTGGTCTAGGTAAATACACACAGATCAAGGCTGACTTATTATTAATGAGAAAGGAATTTCCAAGTTGATGGAGTTTAGTCATGACATTACTACTTGCCCATACGCTTACTTGCTCGTTAAACGTTTATTGTGTCAAAAACTAAAGAAGGATCCAGGGATGAAAGGTGTAACCTCTGTCTTCAAGTAGCTCCCTACTTGAAAGATGTGCATGCATGTGATCGTTGCTCAGTGCAATTAGCGGTATAATGAGGTCACAGTAATGTGGGGGGGGGGGAGTCTAGAGAGTGCAACCATGGCAAAACCCATGGTCTAGATCCATGGCAAAGACAGGGTGGAGAGGGCACCTGGAGATGCAGGACTGGAAGCGATGGGATACCATGAGACACAGGAAGAGGCTGTCCCAGTCTGAAGAGCCCATGCTGACGTGCATGGCATAGCCACAGAGTGACGAAATGCCTTGATATACATGGGGGAACTGAGATAACTCAGGAAGACCTGGGCAGAGGGACAGAGCAGAGGATGACAAGACAGGGGACGAGTGATAGGCACCCTTGGCACAGGAGATGCCTCTTGGGCCAGACTCACTGCTAGCGACAGGAGGCCATCTGCTGAACAACTGCACTGAATTCTGCAAATACAAATTTCATGCCTATTTGGATAAATACACTTGATTTTTTTTTTAACAGCACTCTTTCGGAGACCAAAAGTTTTATCACAATCCTGACAGCCAAGCTAACAAATTCACAGGTCTGAGCATTGGAGGTGAGGTAAAAAAAAAGGCTGTGAGGTCAAGGTGGTTGAACATCCCTGGCTGGTAAAGGGTAGCAGCAATGCTCAAGTGGCTTGTGCCAC
This sequence comes from Panthera tigris, assembly GCF_018350195.1. Classification (NCBI taxonomy): domain Eukaryota; kingdom Metazoa; phylum Chordata; class Mammalia; order Carnivora; family Felidae; genus Panthera; species Panthera tigris. Next base: position 55,401,130 of record NC_056662.1, on the reverse strand, counting down.
TGAGGGGGCATCAACTTTGTAGCAGAAAAAAAATTGAAAATCGCTGCCTTTTGCGGAGTGACTTCCTCCTCAACTTGGGAAAACAAAACATTTGATAATATACCGAGCCAATGTCTAAGGACGCAAAGCTGTCTGTGTATTCCACGAGTCCCTCAGACGACATGATACACGAAAGTCGTTCGTGTGTTGCAGATGGCACAAATTCCATCAGAGAATTGCACAAAGAGCATGAAAGTCACTAATATGACGTGAAAAGCCAGGAGTCTTCAATTATATTAGAGGCACTCGTCCATTATATTAATCTTTTACACAGTTCCTTTCCATCAAATCAGATTAGCAAATTTGGTTTAAACTAATGTGCTATAAATATCTTATCATTTTTATTAAGTCTAAGACAATTGTGGTTTTGCTTATACTGAATGGTCGATCTCATTCATCCCTCTGTGCCCGATTAGTGATAAAGGAGACCTGTGCTTCTCTTTATTTCCTATTTCTTAATAATGAAGACACCAGCCTTACCACTCATGTTAGAGCAAGTTTGGATTAAGATAAAAAGGGCTGACAGCAGGTCCCTCACTTAAAAAAAAAAACAAAAAACTGTAAGCTTAAACTTAGAGGTTGGGTTATTAACTCTCAATTTTATTTAATCTCCAGTGTCTGTAGAGTTGCCGACCAACTTATCCACGACGTTCACCTCCCATAGGATGTACGTCAACTTGAACATGGTGATTTCACCCCAGGACAACCCCTAAGAGAGAGGTATTACCTCCATTGAATTAAGACACAAAAAGTTTGCTCCCAGCGCTCACTAACTGGAGCATCTGGGAAGGAGATCTGTAGCTGTGGTTCCCCCCTTCTCCATCCTCACACTCATCCATGACCTTGCTTCCCGCTTCCCCGAGAAAATCAAAGCAACCAGAAAAGAACTTCCACAGCTAGTCTCTAGGGTTGGTAAATCCAATTGGCCAATAACTGTTCTCTTCATTGATGAAGCAACATTTAGCACGATTGGTCACTCTCTCCTCCTTGATGCGTGTGCTCTGGGCCTTCTGGGACACCGTACCTCCTTGGGTCTCCTCCTGCTTCCGTGGTGGCTCTTCCTCAGTCACCGTTGCCCCTTCATCTCTTCTCCCAGATGTCTCACTAGAGGAACCTCTCCAGGTACAGCCCTTGATCTTTTCTCAATATATGCCCACTCCCATGGTGATGCTATCAGGACTTGCCCACAAACAGCCATCCCCATCACAGTTGACATCAACTCAACCCTCCCAGCTGCTCAAGTTTTCATCATCCTCAACTGTTCTTTTCCTCTCACACCCACATCCAACCCATTAGGGGTTGTGCTGGCTTTGTCTTCAAAATGGATCCAGAATGCAGCTTCTCGTCTCTTCCATGGCTACCACTCTGGTCAGAACCACCACCCTGTTGCCCAGATTACTGTATCAGCCTCTCAGGCGGCACCCCGCTTCTGCCCTCGCACCACCAAAAGCCCCAAAACTGCCAGAGGAACCCTTTAAAAGCAGAAGTCATCCAACTTCTCAAAAAGAGAAGCCATGGCTCCCCTTTTCACTGGCAGTAAAAACCAAAGTACTTCCAATGGCTACCAATGCCCTTCCTGGTCTGCCTGCCCCAGCTCTCCAGCAATTATCTTTCTGATTTCGGCTACTACTTTCTCCGTCCCCATTCTGCTCCAGCCTCCTAACTCCCTGCTCTTCTTTTAGAGCAATTCCTTGTCCAGGGACTTTGGCACCGATAGTTCTCTCTGCTTGGAATGGCCCTTCCTCCATAACTACATGGCTAACTTCCTCACCTGCAAGTCTTTGCTCTTGTATCGGCTTCCTTCCCAATGAGGCCTAATGCAGCCATTTGATTTAATACTTCAATCTGCCCTCCAATGTCCCTGCCTTTTTTGATGTTTGATTTCTCTTATCCTACTTTGATTTCCATTTTCACTTAGCACTCTTGCCATCATCCAACATATTGTATGCCTCACTTCATTGATATTACTGTTAATTTTCTGTTGCCCACTGCTAAAATGTGAGCCCCCGGGGTACCTGGGTGGCTCAGTTGCTTGAGTGTCCGACTCTTGATTTTTGGCTCAGGTCATTATCTTGTGGTCGTCAGATCGAGACTTGCATGGAGCCTGCTTGGGATTCTCTCTCTCTCTTTCTCTCTCTCTCCTCTCTCTCTCTCCCCCTCTGCCCCTCTCCCCAGCTTGTGCTCTCTCTCTCTCTCTCTCTTTCCTCTCTCTCTCAAATAAAAAAAATAAAAAGGAAAAGGTAAGCCCCATGTTGGGCTGACATAACCTAAGTACCTGAAACAATGCCTGATATATAGGAAAAGCCGAGCATTTTACCACCTACAAAAATTATTTGTGAATATGATGTTTTTATTTTGCATTTTTTTCTAGTGATTCGAGTAAAGCAAAATGGTTTGGAAACGTTCAAAAATGCATCATGCATAGTGTATAAAGATATAAATAAAAATCATTAACATACTCATCAATCATAGAAAAAAGTTAATTTTTTGCATATTTTTCCATTATCATTTAGATATTAGATCATGCTGTAGGTGGGCCCTATTATGTATATTGCTTTTTTATATATACATGTTATACCAAAGCCATTCTATGACCTTAGGAATGTATCAAGCTTTGTGCAGTGGCAGTATTATCACCAGTGAGGTTTATATGAGGCGAGGTTCTTAATAAAAGAATGTATCAAAAACATACATCTCTTAAATAGCTGCCTGATAGCCCATCATGCAAGTTGCCACGTTCTGCTCAGTTGTGGCCAGTAACATTGTGTGTACGTATTTTATATTATTTGCTATTACAATGAAGATCTGTGTGCAGACATCCTTGTCCACATACCCAATTCTTGCTTAGGACTAATTCATAGAGAAGGAGGAGGTCCTTGGACAAATGACATAGATATCATAAAGAATTTCTAGCTACGCTGCCATTTTGCTTTCCAGAAGGAGGATGCCAACTTATGCTGCCACCTACAGCATACCTGTACCGAAGAGAAATCATGACAAAATTATGCACTTAACATTCTTTAATCTTGCAAACACTCTGTGGTTAAAACCATGAGCTCATGATCGTAGCAAAACTGAACACTTCTTCGCATGCTTATTGACTATATTTTTTTGTGAGTTATCTTTCCTATCTGAAGCCAATTACCTACTAAAGTCTTTGTTCTTCTTACTGATTTGAATGGGCTCTTCATATGTCAGAAGTGTTAAATTTTTATCCTTTATGTATGTTACAAATATATTCTAGTGTGTTGTCTTCCCTTGAGATCATTTTTGGCAAACAGTGGCTTTCACTTTTACATAGTTGCATTTATTAATATTCTCCTTTGTGATCCTTTCCATGTTTTTAAGCCCTTACCATTCAAAGATCAGGCAGATGTTCATCACAGTTGTATTCAATTTTTATAGTTTTCTTTAGGTTTTACTCTTAATTCCTTTAGAATTCATTTGGAAATAAAAATAGGAGTTGAGACTGCAGTGTCTCTTTTTTCCCATTGCCCCGGCACCTTTTATTAACTTTCTTTTCTCCACTGATTTGGAAAGCCACCTTTGTCATCTATCAAAACCTCACATGTAAATGTCATTACATAAGATTGTTACCTTAGCATTTTGACCTGATTGTACTGGAGCATTTATTACTCTTTATTGTAATCTTTTGTTTATTTCTCTCTCTCCCCCTACTAGGTCATGAGCTTTCTCAATCTTTTCCCAGATCCCACACAGTGCCTGGTACACGGAAGCTGGTAAATAGATTTTGATGAATTCTAGGCCCTGTGACAGTCAGGGGGAGGACTGGGTGAGGTGGATGAATCCAAAGCCATTTAGCCCCTCTCTGCCTTGGGGATTGTACGACTGGTTTTGGAAACAAAAACATAGCATCTCAGGCTGGGAAGGAATATTAAGAAGGGTAGGCAGTCTGTCTACAGAGCCTGTCTTAGGAGGAGGTGTGATGTTTAGATTTTAGGAAGGCTGCCTGGCTCTAAAATAAAATTTCTAGCATCTAAGTCCCAAAAGCCTTAATTTCCACAGCTATACAAACATTCCTTTGGCTTTAGACTGTGACCTCGGCAAACTCCAATCACTTATTTGGTTAGTTCTATTCCCCCTAGGCTTAAGTCCCCACAGGACTGGCAGAAATCCTAACTATTCATAGATTGCTGTACTCCCATAGTGATTTGCATAATGATTAGCACATGGTAGACAATAAATAAATATTTTCTGAGTGAGTTAACAAATCAGTAGAGATCAAAACAATACATCTAAGCAGCCATTTCCACTTATTGTGAGTATGTCTATAAGATACTGACTTCAAACACAGTGTTCACGGAAGGGAAAATACATAGACACAAACGAATGACCTGAGGGTTCAGTAGAGCATTAATGGACTCGGGGTAAAGAAGAGCAGGAATGGAGGATGGGCCATCATCTTAGGTCATCAAAGTTTTATCCAAATCCATGCCTTCACTGTTCAAGTAGTGTTGCTACTCATTTTCATACGCTTCAGGGAAGGATATTTTGCAACGCCTCTTCCGAGATATTTTCTTCCGAGTTTTACATAACAAACCACTGCAAATTTGGGTGGCATAAAACATCGGTTCAAGGCTGACAGGCTCAGCCAGGCACCTCTCACTTGAGGTCCTTTATACCATCACAGGTAGATGTAGCTGAGGCTGGGTCTTCTGAAGTTCCTCTTTCCCATGCCTGGCACCTGTCCAATGCAACCTCTCCACGTGGCTGGCTTGAGCTTCCTCACAGCATGGTGGCATCATGATCATCAGACTTTGGGAGACCCAAGCTCCAAAATGCTTCTTCTCAGAGGCCCAGGAAGAAGCCACAGGGCTTCTTAAGACTCAGCCTCCGAAGTTTGAAAATGTCATTTCTGCTCCATACTTTTTGTCAATCAGGCCAGCATAGATTCCACGGGAAGGGAATTAGACTCCACTCTCGGTAGGAGAAATGTTAAATAATTTTTACCCCTTTTCAGTCCTTCATATGTTCTCTAAGGGAAAAAAAAATACATCTTGTAAGGGCTGAGCTTCCACTTAAACCTTTCTTATTGCTGTTGAAGGCCATTTTCTTTACTCTGTCTTCATGGAGTTAGTCACCAGGTGACTAGAAAACTTTTTTTGATAGCCTTAGTTTCTATAGTTAAAGAAATTTGGGGGTGACTGCCTGGCTCAGTCGGTTAAGTGACCGGCTCTTGATTTCAGTTCAGGTCATGTTCTCATGGTTGTGAGATCAAACCCCTCCATTGGTCTCCATGCTGAGTGTGGAACCTGTGTGGAATTCTCTCTCTCTCTCTCTCTCTCTCTCTCTCTCAAAATAAATTAATAAACGTTTTTTAAATAAATTTACATCTTGTCTGAAATTGTATTTTCCCTGTCTGCAAAATGAGTAGCTAAAATGTAAATGGTACTTTTTCACTCCGATTTTGGGGAATCTACCTGGACTCTTTACTCATCCTCGAGTCTTATACAAAAAAAGTCTAAAAGGGGCTTTACAGTGAATATTTACTTTAGATGACTGAGCTCCAAACACTCAAATAACTGACAAAAATTCCATTCTCTCAGTTACTAACTACTACCAAATTATCATTGTCCAGATAGATACAGTTCTGAATTTACGCATAAAAGATAGAGTTATTACAACATTTTGAAGAAAATCTTTGAAGCTAATTATCTAAAGATTAGAGAAAGAATATCTTTTAATTAATTTCAAACCCGGGATTGAGTACTAAGAAAAACATGAAAGAATGATTTCCAATAGAAAGTGCTGGTTATGGAGGAGTCTCCCTCCCCTTGAGGATTACCATTTAATTTTCAACATTGATTTGAAATAAATGCTGGTATGATCTCCAAGGAAAGACTGTTTCAGTTATAAACCTAATGAAGAAGCATCCAGTCTAATGAGCAAAATATATGTTGTGCTCCTTTGTTAAAGTAACTCACACACTCTCTGCTTTGGTTTTGATGAGGGTATTTACTTTTAAGAATTTCCTGTTCTCTCCAATAAACATCATGGAAGGTGAGTCTCCGGGGGGTGTGCCTCAGGCCTTCACTGATCTTTTCATTTACTTTCTCTCTCCCTACGTCCAACACACTGCTTGGCACTCTGGGTTTTGATCTGTGACTTGCCACAAATATTTTGCTTTTTCCTTATATCCATGAATAAGCTTAAAATGTAATGTTATCAATTCATGGCATGGTACACCCTGTGTCTGGCTAAACTTAAAATTACCTACAAGTTACTTCTACAGCTCACCGGCAAAAAAAACTAATAACTGAATTAAAACACGAGCTAAGGACATGATAAGATGTTTCCCCAAAGGAGATCTACAAATGGCCAACAGGTATAATGAAAAGATGTTCCATACCACTAATCATTAGGGAAATGCAACTCAAAGCTACAACAAGATACCACTGCACACCTGTTAGGATAGCTGTTATTTTTTTTAATATTTATTTATTTTTGAGAGAGCAAGAGCGCAAGCCGGGGAGGGGCAGAGAGAGAAGGGGACAGAGGATCCGGAGTGAGCTCCGTGCTGACAGCAGTTAGCCCGACACAGGGCTCAAACTCATGAACCCAGAAATGATGACCTGAGCCGAAGTCAGATGTTCAACCGACTGAGCCACCCAGGCACCCTGGATAGCTATTACTAAAAAAAAAAAAAAAAAAAAAAAAAAAAAAAAAAAGATAACAAGTGCTGGGGAAGGTATAGAGAAATTGGACCCCTTGTGCCCTATTGGTGTGGAGGCAAATTGGTGCATCCACTATGGAAAACAGCATGGATGTTCCTCAAAAAATTAAAACGATAAAAATATGATCTAGTAAACCCACTTCAGGGTGGTTATCCAAAAGAACTGAAATCAGGATCTCGAAGAGATGTTAGCACGCTTGTTTTCGTTTCAGCACTGTCTACAATAAGCAAGATGTGGAAACAACCTTAATGTCCATCAACAGGTAAATAGATACGGGAAATGTGGTACAGACATGCAACGTGATACTATTTCATCATAAAAAGGAAGAAATTCTGCAACGGGAGACAACACAGGTGAACCCACAGGACACTGTGCTAAGTGAAAGAAGCCAGTCACAGAAAGGCAAATACTGCGTGATTCTGTTCTTATGAGATACCTAAATTAATCAAAGTCATAGAATCAAAGCAGAATGGTGATTGCCAATGACTGGAGAGAAAGGGAAACGGGGAATTATTAATCAGAAGGCATAAAATTTCAGGGAAGCAAGATGAACGCACTCTAGGGTCTGTGGTACAACATTGTACCTATAGTCCACAATACTGTATTGCACACTAAAAAATTTGATAAGAGCCCTCATGCTAAGTGTTCTCGCCACAATAAAATATATTTTAAAAAAATCGCATGCGCAGCTGGAAAAAAAAAACCTACTGGTTAAATAACGTACGATTCGCTGAGCTTTGTATATATTTTAATATTTTGGTGGTTTTCAAAGGAATGCTTACAGATTATCTACAGGACAGCAGACACCCAATGTGTGCAGTATATAAGGACGTGTGAAAAAAAAAAAATAGTCTCTGCTCTCCAGGAGTCTCCCAGGATTCCTCAGGCTTTTAAAAGCCAATTAATTTTCTGAGCAAGTCAACATGGACGCAACAATCCCTTCCTCGCTCCCATTATTGTGTTCCACTTCCAAGCTTAGTTTTTAATTTGCCTCCAAATATACATTATTTTACCTTTAGGTAAAAATAGCTTGATGCACAATATATGATCTTTTTTGACACGCTGCTTAAATTTAACAACTAAAAAGGGCCCTTTGCTTCTTCTGTACCATTGGCTTTCAGCAAACTTAACCTTAACCTCCCCAGATCACTGCTTTCGTGTTCCAAAGGCTAATGAGAACCTTCCTAGCATGTAACAGCATGTTCCTCACAAAGGGCATAAATCTTTCCGTTCATCTCATAGCAATAAGGTATACAATGATAAAAAGTCCGCAACACCACCCTATTGCATCCAACAGCGTTATGGTTAGGTAAAGACAAATTTCAAAAGGTGGGAGCCATTCCCAGATTGATCCACAAGAAATTTTCCAATCCTAATTAAAACTCACTTTAGTTTCACGTCAATTTATCGACACAGATCAACTGGGTCTCATTCTTTCTCTCTTAGACTATTAAATAGCTCCCAGCTGGATTCTCCTCTTCCAGTAATGCCTCCATTCATTCATTCATTCATTCACTCACTCACTCATCATTTGCATTTTATATTTTTAACAACAATATTGCTATCATTTATATATTCATTTTTTTTAATCTGTTGACCCTCTATTTCCCAGGCATGGCTATCTAACATTTTGATGAGGATAATTTGAATTCAGGAACATTTTGACTCATCATAAAAAAAAATGACTAGCTCATATTTGTTTATTGCCACATTGTGTATACGGTAGAAACCCTTTCCTTCTCTGTGATCCTTGCTTCTACCTGACGAAGAGTTCTAGCATCTTGATATGCTGCACAGGGAAAACAAAAGCTGTGGTCAATAAGATTGACAGGGGTGAAATTATGGATGACCGTGAGTATCCCCTGAAACTGTAAATTGTGGAAATCTGCCAAAAGGCCTGAGCAAGAGGATCACATGACCATACAGGAATTCTGGAGAGCTCTCTCCAGCAGCAGGGAGGATGGATGGGGGAAAGTAGGCTGGAGGTAGAACCAATAAGGAATCTACCGTAAGAACCCAGGCCAGAAGGTGGGACTGAGTAGGACTGGGAATGGGAAGAAGGAGGTAAAATAATATATTTATGATTAAAACCAACAGACTTAAGGTGTGAACAAGAAGGAATCTAAAATGACCACCAATTTTCTCACAGGGGGTGATTCAGTGGAATGTGGAACATTAAACAAGTTAGGGAACATGAGGCTATCATGCTTGGGGAAAGAGATAATGAGGACACATTAACTTTAAGATGTACATAAGGCATTCAAGAGGTGATATCCAGTGAATAGTTCAATGCTTCCCACGGCCTCACAACAGCCCTAAGAAGCTTTAGAAAAGGCAGATGCCAAGTCCCCCCTCCCACATTCACACCAAATTCCATAGACCAGGTTACCTTGGGTTGGACCCCGGGATTCCAATCACTTGAATGAAAATCACTGAAGTAATTTAATATACAGGTCTAGAGCTTAAGATTCACATTTTTTTTTAAATTTAGATCGTTACAGTTCAGATGGTGGTTGAGGTCCTGGATGTGAGTGCGATCACCCAGAAAGACTAAGAAGAATGAGAGAAAAGCAGACAAAGGACAGAGCGTATGCATCATCCCAGCATTAAAGTGCAGCCAAGGTAAACAGAGAGCACTAAGGCGATCCAAAAGGAATCACACACCAGTTGCACCAAGTTGTGACCCAGTTGAGAATGTCATGAAAACACAAGGTAGAATTGATAAGGATGCTTGAAGATAGAAGCGAGGAAGGAGGGAACTGGTGGCCTAATCATTGGAGAAACTCGGTGCTAAGACTGAAGATTCGTCTTGAACACAAGGAGGAGGCGGAGAGGAAGAGAAAGACCAATGAGGATAGAGGTAGTTGGTAATGAAGGTCGTCACTGAGGGGAAGTTAATGCATTTTGTGGCAAGTAGCCTCCTTTTCCTCTGTGAGTTATGAAAAGGAACTTCCTGAATGTGAAATGGTTTAAGGTGGTCCTTGAGAGAAGTGAGAAAAGCATGAATCAGAGATTGGATTGTGTATTTTTTTGCAGAAGTTCCCCACATCTCTGGTGTAGAAGCAGGAGAAGCAAAAAGCAGGCTAGAGCTGGATTGAAGATGCAATGGGGGAGACAAGTTGTCTCTAAGGAGACAAGCCTCATATAAAGTCGAGGGGCTGGGGCACCTGGGTGGCTCAGTCAGTTGAGCATCTGACTTCAGCTCAGGTCATGATATCACGGTTCATGGGTTCAAACCCCACATCGGGCTCTGTGCTGAACTCTTGCTCAGAGCCTGGAGCCTGCTTCAGAGTCTGTGTCTCCTCCTCTCTCTTACCCTTCCCCACTCATGCTCTGTCTCACTCTGTCTCTTAAAAATAAATGTAAAAAAAAAATTTAAAGTCAAGGGGCTGTGGTGAGGGAGGTTGAACCACAGAGTGCAAGCTCCATTGGAAAGAAAATGACCCCACAGATGGTGATGGGTAGAGATAATAGGAAAGAGTTGAAATAGCAAATATGATGCCAGTGTGGGAGAGAGCTGGAGATAGGAGAGCAGTGTGGGAGAGAGCTGGTTCCAAAGTAGTCCACAGGCGTTAAGATTCCAGAGGTGTAGCCAGTTCAAAATGGCCCCTGGAGTGAGCTGCTGCATACAGGAAGGTCAAAGCGTTTTGAGCTTGGGTTGATGGGTGGGACATTTAATAACAAGGTTGTTAAAATCCCCCAGGATCACTGGATGAACAAGGATGGAAAGGAAGGCTGTGAGCCAGGCTGCCATCTTCAATAAACAAGGGGGAAAGGACACTAAACAGAAGGGATAGAGAGGGCCGAACTGATGGTGTGATTTTTGAAAAACATGGATTTTTACATGAGTCTAAAAGTGAGGGTCTGGCAGCATTGGGGAATTAGAAAATGCTAACCGCCATTCTCCTAGCACACTGGATTTTCCCTACTGAAGCTCCCAGGAGCTTTCTAACACACAAAACTGTGGATTTCTGTCCTCTTTTTAAAATTTGTCATGGCTCCCATCATCCTCTGAATAAACATAGCCTATGAGGTCCGAGGTCATCATGACTGGTCTTGGCTTTGTTTCCCTCTCCCACCTAAAGGATCGGGGTGACTGCTTGATGTACCCCAAACACCTGCTGTTCTGCAGCCACTGTGCCTGTGCGTATGCTAGTCCTTTTGTCTGTGGCCCCGTCTCCTCAGTGGTGATGGCTCAGACTCTGTCTGCCCACGTGTGATCTCCTGAAAGAGCCCGTCCTGATCAATGGCCTAATATGATCTTCTAGAACCCACCCAACTCTCTTGCAGAAGTTTCCACATTGTGTTGTGATTCGTGTTATGAGATTTCTACCCCTACTGATCACTTTGAGATTGACCAGGTTTTCTATCTGTTCTCTGTTACCTTCAGTCCATAGCGTTCTGCCCAAAATGTAGTGAGCACTCAGTACACATTGACCAAAGTGATATTTGCGTGCCAAGCTATCGAGTTAGCTCTGACCGTAGGAAGCTCTGGTTTGTATATAATTCGTAATCTCACACAGTCACCACAAGCTCACACAGAGTTTCCAGGAATGACTATAACAATCCAGTTCTCAAATTAACATACATAAATATCATAAATGATTGTCAAGGCCTCATCCTAACATTTGTGTGAAGGAGATAAAATTACATCTTTCCAGAAGCAAAGGAAAGAAATTCATCCTAGCCTGTTCCTTTTAAGTGCTCTTTGCCATCCCCAGTAGCCTCTAGCAAAGAACTTTGTTTTTCTTACAACTTCTATATTAGGCCAGCCATGCCTCTGAGGAGGGTGTTGGTCATCTTCCATGAGGTCCCGCCCGAATCCTGTCCTTGATGATTATGGCCCTTGGGGTCTGCTCGGAGGCACATTGCTTTGTGGACAGGCCAGAGGCAGGACGGTTGGAACACCTGAGCATAAATATCTGGAAGGAGGGAGATGAGATCTTTCGGTGTTTTCTACCCACATATTTGTTATCTACATATTCCATGCAGGGTAAGCCATCCCTAATTCATTTTTGTATGTGCGATTATACTGTACATATCTTAATTCCTCTTCTCATCTCCTTGTCAAATTGTGCTCGTGGAGACACTGGCTACCAAAATTGCTACCAGCTGATTGTTCCTGGCATAGGTAGAAATCTTCTCTTGGCAAAGGTGCAGAGAAAGTCATTACCAGAAAATTTGCTATTTCCTGAAACCTCTCATATTACTGCTATATAGGTTTGTCAAATCCACATCAAGATCATGCCCTATTTTAGTAAAAATATAAAATAAAAAAATAGCCCCTGGATGACAATTCCTTCATCATCATATTTTGTAATACAAAGAAGAGATATTCTTTTTATTATCATTATTCAAGACAGACAGAGACAGTGTGAGTGGGGGAGAGGCACAGAGAGAGAGAGAGAGAGAGAGAGAGAGAGAGTCCCAAGTAGGCTCCGTGTCAGAGAGCCCAACGTGGGGCTTGAACTCACAAAACTGGGAGACCATGACCTGAGCCAAAACCAAGAGTCAGACGCTCAACCGACTGAGCCAACCCCGCATGCCCCAAAAGAGGAGATATTCTTGAAAATGCCCCTCAGGTTTTGTCAACTTTATTGAAAGAAGAGTATCAGCCCAAAAAAGCAAGATCAACACAGATCCTTTCTTCACATTCCTAAATTGAATGCTCTAATTATTTGTTTTAAAAATATAGCCATTTTCATTCTGTCACCGGAGGCAACGTTGGCTAGTTCATTGCGTTGAGAGGCCAAGAAGTTGTCTTTCTTTTCATTTCTAACCCGAAAGTCAGATCCAAACTTTTGAAGTTCTCTTGCATCATCTGAGGCAAGTGGCACCAAAGATTTTATTAATATCCACGCAATCTCCTGAGCTCTCCCTCACTTTGTAACTTTAATACTTAACAGAGTTTTGAAATGGCTGTTGGGCCAAAGTTTTTAACGGGGGGCTAGCCACTGGCCTTCTGGCCAGAGGTCTGTGACAAAGGACACTGGGGACAGTAGGCTCATCAGAGCCCACAGACATCCTTGTGGAAAACCTCTCTCCCCAAGGAATTTGGTCCCAGCCCTTGAGCATTCCAAAGTCTGCAACTTTCCATGGCTACATATGGCCCATTGACAGTTAACAGCTGTCAGGCGGACAGGCCGTGCAAACCCAGCTGGCCGATTGAGGCCACGTCTAGACAAAATGAACGGACACAGCTCATCAGTTCCATTTGGGCATCCGGGCAATTGATGCGGATCAGCCCCGGGGCTCGTGGCAACTGCAGAGATGAGCGTGGGAGCGTGGCCCTCATGGGGTGGAGCACATAGCCACACAGTGGCCCTGGCTGCCCTGGGTGAGCTCCATACGCCGTGCTGCCGAAGGGGACAGTCTCGCTCCACGACGGTTGTCCGTGTTCATTCCTGTCAGTGGCTCCTTGTAACCTCAAGTAACACCACCAAAGCGCCCATCTCAAGAAGCATTTTCTTAAGAGTCACCTTGCCGCATGTTCCATCTGGCAGACGCAACTAACTCAGGCTCGGAAGTCAAGAATCTCTCTGCTTTTCAAAGACCGACCGTGGTGGAAAGGAATATTCAAACAATTGAGGAAGTAGGGAGGTTGACCCCAGCTGCCATCACAGGACGTCTGCTGAAGCAAAAAAAAAAGCTGCAAAGCGTTATATGGTCACGAAAATAAAATGTCATCGGACTGCCCGTCCCATCTTTAGCCTAAACTTTACGATTTTTTTTTTAAACCTTTTTGGGAAGAATTCCAAAAATCACCACAAAATCCTCCCTCAGACATGAAATATTTCTCTGTAAATGTATTAACAACTCCAGCTAGAGTCTAGCCTTTGTGATGGATAAAGAAACCCAGTTCTCAGAATAGGTCCGGCGTGCCTCAAAAGACAAACAAGAAAGACAGAAGATGCCACGAAATCTGCCTGAGGACACAAAAGTTGTATGGCATCCAGCAACTCCTGGGCTGAGGCGATGAGCTCCAAGCTTCTCACCAAACGTGTGGCCCCATGCAGAAATATGCCAAAACAACACAGTTTGGGCTCATTGTGTCCCAATTAATACTATAATGAGCTTCCTTAGATAGCCAAATCCTTAATCGGCCCCTATCAAAACTATGTCTGCTCAGAAAAAGACTCCTGTTAATTCTGCTTAATGCCTGACAGTGGTTAAGCACCATTAATACTCCATAATTTCATTGTGTGTTATTGTAATCATATCAGCTTATATCTCAGTGGCTACGCAAGGCTCAATAGGCTGCCGTGAATTACAGGTCACGTGACTCGGCTTCAGTAAGAGACTATCTTCCATCACAGCCAGACCTCCTTTGCCCTCCCCGCAGTCAGTAGCCTAAGCAGGTATTAATAAAGGTCTCCTTTTTTAAATTGCATAGCTCTAAATGGTCTTTAAGGGACCCAGCAGTAATCTCAAGATCCCTATATTTTAGCAGGAAAGCAGGACAGAGGAATTAATAAGAGCCCTTTCTGTGTAAACTGCTCCCTGCTCTAAGGCTATAGCGTGATGTCAGGGCGCTAAGAGAATTTTAAATGCACAGGATGGATTGTTTGTGTTGCAAAAGCGAAACAGGGGCCAAAGGCTAAGAGACTTGAGAAAATTGAAAGACTGCCAGGG